>NC_134211.1:59206602-59831602 GCF_965140235.1 Caretta caretta | reverse complement strand
TTTTTGATTTAATGAGTAACAAGCAAACAAGACTCTTCATAAAAGTGTAAGGAATGGAATGTTAGGGGATAAAGTTCTTGTAATTGTAATTAGAGATCTGAACATATATGAAAAGATTTGGATTCAATTAGTGAAGCCATTTCAGAAAGTTATTTGTTTGCAGACTGAAAGAGGTTGGCAAGTTTCAAAAGAGCAGTACATGGTGTAAACAGCAAAGTGATGTGTCTTTTTTGCGCTTCAGGAACATACTTATAACTTACCATTTGATAAGAGTGATGGAAGGAAAACTGATAATTCTAGCTAATGGGATCCCAACAACAACAAAAAATAACATTTGGCAGGAGTTGGGCGGTATGTTTTTGAAGGTAAATAATTCTTTGTATGCTGAGATTGATATGGCTGAAGACGCCCTAGTACAGAAAATGCAGATGGAAGTATATTGAACCTTATAATTCCTTCAAAAGTAAGAAACAGCTCTGAGAATATGCTATTCATTTTTTTATAGCAAGAATGTAGTTGGGGAAAATACAAGTTTTTGTTTAAATAAGACTTTTTGCAAGATGTCTTCTTTCTGTAGAAATTTTTGATTTTGTTGAAAAACTGAACGTGCCAAAACTGAAATTTCCAGCCAAAAATTTTGATTCATGAATACTAGCATTGTATCTCATGAGAGTTGTAGTTCAGATGTCTCATGCCCCCATTCTCTTCTACAGTCTAGGCTCCCTTGTCAGACAGCATCTCCCATGATCAGCAAGAAGGGAGATCATGGTGCATCATCGATGACATAGTCCAGCTAGGGAGCTAGGACTGTAGAGGAGAATGGGGCATAAGGCACTTGAACTACAATGGGGCACTGCAACAGTACTTCCAAATCAAAAAATTTGGGTGTACATTTTTTTCACAAAACGTCAACATTGTCCGTGGGGAACACAGAACGTTTTCTGACCAGCTCTAATCTTAAGTAATATGCATAGTATCAAGAAATATTGGTATAGACAAAGTTGTCTTGTATGCTAAGGTATTTCAGGACTCCCATTTGACTTCTTACTGAGGTGTGCAGGGTATATATGAGAAGGTATGCTGATGTGTTGAGGTGGAAAAATAGCAATTCAGAAGGTACTGAAGTACAGTGTAGCGGGGAGAGCTTTCTCTTCTATTAATGTCTTGGCATTTTCACCATAGAGTTCAAGTTATGTTGCAGTTTATCTATTTAAAGAGTCCTCCCCTGGGGAAAGTAGAGAAGTACTTTTGGAAAGTAGAATATCAGAATTGTGATGTATCACACATTCATATGCTTCTTTGGGTAAAAGGTGCTTCATAACAGATAGCAATGAATCAATTGTGCTTAGTTTTATAACTAGTTGTGGAGAATACTAGTCTCCAATCATTGGCTGGTTGTGTGAAAAGCCAGGATAAGTGTTATGCATGTTGTCGGTTTGAGTTTCTGTGGAAGATAGCTCCACTGGAGAAGTACATGTGGAGTCTTTAGTTGTACAGCACCATTTGAAATAAAAATCGATGAAGACAGTGTATGATTTGCCACACAAGTCAGAGAATCTTACTAATGATTAAAATTCTGCTACTTTGTCAGTTTGGCAAGCTACTGTGGATATGCAATTTATTGCAGACAATTCTGTTGTATCAGGTTGGTATACTGCTTCATGAGTCTGCTGATCGGTTGCTTGAAGCAGATTTGTATGGGAAGCCTGTTGGGATTTGTTAGTAAATTTTGAGACAGAGACAGGGAAATCTGCAACCATATAAAGATGCTGAAAGAACTATGGCAGCAGATCCAGAGAGCACTGTTGTCTTGTGAACAGACCAGACCTAACTGATATTTGCTGGAGGATGGGTTTTTTGTCAGAGGTAGCAGAGTTGAATGACAGCAAGTTTGAGATTTCTGAAGATTGTGAAAAGGAAGATTTGGTCTAAGACATGTTGATGGAAGTTCTCTGAAGCGGACTGAATCATGGTGGATTAATCATGGAAAATTGCAAGAACATGCATCCGAAAAGATGAATGTGTATTGCTTTTTAAGCTAGGAGAGAGTAGGATGAATTGGTAGGTGGTCACAACACATATGAGGAATCACAATTAATCAGTTAGTTGGCTTGTAAAGAGGGTGAAACATGCTGAAAAAGTAATTTAGAACAATTACAATAAGTTTGAGAGCTGGTATAGTTTACCAGACAATCAAAATTCAGAGGTGTTGTAGATTCATTAGGTAAGCCTTCCTCTATTACTGAGGCTGTGTTAGCTGTATCTGATGTGTCTGCTGCTGTGGAACAATGCAGACCTAATAGAATGGATTTGAATACTGTGGTTGGGCAGTTAAATATAGCCAACGCAAGGGCATACACCAGAGTTTCAGAAGCTCTTGAGCATGGTTAAGATCATGTAAGTGGTACATGTTGCTGTAGTGATTAGAGGCTCTTACTGACATATGTTAGTAATGGGGCTGGGATTGGGAATTTTTTTTTAATTCAGATGATTTCTGAGTTTGCACAATAAATGATTCACTCCCTTATATAATTGTGGCTCCAACAGGCTTAGCAGTTTATAGTGAGCGTGCGGTTAGTCTACCTCACTTATTAAGTTTGCCAGTGAAACGTGGGAAGAGTTTACCATACAGAAGGCTGTCATCAGAAGCAGATTTTGAAGTTAGGTATTGTGAAGGACCCTTTTAAGGAAGGTATTGACCCTTTTAAGGGTCAGTCAGGAGTTCACAATCAGAACAGCCTGTGTATAATCAAGGAGCCGCCCTGTTCCACCCTAGAACTGACGTATTTGAACAGGAAGATGAGCAAGAGAGAGGAGATTAGAAGCTGCCTAGCTTGCAAGGGTGTGGAGCTGTCTTTCCAGATCTGGAAGGCTAGCCTGACCAGGCACAGAGACTTTGTTTTAGGATGCTAAGTTTGGGTACTCTAAACGAGGGTTCTGAGTAAGGATCTTTGAACAGTTATTCCAAGTTCTCCTTCCATGGGGCTTCATTAAAGGAAATGTACTTCTTTTGACTGTTTGTTTTGGCTTCTCATTCCCCTCATCTGTGCAAGCAGAAGTGTTGATGCCCAGTTGGGGAAAAGGTGTTGCCTACCTGCAGTGCCATGCCTGACCACAAGGGTGTGCATAGGGGAGCCCACCCATTTACTGGTCTGTTCTAAGTAAGATGAAGGGATTGATGGTGGATTAAGTAAAGATGGCCTCTCATTTTATGCTTGTTTTCATTCAGTTACATTTGCAGGAGGTTTTGCAAACTGTAGCGCCCATGATGGTATTTGGTGGGATGTTTTCAGGTGACCTTTCTTAATTTCAATTAATAAAGGGGAATGTTTAAAGTCCTGAATAGCTCTGATGCTCAAAAGAGTATGGTAGCATTGGCAATGTCAATTTAAGGAGGCTTTAAAATGTGAAGAATCTAGCATTAATATGCATCAGACTAGAGATGAGTATGGGAAAAGTTTTAATAACTTGCAGAGGGGCAACTAATGATTATGAGTAACAAAGTTTTTCATGATGGTGGTGGTATGTGTACTCCTGCTGTAGAAATTCTTTTCAGCCTATCTGACTGCACCAGAGTTTGTTCCTATATGTTGGTGAGCCACTTGGAGAGGATGTGAGGAGTTCAATCTTATGTTGGCTATGGAAAAACAAACTGAGATGTGTGGTTAGTTACTGAGTGAATACAACATACCGGTAATTAAGCAGATAGTTCAAGGGGCTACTAGGTAAATAAAAAATATGGAGCAGGGCATCCTGAAGACAGTATGTCTTGAGTCTGTTTTGAGGGTTTGCTTAAATTGTAGAATTATAGTATGTTCAGTTTTATTTGGAATTTACTTTAGTAAGTGGAGCTATGAGTTATATTTGTTGTTTTAAAATGGATCTGGGGCAACTTTTGAAGAACATTGTAGTTAAATTTGATATTAAAAAAACCCTCAGAAAACTTAGAGCTTGGATGAAGTTTTCAGTTTCTGAGGGGTGTTTGAGAGGCTTCCTCAATGCATAATTTAGTTTATACAGCTAGAATCTATAAATTCCAGTGTTTCCGTTTGGATTCTGAATGGATGAAGCATCTCTTTTCAGTTCCAGTGTATGCTGTGTTGATTTCTCATGTGTGAGTACATTAACTGACCCTCACATTTTTGAACTGGATCCTGCGACATTATTGATAAATATAAGTAGTTAAGATAGGATTATGCTTTTCATTTGTCCCAAATTTTTATACCTACATGTAAAATGATTACTTCTGAAAAGAGTTTTAGGCAACAATATTTCTAGGTGGGAGGAAAGCACCTAAAAGATGTTTTCCTCATCTGGAAATCACGGCAGGAGCTATTTGTTATGTAAACTGCATAATAGTGTTTGTTCCATTTAGCTGATTCAACTGAGTTTGGTTGTGATGTCAGGGGACCTATTCGTGGTTATATGCAAGGTCTGTTGGATTCAATATGTAGGTATCCTCATGAAATTCGTAATTGTACATCATTATGAACTGTTGTAACTACTACAGATGGGATGGGGGCAGAGAGTGTTCAGTGTTTCTCAACAGGATTGTTTGGCTTTATTTATTTTTTGTCAGGGTGAAGTGTTTGGCAGAGAAGAGATTTTGAGATCTCTATTTGATCTGGCTGTGAAAATGACTTATTTCTACTACCTCCCACAAACCTGTGGCTGAGGTTCAGTGCTTCAGTTGTGGATTAGTGTATCTCTAGCTTTTGTTTCAAGTTTAATGATCAGTTTAGTATTTAATTGGAGACCTATGTGCTTCTTGTGGAAATAGTACACACAGCCCTGTAAATTTAGGGAATGTAGTACCCGTCTCCTGGCTGTCTTATTGTGGTCATGCAGTAAGTGTGAGGAATGATAATGTTATTACTAAAGCTAATTGAAAAATGGGAATTTTTCTTGTTTCATTAAAAAATGTGAAACTTTGAATAACTGTAGCTATCATTCATTTTGTGCCCAGTAATGTGCATGCAGTGAAGTATAGCTTTTATACTTGGACAATAGTTTTCCGTAAGGGACAGAGTTTGGAGTCTGGGTGTTACATTACATGGGTAAGGAAATTGTTATAATACCTCTGGAAAAAGTGTAACTGATATAACTGATAGTGCAAAAACTGTTGTGGTAATGGGACTCCACTCAGCCCATCTCCCATGTCTGACATGGAGTCTAACATTGCTTGCATAGCTGCTGGATCTATGAGAATTATCTCTGTGGGTTATAAATAATACCTGGCTGTGAGGCTATAATACAGAGATTGGTGCAAAACCTAACTAAGCTCTTTAGTGGCGTTATCCAGGGCCTCCCCAAAAAGAATGCCAGGTTCTTGAAAAAAAATCCACTTCTTCAATCTTAACACACAGACTTTCCACATCTTTTTGCTTCAGATCCCAGAGGAAGCTCTCGTACCTGCATTTTTTCCCCCTTGATCTAAGTCCACTCCCTATTTTAAGAACATCCTTATTTCACAGCCACTTCAGATCCCTAATGCAGGAGTCCTCCCAGTCCTTCCCTGACCTGGTCCTAAAAGCCATACTAAAGTCAGCCCATTCCCTCTTTCACCCATAACCAGGGGTGAAAGTAAGTCAAGTGACTTACTGGTATGCTGGGGCCAGCTCTGGCCCCCAGAAGGGGCGGGGCCTAGGGCAGAAGGGGTGGGGCTGAGGGGGTCAGAGCCAGCCCCAGCCCATCCTGTAAGATAAGTGCCCCCCCTTCTCCTCTTCCCCTCTCCCCCACTGGGATAGCAGCAGCAGCCCACGGCTCCGGGGGCTATTTAAAGGGCCCGGGGCTCTCCTGCTTCTACTGCCCCGGTCCTTTAATTAGCCGCCAAAGCCCTGGGGAAGCGGAGGGGCTCCAGTGGCTATTTAAAGGACCGGGGCAGCAGAGCCAGCTGCAGCCCCAGCCCTTTAAATAGCCCCTGGAGCCCCCGCTACCCCAAGGCTCTGGGGGCTATTTAAAGGGCCTGCAGCTCCCCTGCTTCTACTGCCCCGGGCCCTTTAAATAGCTGCTGGAGCCCCGCAGCTGCTACCCCAGGGCTCCAGCAGCGGGGCTCTGGAGGGCAATTTAAAGGGCTCCACTGCTGGGAGCCCCTGGCCCTTTAAATTGCCCCCTGGGGAAGCCGGGCTGCCCCAGTATGGTGCACTAGCTCTTGCCGGTACGCCGTACAGGGGCATACCGGCTTACTTTCACCTCTGCCCATAACTGATCAACTGCAAGTAATAGGTATTTGCAACTGTTTGCAAAGGAATGGCCAGAGCCTCCTAAGCCTGGTCCAAGAGGTCGTCACTGTCAGTTGCTCCATAGACTTTCTCACAGGCCTCAGACCCTCAAATCTTAAGATCATTCATTAGCCCTGGAATCCCTTTCTCTCCAGACAGTCCTAGACTCATTTTACAAAAAAGCCATCAGGTCAGCCCTTCTGAGGGAGGAGGGTGAAAATTTTACTCTCAGCATTCCTTTTATTCTTTTTCTGAAAATGTCCCAATGGGTTTTGCCACATTTTAGGTCGGTGTCACCTCAGCAAGTGACTGTGAAAGTAGCAGTTCTCTGTAGAAACCTCCCTGTCTTATCCTTCAGTCTCTCCAGCAGGGTTCAGAGTGGATGTTGGGGTGCCACATATCTGTGCTTCCTGCTAATTTTTTCTTGGGGAATTTCATTTTCCATTAGATGGCAAAATGTTGACCATTCTCTTTCACAGAGTGGTAATTAGTATACTAAAAACCATCCTAGTACAGAACTGTTACCTTTTTAATCATGGTACAAATTGACCACTTATCTTTGTTTTTTGTCTCTTAGCCTTGCACTATCCCACTACTACTTAGTGGGACCTATCACTTGTCCTTCAAGTACTCATGGGACATCTTTTTGAATCTTTAAGCCAAATTTATTTGACATTTCTCACTTTAAAAGTGATAATACTAGTTACTGTTATATCTGCTCTGATTGGAGGACTGATATATTCAGTTTTGTCTCCTCCTTATTTGCAATTTTTCCTAGCTAAGGTAAATACTTCAGGCCCAGATCCACAAAGGTACATAGGAACTTAAGACCCAGTTTTGGGTGGTGCTACAATCCACAAAACCCCTGCTCTGCTGCTGCCTAACCCTATAGATGCCTAAACTCAGTAACTGCCTAAATTTTCATAGTAAACGTTTCCTAGGGGCCTACATTTTTGCCTCTGGACATGCTGGTTGTTGCCTCGCATTAGGCATCTGTGCACCTATCTTCCATCTAAGCCCCAAAGCAATCCATAAATCAAGGGGAGATAAGTGCTTCTTAGCATATCTCACCCCTGGGCCCCAATCTGGTAGGCATGATCAGAGGCCTATCACAACATGTGGTGTACCTCATCCAGTGCCTCAGATGCCTCAACAACTATGTGGGTGAAATCAGACACTCACTACACTCTTGAATTCGCACAGAAAAATGATAAAAGACAAAAACACCATATTACTGTGACGTGATACATAGACCCCACACAGACAAGGAAGGTGCCAGGGTGGCGGTGATCTCCCAGATCTCTGAGGGAGAGGACAACCCATATCGCATTTAAGTCAAAAGCTGTTCCTGCGTGAAAGAGCCTACTTTGTAATAGAAAAGCAAACCCTCGCCCTGAAGTGGACCTTGATGCTTTGTGCTACTACCTGCTGTGGAACCCCTTTTTGCTCCTCATGAACCACATGCCCCTCTGATGGCTACACGCAATGAAAGACACAAATGCAAGGATCATGCATTGGTACCTGGCCCTCCAGCCATGCTGATTCCAGGTACTTCATCAAGCCAATAGGGCTAACACTAATGCTGATTTCTTTTCATGGAGTATGAATATTGTCATGGGTAAAGAGGACGTGGTCACCACAAGGAGCGACACCCTGTGTCGTTTTTGAAGGGGAGGGTATTTGATGGGGTGTAAAGACCTCCCACAGAAAAGAAAGGTGCCAAGGAGGCCCTGGCGATAGGGCTAGCCCCATCCCTTGGGCCCTGTCAATCATATATGATTGGGAGGAAGCCTTTGAAAGGGAGGAAACTGCAGTCAGCAGAGCAGGGAGGATCAGGATTGCCCTAAGCAGTAGACTGTAGGAGTGACTCCTGGAGCCGCAGAGGAAACCCCTAACCAACAGAGCTTCACTCTGACCCTGAGGAGAGTACAGCAGACTCCTGGGTAAGACAGACAGGCTGAGCCTGACTCAGAAGCAACTTCCCTAAAACCCACCATGCTGGTGCTGGATCATTGGCAGCACTGTAGACTTGTTGCCCCTCCCCCTTTCCTGGGGCAACAGAGAGTATCTCTGAATGTGTTGAGGTCTGTGACTTTCATTTTGACCCCCATCTGGAGAGGCTTAAGAAGGCTCACAAAGCACGAGCCCTCCCTTGTAAGTAGTAAGGCCTGTGATGGGACCACCAAATGTAGGTAACTGGTTGTGGTCAGGTTCCCACATCTTCTGATGGAAGAACCACTGCAGACTCTGTTACAACCACCCATGGGTGAACACTTTTCACAAAGTGATCACTCCATATCTGACCTCTCAGTCCTCATCCTCAAAGGAAACCTGCACAACACCTTCAAAAGGTGAACCTGGAACTTAAATTCATAAGTCTGCTGGCAGCTACCAGGACTGGTACCTGGGGGGTCATCTGGTACCTGCTGGGATGGAGGTGTGGGGATTCCTGATAGCTCCTTATTCAGGCATGTTGACATGCAAGTGCACAGCCTCTGCTGCCACAGATACATGGGAGTCGCAGAAGCTACTAGATCGCACGCCCTGGTTCTCATTGGTGACTTTAATTTTCCTGATATCTGCTGGGAGAGCAATACAGCGGTGCATAGACAATCCAGGAAGTTTTTGGAAAACGTAGGGGACAATTTCCTGGTGCAAGTGCTAGAGGAGCCAACTAGGGGGGGAGCTTTTCTTGACCTGCTGCTCACAAACTGGGAAGAATTAGTGGGGGAAGCAAAAGTGGATGGGAATTTGGGAGGCAGTGACCATGAGTTGGTTGAGTTCAGGATCCTGACACAGGGAAGAAAGGTAAGCAGCAGGATACGGACCCTGGACTTCAGGAAAGCAGACTTCGACTCCCTCAGGGAACGGATGGGTAGGATCCCCTGGGAGACTAACATGAAGGGGAAAGGAGTCCAGGAGATCTGGCTGTATTTCAAGAAATCCCTGTTGAGGTTACAGGGACAAACCATCCTGATGTGTCGAAAGAATAGTAAATATGGCAGGCGACCAGCTTGGCTTGACGGTGAAATCCTAGCGGATCTTAAACATAAAAAAGAAGCTTACAAGAAGTGGAAGGTTGGACATATGACCAGGGAAGAGTATAAAAATATTGCTTGGGCATGTAGGAATGAAATCAGGAGGGCCAAATCGCACCTGGAGCTGCAGCTAGCAAGAGATGTCAAGAGTAACAAGAAGGGTTTTTTCAGGTATGTTGGCAACAAGAAGAAAGCCAAGGCAAGTGTGGGCCCCTTACTGAATGAGGGAGGCAACCTAGTGACAGAGGATGTGGAAAAAGCTAATGTACTCAATGCTTTTTTTGCCTCTGTCTTCACGAACAAGGTCAGCTCCCAGACTGCTGCGCTGGGCATCACAGCATGGGGAGTAGATGGCCAGCCCTCTGTGGAGAAAGAGGTGGTTAGGGACTATTTAGAAAAACTGGACGTGCACAAGTCCATGGGGCCAGACGCGTTGCATCCGAGAGTGCTAAAGGAATTGGCGGCTGTGATTGCAGAGCCATTGGCCATTATCTTTGAAAACTCGTGGCGAACGGGGGAAGTCCCAGATGACTGGAAAAAGGCTAATGTAGTGCCAATCTTTAAAAAAGGGAAGGAGGAGGATCCTGGGAACTACAGGCCAGTCAGCCTCACCTCAGTCCCCGGAAAAATCATGGAGCAGGTCCTCAAAGAATCAATCCTGAAGCACTTACATGAGAGGAAAGTGATCAGGAACAGTCAGCATGGATTCACCAAGGGAAGGTCATGCCTGACTAATCTAATCACCTTCTATAATGAGATTAATGGTTCTGTGGATGAAGGGAAAGCAGTGGATGTATTGTTTCTTGACTTTAGCAAAGCTTTTGACACGGTCTCCCACAGTATTCTTGTCAGCAAGTTAAAGAAGTATGGGCTGGATGAATGCACTATAAGGTGGGTAGAAAGTTAGCTAGATTGTCCGGCTCAACGGGTAGTGATCAATGGCTCCATGTCTAGTTGGCAGCCGGTGTCAAGTGGAGTGCCCCAGGAGTCGGTCCTGGGGCCGGTTTTGTTCAATATCTTCATAAATGATCTGAGGAGGGTGTGGATTGCACTCTCAGCAAATTTGTGGATGATACTAAACTAGGAGGAGTGGTAGATACGCTGGAGGGCAGGAATAGGATACAGAGGGACATAGACAAATTGGAGGATTGGGCCAAAAGAAATCTGATGAGGTTCAATAAGGATAAGTGCAGAGTCCTGCACTTAGGATGGAAGAACCCAATGCACCGCTACAGACTAGGGACCGAATGGCTAGGCAGCAGTTCTGCAGAAAAGGACCTAGGGGTGACAGTGGACGAGAAGCTGGATATGAGTCAGCAGTGTGCCCTTGTTGCCAAGAAGGCCAATGGCATTTTGGGATGTATAACTAGGGGCATTGCCAGCAGATCGAGGGACATGATCGTCCCCCTCTATTTGACATTGGTGAGGCCTCATCTGGAGTACTGTGTCCAGTTTTGGGCCCCACACTACAAGAAGGATGTGGATAAATTGGAGAGAGTCCAGCGAAGGGCAACAAAAATGATTAGGGGTCTGGAACACATGACTTATGAGGAGAGGCTGAGGGAACTGGGATTGTTTAGTCTGCAGAAGAGAAGAATGAGGGGGGATTTGATAGCTGCTTTCAACTACCTGAGAGGTGGTTCCAGAGAGGATGGTTCTAGACTATTCTCAGTGGTAGAAGAGGACAGGACAAGGAGTAATGGTCTCAAGTTGCAGTGGGGGAGGTTTAGGTTGGATATTAGGAAAAACTTTTTCACTAGGAGGGTGGTGAAACACTGGAATGCGTTACCTAGGGAGGTGGTAGAATCTCCTTCCTTAGAAGTTTTTAAGGTCAGGCTTGACAAAGCCCTGGCTGGGATGATTTAATTGGGGATTGGTCCTCCTTTGAGCAGGGGGTTGGACTAGATGACCTCCTGAGGTCCCTTCCAACCCTGATATTCTATGATTCTATGAGTCCCTAAACACTGACAAAATGGGTGTATGGGAGCCCAGCCACTTGCCAGAATGGGTGACTATGTGTGGGGTTGGGGGCTGGTGTCTGCAAAACTAGATAAGTGGGAGTTCATCTTCTGGGATGAGCACAAGGGGGAATGGGAAGTGCTCTGGCATCTCTTGGGATGGGTGTACTGGGGTCTACAGTGCCTGCTAGGGTAGGTTTCTTTAATAATTCCATGTGTATGTTTTCTCTCTGAAAGCCCATCTTAAGAGCTTTTATCTCAGTGTTACTACAGGGGGTCCCCTGTATACATTGGGGTTGCGTTCTTGAAAAGGGCGATGGATACCAAAACGATGTATACCGGGGAATTTTTCCCCATAAGAAATAATGGAATAAGGGTGGGGGGATGAGTTCACAACTTCACCACACTCACCAATGACAATGCTCTTTTCACCTAAACAGTGTACAATGACAGGTTATACAATACACATTTTACACATAAAACATTGAATAAAATAATGTAGAACCCTACTAACCCTGTTCAAACACATAGAACATTATAATACAGTAAATACAGAATAAAACAGTGTCAATTACTCTAAACTTAGGTAGGTGTGGCGGCTGGGTTTTCTTGGGCTGGCTTTTCCATGGCTGGCTTTTTGGTTGCTTTAAGAAGTCTTTAAAAAAGGAGTTTACCAATGTCTGCTCTCCTGCATGAATCTTTGAATGATAGATCTCCTGGTAGCAAGCCACTGAATCACTGAGAGACCTGGAGACTTTGGCAGACCATTCATGAAAAGGATCACAGTTCTGTATGATTTCAGTCATCTCATCTAACACCTCAGAGAAACAGGAGAGATTCTTTGTCATCAGACTCCTGGCTTCCGGCCCTATGTCCTTGCTTTCTTCAGATATCTGTTGTTGATCCAGCTCAATCAGTTCCTCATTTGTCAGTTGCTCAGTGTGAGACTCCAACAATTCCTGTACATCCTCCTTCTCCACCTCCTCAAAGCTGATATCCTTTGCTAACTTGACAATTTTTTGCTCGAGAGCAGGAACAGCATCAAATTCCACAAAGCTGTGGACAGCATCTGGCCATGCATGGCACCAAACGCCGTTCAAACATTGCAAAGTGACCTTTTCCCATGATGCGTCAATGTTTTCCACGCCTTTCAAGATGTTCCAAAAATCCTTTACACTGGGCTTTCCTTCACCTGCCATGTCCTTAATCAGCATGGAGAATGTCCTCTGTAGGTGATGCGTCCGCTGGCCACGTTCAAGGCTTAAGTACGGTACTGTACTGTACAATAAGGGAACATGTTCCAATTCACGTCAGTCCCGATCCGTGCAAATGATGGATATGCGGATCAGGACGAACATAAATCAGAACACATTCCCCTATTGATGAGTGACAGATATCCAAAATAACAGATAAGGGAGAGATGTATACAGGGGGACCCCCTGTAGATGGCCAGGAAGAGTCCAAGCCTTCTGAGCCAAGGTTACATTCAGAAAAGGGGGAGATTTGGGAGCATAGGTGAAAAGAAGGGGCCAAAACCAAGGGAAGGGCTAGCAGTGGTATAGAGAAGTTCCCACTCTACCTGTGGTACTTATGTGGCCCCTTCACCATAGTATCTGAGGCTGCGCCTCACAATGTCTAACCTATTTCTCCTCCCAGCTCCTCGGTGAAGTAGAGCAGTGCTGTTATCCCCATTGTACAGATGGGGCACTGATGTACACACAAAGGTATTTAGGAACCTAGTGGGATTTTCAAAAGTGCCTAGAAGGTTAGATGCTTTGTAAACCCCCCTAGATGCATCTTTGGGTGCCTAAAAGATTTTTAAACTCTGTCCGTAAGACACTGGCCTGAAATCATACAGGAAGTCCATGGTGGGAGTAGAACCCAGCTAGCTCCCTATCCAGCAGACCAGCCTATCTCTCAGCTGCATGCTGCAAAAAGGGAGGACTCTGATAGATGGGAGCAAAACCAAGGCGGCCAGTTCTCTAAGACTCCAGCAAACAGTTCCAGGAGGTTGGGATGGATGTCACGGTTGACAGCATGGAAAGCAGCACAGAGGTTAGGAAGGATGGAGAATGAGAGTCACATGAGAGATCACTTAACTCCCAAGGGATGGCAGATTCTGCCCCATGCTGACTTGTAGAGCAATGGCTGCTGTGCAATTTTACATTTTAACTGAAAACCATTTTGTTTTGTCATTTTTTTTTGTTCTGAGTTCAAGAAAAGGAAGGAATCAGAAAGTGTCATATAAGTATCAGATCTGTTTATGCTTCAAATTCTTAGGGTTTCAGCTGTATCCATGCCAATTCCGGAACAAAGAACAGAAATTGCATCCACAGAGTCCATAAAGTTGAGGATTATCATCATGATTTGTATAATTCACTGGGCACCATCTGTGTGTTCAGCACTGTTCAGAATATGCCAGAAAATGTAGTCCCTTAGTCACTGTGTATAAAATGTGTAGCCCTGGGTAAGGTGGCTCAGATATTTAAGTATGAAGTGTATAGTTATTAAGCACATGTTAACATCTATGAGTGGAGGTGCTGATGGCAGTAGAAGTTTTACTGGATTAAGGACTAGAAGATTTGACCCTCCAACTTCCTGTCAAGAGGAAGAGCTGCCCAGAGCTTCTGTGTCTATTTATTTTCCTTTCTTGCCTGCAGTGGCCATGATATACCTCAGAAATCTGTTGTTTTTTCTCTCAACTTTAAAATGTGGAATTTTCTTGGTGTTTGGTTTTAAATATTCTCCTGTAAGAATTGCAACTCAGTCGCTGTAGTGTTGTGTTTAGGAGCCTTCTGGAAAGTAACTAGCCTTTAAACAGAAGTAAAAGCAGTGTTGCCAACTCTCATGATTTTGTCATGAGTCTCATGATAATTATTGTTTTCCTTAAAGCGCCAGCTCCTGGAGTCAAGTGGATAGGTGATGATTTCAGCCTTCATTCTTAAAGAAAAACGAAGTTTCTAGCCCTTGTGACTATGGAGAAAGCTTCAAAATATGACCCCCAGTGAACCCTAAAGCTCAAAAAGCAGAAGGCAAATAAAAAGAACCCCAAATCTATTTTTACATAATCTCATGATTTTAAAGCCATTCTCATGATTTTTGGTGAGCCTGATTCATGATTTTTGAACATTTGGGAATGTCAATACAGTGAAAGTGACTTGAACGTGTCAATTTCACTCCTGTTTAAAGTCAGTTTTTAGTTATTATTTGTAGTGGGGTAATATCCCTAGAGCCCCAGGCAGGTGCAGTATAAACTCATGGGGCCTTGCCCTAGTAGGATGTTTCCAAAGTTAAATGATCTATTCCAAGCTTGGTGAACCGCCTAAAAGTAATCTAGATTTTTCTACAATTGTTTCAATTGTTATATTCAGGAGTTATTAACAACGTAAGAATATACATTAAAATTTTAAACCTAACCAGTGTCCCTTAAGTGACTTGACACAAGACGTGAGAACATGTTAGTATTAGAGCTGAGTGGCTCTAATATTTATTTAATTCTCTTTTTTATATAGGAATTAGATACAGTGCTCCTATCAGCTAATTTCTAAGTTATTTGCTAAAAAACAAACAAACAAAAACCCTATAGTTTTCAGGTACCTAAGTAGCCCCTGGAATCAGTTAAAGCCCACCCTCCTCCCCCCCCAAAAAACAACCAAAAATCTGAAATGTGTCGTTTGGAACCTGTATGCCATTTATGCCAGGGACAAGAATTCTTTCCTGACCAATTGGTGCCCCCCCCCAATGCAAATCTGGAGTCCCCTGTAGTTTTATCCTAACTGCTGTCAAAATTCTTTGATACGCCATTGCATAATGACAGGTTTCAGAGTAGCAGCCGTGTTAGTCTGTATTCGCAAAAAGAACAGGAGGACTTGTGGCACCTTAGAGACTAACAAATTTATTTGAGCATAAGCTTTTGTGAGCTACAGCTCGCTTCATTGCTGTAGCTCAGGAAAGCTTATGCTCAAATAAATTTGTTAGTCTCTAAGGTGCCACAAGTCCTCCTGTTCTTTTTGACACACCAAGCGCCCTATGAGCTTCCAACATAAAGGGGGGAAAGACTGGGTATCTGGTAGGTAAAATACGCTCAACAGCTGCTCAGCCCAGGGCTGTGCAGCACATTTGGGGATTTGATTCCCTGGTATCCACGGATCTTGATGGGGATCGCTGCACATGCTGTTGTCATAAAGCTCTGAGTGATGGTGCAGAGTCAGCTCGGCTCTTTCCGAGGGAAGGTGACTGGGAGCCCAGAGAGGCTTCCTGAGCTTGGCTGCATTGGCCTAGACCGCTCCACTCCCCTCGCTTCTCTTGTCACATTCCTCTTCTCCCTGCCCTTCGGAACCCTTTGGCTGTGAAGCTGGTGCCCTGCCATGAGCGGTGCTGTGCCAGGTCCCCCCCACTCCCTTCCCCCGGCCCCCTTCCGGCCGCCCCTCCTCCTGTCACTGATTCGGTGCTGGAGCCCGGGGTGTCTGAGCTCCCCCTGCCCAGTCCCCCTCCAGCAGCGGCGACGGCTCCGGCGCTGTCAGTGCGCACACATCAGCCGGGGCTCCGGGCACAGGCACTTACTTACACGGCCAGATCCAGCCCGTGGCTCCGGCGGAGCCAGTGCCTCGCAGCAGCAGCAGGTACGGTCTCGCCATCTGCCTCACCCAGGGTAGCTGCCCCCTGCAGGCCCGGGGGGGTGGGGCGGCGGGGGAAGGGGAGCGGCTGGGGTAAGCCCGGAGAAGCTTCCTTCGGGAAGACAACGGGTCACAGGGGGTTGGCGTCGCGGAAGGGGGCTGTAGGGTTGTTATGTGGCATTATCTTGGGGGGGAGGGTAGGATGGAGAGCAACATGGAGTATTATGGGGGAGGGGGAGACCCGGGGGGTTTAACCCCTGCATCAGTCTGGGGGGGGGGGGGGGGAAGCTGATTATTATTACCTAGATCTCCAAAATGTCATCTTGGTCATGGTCTGCCCCCAGCCTCGCTCCTTCAGGAGGAGCGGGCTCCACAAACACTCTGAGAAAGAGCCACTCCAGGCAACCCCCTCCTCAGGTGCAGTGCTTCCCTGCCCCTTGTCCCAGGTGCTGTGCTGTAATACTCCTGTAGGGTGCGACTTGCCATGACACTCAGCCCCTTGGGGCTCTCTGCCTCCTTTCTTTGTGGGGCTGGGATCACTCCTTGTCCTGAGTAAGAGGTTAGACTTGCAAATAGATTAAAATGACATACCTGATAAATCCCAGCCTTTCAGTATAAAATGGTTAAGCTTATGTGGAAGATGCAAGGATCTGTGAGTCCTGGCCCTGCTCTCCAGGGAGTTACACCTCAAAGTACTTCCCTGAGGTCAGATTCTTGGAGGGAAGGAGGGTTAAGCCTGTATGGTCTCTCTGTAGTTGGTTTCCTGGGGGAGTTGAGCCCAATGGCTCCTCCTGGGATTAGTCTATGTGACTCCATTGACTTCTAAAAAGTGTAATTTTGTGCCTGATATTGTGAACAAATCTCCCTCATGTGTTTGACAATCTTACTGTCACTTCCTCTCCCCTCCACCACCAGCTCCTAGGAAAATGGGTCAGTCTCTCCAGATAACATATCCATAAGACAATTTGTGAGTTTCTGAACTGCCAGCCGGTTCGGAGGCAGCATTCTGGTCCTTCTGTTTATGCACATACTGAATGTGCCTTGCTTCAATTATTCATCCTGGTGCCATTGCAACTTCCTGCAGCTTGTCTCCTCCACAGAGCTGAATGTGTAACAAGGTTTGAAAATACTTTGTCTTTGAAGCTATGATCCCATCCATCTACACGGCAGCTGTCTACTCGCACACCCATAGTCAAGGAGCTAATGGTTAACTGATACCTGAGAAATTACTGTGTCTGTGTGGAGGGAGGTGGGGGTGGGGGCTCTGAGTACATCAAGGGTGTCCATCCCATAGTCCATCACAAAGAAACATGATGGATTATGATGGGGTTGGGGTTAAATAAGGAATCATATTTCTGGAACTTGGTCTGATGACCATTCACTTTCTGGAAAAGTTGGTCTTTCCCAGGCACAGTTAGTCTCAATGGTGGAGAAGTTAGTGACTGACTTAATCCTGATAACACATCATGGATATTATCCCTATTTAACAGAGGAGGAGGAGATGAGCACAGAAGTGGGAAGTGAGTGAGTCAGTGGTGAAACTGGGAATCTTATTAGCTATCATGTGTATTTCAGTTTGATCAGCTAGCATCTGGACCACCCTCACTACTGTGAGATCTGGACACTTTACTAAACTGGAACTATTCACATTTCTAAATATCTGGACTCAATAAGTCAGATAAACCCACTGCAGCCAGCTGGCTCAAGTGCAGAAGGGATGCTCTAATCAGGTAGGTGCTCAAATATCCATAGTTCAGTTATCCTAGGAAAGTCTGGAAAAGTTGTATTACAATTGTTTCTAAATTCAGTCCGGTTTGGGGTTAAACATAATTCCAGAAAGGAGCAAACTCCAGCAACAAGAGCCATTTATTGATTTCCAGCTCCTATAAGACAGGTATACAAATAGGGAGAAGCTATTTCTAAGGTAGAAAAGACCTAAACCATTTAGGTCTTTTGTAGCTAGTAACCAGCATCTTTAGTTTTACCTGGAAGTGAATTGGCAGCCAGTGCAGAGCAGAAGTGTAATGAGCTCTTGGTAGCCCCCGAGCTGTTGGTGGGTGCACTAGGCAAAAAGTGTGAGCAGTTAGACACAGGTACAGTTCATTGCAGTGAACCAGCCTCAAGGTGACAAAATCATGGATAACCAAGATGAGGTGAGCATCTGAGACATTGGAATTCAAAAGTTTGTCCTTCCCCTCCCTCCTGTGTTCTTTCCTCTATCCTCTTTCCTCCCTTTGTTACAAGATGAGAGCAATGTTGTTCACAAAACAGGGCCCTGGAGCCTTTTCCATCTCCTTTTGGACAGGGATCGGATGCCAGATGCTGAGGTCTAATATTCAGAGTTACTTTGTAATTTATTCCTGAAAACTCCAAAACCTTTTAATTTCTCAGAATATGATTTCTAACATGAGTTGCACATTGTCCCCCTGATGCAAAGTCCTCCCTTGCAGGATCAAATTCTCATTGCAGTGGAATGAAAGCTTGTTGGCCTAAAAGGGCAAGTTTCTATGTGGTGTTCTAAGGATCAGCTAACATTCCATCATTCATTGTTCAAACAGAGCCTACCTGACTGAGCTCCCATGTTTTCTCCAGCTCAGACAAGAGATGCCTCAGTTCTTCCCTCCTGATTGTCATCCAGGAGTTTAGTATAGATCTCATTACATAGATCTCATTAATCCCTTGGTTTTTGATTCATCTGTTGTGACTGTCCAATTCCCAGTTGACTTAATCTAGTCACATACAGCATCCCTGCCCCTCACACTCCTGTCAGTCTGTCCCCCAGAGTGCTCTGTTGCCCCCATATACCCACTGTAGATTGCTCATTTCTTTCAGTCAGGTTAGAGAACAAAAGAGGAATTCCTGCTGCATCTAATCAAAGAGCTGAGGTTTCCAGCAGAGAGAACCCAACCAGGAGCAGGAATTTATCACAGAACTGAGCAGCAGAGAAATCCATCCAGAGGCTGGTAATTGATTACAAAGGCTCCATGGGGGAAGTTGTACAGGCTAGACCTCACTCTGTCCCCCAGCAATTTGCTCATCCATCCCACAGATAGCTGTTACTGTGGCAGTGGCTCAGACTGCACCTGTATCTACCAGAAAACCCTTTGCTAGTTAAGTGAAAGGGAATGTAGAGACTGTGGGTGGCAGGAGCAAGGACTTAACCATCCAGCTTCAGTCATCTAATGGGATGGCGCCTTTGAAAAAGTGGGTAAAAGGAAGGCAAATGGATTCTCCTTTGGCTACAGTGCTTGCTTGAGCTACTAAGGCTTGAGATATGTGGAGGGTGGCTGGACTGGTGCTGATAGATAGGAATGAACAGAATCTCATAGATGTCGGAGATGGAAAAGCAGGGCCCGTTACAGCCAGCCTAGGGTCCCCTGCAAAACCTTTTTATTGCTGCACCTGCAAGCAATCCCTCCCACCTGCCCCACTTTTGCAATATGGGAGGGGGTTGCAGGTTTGGCAGTGTCATAGGGCAACCTTACCTGCAGTGCTGGAGTGCTCTCCTGCAGCAGAACATGCAGGTGGTGCCTGCCTCAGTTTTTCTCCTTCAGAGTCCCCAGTAACTCCATCCAAGCTTTCTTGCCTCAATAATACCCTTTCTTGGGGCCAGTTTATTACAAAAATGATAGTCTATAATAAAAGTCCAAAACATAGTCCATCTGCAGTGTATGTAGTCTTCAAAATCTAGTCCCTCAACACCCCACATACCACACTGCAGTGTTTTTAGCCGCACCTGGCTCTTTGTCAGTCCTCTCCTGTCCTTCTGCCAGGACAATCATCCCAGCCCTTCCAGCTGGAGTGCAACCCTATTCTTCCCAGCAGGAAACCCCCCTTCCTCCAACCTCTCTGCTGGGAGCTGTTTCTCACAATGGGAACATCAGTCACTCCCCCTGTACATTTAACTCTTTTGTCTCAGGTGGGAACTTCCACTGTCCCCCCGTGACAGCTCTGCAGCATGAAGGCTTCAGCAGGAAGGTTTCTCCACTGCTCCCCTAACTTCAACTCTCTCTAGTCCTAGCTCTCTGGCTTGCGGAGGTCAGCGGGCAAACCTCTCTGCTGCCTTCAGCCTTCTCCCAGGGACCTCCTACAATCTCCTAGTCTCTGGCAGCTCTCACTTGCTAGTCTTACATCTGCAGGGTCCACATGCCTTCTTTCAAGACCAGTTGGGGTCAGCTGACCAGTCTCAGGTGCACTGGTCTCTTCACTCTTACAGGGCAAGTGTTACCCTGTGACAGGCAGATTTGCTAAACCAGCTGTAAGCCCTACTAGGTTCCATCTAGTCCTCCCTCCTTTGAATCCAAAGGAGCCATGTTCCCTGCAGTCTGCTCTCCAGGACTATAAGAACCATGGGATTCTCCAGAACTAAACTGTAGAGCAAAAACCACCATTTTGCAGCATTGCCCAGTCCCTTCAGCAGGCTCTGTCTTCCTCACTGCCCACCAGGCTAGCCAGTACAGTATCCCTTGTGTTACTGATGTAATTGGATATTAAAATACTCTTATTTTATGCTGACTCACATTTTCACTATGTGGCAGATCTTTTTATTGATGAGGAACTGCATTATAGACTTTGTTGGGAAAAAGCTGGAGGTTCTTACTGCTGAGAGGGGGGCAGATGGAGCTTCTAGCACCCAGAAATGCATAGGAGCTGGTTGTAGCTTTTGGTAACAAGGAGGCAGCTGAAGAGTTTAGTACTAGGGAAGGCTTGCACTGACTTTCTCCCACTTCTCTTCCCAGAAGAGACTTTAAGTCTGTGGGGAGTGGAGGTTTAAAGTTCTCATTCCACACCCCAGAAATCTGAAAGCAATTCGCTACCTTGCTCCATCCCTCCCATTGCTACATCCAACACTGACAAATAAGCATGTTACCTGGATGCTTCTACTAGAATTCAGCAGTGAAATAATTGTCAACATTTTAAACTGACATCAAGGAGAACAGTGTTTACATGCTATAGCGATGAATGGGGCTGTTGGCACTTCTCTGAGCAATTATTTCATGTTGCCTGTAGACTCTGGCAGAAATCATTGAATTGGATTACATTCACTTTATGTTTTAAAGATTTTATTTGCAACATAAGGGCTGCAGACTTAATTTCTTTTTAAATAAAATCTGAGATTCTGGACAGTTGTGGAGCAATTTAAAATTTTGCAGTGGTGGGGGTGCAGAGCAGGAGCCAGAAGTGACAGATTGGGTAAACTTCATTTTCTGAACAACTAAAACTCCTTTAAACAAATAGAAATGCAAACCTCATAATGCTTTGATATTTTTATTCTGAGCCACTCCCCCAAACAAGGGCGGTAGTCCTTAGTGGGAGCAAAACTAAAGAAAATCCACCTTTTGGACTTAATAAAATCTTGGCCTAATACCTCATACATAGTGCAGGCACAGTGCAACACTTATGGAAGTGGAGATAAAAGAAAGGGAGCCATTTATTAGAAGAATGTTGAAAGAACTCCCTTCTGGACAAGGCATAAACAAGAAGCCTCTCTGATGTCCTTAGAGCAGATGTTTGAGTCTGTGAATGCTAAAAAGCATGAAATGGGAGAAAATAATACATGAGATGGAACAACCAGAAAATCAGTCTGAAACGAAGACACAGCCTCTGCCCTATACTAGTGTCATCACAGCTCAGAGCAAAGCCCTCGCTAAAAACAATGCCATGCAAGAGAGACGAGAGAAACTACTATAAAATGAAGTGAAGGCCCACAATAGACATTTTTAGGCATTCCAGCAAGGAGAAAAAAACTGGATTATGTAGCTGTTACGGAAACGACAGTGCCCAAATGTGTAACATAAATAGTATGGAACATTCTTCTGTGTATGATGAAAAGCTATTGGATCCCAGTGAGGAGACAGGTACAAAAAATAAGAAGAATCATGATCCTTTTTTTCAGATGCCATGGTGATGAGCTCAGTATAAGATGCTGACTAGAATAGATGGAGCATGCTCTGAGCTCAGACAAAAAGAATTTTAAATCCTCTGAAGGGAGAAAGATTCTTCTGTCCCCAGGTTTTAAACATTTCTACTTAGACGAAAGAAAAGCTCTAAGAGAAGGTAAAGATCATCACATAGCAAAAGGAGTTGAAACGATTTTTACACCAGTCAAGCACTGGGGAATCTCTAAAAATGAAAACAAGACACTCTCTGGGACCAGAAGGCTAAAAAGCGACTGCTGGAAAGAATCCGTGTTGAATGCACAGGACAAGGAGAAAATGGAAGAATTAGGCTCTGATATTTAAAAGGCTGCTTTCACTGAGACTTTGCTCAATGAACTGTGGCATATTAGCATTGAAATCCAGTGTGGCTGAAATATTCTTTCAGTGGAATTATCCACAAAGTGTTTAAGATCCTTCTCTGGGACTTGTGAGTACAAAGTATGACAATGAGCAACCAATACTGTATAAGCTCTGACTGCTCTTTTCCCCCCTCTCCTTTCAGTGGAGCATAAATACTTTGTGAAAAATAAGAATATATTTAGAAAACTGATCATTTGGTGTCCTATATACTGCAGAATGTATTCATTCCATCATCCCCCATCCCAATCCCTGAAGGACTGACCATTTCAATAATCAATACTAACTCATTGCTTTGTGTGTGTGTGTGATGTTTTTTGTCTCTTCTCCCTACCCACCATATATGAATAGTACTGATGTTCCCCAACACAGTATTTTAAGATGGGGTGCTGGCTCTTTAAAGAGACTGTAGATCCAGAGCAACCTGCTTCCAGCTCTGGCTCCAGAACAAAGAATTCTGGAAGGTATAGGCAAAGCAGCCATGCATGTTGGAAAAGGATATAAAAGAGCTCCCTTTTCCCCCAGTAAGAGAGAGATCCTAGGGAAGTGGCAGGATCTGCAGTGTTGCTTCCTGTTAAAATGGCCTAAGATGACATGTAAGAGGCAGATGGACAGGAGAACAAGGAATTGAATCCATTTGCATCTCTGGCCTCTTCACTGGGGCTCGTACCAGGCAGATTTTCCTTATTGGTCCTTAGTGCAGAACTCTTTCTGTACCACTTCCACCTCTGCCCCCTCACCAAAGGAAGTCTAAAATTTGGCCTAGTTTTAATGTGGTTATTTGACTGGCCTCTTAGTGTATGTCTACACTGGAGGTGGAAGGTATAATTTCTACCTCAAGTAGATATACCCTCACTAGCTCTGATGGGTCTAGCATGCTAATAATAGAAGTATAGGTGCAGTGGCATGAGTGGTAGCATAAACTAGCTAGCCACCCCACTCTTTGTGCCGGCTGTTGTGGCTACATTTCTATTTTTAGTACATTAGCTTGATCAGAGCTAGCATGGGTATATCTCCTTGAGCTGGAAGTTACAACTTTCCTCTCCAGTACAGATATACCCTCAGTTGTCTTCCGCACCTGTAGTGCCTTCAGTCCCACTGCAACTCAAGTCACAGCTGCATTTGTGCAGAGCAGGTCCCACTGCCATACACCCCAGGGAGCTCTGAATCCTGGTGTAGTGTGATTTGTCATAATTTGGATTTTGGAGGCCCAGATTCCACTACACACTTACCTCTCTAGGGACCATGGCAGTTAGCTGCCTCCAGGCAGCCAGGCCATCTTAGTTCTTGTGAAGAAAGTTTCTCTTTTTCCTTCCCAAACTTTTATTGAGAACTTTACCAGAAAAGGCTGTGGTGCTAACAACTATGTCCATTCTGTCTGTGTTCCCAGCCTTTCCACCCACCAGCCAATTTCTCCCACAGACGCTTTCAGGCTTTCTCCCATGCTGCCCCTTATGCATGGGGAACAGGGGAAATATCTCTCATATAATCTGTACAGCCACTATCTTATCCTCCTTCATATTCCTCCTTTAAAACTTGCCTCTGCTTTGATGCCAACAAAACCTTGCCTGATGATCATAACTAGGCAGGTGATGAAAAATGACCCTTCCCCCTCTCCCCCCACTCATTTAGTTTTACTAACTTGTTCTTCACGTGATTGCACATGTCCATTCCACTTCAGGTGTATGCGCACCAAGTGCACCAGAGCTGGAGATTTTTTCCCTTAGCAGTACCCATTGCAGTAGCGTATATGCTCTCTTCTTCCTTGTGCTATCTTCTTCATCCTTTCTCCAATGGTGTAAGGGTGGAACCACCGATTCCCCTCAGTTCCTTCTTACTGCCTATGACTGGTAGTCTGAGCATGTTAGCTTCCTGCTGACAACGTTCTCCCTTTCCAGAGACTTTGTTTATCTCTTGTATGTAGTTAGTGGTATTTGTTTTTCATATTTGTTAGTAACTTTAGTGTAGGTTTCATTTGTTGCTTTTCTTAGGGTCGCTTCCCACTTGTTTTGAGTATTGATGCCTGGTACTGGGGTGTGCTTCGGTCTCCAGGCTTTAAGCCTTAAAAAGACTATGCCTGTAAATGACCCTCATTCCAGGCACCTAAAGTGCGAGGGTCACCTCCATGATCGTTGTCCAATCTGCAGAGACTTTAAGCCCCAGATGAAAAGGGATAGGAAGATCAGACTGTGTCACCTTATTTCATGGAGGCCTCCCTGCGTCCACCTTCTGTACCATTCCGCTCAGGGTGCGCACCAAATACTTATCTCTCAGTTAGAAGTGCCCCTCTAGATATTGTGGATTCTCAACACCAATCCCCTTCTGATGTACCAAGGAAGAAGCACAGACAACATCCCTTGAAGGAGCCAAGCTCCTTCAAAAGATCAAGGCCCAGTACCGTCCATCAGCAAAGAAGCTGGAGGATAGGGTAGAGTGTCCTCAGAGAAGAGATGCTCCTCTCCTGTGTGGCTGTTGACTCCAGCACCAGTGCCTGTGCTATTGAGGCCAACCCCTTTGATGCAACAACAAATCTTTTGGTACTGACAACACCAGAAGCATATGCCGCAGTCTGGGACCTGCACTCTCTTTCGGAACCGGATTCTCCAGCATTGCAAGAAACAAACTATCTGATACTGCTTTATCCTTCAGACTTACATGCACAACAGGCCCACCCCTTAGTCCTGTGGCAGACTTCATCAGACCATCCGGTGCTTCCTCGCCCGGTGCCATCCAGAGGCAAACCTAGCATGCTGTCTCCAGTGTTGACATTTCTGGAGACATGCCACCAGACCTTGGCGCTGCCTGGTACAATGCCTCTTTGATCAGGTGACTCAGGATCTTCCTCAGAGTTGGAGGTAGGCTCCTATGCCCCTCACTCCCAGGATAGGAGACTACATTCACCTGTGCTGTGAGGATTCCACTCCAGGTAACCAGCAGATGTCCAGGGACCCAGATCTTTGGGTGGTAAGAGTTGGAATCCTATACCCTATGGTTGGAACCTGTGGGGTTTCCCATCACCACCAGGTCCTCCATGGCTCTTCTTCTCTCTAGAACCCCAAGCAGAGGAGGCTAACAATATTGCCCCCCATACAGAATATAGTACAAAGGGGTAACCTCAAGAATAGCCTTGTATGCCAGACCCTTGATCCACTTCAGTACAGAAGGCTCAACACCCTTTATCAGTTTACTGTCCTGCCCTTCAGCCTCTCCACGGCTCATGAGCATTCACAAAATGGCTGGTTGTGGTGGCTGCATTTCTAAGAAAAGCAGGTGTACAAGTATTTCCTTGCCTGGATGACTGGCTGGTGGGAGATTGGTCTAAGAACCAGGCAGAACTTAGTATGGCCAAAATCCAGTCCTCCTTCAGTGCTCTGGGTTTGTCATTCAGTGAGGGCAAGTCAGTCTTCTCCTCAGTTGAGAGGATAGAATTTATAGGGGAGGTCTTGGATTCTACAGTGGCCAGAGCTTTCCGCCTCAATCTAAATTCCAGATAATGTTAACCACTTCCACAGACCTAAAAACGCATCCAACCACAACAATAAGAAATCACCTTAGACTTTTGGGGTACAGGGCCTCCTGCATGTATGTGGTTTGGCACACCAGACTTTGTCTCAAAGTTACAAAGCTGGCTAAAGTCAGTATACTCCCCAGGTTGTCATTGGTTGGACATGCTGATTCAAGTGCCTGCAGGAGTACTAGCCTCCTTAAATTGCTGGATGGATCTGGCCAACATGTGTGCGGGAGTTCCCTTTGCCCCTTCCTTATCCACATTAACTCTCATTATGGACATGACTTCTCTGGGGTGGGAAGCTCACCTAGGGAACTTACGAACTCAAGATCTGTGGTTGCCTCAAGATTTAGTTGTCCATATAAATATGGTGGAATTAAGGGCCATTCATCTACCCTGTCAGGTTTTCTCTCTAACATTAAGTGAGAGACTCTACAAATTCTCATGGACAAGGCTGCGGCAACATTCCATGTAAACAGACAGGGAGGGGTCAGTTCGGAAACCATCTTCATCAAGAGACAATACATGTTTGGGAGCTTTGATACATTAGTGTAATTATCTCAAAACCTTTCAGTGATGGGTCCCCTCCCCCCCGGGTGTCACTTGGAACTGGGGTACACTGAGCCCACCTGACCCACCCTCGGCTCCCTTCACACTGTATTGCTGAGGCAAGCTGGCCAAGCCTTCCCTCAGGCTTCAGACTGCACTTTACCAGCACACATACAGGTAGGGACACACCCAGCTGCAGCTTTACACACAGATGCTGCTATCAGCTCTGCATGGGGAGGCTCAGCGAAGGAATTGCCCAGTACTCAAGTGCACACCCCCCTCTAGAGAGTAGACCCAAAATTGTACCATCTTGTGCTGCACAGCATAGGCTCATGAAATTCACCCCTTCCCTCAATGTGGAGAAAAATATGTAACAGTTTTTTGCCCCCCAGTCATGGATTCTACACACTGGGTTTTAGACAAAACAAAAACAAGTTTATTACCTACGAAAGATAGATTTTGAGTGATTATAAGGGATAGCAAACAGATCAAAGTAGATTACCCAGCAAATAAAACAAAAAGCAACCTAAGATTAATATACTAAAGAAATTGGTTACAAGTAGCAAATTCTCACCCTAAGTGATGTTTTAGGCAGATTGCAGAGACTTGCTTGCAGCTTAAAACTCCAGATATTCCTTTCATAGGCCAGACACCCTCTAGCCTGGGCTCAGCCCTTCCCCCCAGATCAGTCTTTTTGTTTCTCAAGTGTTTCCAGCAGCCTTCTTTCTTGAGTGGGGAGTTAGTGAAGAATGAACCCCAGTGATGTCACTCCCCTGCCTTCAATAGTTTTTGCATATGGCGGGACTCCTTTGTCTCCCAGTGTGATTCCCACCCTGGTCAGTGAAAAAATACTAGTAGTATCATGGAGTCCAGAACCAGGTGACTCAGAGGCTGTTTGTAGAATCCTCAGGAAGACTTCTCAGTGGGTGATTAGCATCTTCAAACACCTATTGTTTTCCCTAATGGCTCTTCCCAGCGAGACATCTAGACTGATTGCATTTTGCCTAGTTGGCGTTCCCCAGGTGTAAACACATTTGTAATAGATGCATAGACAACATTCCTAACTTCAGATACAAAAATGATACATGCATACAAATAGGATAATCATAATCAGTAAATCATAACCTTTCCCACAATATCTCACATTACCCAGCTTGCATAAAATACATCACAGTTATGCCATAATCATATCATAACAATATACCTATGAAGAATATGGGGTGTAATGCCACACTCTCATCCTCCTAATGTTCAGAACAGCTTGGCAAATCACCTGAGTAGATACTTTAGCAGAGGTCATGAGTTGTCTCAGACTGGACATCATTAAATTCACATTTTAGACCTGGGGATCCCTCACATAGATCTGTTTTGCTTCTCATAACAGAGCAGGCCACAATCAGGGAGCTCTGATGGATGGTTACCTTCTGTCTTGGAAGGACAATCTGCTATATGCCTACTCCCCCATTCCATTAATTCCAAAGGTGTTGGGATTGTGTTTGCATGATCCTCACTGCACCAGCATTGGGTCTTTAGTTTGCTGAGCCTATCCTATAAGGCTCCTATATTACTCACTTCCTCCAGAACCCAACCTGATCTCCCAGAGCTTAGCCAGCTTCTGCATCCCAACCTGGTTGCTCTCTGTCTTAATGCCTGGATGCTCCATGGTTAATATCTCAGGCGGTGAAGTGTTCCATGAAGTGCAGTAGGTTCTCCTGAGCAGAAGAAAACTGTTTACAAGATGCACTTACCTGCTAAAGTGGAAGTGGTTCTTATTATGGTCACAGTGGAAGGGTGTCTTGCTAGACCTGGCTTCTGTCTAGCATGTTTTAGACTTCTTGTTCCACCTGAAACAACAAGGTTTATCCATCAGTTCCCTCATGGTTCACCTGGCAGCTGTCTCTGCTTTCCACCCTTCAGTTGAGGTCCACTGAGCAAATTTTTTCTCATCCGATCTCAGATTCTAAAAGTCTCTGAACAGGTTGGAACCCATCCCTCCTTGGGTCTTGAATCTGGTGCTAACAGTGCTGATGGGTCCACCCTTTGAACAGTTGGTTACCTTTTCTTTGCTACATCTATCTGTGAAAGGAGCACTTTCAGTAGCTATTATCTGGGTGAGAAGGGTGGCAGAGTTACAAATGTTGGTGGCTGATCATCCTTACAGTTTTTCTTTAATAAGGACAAGGTATGCTTACATCTGCATCCAGAATTCCTGACAAAGCTTTAGGCTATATCTCAGCATTCTTGGAACTGGTGTCAAGTTTGGACAAGTGGTCCTTCAGTCATTTTTCATGTAGATTCTGATTTGAACTGCTTGTGAATCACCTGAAGTTGAATGGACATGTGCAATCACTTGAAGAAGAAAAAAGTGGTTACTAACCTGTTCTGTAACTTTTCTTCAGATGTGTTGCACATGTCCATTCCACGACTCACCCTCCTTCCCATTTGTATTGGAGTCTGCCCAATAAGAAGAAACTTATTTTTAGGGGAATCTTGTGTGGCTCCATTCATTATACCAGGGTGCAGTAACAGGAGGCGGCAAAGGGCACATGTGCTGCCCTGACTGCAATAGCTAAGGAAAAAATCTCTGGCTCTGGTCCACTGGGTGCACACACACCTGAAGTGGAATGGACATGGAAATGCACATCTTGAAGAATGACAGTTACAGAACAGATTAATAACTGTTTTTTTCCAGTGATTCCCTGTCCTACTTTATATTGGTATAATTACAAGAACAAAACTGTGCCAATTCTTTGCTATATTCATTTGATTTGTACAGTCTATCCCTGTCATCAACCTTTTTGTCTTTTAGGTTGTAAGCCTTCCAGCATAGAGATGACCCTTATCTGTGTGTGTTTGTATAGCACAATGTCCTCTCCTCAGAAGTTAAGGAGAACAATTTTTCTCCCTCCTCCTTATAACAACCTTTTATGTACTTGAAAACTGTTATCATGTCCCCTCTTAGTCGTCTCTTCTCCAGACTAAACAACCAATTTTTTTCAATCTTCCCTCATAGGTCATGTTTTCTAGACCTTTAATAATTTTTGTTGCTTTTCTCTGGACTTTCTCCAGTTTGTCCACATCTTTCCTGAAATGTCGCACCCAGAACTGGACACAATACTCCAGTTGAAGCCTAATCAACATGGAGTAGAGCGGAAAAATTACTTCTCGTGTCTTGCTTACAAAACTCCTGCTACAACATCCCAAAATGATGTTTGCTTTTTTGGCAACAGTGTTACACTGTTGACTTATATTTAACTTGAACCACTACGCACCTCAGATCCCTTTCTGCAGTACTCCTTTCTGGGCAGTCCTTTCCCATTTTGTATGTGTACAACTGATTGTTTCTTCCTAAGTGGAGTACTTTGCATTTGCCCTTATTGAATTTCATCCTTTTTACTTCAGACCATTTCTCCAGTTTGTCCAGTTCCTTTTGAATTTTAATCCTATCCTCCAAAACACTTGCAATCCCTCCCAGCTTGGTATCATCCGCAAACTTTATAAGTGTACTCTGTATGTCATTATCTAAATCATTGATGAAGATATTGAACAGAACTGGACCCAGAACTGATCCTTGCTGGACCCCACTCAATATGCCCTTCTAGCTTGACTGTGAATCACTGATAACTACTCTCTGGGAATGATTTTCCAGCCAGTTATGCATCCCCTTTAGGGTAGCTCCATCTAGGACCTAGGCCCTAGATTCTAGGTTGTATTTCCCTAATTTGTTTATCAGAAGGTCATGCTCTAGACAAGCCTCTCCCATCTGATTCTACTCCCCAGCGTGACCTTCCCCGATGGCCTACTGATCATATTGCCATAGCAGCTCCCACACTGGCTGGGGAGAGAGGGAGTCTAGAAAAGAGTGTATGTGCACGCGCTCACACACATGAATGAGAATAGAAGTGAGACTTTTCTAACCTGGTGAGTGGAGAGGATGTTTTTGTTTTTGCACAAATGTAGCTGCACCAGTCCAAAAAAAACCAGTGTAGACACCACCTCAGTCTCTCATGTGTACAAAGGGGAAGTGCAATAGCATTAATTAAACTTCACATCGTAACAGATGCCTGTGACCTTCTCAGATTATGGCTCATAACTTGTTTGGGGCAATCTACACCTGCAGCTAAATCATGCACCCCTGAACTGGGATTAAACCCATTGTCAGCAGTGGGTAACTTTTTTTTTTTGCTACCTATTACTGACAATGCATTCAGCACCTGATCAGCTGTGTGTGATTTAACTGCAAGTATAGGCAATGCAACAATAATTCAGCATCATTTCAGAAAATGTGCTTAAAACGTCTCTGCTTTGAGAGCCTTTTCCTTCTAGTATTCAAGACTGATGGGCATGAGCGGGTTCTTGTTCTCGTGTGCCTGAGTTTAGTGTCTCTGGATATGTGTAGAATAAGATTAAAAGACTGAAGGTTGTATCTTGGTTGTTTTGTAAGCTAACACTTTAAAAATAATGTAGACAGGGCAAGCTGTAGTTGAACTCATGTTAGCTGGTTGAGGTGAACCCATGGCTCCCACTTAGGGTTTAACTCAATCAGCGTGTTTAAAATGTAACTTGCCCTGTCTACACTAACGTGTTTGAGCTTTTAAAAAACAAACAAAAAACTTCATCCTAGTCTAGACATCCCTGACCCTTTGGGATTCTAAACTGAGGTGTCAGAGGTTTCATTAATATTCTGAAATGCAACATCACTCTAGAGGTGTGATGACATTTCTGCCAAAACACAATCTCTCCACTTCCTTTTCCTAACTTGGGCTGCAGTTGGGGAACTTCAAAGGGTTTGTTGTCCCTCCAGGGATATTTTAGCATATGGAAGCCAATATATTACACTAATGGACTCCATGGACTAAAGTAAAGATTTGAGGTGAATGACTCCCTATCTTAGCTCACTGTAGTTTCTGCATTTCAAAATGTTAATTATACTTCCCCGAAAGCATCCTAAGTAGTTCACAGAGAAAAGCTTGGTAATGTCTCTCCAATGAGTATTGTCCTAGAGTTCAGTAAAACCTCATCCATCATAAGCAGAGAAAATCTGAAGACAGGAGTGAGTCCTTAGGCACTTCCACATGGGACCCTTTACACCATTTCTGCTTTTAAGGAAGTGCTACAATTAATCTTTTCCTTGATGTTGTAAGAAATGATGAGTTTGCATCATTATCTGATACTCATTTTTGTGGCCAATGAGTGGAACAGAAAGTATATCTGGGCAAATCAAAAGAAATAGATTCATCATATCCCTGCTAACCACAGGGCAGGCAGGCTGCTCATTACACAGGCTTCTGATGATTCAGATAATTGAGACACTTGCAGCTGTCTTTTAATATTAGGGTGAAAGCAATGTGTTCAGTGTAGTCAGCTAGAAAGTGCTAGTCTTCTCTCTTGCAGCTTGCATGATTCTGTGAAGCTTTTATTATATTCAATCCAGCAGCAGCATGTCATTCGAACTCTGTCTGATTCTTCATCTCTCACTTGAGTGAAATTCCCATTGAAGTCAAAGGGGATTTTTCTTGAGTAAGGGCTGCAGAATCCAACCCCTTATTAATATTTTGAGAAAAATCCTTATCTGCCTAACAATGTAGAAATGGGGTCACCTTTCTGTGTCTACAGAAGACTTTTTAATGTTCTTAATATTGGTGCAAGGATAAAGCAAACTCTTCTTCCATTTATGGGTTGATACTGTTCCCAGGTCAGAAAAATCACCTCCATCCAGCACTAGGCTATTGATGATGTTTCCCAGGTCAGGCAAAGGGTGAAGTGTTTCTCATTCCTTTAAAAAATGGTTTGAAATGCCTATCTTGCTGTGTGAGTCACTACCACTTTGGTGCCTTCCTTTCAGATTGTTAATTTAATGTCAATAATTCAGCTGCATTTGGAAATCATCTGGCTGCTCCAGCCACATAGAAATAACCTCCTGATATATCCTTCTGACTGCTTAACCTCAGCCAACGACCTCTGAAAACTCCCATTCATATATACCAGACATAGATGGTCCCACAGCAATGCTCATCTCCCCCTTCCTGCTACTCTTGACATCTAAAATACGAAAACTGGGTAGCATTGAGTGTAAAAACATAAGAATGGCCATACTGGGTCAGACCAGTGGTTCATCTAGCCCCATATTCTGTCTTCTGACAGTGGCTGGTGAACGGAACAGGGCAGTTTATTGAGTGATCCATCTTCTGTTGTCCAGTCCCAGCTTCTGGAAATCGGAGGTTAGGGACATCCAGAGCATATCAAAGGGGTTGTGTCCCTGACCATCTTGGCTAATAGTTACTGATGTAGCTATCTTCCATGAACTTATCTAATTCTTTTTTGAACCCCGTTATAGTTTTGTTCTTCACAGCATCCTCTGGCAATGAGTTCCACAGATTGACTGTGTGTTGTGTGAAAAAGTGCTGCCTTATGTTTGTTTTAAACTTGCTGCCTATTAATTTCATAGGGTGATCCCTAGTCCTAGTATTATGTTAAGGGCAAATAACACTTCCTTATTCACTTTCTCCGTACCATTCATTATTTTATAGGCCTCTATCCTATCCCCCCTTACTCGTCTCTTTTCCAAGCTGAACAGTCCCAGTCTTTTTAATTTCTCCTCATATGGAAGCTGTTCCATACCCTTCATCATTTTTGTAGTTACCCTTTCTCTGTACAGTTTCCAATTCTAATATATCTTTTTTTGAGATGGGGTGACCAGGACTTCATGCAGTATTCAAGATGTGGTCATGCAGTGGATATAGTGGCATTATGATATTTTCTGTCTTATTATCTATCCCTTTCCTAATGGTTCCTAACATTCTGTTAGCTTTTTTGACTGCTGCTGCACACTGAACAGATGTTTTCAGAGAAATATCCACAATGATGCCACAATCTCTTTCTTCAGTGGTAACAGCTCATTTAGACCCCATCATTTTGTATGTAGAGTTGGGATTATGTTTTCCAATGTGCATTACTTTGCATTTATCAACATTGAATTTCATCTGCCATGACTGTTGCCCAGTCATCCAGTTTTGTGAGATCTCTTTGCAGTCAGCTTTTGGGCTTAACTGTGTTAAGTAATTTTGTATGGTCTGAAAACTTTACCACCGCACTGTTTACCCCTTTTTCTAGCTCATTTATGAACAGCACTGGTCCCAGTACAGATCCTTGGGGGACCTCACTATTTACATCTCTCCATTGTGAAAACTCACCATTTGATCCCACCCTTTGTTTGCTGCCTTTTAACCAGTTACAGATCCATGAAAGGACCTTCTCTCTTATCCCATGACTGCTTACTTTGCTTAAGAATCTTTGGTGATGGACCTTGTCAAAGACTTTCTGAAAGTCCAAGTACACTCATCACCCTTGGTCACATGTTTGACAACACTCTCAAAGAATTCTAATAGATTGGTGAGGCATGATTTCCCTTTACAAAAGCTATGTTGACTCTTCCCCAACAAATAGCATTCATCTATGTGTCAGATAATTCTGTTCTTTACTGTTGTTTCAACCAGTTCACCTAGTACTGAAGTTAGGCTTACCAGCCTGTAATTACCAGGATTGCCTTCGGACCCTTTCTTAAAAATGGCATTACATTAGCCATCTAGTACAGAGACTGATTTAAGCAATAGGTTACGTACCACAGATAGTAGTTCTGCAATTTCATATTTGAGTTCCTTCAGAAATCTTGGGTGAATACCATCTGATCCTGGTGACTTATTACTGTTTAATTTACTAATTTGTTCCAAAACATCCTCTGTTGACACCTCACTCTGGGAAAATTACTCAAATTTGTCACTTAAAAAGAATGGCTTAGGTGTGGGAATCTCCTTTACATCCTCTGCAGAGAAGATTGATGCAAAGAATTAATTTAGCTTCTCTGCAATGGGCTTGTCTTCTTTGTGTGCTCCTTTAGCATCTAAATTGTCCAGTGGCCCCATTTATTTTTTAGCAAGCTTCCTGCTTCTGCTATGTATTTACATTTTTGTTGCAGTTTTACTTTTAGTCTTTTGCTAGTTGCTCTTCATATTCTTTTTGGACCTGCATAATTATACTTTTACACTTGAGTTGCCAGAGTTTGTGCCTTTCTATTCTTCTCACTGCGATTTCCAATTTTCCAACTTCCAATTTTTAAAAGATGTCTTTTTGTCTCTAATCACCTCTTTTACTCTGTTGTTTAGGCACAGTGGCATTTTTGGTGCTCTTACTGTTTTTTTTTTATTTGGGTTATACATTTAGCCTCTACTATGGTGTTTTTAAAATTAGAAATTGGAGCATGTTTTGTGCAGTTTAGTTTGTCTTCATGTTCTTCATTCCTGTTTCATGCTATGGTGTCTCAAGCCTCTTCTCCCACTCTTCCCCATGGGCAACTGTTCCTTAGTGGGATAGACTGCTCCAAGGCAACACTGTATCTTTGTCCCCCTGTATTTGATTGGTTTTCATGGTGCACTTCTGTGGTGACACCACATATGCCAGCGCTATTGGCGGTAAGGGAGGGCAGAGTGGGTTGGCCAGAATCCTGACTGGTGCCCAAATGCAGTGAGAGTGCTGCAGTAGACAGACTATGTGGCCCTGGAGATAGAGCTTGTGTGGTCCATTCTGGAGACCTGGGTTCTATTCCTACTATGGATTGTTCATCTTACTCCTTAGTTTCAGAGCCTATATCATAAAGTGACCTGAAGGCAGCAACTGCAGTGCCTATCACTAGCTTCACATGCTGGAACTGAAACGCACTGCCCTGGCAATCTGCTGGAAAAGTTCAAGACAGAGATGCCAATGTGGGTTTAAATTTAACAAACATCAGAAGACCTATTGGAATAATGGATGGGCCTTCTAGTTGTTCCTAGCTGAGACTCTTACTACAACAGCATCCGAGTTCAAGAAAGGATGCAAGATATTTCTGTTTAGTACAGCATTGTAGCTGGCTGAGGACTTTCTGATTGTGTCAAGGTGATATGGGGGAGGTGTGTTCCAGCTTAATTGGCCATTAGTATTTTGGTATCAGTGCCCTCCAGACACTTTCTAAATGATTTTAAATAGAAAAGTAACCTAAATAATCCTGAGAGTGGTGAGTGGGAGTTGTCATAGAAATAACACATGCTGTTGGAAACACAGCATAATTAACCTCTTTATTTAAATAATTTACTAGTGAGTTATTGGGAAGAGCTAATAAAGTGAAATCAGAAACTCTGCTGCAGCTGGTTATGTCCACACTGTGATAAAAGACCTGTCATTGGCCTGAGTCAGCTGATTCGGGCTCTTGGGGCTTGGTTTTAGGGGCTATAAAATTGCAGTGTAGACATTTTGGGCTTGGGCTGGATCCTGGGCTCTGAAACCCTTTCCCCTTGTGTCCAAAGTGACCTTTTTACAGAGAAATCTGCTTTGGAATTGAAATCGGTCAGTTGTTGTTCGAGGCAACATAAGGTCAGAATTCACTGAAGAGTTTATTAAACTGATAAAGTCCCTGTGTGTGTCTTTTGCCAGGGGGGCTGTCACTAGCCGATCCTCTGACTCCCAAATGCACTGAGTCAGCCTTGAAGCAAAGACAGAACGTTAGAACCATGCTGGTTAATGTAGCTGATGACAGAAAAGGATTCAGCATTTCTTTCATTCCCATTCCAAATTCCAGTATGGATGCCATAGTCATCATGGTACTCAGTGCAGTTACACAACCTGTGTATAGGGGTATGTCTATACTGCAATAACACACCCACAACTGGCCTGTGTCAGCTGACTCAGGCTCGCAGTGCTCAAGCTGGGGGGCTATAAAATTGCAATGTAAACATTCGGGCTCAGGCTGGAGCACAAGCTCTGAGCCCCGGCTCTCCTGAACTGGGTTCCCACAGCTACTATGCTCTCTGCATTCAAATCCCTCGCTTGAAACTAACTTCTACTATGATGCTTACAAGAAATAATTAACCAATGGCAAGTCTGGGGGGCAGCTTGGGATAATTTATATATATAACAAATTGATGTAAGATAAATGAATATATCTATTTTAATAAAACTATTTAACCCTGGCCTATCATCAGTTTAAGCATTGTACAGTTCATGGTCTTTCTTTCACCTCCCTTTGTTTGTTAATTTGTGAACACTTCAGGGAAGGGAGTGTCTCTTCTTCTATGTCTGTACAGCACTCAGGTGGTACTGCAGTGTAAACAACATTAAGGGTATATCTACACTGCAATGTAAGCCCAGGGTTAGTAGAACTCAAGTTAGCAGACCCTGGGTTTGTTAACATAGGATTCGAGCATCTATACTTATTTGTAACCCCAGATTAGGAATTGTTAAACCTGGGCTCCCAGCTTGGGGCTCCAGTATCTACACTGCATTATGTGGGCCTGAGTCCAGCTACCCATATCCCAGACTTTCTCGTGCCCTCCCAAAGTGTGGCTGCTTTAACCCTATGTTCTTGATGCAGTGTGGGAAAACTTGACTGTCTGCTAAACTTGACTGTCTAGAGGACAAAGAAAATTGGCCTGTGGGATTGTGAGATACTTTTGGTGGACTCCTAGATCATGAATCCAGTGTGACTGCATCTACACTGCAAAGCAATAGGGCTTGAACCCTGGGTCCTGGCATGAATCAGGCTCAGACCCTCCACCCCATGGGGTCCTGGGTCTTTAGGTCTGAGCCATGAGTTAGCACAATTTATGTGTCGAGAATGGGAGTTAGGGCCTGAGTTTGAACCCTATGCTTATCCTATTGCAGTGTAGACATAAGCAGGATGTCTAATTAACAGGGTCCACCAACTTCCCTGGCTTACAGTTCCTACACCCTTTGAAGCAACCAGTGCTGTATCAGGCCATTTGGCTAATCTTGCCCAGTGACATCTGCATGGTAATCTCTAGACCATATGTTCCTCAGCTGCATTTTAGCATAGTACAAGGCTTATGTAGGGTAATGTTGCTTCCTAATCATAGCATCTCAGTCCTGTAAATAAAAGTGTTTCCAGAAGGAGCCCTCCCAGAATCTTGATCAGGGTTGAGATTTCTGTGTACTGTGAGCAGCAGGGCTCCATGAAGTTACCACTGAAGGCTGCCAGGCTCTCAAAGCAAAGGGATTTTTAGGCCCCTGAGTTCAGGACTAGAAGCTCCACCTCTGACTGCAGACAGCCCTGGGATCTGAACTGAGTCATGGTCCCAGGGCTTAGTTAGAGCGTCTGTTTTCACTCACACTGATCAGAGATAGGACTCAGGACTCATCAAAGCCTGACAGGCCCTGGAGTCTATGTAACAAGGTACAATTCTGGGTTTCACTTGGTGTATAAGTTGAAAATACTTGCGCTAAAATGTGTTCCCTTTTTCTTTTCAGATATAATGATGGCCCTGAAAGATAAGCTCCTGTTTAGCTTCCTGTGCTATGTGGCCTGTACCCTTGTGTATGGCTACCCCACCGATCCTGGGACTGAGTTCCGCTCTGCTTTCTCTGTGGCTAGAACCAGCAGCATGGAAGGGAGCGCTGAGATGGTCATCACCTTTGACAAGGTCTATGTGAACATTGGCAGTGACTTTGATCCCAAGGCTGGGTTGTTTAGGTGTCGGATCCCTGGGGCCTATTACTTCTCCTTCACGGTTGGGAAATACCCCAAGAAAAACTTGTCTGTTATGCTGATGAGAAACAAGAATGAAGTGCAAGTGATTGTGTATGATGAGCATCACCGTAAGGAGCGGAAACTGGCTAGCCAGAGTGCCATGCTTCAGCTGGACTATGGAGATACAGTCTGGCTGCGTTTACATGGGGACCCCAAGTATGCGCTCTACAGCAATGCAGGCCCATACACAACTTTCAATGGGTATCTTATCTATCCAGATACCTCTGCCTACTTCCAAAATGGTGTGGTCTCTCAGGAGCTGGGGGGAGCTGCAGGGCTGCCCCATCCAGCTATTCATCAGCTTTCAGGAGAACAGAATGAAGCTTCAGAGGGACACATGTTGTCCGATCAGCCAGCCAGAGAACTAGATCCTCGCTCTGCATTTTCTGTTGCTCGCTCACAAAGCCTCCTGGGAACAGATGAGAAGCAAACCCAGCATGAGCCAATCACATTTGACATAGAGTTTGTGAACATTGGAAGGGATTTCAATTCCTCAAGGGGCATCTTCTTATGCCGCGTGCCAGGTGCATATTACTTCTCCTTCACCATTGGTAAAATGCCTTTTAAGACCATGTCAGTGAAACTTATGAAAAACCACAATGAGGTTCAGGCCATGATCTATGATGACAACCACTCCAAGAGGCGGGAGATGCAGAGCCAGAGCATTATGTTACCTCTGCACTATGGAGACACTGTCTGGCTCTACAGCCACCAGCATGATGGCTACGGTGCCTACAGCAACCATGGCAAGTACATCACCTTCACGGGGTTCCTTATCTATCCAGAGGCTCAGCCAAAGCCACCCCCAAGTCCCAGTTCCCCCACGAGGTCAAAAATCTAAATGCAGGTGTGAAAGGAGCATAAGAGAAGCCAAGATGCAGTGGACTTGGGTGCAGGTCCTGGTTGGATGTCACCCTCTACAATGTTAAAGAGCATGCTAATGTATATCCAGTGCTTTCCTTATGCTGCATACTCATGTCCTGGCTGCAGGGCCATTGCTGTTTCTGTCTTTTATCTGTAGAATGATCTTTGCAGGGGGTAGTGTGTGTCCAGTGTTACTGTTCAATTTAAGCATAAAGCATAAGGTAGTTTGGGGGCATGAGCAGTGAAATGAGGTGTTGTGATTCAGGGAGCCACTGCCGAAATGCTGGGAGACCTACTGAAGACAACCCCACCAAGAAGGCACAGCACCTGGTGACATTCCTTGCACATACAAGGGAGGCTGGGGGAGGGAAAATGTAATTGAAATTAATTTAATAAAAGTAAAAAAATAAAATGTGCAGGGTTTGCAGAGACACACATTGTTTCACAAGATGCTGGACTTATGTGTATATAACTGCCTGTGACACTGATTCTGGACAGGAGAGAGGCTCTGATAATGTGTGAACTATTGTATGTGTTTGCGTTGTGAAGACTGTTAAACAGAGTTAGATTGTATGTCACTGTGCCAGAGTGTCTGTATTTTGTGGGAGGAGGAATCCAGTATTGCCAACTCTTATGATTTTGTTGTGAATCTCGTGATACAGTATCTCATGATACAGTACTGGGGGGAGGGATAGTTCAGTGGTTTGAGCATTGGCCTGCTAAACCCAGGGTGGAGAGTTCAATCCTTGAGGGGGCCATTTGGGATCTGGGGCAAAAATTGGGGATTGGTCCTGCTTTGAGCAGGGGGTTGAACTAGATGACCTCCTGAGGTCCCTTCCAACCCTGGTATTCTATGGTGTTTTGCTTAAAGCTTCAGCTGCTGGAATTCACAGATTCTGTCTGTCTGTGATCTCGGCTTTCATAACAAAAACACTCCACTACGTTTCAAGTTCTTGTGGTTATGGAGAAAAGTTTGAAAACATGAGCCAAGCATATCCTAAAGGCTCCTAAACAAGAAGGCAAATAAAAATAACCCAAAATGTGTATGATTTTTAAAAATCTCCTGATTTTGGAGGTGCCTGGCTCATGATTTTTGAACATTAGGGGATGGCAAAGGTCAGTATGTGCATGGTGATACTGCCTGTATTGAACTCTACCATTGCCAAGAAATGGGCACTCTTAACATTATAGTGTGGCTAGACTTCATAACACAACATGTTGTTTCCTTGTTGCTCTACCTAACCCTGCCTTAGGGGGAAGCCACCACTGTACTTCTAAGAGGTGATTTCAGTGTCCATCCTCTCATAGTCCTTGCCTTTGCTCCACACTGTGTCTCAGTGAGCCCCACTCCTGTAATAGAGAGACCAGTGTGGACGGCACTAAGATTGCAGGGGGCTCAGGGCAGTGGTAGGACAGTAGTGTGAGAAGTGGTGGGAACCCAAGAGTTCAGCGGAGCAATGGCTATTAGGGAGCGCCTGAAGAGCTATGGGATTAATGTCTTGTGTGACAAACGTTGGCTTGGCTCCCAAATTCAATAAGGTTTCATAGGTCTCAGCCTAAACTTTGGCTGAAACTTGGCATCAACTTGACTTCATTGGCAGTCTTTGTTCAAGAGAAGACAAAACCTCTGCCCTAACCACCCATGAAAACTCTAATCCCAGACAGTACCTCCTTATCTGAGGTCCTCATATCAAATCCCATAGTCTCAACCAAGAAAGTTGCATCTCACCTGGAAGCCTTACTCAAGCCTTAGCAATACTGTGGTCTCAAATCTTTCACCGTCTTGTGAAACCCAAACCCAGCCTTATGTTCAAGTTCTCTACCCCAACTACATTCATTTGCAAGACCCCCACCAAGATCTTACCCTTAAAAGACTAAGTGACTTCCATAAATGGGTGAAAGGTTAGGGTTAGGGATATACAAAGAAGTGTACGATTAAAGCATGAGGCAGCAGTTATATTTTATACCCAGTTTCCGGGAGTTGGAATGCAAATAAGACCCTGGTCCCAATTTCTACATGCTTTGCAAGATCTATGCTTTGCAAACTCCCTGTTCTCCTGTAAAACTGTAACTCTGACCTTTAAAATCATTCTCTGTGCCCCAAAACCTACATCTTGCTTCTGGGCCTCTCATTATTGGGTTACTGCTTTTCATCTCCATCTGTCAGATAATGAGAGTGAAAAATATAAACTAGGTCAAAAGTTAATTGTTGCTGTTGGGAATGTCATTCTCTACATGCATTTCTGAAAGTGGCTCCTCTGTGGAAGTTGTGAGTCTAGTGTAGAGGTGGGCAAACTTTTTGGCCCGAGGGCCACATTAGGGTTGCAAAACTGTATGGAGGGCTGGGTAGGGAAGGCTGTGCCTCCCGAAACAGCCTGGCCCCCGCCCTCCCATCTGCTCCCTCCCACTTCCCGCCCCGTAACTACCCCCCTCAAAACCCCCGAGCCATCCAACCCCCCTGCTCCTTGTCCCCTGACCGCCCCCTCCTGAGACCCCCTGACCCTAACCGTCCCCCCAGGACCCCACCCCCATCCAACTTCCTGTCCCCTGACCGCCAGCCCCCGCCCCCTCCCCCGCCCAGAACCTCCACCCCATCCAACTGCCCCCTGCTCCTTGTCCCCTGACTGCCCCCTGGGACTTCCTGCCCCTTATCCAACCCCCGGACCCCGATCCCAGCCCCCTTACCATGCCGCTCAGAGCAGAATGTCTGGCAGCCGCGCCGCCTGGCCGGAGCCAGACACGCTGCTGTGCTGCCCTGCAGGAGTGCGCAGCCCTGCCACCCAGAGTGCTGGCTGTCGGGGACGGGGGACAGCGGGGGAGGAGCCGGCGGCTAGCCTCCCCAGTGCAAAGCTCGGGGGCAGGGCAGAACAGTCCCACGGTCCGGATGTGGCCCACAGGCCATAGTTTGCCCACCTCTGGTCTAGTGAAACTGTGTGGGAAGTATGACCCTAACCAGCAAAGCGCAGGCTGTAGAAGCTCAGGGTTAGTGCATCTACAGTGTAAATGGGAGCCCCAGCACAAACCAAGAAACCAATAAAACTCACCTGGACTAACTGAATTTATGTTGCTAATACCATGCTGCAAGGAGTATGACAAAGAAGCATAATTGAGCTCTACATTGATTGAATTCCTGATTATAAAGATAATGATTGCACATATACAGTATTGTTCCAATTACTTTATTTGTAAAGTGCCACAGATGTAGAAGAAGACTCTCTAGAAGAGGTAAAATCTGATGAACAAATAACTGGATCCCTACCCTCAAAAGTTTAGTAGATGAGATACAAGCAAATGCCCACTCTGTATTAATACAAAATGGGGAACGATATCTATACCAGAAGGGTTCATGGAATCAGTACATTTTCAGGAGTTTTTGGAAGGAAATGGGTGCACATTACTTGGGAAACTGTTCCAGGCACCTGGCATGGGATGACATAAAATGAGTCAGAACTTAATATGAATCACCACAGAGTGTAGCCACCTATGAAGTGGAACACAGCAGCTGTATGAACAGCACAACTATGCTATACAGTGAGTTATTGTAGTAAAGGAAAAATACTATATCCAACTGCAACCACAGGGAATTTAGGGAGGCAAAATGGAATTACCTGAAATGGAATTCAGCCATTACAGGCTAATACCTGGACTTCTGCAAAAAGTGCTGTGACATCTCTAATGGCCATCAGTGATCAAGGCAGAAGTGCATCTCAGAAGTGTGTCTTCTATGGAGATCCTAAAAAGACATCCCAGGCTTTGTTTCACATTTAAAGATGGGGCAATAGCTGGTTGGATAAATGCCTAGAATGTTGCCAGTACAATACAGAAAGCAAAAGAGGAAGAATGGTGGCACTTCCGCACATTAACCAGCATAATCTGGGATGACTGGCAGCACTCATAATAATAAGAATGCAATTGAATCTCCTCATGTCAACCTCCTTACTCAGTGCCTCTCTTCATCATGGCCAGGCTGGAATGATAAGACTTTTTCAGTGAGGTTAAATAAAAAGGCTTCTCCTTCCAGGGCCAGGAAGCCAGGAGAGTGGAATTTGCAGGGCAGAATCCCTTGCAGAGATCATGGAGGATTTCATCAACTAGCTGAGAAAAGAAACTGATCCAGAGATTTTTGTCCAGGCCCTGAATTGAGCGAATCTGATAAGCGCAGTAAACGCTGGTGAAGAGAAGCTGATCAAACTCTACTAGACTCAGAGGGGCATCTGCCTGTGAAAGATGTTTCAGCTGCTCCTTGATCCCTTCTGATGTCTTGGGAACCTGGTGCTGGAAGATCTGGAGAAATCGCTTTGCTGGGCGCAGAGAGGCCAGTTCCTCATCCTGCAGCCTGATTGTCTTGTTAGCCTCAATCTCCAGTCCTTCCCAGAGCAACTGAAAGAGAAGGGCACTATGAGAGCAGGAAGTCTAGGGCCAACCACTGTCCCGCAATTGAGGGTCCCCTGCAGGGATTATGAAGAGATCTGCCACCCCTAGCAAATCCAGGATTGTATAAAGGAGGTCGGGGAGGGGGATGTGTGGGGTATGCAGTACAATAGGCAAAGATGATTGCTAAAGGTAAAACCATGGACATTTGAACAAACAAATTATATTTTGTTTTCAGGCTCCTGCATGTCTGTCTCCCACCCTATCCTTGACCTCCCCAACCAGTTCCTCTCATCTGCCCTGTTCTTCCTTTCTGATCCCATAGTTCCCCTGCCTCCTATGGTGCTCTTCTCTTGCCTCCCCTCCCCACATTCCCCTATACCCAACAACATCTCTGTCCAGCCTGTACATGTCTGACTCCTTCTTGGTCTCTCTTCCAGGCTTCTACATTAACCTCTTTATCCCCCTCCCTCACTCCTCACTTCATTTGCTCCTCATAGCAGCCTGCCTGATCATATTAGCCAAGGATAGCCTGGCTTCCAAACCATTCAAAATAATGGGAGAGGGTGGCTAATTTTATTATGAGGGGAGAAGGGAAATCACAGAGAAGTTATTGCTAGGATCCTGAGCAGCTTAAAACCAGCCCCCAGAATCATGAGTCAGGGTAGTATCACAAGGGCTGGCCATGCTTTAGCCGCATCTGACATCTTTGGGCAGCAACTCCTCTTACCTCCCTCTGAGGGCCAGCTCTCCTCCCTCCTTCCCTAACTTGCTCCCTGAAGTTCCCTGTTTCTGTCTCTTGCACGGCACTTCTCTGTGTTCGACAGGGGCAAAGACCATTTTTTTTCATATGGGGGAGCCAGAGAGAAAAAAAACACTGTGACAGTTGAATATTGCTTTCATGAGTTTTGTAGCGACTAAATTTGTCCACTGTTAATAAGCTTCTGTTCCAAATTCAGCGTTGCCTTTGTTAATGTAATCCCTACATTTGGGGGTGGGAGATGGCTGTCTCTCCTCAAACCTCCAGTTGTCTACATCCCTGTTCCATGTGTCCTCCTCCTCCCCCACTTTGTATCTGGCCTTTCCCCTTAGCTTCGGGGAAGCCAGGCAGCATCTGCTGCTTTCTCCTACGTCGGGCGCAGCAGGCACCCAGCTGTTAGCCCCTGGATGTTCTTTCTGTTGTAGCTGTGTCCTCTCTCCCCGGGCAGAGTTCACATCTCCCTGCCTGTCCCCCGTCCTCGGGAGCAGAACAGCAGGGCAGGGCGCATCACGCGGGCCTGGGCCCCGGCCCCACCGGCTCTCCGGCAGAGAGGAACAGGCAGCACAGGGCCAAGCACCCTGATCCAAGCTGCGTCCTCGCTGCGGGCGCGGGGTAGGGTGACCAGACGTCCCGGTAAAATCGGGACTGTCCCGAGTTTTAGGTCTTCGTCCCGCGTCCCGACCGATGCACAGTCGGGGCACCATTTGTCCCGATATCGCGGCTTTGGCCGCTCCGGCGTGTTTTGTTTTGCTTCGCCAACTCCAGCCGCTTTTTTTTTTTTTTTTGCGCTTCCCCCCATGTGTCCCGTTATTTTCTCTGTTGAATCTGGTCACCCTGGGGGAGAGGGGGGGATCCTCGCGATCTGAGCTGCCCAGTGCCCCGAGTCCCGGTGGGAGTCTGCACTTCGCTACAGCGGTGCCCGGCGCAGGCCAGCCCCGAGGTTGGTGACCGCCCTTTGGGACAATCGTCGCTGGAAATACAGTTCAGCTCGCGGCAGCTCTGAGCGCCCTCGCGCTCCCTGCGCGCTGCCCAGGCCCAGGCTCTACCCGGCGCCCGCCCGCCCGCGGCGCGTTTATTCATCCACCCACCATCAGCAGGATCAGCCCAAAGGCGCCACCTTGTGGGACGTGTTGTGACGACGAGAAGCTTTGCTTTTGTGTACACCTTATGAGATGGGCAAGGAAGGGGAGGTAACGGCTTTTATTGGACCAACTTCTGCTGGGGAGAGGGGCCTGAAGAAAACTCTGTGTGAATTAAAAGATATTAGCTCCCCCTTCCCCCCCTTGTCTCTATAATATCCTGGGACCAACTCTGGTTCCCGCAACACTGGGTATCCCCTATTGTCCCATCAAGAAGTTCAAGGACTGGGCTGACCAGGAAGCCAGAACTCTCAGGTAAGTCTACCCCTTAACCCTGGCACCAAGCTGGCTACCTTCTGTCCTTGCTCAGTGGGCTTCTTCCTATCTGCTTTCTCTCAGTTCATTTGAATAAGCACTGCTACTGCAGAATGACCTGTCCCATTCACTTATCACTCCCCTACTCACCCCCCTAAACATGTCATAATTAAACCTTCCTTCCTCAGAGCATAAGCCAACCAGTAACTACAGGGATTAAGGAAAGTTATTCCATAATTATCCATTGTGGGGTTTCCTCTGAAGCATTTGGTGCTGGCTACCAACAGAGACAGGGTGCTGGACTAGTTGGACCTCACTCGTCTCATTCAATATGGCAGTGACTTTGCCGAGATGTACACTAACGCATCTTCCAGAGCAGTGGCTCTCAAACTTTTGTACTGGTGACCCCTTTCACATAGCAAGCCTCTGAGTGCGACCCTCCCTTATAAATTAAACACACTTTTTTATATATTTAACAGTATTATAAATGCTGAAGGCAAAGCGGGATTTGGGGTGGAGGTTGACAGCTCGCAACCTCCCATGTAATGACCCTGCAACCCCCTGAGGGGTCCTGACCCCCAGTTTGAGAACCCCTGTTCTAGAGTCTCCTGAAATAGAAAAGCAATGAGAACTAGCGGAACATTTGGGTGTTTAAAGCTGGACTGGGTAGAATCTCCCGACAGGAGCTCACACACTCTCATCCTTTCCCACAAGCCCCACAGCATAACCCAAATAACCTCTAGCATGACGTTGGCATCCTCCAGATTGTTATGAAACACATTCACATCAGCATGGTCCTCGGTGTGAAGCTGCCCATCTGGAAAACATTAAAGAGCCACAGAGCTTCAGAGAGCAACAGCTTAGCGCACCCTTCCTATTGAGTCTCAGTAACCATGTCTGTCTGTCTATCTTTGATATTTCTGAGGTGCCTATGCCTGTGGTATTTAAAGGTATAAATATACAGCAGCTGTATATTTATACAGGTGTAATTCTCAGCATGTGTAGACATACAGCTGATAGCTCTCCTGGAGCTAGTGCTTAAAAATAGCAGCATGGCTGCAGCAGCTCAGGCTAGCCATCCCTGATACTGCCAGAGCCACACAGCTACTTTTAGACACTAGCTTGAACAAAGCTAACATGTTTATGTCTACCCCCCCCACCCACCCCGGGAATTACACCTCCCAGCTGCTGTGTAGATGTACCTTAAGTGCCAAATAGTCTAACCGTTGGATTTGGGGGAGCAGAATTGGGGTTTTATCAGGGAGATAAAGCAAGTTCAAGAAAGGAAAAGGAAGGTTTCAGGACATTGACCCCTTCCTTACTCCTAGCCAGTATCATTCTGGACCTGCCATGTTAGCGAGCAAAAGTATCTGCTTTGATAAGCCTGTGGGAAAACCCTCCATGCTGGGATTTGTATCTGTCCCATTTGGTCTGAGAAAGATTCTGAATCGATCTCCTTCCATGACTGTTTTGTAGCATCAGCCTCCAGGAATTCATATTGTGCAGTGAAGTGATTAACCATTAGGAGACCAGCTAATTCCTGGATGGATGTCACCTGGGGATTTAAGCTGAGGGAGGTTAATGCTGCATCAGGGAGGGAGAGTTTCTGACCACTGGAAGGTAGCACTAAACTAGGATTCTGAGGCACAGCCCTCCCTCTTCTCTTGGCCTGTGTGCTAATGTATACTAACTCCCCTTCTACCAGTTCCAGACTCCTTCAGGCCAGGGAGGAGGAAGCAGGATCACATTGGGTGGGCCAGGATTAGGAGACAACCAGCATGGAACACAGAATTTCTGTGTGCAGAAAAGCAGTGCTGGCAGCAGGAGATAGGGAATGGGAGGCTGGCTGTCTTTTTGGGCGGGGAGGGAATCTTCTGGTTCTCATGTGAGGAGAAAGGAGGCAGAGCTGATGTTGGATAAACTAGTCATAAGTACTCAGCATATCTTTCTGTGGGATCTGAAGTGTTAAAATTAGCAGGTGCACATAACAAACAGAAATGTGATTTAATCTTTTAGTTGTATGGTGCTGCTATCAAAACCAGCTTCCAACTTTCCATTCTGGAGGAAAGCTCCCCCTGGGGATGGTAGGAGCTGTTCAGAGATGGATACTGCTTTCCCTTCTGCCTGAGGAAAGGCTCATTTCTCTACACAGCTGCAGGCTGCCTGATCAAAGCCAGATGTGCTTTCAGAATGTTAGCTGGGATTTGAGCTGCTGTTTCCGTCTCCTCGGTGCACATTCCAGCAAGGCTTGTAGCTCAGGTAAAGATACTGCACCCTCTAAGAGCTGCTTTTCTAGACTTCTAGTGGCTACTTGATTCGCATTTCACCTTCTGCCTATTCTGATCACAGCTAAATGCACAGATCTCTATAGTTGGGGACATCCAGCCAACTGCAGGGTTTCAATGAACCAACAGAATAACCCCCTAATCACTCTTACTAATATTTTAAAAATACATTCCAGTGTCAGTGTAGAAGGTAGAGTAAAACATACATAAATAAAACATAAGAAACGTATGAAAATAATTGGCCCAATGTTCTTCAGAAATAGAAGCTCTTCTCACAAGGCTTCCCTCACAGTCTTTTCTAATCAACAGCCTTGTAAAGGCACCTGGAAAAACTTTCTTCAGCAGGGGCTGAAGGAGTCTGTCCTTCTGCCTCCAAGAGTTATCTCTCACCCGGGGACAGCTGGGTATTTCATAGGAAACAATTCAGCAGGTGACCCTCTGATTTTGAAAGATGTAGTGTCAACAAAGACTGTAAGGGCATAAAAGGCATTTGGGGGGACAAATAAGTAGTATAAATAAATAGTAGAGCGCTCTCAAACTTCTCTGGAGACAAACTCTGCCATCCCTCTTCCCTCAGTCAGAATAGAGTCCAACATGGAGCACAATTCATTTACTCTCTCACAGAAAGTTGTCAGGACAGCCAGCCCACCGGCCTATTTGGGGAATTAGGTAAAATCCAGCACCAGTGGAACTGCCCAAACACATTTGTTTTGCAGAGCAGCCTCCTCCCTTGCAGGTGCACCTCCTACCTGTCTGCCTCCAGGATCCAGCAAACACATAGAGGACCAGTGCTGTCCACAGCCAGGCTCTGAGCTGCGGCTGGAGCAGGAGTGCCATGCCAGATAAGGGTCCCCACCTGTTCTGTAGATAAATGTCTTGGGTGAAGGGAGAGCTGTTTACTGTGGCTTCTCTCCTCCCTTTGTCTGATCACAGCAGCCTCTGCTGGAATGGATCCTCCCTTCTCCCTCTCTCTGAATCCAGTCCTGGGAAGGGCCTGCTGTTGAATTCTCTGTTCCCAAAGGGTATTTTCCATTGCAATCTGGAAACTTTAAGACTTTGTTGTTTAGTTTTTGGCAAAATTCTTAAAGCCTCTTTTCCAAATTCTGATTTTTTCCCACCTAAGTATTTTAATGGGAAGTTTCTAATTCCAAGGGATTTTCCATTTAAACACATGACAAACTGGAGTTTAATCTAATTTCACTGTAGAGTGTGGATACCCTCCCCCCAGATGTTTCTCCTAAGCTCCTTGGCTTTCTTTTAAATTTTCCACTTACTGAGTTTGGAATTTCAAAAACAATCTTGAAATGTCACAGCAGGATGGGGCTGGCAGCCTGTATAGGCTCCGCAGCAGGACAACAGCATCCAAGATATACAGGCCGACAAAGGAAAGGTCATTCTTTCAACTGTAGAAACCTCCCTGGAGGGAAAGTTTAGTACAATGATCTGTCAGACAACAAAGACAAAAGCCAATCAGCCTTCAGGTTTCAGAGTAACAGCCATGTTAGTCTGTATTTGCAAAAAGAAAAGGAGTACTTGTGGCACCTTAGAGACTAACCAATTTATTTGAGCATGAGCTTTCGTGAGCTACAGCTCACTTCATCGGATGCATACCGTGGAAACTGCAGCAGACATTATATACACACAGAGATCATGAAACAATACCTCCTCCCACCCCACTGTCCTGCTGGTAATAGCTTATCTAAAGTGATCATCAAGTTGGGCCATTTCCAGCACAAATCCAGGTTTTCTCACCCCACCCCCCCCACACTAACTTACTCTCCTGCTGGTAATAGCCCATCCAAAGTGACAACTCTCTTCACAATGTGTATGATAATCAAGGTGGGCCATTTCCTGCACAAATCCAGGTTCTCTCACCCCCTCACTCCCCTCCAAAAACCACACACACAAACTCACTCTCCTGCTGGTAATAGCTTATCCAAAGTGACCACTCTCCCTACAATGTGCATGATAATCAAGGTGGGCCATTTCCAGCACAAATCCAGGTTTTCTCACCCCCCCACCCCCATACACACACAAACTCACTCTCCTGCTGGTAATAGCTCATCCAAAGTGACCACTCTCCCTACAATGTGCATGGTAATCAAGGTGAGCCATTTCCAGCACAAATCCAGGCTCTCTCACCCCCCCCCCCTTTTCCCGGGGACACACACACACAAACTCACTCTCCGGCTGGCAATAGCTCATCCAAACTGACCACTCTCCAAGTTTAACCAGAACGTCTCGGGGGGGGCGGGGGGGAGGAAAAAACAAGGGGAAATAGGCTACCTTGCATAATGACTTAGCCACTCCCAGTCTCTATTTAAGCCTAAATTAATAGTATCCAATTTGCAAATGAATTCCAATTCAGCAGTTTCTCGCTGGAGTCTGGATTTGAAGTTTTTTTGTTTTAAGATAGCGACCTTCATGTCTGTGATTGCGTGACCAGAGAGATTGAAGTGTTCTCCGACTGGTTTATGAATGTTATAATTCTTGACATCTGATTTGTGTCCATTTATTCTTTTACGTAGAGACTGTCCAGTTTGACCAATGTAAATGGCAGAGGGGCATTGCTGGCACATGATGGCATATATCACATTGGTGGATGTGCAGGTGAACGAGCCTCTGATAGTGTGGCTGATGTTATTAGGCCCTGTGATAGTGTCCCCTGAATAGATATGTGGGCACAGTAGGCAACGGGCTTTGTTGCAAGGATAAGTTCCTGGGTTAGTGGTTCTGTTGTGTGGTATGTGGTTGTTGGTGAGTATTTGCTTCAGGTTGCGGGGCTGTCTGTAGGCAAGGACTGGCCTGTCTCCCAAGATTTGTGAGAGTGTTGGGTCATCCTTCAGGATAGGTTGTAGATCCTTAATAATGCGTTGGAGGGGTTTTAGTTGGGGGCTGAAGGTGACGGCTAGTGGCGTTCTGTTATTTTCTTTGTTAGGCCTGTCCTGTAGTAGGTGACTTCTGGGAACTCTTCTGGCTCTATCAATCTGTTTCTTCACTTCCGCAGGTGGGTATTGTAGTTGTAAGAAAGCTTGACAGAGATCTTGTAGGTGTTTGTCTCTGTCTGAGGGGTTGGAGCAGTTTCCACGGTATGCATCCGATGAAGTGAGCTGTAGCTCACGAAAGCTCATGCTCAAATAAATTGGTTAATCAGCCTTCAGTTAACTCACTGTCCACTTGTGTGATTGACTTCTTCATCTCAATAAACAATACCAGCCTTGAGTTTTGTAGTTATATATACACAAAATCCCACCTAGATCACTCCCCAGCTATTACCAGGTCTCTACCCCTGTGCACCCCTGACAGCCTCTTTCCTCATTTACAATCCCACTCATGCTAAGGCTCTGTGACCTCTGGAAAAAAAACAAACAAACCTAGGTTAGGAAGACAGGAGGTAGAACTGAAGTATACACCTTTTTAGCAGGACAGAAGATTCCACTCTGATGTATATGCTGCCACCAGAATCAGTTAGACTATTGTACTGAGGCTCAGAGCTAATGCTCTGGCTGGTGGTTTGGGTCTGAGCATGTAGCACAGGGCCTTATGCAGCTGCATGGGCCTAGGGCTGCCACTGACAGTTAATATGGTTGCATTAGCTACAAAGGAGATACCACCCAATGGAAGAGGTATTTGTGATCCACAGAAAGTCCAGTGGCTTAGGAATAGGGAGGCTCTGAATCTCTCTCCTAAGGGAAACTGTTTTTGCCTACAGTTTGGCTAGAAAAGGAGGCTGTATTTTTACAATAGCCCTGGATTTCTGAAGTCAGGCTACTCTTCCTCACTTGCTTCAGATCCAGTTACTCCTTGTTAAACCCTTTAATCTAGGATGGGATCTCTCAACCATTTTTGGAGAGTGAACATTGTAGTAGAGATTGTCTTGAGCACACCTCCCCTTCTCCCCTTTGCCATTACATCCTCTGCTTGCAATAACTACAGCAGTTGCTGGCATACAAAATTAGTGTTAGGAAAATATTTAGGTGATTTTAATGCAATTTAGCACTGGGGTGGAAGTTGGCAGTATGTGATCAGGCAGTTACCTGTGGAGCACCAGCAAATTCTCCACGTATCGGTTTGAGAACCACTGCCGCAGGAGGGTATTTAGTTATAATTTATATTTTTTTCTTTGTTGATTTTAAGGCAGAAACTCAGGTAAAGCTATCAGCATTCTCTGGCTGCTCCTCTTCTGTGCATCTGTAAGTAGATCAGATCACTGCACTGGGTCTTGCTATGCTAATTCATGCTAGCATTTGTCAGGGTCAGTAGCAATCCCAAAGCATTTCAAACAGCTGCTGTGAGGAAAGTTGGTCTGTTCCTCCAGTGGGATCTACCAGTCCCTACCAGTCAGGGCTCTGAAGACACCTGAGCATGGACAACTTTGGGTTCATGCTCTCCAGTGGAGGAAAAAAATGTACATTTCCCACAGAACTTGAAATATTTCAAGGCAATGCAAATCCATCTCTCATTGGTCCAACCAACATTAGGTCATGACTCCTCTCCCTTATTGTTACATACTACCCCTTCCAGCTCCACCAGCACTTTAGTCACTAGTCTGAGCAGCACTAAGTGAGGCCTTGTAGTCTCCAAGGATAGCATGGATGAGTGAGTAGGCTGCAGCTACAGGCATGGTTTTACACTGTTATAAAGCCCCAGCTTTCTCTCACCAGAAAGGATTTGGCCCCAGTCATAACCCTAGTTTCCTCAGTAAATACTCTGGATAAGATTAAACTCGATAAGTTTATGGAGGAGATGGTATGATGGGATAACATGATTTTGGTAATTAATTGATCTTTAAATATTCATGGTAAATAGGCCCAATGGCCTGTGATGGGATGTTAGATGAGGTGGGATCTGAGTTACCCAGGAAAGAATTTTCTGTAGTATCTGGCTGGTGAATCTTGCCCATATGCTCAGAGTTTAGCTGATCGCCATATTTGGTGTCAGTAAGGAATCTTCCTCCAGGGCAGATTGGAAGAGGCCCTGGAGATTTTTCGCCTTCCCCTGTAGCATGGGTTACTTGCCGGAGGATTCTCTGCTCCTTGAAGTCTTTAAACCACGATTTGAGGACTTCAATAGCTCAGACATAGGTGAGAGGTTTTTCGCAGGACCGGGTGGGTGAGATTCTGTGGCCTGTGTTGTACAGGACTCAATAATGGTCCCTTCTGACCTTAGTATCTATGAATCTGTGGGTAGCCAAGAGCTTGTCCTTAAGCCAAGTGCTGTGCTCTGACTCCATTAGGACAGCGGTTTGGACTCTACCACCACTTCCTTTAGCAGTCCTAGCATTATGTCTTAGCTTGGCAGGGCCCTGCACTTCTTGCCCATCTCACTCAAGCTCCCCACTCATGCAAGAGTTTTCCTTCTGTTTCAGTGACCATCCCTCATTTTTCTGGCTTATCACAGTCACATTATCAAAAGGCTACATGTACTATGGTTCATGGTACTATGCCCCAAGCAACTTTGTGGGGTTGCAGCAGGGAGCACGCTTTATGAAGTTCTATCTGCAATAATGGATAAACTGCCAAAACTACTACTTCTAGCACAATACATGCTGACCCATAGCTTTCTATATTCCCACCAAACAACAGCACCAGGTCATGTTTTATAGGTCATGTTTCTAGCAGTGGCCACAAGAATATTTTCTACCTAATCACCTCAGATGATGGGATGTGTAGGCTTAAAGCAAAGCTGGGAATTGTATAAAACCTAGAAGGCCTGTTGACTGCTCTGACTTCTGCTTCCCTCTCACAAGAAAAGCCATAACTTTTCATGACTATGCTGAAGACAACTGTCCTTCACTAGACAAGGCAGCTCTAAGTCAAGTCCCAAACACAAGGAGTTGCAGCAGCCTAAAGAAAGCCAAAACAAAACAAAACCAATGCTCACGAGCATACAGTAGGGAAGAAAGCATATCTTCCATTGTTCCAATGGATAATTATCAAGACCGTTAAAAATTTTCACCTTGTTTCCAGTCTAAATTTGTCTAGCTTCAACTTCCAACTGTTAAATTGAAGGGCCCATTATCATATTTTGATCCTCACATAGGTACCTATAGACTGTAATTAAGTTACCCTTTAACCTCTTTCTTAAGCTAAACAGATTGAGCTCGAGTCTGTCACCATAAGGCATGTTTTCTTATCCTTTAATCATTGTCATGGCTCTTCTTTGATCTCTCTCCAATTTATCAATATCATTCTTGAACTGTGGACAACAGAACTGGACAGAGTATTCCAGCAGCAGTTCACCCAGTGCCAAATAAAGAGCTAATATAGCCTTCCTACTCAATATTCCCCTCCTTACACATTCAAGAATTGCATTATTTTTCCAGTCACTGCTTCCCAGGATAGAGTCCCCCAACCTATAAGAAAGGAACAAAGAACGTAAGCCAAGGTGTAGAACTTCACATTAATATTATGAGTTTTAAAACACAGTAGTTTGCTTGTGCCCAATTTACCACATGATCCAGATCACTCTGTAGCAGTGATCTATTCTCTTCATTATTTACCACTTCCCCCAATCTGTGGGTCATCTGCAAACTGTCAGTGATGATTTTATATTTTCTTCCAGGACATTGATAAAAATGTTAAACAGCATAGGCCCAAGAACTGAGCTTGGCAGGACCCCACTAGAAACTCACTCGCTTGATAAATCCCTATTTGTAATTGCTTGTTGAGACCTGTCAATTAGCTGGTTTTCAATCCATTTAACGTATCAACAGGTTATGTTCTTTCCACATCAGTTAATTAAATAGAAAGAGGACATTTGAGTTCCGCATTATCTGCTCCCCTTAGAGCATCCTTTCTATGCTCTAGTCCCCGCCCTAGTTCTTCCTCATAGCAGTCCCACACAGTTTATGATTTTTTTTTTTCTGTAAGTGATTTTACATTTTACAGTTAATGAAAGACAAACAATCCCAGGTGCTGTTCAGCCAATTAGAAACCTGTATTTTCCAATCACGAGTTCACAGACAAGGGTCTCATGTCAGGTTTTATTCATATAAATATGAAGGTAGAACAGGAAGGTCAGTGCCACACAGGAAGTTCCCAGCATCCTCTTGGTCCTGCTGCTATTTTGCATCTCCTTTCTTGTCTCCTGCTTCTAGTTTCAGGGTCTCTGGAGCTGTGCGATAGGCAGGAAACGTCTCCCAGGGACTGTTCAGATCGAATTTGCGGAACTCCTGAGCCAGCTCCACAGGCTCTGCCACCACCCGTTTCACCTCATCATCATACCGCACCTGCAACGGGGCAAAAACCAGCTGGTCACCATGGCTTGTTCCCAGCCACTGAGCAGCTTCTTCTGTTAGCCAAATAAAACTGCTCACTCCAGTTTTTAGTTCAAAGCTCATGAGAGCTCAGGACACATGGATAAGGAGAATCAGGCAAGGTGCAGGTGTGTACCATCCAGCTCTGTCACACACATCAAGCCTGATCCCTTGCTATTCCAGTCCTGATTTCCCATCCTCAGCTCTGCAGATGTCCTTTCCTACAGCACCTTCTGCTATTCAGTTCTGTTTCACCTCTCAAAACAAAGTTAATGCACCTAATCCTGACCTGCAGTCCCTTCTCTTCTAGTCCCCAGATTCAATTGTGCAAAAATACTAAGCTTTGTGATGCAGTCACTTGGAACGAGGTGGAGACCAAACAAACTCATTTCATTTGTATTTTAATCTAGATAAAAATCTAGGTTAGAGGAATGGAATGTGTGAAGAAAGCTGAGGCAGCTAAACGTGATGGCTTTGTTGCTTTGCCATTAGATTTGAAACACCTTGACTCCCTGGAAACAGAGGTTCCAGAAAGATCAGCTCAATCATTAAACCCTCTGAGGGAGTTAAACTTAGTCTTCAGCCATTCCGTGGGAATGAGTTCGATGTTTTGGATGGAGCATTAAAAGTAGACAGTCCTGTCTTCTTTGCCATGAAAGCAAAATTTCTTGCTACTCTTGTGTAAGAGGAAAGGTTTACCCTGTGTCTCTGGCCCCAAATTCCCCTATTATGCAGGGTGTGGTGTGTTGGCTAAATTCTAGGGGGGATATACACAGTGCCTGAAAGGGACTGAGAAAATTGAAACGATTATTAAGGAAACACTTCAGAGTTCCATAACAGCCATGGCCCAACTCTGAAGCATAGATGGCTTTCTGAATGCAGAGTGAACCAGAATTCTTCATACCTCTACATATCCGGAGAGTGGAAAGTCCTTCCGAAATGGGTGGCCCTCAAACCCATAGTCTGTTAGAATTCGCCTCAGGTCAGGGTGGTTGGCAAAGAAGACTCCATACATGTCCCAAACCTAAAAGAAAGGAAACCAAACAAGCCACACATCACCCCATCCTAGAAAAGCCCCTCAGTGTACCTCAGAAGCTTAAAACTTCCACACCTCATCTAAGAGGGACCAACCCAACAAAGAAAACCTCTTCCCAAAGAGGCCTGCGCAGCCTCCTTTTTCTTTCTCACCCTAAAAAGAAGCCACCCCCAGCGTATACTGTACTAACAATGTGTAGGCTGGATGCCTGGACAGTGCAGTGGCTGGGCAGTTGATCGGGGGCACTGCTCATAGATTCTAATGTCAGATCATCTAGTCTGACCTCCTGTATAAAATTATGGGTTTTAAGGAGGCTTGGCAGAATTCAATTATTTATTTGCAATTTAGACAGATAATACTGATGTTTATTTTAAGCATTTCCCCCCTCAATTTAAGTTTCCACAGTTGTGCAAATTATGGGTTTTAAGAAGCATTTTTCCAATTTTTAATCTATTTAAATGTTGACAGCTGTGGGAAGTTATAGGGGGGACAATTATTTAATGACAGTAGACATTGAGATTCAAAAAGTTAAAGCTTTACCGCTGTTAAAACACAAACTGTTAACATCACGTGTCAAAAGAAAGTCAATATCCTAAAATCAACCTGTAGCTTACAAGCAGTATTTTTCTTACTTTGTCTGTCAAATTCTATCATCATCATCGGAAATATTTTTTTCCACCAGTTTGGCAAAAATCGACATTTCCAACATTTACTGATAAAAATCTAATCCTTCCAAGTTTATGTATAACACAGGCCTTAGAACTTTCCCAAAATAATTCCATTTGAATTTGAGCTTATATTTAAAAAAAGTAAATCCAACCTTGATTTAAAAATTGTCAGACAAATTCAGACAGGAAATAAGATGCAAAATTTTAACACCAAAGGTCATTAACCATTGGAATAACCACCATCCTCACTACTCAACCTGTGGCCCAATTAGCACAGAGCTGCGGCCCATGTGACATCCTCAGGGCAATGCAGGTAGTATTGGATGCGGCTCAAGTAACATATTATGGGTCACATGTGTGATCCACAATGGTAAATAGGTTGAGAACTACTGTCCTAGAGGATAACAACCTTATAAGGAATAGCCAGCATAGATTTGTCAAGAACATGCCAAACCAACCTAATTTCCCTCTTTGACAGGGTTACTGGCATAATGGATGGTGGGAAGTAGCAGATGTGATATATCTTGATTTTAAGAAGGCTTTTGACACAATCCCACATGACATTCTCATAAGCAAACTAGGGAAATATGGCCTACATTAAATTACTATGAGGTGGGTGCACAACCTGGCTGAAAGATTGTACTCAAAGAATAGTTATCAATGGTTTGCTTTCCAACTGGGAGGATATATCTACTGGTGTCCCATACTATTCAATATTTTCATTAATGACTTGATAATGGAGTGGAGAGTATGCTTGTAACATTTGTAGATGACACCAAGCTAGAAAGATTGCGAGTACTTTGGAGGACAGAATTCAAATTCAAAATGACCTTGACAAAATTGAGAATTGGTCTGAATTCAACAAGATGAGATTAAATAAAGAAATGCATAGGACTTCACTTGGGAAGGAAAAATATCAAACGCACAACTATCAAGTGGGGACTAACTGGCTAGAGAGTAGTGCTGCTGAAAAGGATCTGAGGTTATAGTGAATCACAAATTGAATGAGTCAACAGTGTGATGCAGTTGCAAAAAAAAAAAAAAAAGCTAATATAATTCAGGGGTGTATTAACAGGTGTCTCGTGCATAAGACATGGGAGGTAATTTTCCTGCTGTACTCAGCACTGGTGAGGGCTCAGCTGAAGTTGTGTGTCCAATTCTGGGCTTCACACTTGAGGAAAGATGTGGACAAATTACAGAGAGTCCAGAAGAGAGCAGCAAAAATGATAAAAGGTTTAGAAAACCTGACTTATGGGGAAAGGTTAAAAAACTGGGCATGTTTAGTCATCAGAAAAGGAGACAGAGGGGGACCTGATAATCTTCAAATAAGTTCCGGGCAAGAAGAGGATGGTGATCAATTGTTCTCCATGTCCACTGAAGGGAGTACAAGGAGTAATTGGCTTAATCTGCAACAAGGGACATTTTAGGTTAGATATTTGGAAAACTTTCTAACTATAAGGGAAGTTAAGCACTGGAACAGGCTACCAAGGAAGGTTGTGGAATTCCCATCTATGCAGGTATTTAAGAACACTTTGGACAAACACCTGTCACGGATGGTCTAGGTTTACTTGATCCTGCCTCAGCACGGGGCTGGACTTGAGCTCTCAAGATCCCTTCCAATCCTACGTATCTGATTCTAAATTGTTCCAATGATTAATGATCCTCACTGTTAAAAAAATCTACATCTTATTTCCAGTCTGAATTTGTCCAACTTCAACTTCCAGTCATTGGATCTTGTTATACCTTTGCTCAAAGCCCTCAGAAGAACGTCAAGTGCCTCTTCTCCCATTCCCAAGGGCAACACCACTCCCTCCTACACAGTTCCCAGAGGAATAGGGTTTCACTCAAACATGGTCTCCTCCAACCCCCACATGGATCCTGTTCCCAAACACAAAGCCCTTGGGAAAGCACACTGGAGCTCACCTCTCTTTCATACCAGTTTGCTGCCTGGTGCACTGACACTGCTGAATCGACAGGTGTCAGCTCATCTGTGTACGTCTTCACCCGGATCCGAGAATTGAAGCGCAGAGACAGGAGATTATAAACAATCTAAAGGGAATTGAGAAAAAGCAACCAATTTGTGTCCTAGCTCACATATAAACTGTCTCCCGGAATGACTTGAGATTTTTATAGTGAAATACCGGCTGAAGGGGCACGGGCAAGGAAGAAGAGAGGTTTTCAGATGAGTTTTCCAGTGAGACCATGATAGCACTTCATACCTATGGAACAAGGGTAGCCACTCCATAGTTAAAGTTCAAGCTAACTTTCCTATTATTAGCCTAATTTATGAAAAAAGGAAAGAAAAAACCCCACCATCTCTAATTTCCCCAGAAACAAACCAATTCTCCTGAAACTTAACTGGCCACATTTAGTGTTACTGTCTATACCGTGGATTAATATTTTACATTGTCCAAAGCATGTGAAAAGTAATAAGAGTTTAACTTGACCAGTTTATAGAATGAGCAGAGATCGGAGACAAACTACTATTACAACTTGGATGCATTTACACTAAAAACTGATCAGGGAGGTGCAAAGCTTTTGGCAAGGTCACCAATTGTTTTAGACTAAGATATTGCTAGAATGGCAGGAAGTGTCAGCGTAGAACCCTAGATATGTTTTGATTGGTTAATTCTGATGGGATGAGGATGTCATCCCTTTCTAGGCATTGCATTATTAAGGCGTCACTTGGCTACTAGCTTAACCTTACAGGAAGGAAGATGCATTACTGTGTGCCAACCGGTCTTGCCAGTATGGTCACATACTAGGAACCAGGAATCTACCATCACACTGATTAGCCTTCATTGGCCACCATCCTGAAAGATGTCCTGACCAGAATGGGCAAGGAGAAACAACCAGGTGACATCTCCATGTCCATAAGGTTAGCTAAATCCTGAACAATACCTGAAGCGTGAAACTTAGGTACTGCTATTCCCTCCCTTGTATGTAAGTTTCCTTCCCTGTTCATCCCTCTCCCTCCTATTCTCTTCTATATAGGTCCATATACCACACATCACTGAAGTATCTGAGTGCTTTCCAGTAGTGCATTAAGCAATGTAACTACAGAGCTGTTATGTGTGAGTTACTCTCTCATCCTCTCCCCACAGCGAGAAGCACGTGCAGTGGTGTGTCTTGTTTTGGTAGCTTTGCTTGTTTGAATGTACCTATTCCTATGTATTTACATTAGAAAAGGCAAGGTAAAAAATGCGCTTGGCACTTGTAGTGGAAAGTCGTGAGGTTTATGAGGGCTGTTAGTTCTTGGGGGAGTTCATGCCAGTCTTGGACCGCCCCACAGAGAAAGTTCGGTCTCCTGCACAGGTGAGCCTTATTCTTACTGTTGAGAGTTCCACTGTGCCATAAGAGCATAGTTGTCAACCACAGTCTTTACCCTGGAGCTTTAGGTGGTCTTTTAGCTCTCCTGGGCGCAGGTCATGGAGCACTTTGAAGATAAGGACTGAGACATTGCACCTGGTTCAAAATTCTAAGGGAAGCCAGTGTAGAGGGCAGAAGACTGGTTTGATATGCTCAGAGTAGGCTGTGTTGCTGAGGAGACGTGCTGCAATGTTCTGTACTATCCAGAATTTCCTAAGGCCGAGCCTTCATGCCTGGGTGTACTGCAGTAGTCCAGTGAAGAGGTGTCAAAGGTACAAATAACCAAGGCCAGGTCTTCATCCACCAGGATGGGATGCAGTCTCCAGGCCAACTGAAGATGGTAGAAAGCAATATTCACAGGTGATGCCATTTGAAACCTCAGTGTCAACGATGAATCCAAGGTTACTTCTAGACTACGGACTGAATTGACCAATTGTGGGTGTTTGCCTTCAACCATATGAGGCTGCATTGTGGCTGCAAACTCTTCAAAATCATTTTCTTTGCCCACTAGCATCACCTCTGTCTTGCTTAGGTTCAACTTCAGCCAGCTTTTCTTTTACCACTCCCCCTACCTCTCTCTTTTTGCCTAACAGACCAGCTTAACCAAGACACGTCCATCCTTACACCACTGCTGAGAGTCTGTGGCCAAAAAGGCAAACAAAACCAATGCCTTAACACTGGTAAAAGTCTTCCAGGTCTCAGAGGAGGTACAAGTGAAAGAGAGAAGCTGTGCCTTCTTGTCTTTTCTGTGTGTGTGAGCATCTGTGTTTTGAAACAACTGAAAAGCTACTGTGTGGGATTTCAAGAGCACCTAAGGGAGTTAGGTGCCAATTCCCATTGAAAGTCAGTGGGAATTAGATGCCTAAATCCACTAGGTGATTTTGAATATCCCTCCTACCATTTATAACTAATTATTTCCTACAGTTTATAAAAAGCTATTAATACAAGGAAGTCACTTCAAATAAAAATTATTATTAAAAAGAAAGTTGATAAATTAAGTTTCAAATGCTTTAACTTTCTTATGTGGTTAAGAAGAGATTTAAAAATATATTTCATGTTGGTTATATGCAATAGGAGTTTTGTGTTTATATAGAAAGGGTTTTCACTGGTGTAATTAGATCAACTTTAAATAGATTTAGCTACCCTGTTGCAAATTTTTTGAACATAAACCAAGCCTAAAGAAAGGGTAATACTGTTTTTAGGAGTTTGATACCAATAAAACAGTTTCAGCCCAAACTCTTAGTTTTTTGTTTTAGAATATACCTTTCATCTGATATGGAAACCCCATGAGGTAAAAGAGAGAGATGTTGTACCAGACTGTGTAAACTGCAAAAGAGAAACTGCCAGATTCTATGGCGGGACAGAGGCTAGTACTAGAAAAGTGTGTGTGAGAGAGTGAGATCAGGCATAAGAAGTTAGGTGAAGCAAGGCCATGGAGGATTTTAAAACAAAGAAGGCACCTTCAGCATAGATGTAGATGCAGCTAGGTAGGAGCAGAGCCGAGACATGAAACTGTAAACATTTTGGGGTTGGGACTCTCTCTTTGTTATGTATGTGTATGCTGCTTAGCACAATGGTGCCTCAAATCCTGTTTGGGGCTTCTGGGTGCTACTTCACAACTAGTGCTAAATAACTAGAGAAGTCTGCCTACCTACAGAGGCCACCCAGGAGAATGGAGCTGTTCAGAGTTGAAGGCTGCAATGAGGGCAAGGAAGATGAAGCAGAAGGAGCGGACATCGTCAGAAAGAAGGTGGTTGGTGAATACATGGAGAAGAAAGTTTTGTGAGTCATGGTCAAAGTAAATCAGTGGCTTCAGATCCAAAGAGTAGTATTACTCCTGGGGAAATTCTGCGCCAAAAAATTAGAAGTTCTGCAAAATTCTGCATATTTTGTCAAAATAACACAATATAATCACACCAGTTTCAATTATTTTGGATCATTTATTTCAAAATACCTGTCGGCGAGTATGTCTGTAACAATACAGACAAAAAAAGTTTCCCCTAGGAGTAGAGAGTTAAAGAAACCTCTGCAAGAGCCCAGTTGTTGTTTCTCTGTAATGCTTTTGTCAGGTGCCTTGGTCTAGGGTCTCACATACCAGCTGGGCACATCTTGGGGGAAAACTCTGCCCTTTCAGTCTTAGACATCCACACCCCCAAACCCCTCCAGAACCCAGCTGGGGGCACCCCCCAGCCCAGACACCAGCTGATGGGCACACCCCAGCCAGACATCCAAACCCCCTACCCCCCAGAGCCCAGGAATCCAGACAGAAACAGCCTGTTGCTGGGTCCAGCGTGCTGGAAACTGCAGCAGCCCAGAACCCTCCAGCTCTCTCCCCCCAAACAGAGTCCTGTATTTGGGAGCTGGAGCTCTGCTGGGTCCAGTGGCCCCTAATGGTGGCCAGCAGCTCTGCAGCACTAATTCTACAGGGAAAAATGAATTCCTGCATTGGGCAGTGGCCTCAGGGTCACTATTTAACTGGGTGTGTTAATAATATGTCAGTGATACAACTGATTCTATGCTCAGTGGGTTAAGCAAAACCTGAAGTTCTCAGAGCAGATAAGCATAACTGTCACAGAATGCAAATGACCATTCAATGCATGGCCAGAGCTGTAAATAACTGCTTATCTTAGTATTCAACACCATCATCTTCTATAACTCTTTGCAGATCTGTACCTTCAAGGAATAGTTCCTACCTCAAAACGATACTGTCGAGTTGGGACATCAATAGCAGTCAAATCAGCCAGGGATTTAAATTGGGCATTGGTGTGATCTCGAAGAAAAGTCAGAATTGGAACAACCCCATCAGGATGGATAAATATCTCCAATTCATTGAAACAGGTCACCTGTGGAAAGGACAGAAAGCAAATTCGTATAGAAGCTGAAGGGATTGAGCAGTGCATTGAATAAAGCAGGATACTCAGATCAGGAGGGTTTGGGGCCACATGATCAGGTATATCACATCAGACCAAGGAACTCAACAGCAGAAATGTTTTTTAGCCAGCTCTATCGCTCTCTTCCACCCAGAGCCCTGTACATCTGCAGATATCCACAGACCATGTTTGTGGACTGGATGCGGATATGAATTTTGTATCCACGCAGGGCTCTACCAGCCAGCTCCTCACTACACATACCCCAAGCTAGAATGATTTGATTGGTAATACCTACCTGGACTTGCTGGATATACTTGGGCAGAATTTCAGCCACATACTCTCCAAAAGCACATAGCTGGTTCTGGGCCACTTCATCCTTTGGTCGAACAGTAGCTGGAAAGAACAACAGACTTCTCAGGGCTATTGAATGGTAAGCCATAGAAAGAGGAGCAGTAACTCCCAGCCCCACACTAGCTCAGCATGACTCTAGTCAGCTTGGCCATAGGTCTGTCCCCCAGCAGGGAGCAGCTAGGTAGGAGGAGACAAGCCATGACTGTAAAGATCAACTTAATGAGAGGGAGGCACCTCACAACGTGGTGAACTAAATGGCTATCTACCAACACCAGGAGGAACATGGATAGAGTCTAATGTACAAGATGCATAGCATATTTAGGAAACAGACTTTGGTAAGTGGGCAAATCTACTCCAGTGCCCAGCCATCAGGTGTCAGACAACAGAGCATCCTGTCACCATGAATATGAAACTGCTTGCATCACACTGGGCGGAATCAAAAGTGGTGTAGAAAGTACGGGGATGTTATAATTCAGTAAAAGGAATAAAGTGAGAGAAGTTTAGACTGAACATCAGCAAACATTTCCTGATTTCCTAAATCCTAAAGGGATTTAACAGACTGATTCCTGATAAGAGGAAAGCAGTTTCTCCAGCACATAATGTCTTAGTTTTACAAGGACAGTGCCCATTTTCCATATAACGTTCTAGCAGCTCAGCAATTTCTTTCACAACACCTGAAGTGTCCTTGTTTTTTCATTCTGTCTGGTTTATATTTTTTGTTGTTCAAGATTTACTGAAACACAGAAGTAGATCTGCGGTGATCACCAGAAACAGTCTAATGGAAAGAATATTCACTCCAAATGCTGTACATTACACTGAAGAGAGAAATTTCATGAGTGTAGACACCAAAACTGTTCTTTTGCTCAAAATGCTTGTTAACATTTATTCAGTATTTTATGATAAATCAATTCAGAAGACAAAGCTACCGAAGTTAAAAATCCTCTTCCTCTCTGAGAAATATGCAAGTGTTATGGTGGAGTCAGAAGCTGGCAGTTGCAGCACCAGCATACTTAGAAAAAAAAAAAAAAGCACATACATTTTCTTTTATATATCTAAATGTCACTGCAAAAACGTTCTGGGTTGATTTTGAAAATATGGTCACCTTACTGAGTTATTCTAAATGAGACCCACTTTACAGACTCCAGGAGTTGGTGAAATACTAATAAACTCAGACTTACGATGGGTCTCTGTTGTGGAGCTCCCTTCAAAACGAGCTTGTTGCAACAGCACTGCCGGGCGTGCAGCAGCTACAAAGAGAAAGAGCACAGATGAAACTGTCTGTACCACATACTCCATTTCTCCTCTAAGGAGGAATGCCTTCTTTCCTCCTCTCCAGAGACCAGGAGACTTCCTCATGTTGTCCCATCCTGATGAGGTGAGCTTCATTTTAACATATGGGAATTAAGTCTGACCTTCCCTTGGCCCCCCCCCCCCCCCAAACAATAATCATATAGTGTAGTGAAAATACCCCCAAAAGAAATCCTGAATGTGCAGTCCAGCAGACAAGTGCTACTCACAGACACAAATTCTACCAAGGAGGCCTATTCCCTCCACTAAGTACTATGCAGAAACAAAGGCTATGGTGATACCTTTTCCATACGAAGCAATAAACCCTCCTCTCCTAAACCAGAAATCTGATTAATCACACTTTAGGAGTGGAGGATGTATCACTCAATTTCCTACAGCAATATCTAAACCATATGCCCAACTATTGTACTTAGAAGTGAACAGTGCTCGATATACTAGAGCAAACAGTAACACAGTGATATCCTGCCTAATGGAAAGAACAGATCAAATATAATACGGATCTTGGAGATCCCTTCTTTCTCTTTTGATGTTTATATCACATTCATCACCACGTTATTCAAGCCTTCTCCCAAAAGCGCTAATTCAGCAGATATCTTACTGCACATGAACAGGCAGAGTCTTACTAATCCTGTATCGGAGGGGTAGCCATGTTTGTCTGGATCTGTAAAAGCGGCAAAGAGTCCTGTGGCACCTTCTAGACTAACAGACATATTGGAAAAAAGAAAAGGAGGACTTGTGGCACCTTAGAGGCTAACAAATTTACTTGAGCATAAGCTTTCATAAGCTACAGCTCACTTCATTGGATGCATTCAGTGGAAAATACAGTGGGAAGATTTATATACACATACAGAACATGAAATAATGGGTGTTACCATATACACTGTAACAAGAGACTGATCGCTTAGGATGAGCTATTACCAGCGGGGAGGGGGGAGAGGGAGGAACCTTTTGTAGCAATAATCAAGGTGGGCCATTTCCAGCAGTTGACAAGAACATGTGAGGGGGGGGGGGGGGGGAGAATAGTTTTACTTTGTGTAATGACCCATCCACTCCCAGTCTTTATTCAAGCCTAAGTTAATTGAATCCAGTTTGCAAATTAATTCCAATTCAGCAGTCTCTCACTGGAGTCTGTTTTTGAAGTTTTTTTGTTGAAGAATTGCCACTTTTAGGTCTGTAATCGAGTGACCAAAGCGATTGAAGTGTTCTCCGACTGGTTTTTGAATGTTAGAATTCTTGACGTCTGATTTGTGTCCATTTATTCTTTTACGTAGAGACTGTCCGGTTTGACCAATATACATGGCAGAGGAGCATTGCTGGCACACGATGGCATATATCACATTGGTAGATGTGCAGGTGAAAGAGCCTCCGATAGCGTGGCTGACGTGATTAGGCCCTAGGATGGGGTCTCAAGCTTTCGTGGGTGAATACATGCATGCATCCAACGAAGTGGGTATTCACCCACGAAAGCTTATGCTCCAATATGTCTGTTAGTCTATAAGGTGCCACAGGACTCTTTGCCGCTTTTACTAAGCCTGGACTCGCCAACAGAAGCGAGGCCCAGAGACACCAGGGAGACGCGGGGGGCCAGTGAGACACAGAAGACATTTGCCATTCAGCTGCACAGAAGTAAAATCTTTCCCCGAAGGCAGCACGAGGCGACCCAGCGAGGCAGAGGAGAAGTGGGCAGGAAGACAGCCTCTGCCACCGAACCACTCTCGGCACGGCTGGAAGGGGACACGGTGACTCCCGCCCCAGCCAAAGGGGGCTGCACACAGGCCGGCCCTACCGAGGGGCTCCTCGCCTAGGCAACCCGACTCACGTGGGGCCGGGGTCACGGGGGCCCCGACTCTCTCCCCACCAGCCCCATTACCTCACCTCTAAGGCCAGCCCGGGCCAGACCCAGCGCTGCTGCTAACATCCTGCCCCGGGCAGCGAGCCGGGGACACGGACAGACAAGGGCACAGACCGGAAACGGAAGGCGCCTCCACGGTTAAATTCCCCAGACCGGAAGTAGAATGTGCCACAGCCGTCAGTTTAGCAGGGAGTTTCCGGTAAAGTGACGGGAAGTGCCGGACGCGTCGCTCGGCGGAAAAGGAAGGTGCAGCTGCGGTGAGGTTCCCCGGAAGGCTGGTGGGAGGTTCCGGCCCGGGGCGGTGGCATGAAGGGAGGAGCCGCAGGTGGGCGCCCTCGCGGGGCGGGCGCGTTTCCCAGTCTAAGTCCGCGCGGGGTTTTTCCCATCGTGCCCCCGCCCTTCCCCATCGCGGGAGGACTGTAGCCGCGAACCTCGCCCGGGCTGCTGGGCAAGCTCGGTGGGGAGCGGCGGGCGCTGGCTCCGGTCCGGGATGGGCCGAGCCTGTGGGGAGGAGCCTTCCTGTCCCAAGGGACGAGCTGGGGAGGGTGGGGGCCGCGGTTTGGCCCAGCGGGCGCGGGGCTTTGGCTGGCGGGAGGTGCGGGGGGGACTCTGAAGGAGCAGGTTTCTGGGCGGGATCTGAGCGGAGGGGCGGCCTGAGGCCAGTTTGGGGCTGGTATTTCAGGCCTGTGGGCAGTTTGGCGCGCACGCAGGGGAAGCCTGGGGTAGGAGGCGGTGGGCAGGGGAGTGCAGCAGAGGAGAGCGGGGTGCAAGCCCGTTTGGTGTTGTCCAAGGGCTTACTTGAAGGTAAACCTCAGTCGGTGGTGAGGGGCTGCGTGAAAGGAGGCAGGAGAGATCCCGGGAGGGGACTGCTTTTTCAGGCGCCTCCGCACTCCCAGAATTGGACCATTGATTGGGGAGTCTTGGAAGTACGGCATACAAAAGACTCAAACATTTTGAAAGATGTGATCTTTATTCCCTGATGTGATTAATTATCCATTGTCACAAGAAGTAAAGCTCTGTTGCGTTTGAATTAATATGCTCTTCATCAAACAACCTTTGAACCACTCCACTTTTCCATCACTTTTTCCTTTGTTTCTATTTTCATCATTTCTTTCCCTCTTCTTGGGGGTAGCTCCATCCCACTCTTCCTTGGATTGATTGCATAATTAGCTACTTATATGAAATTCAATAAAATCATTAATCTCTCTGCCACAACTTGGATACACTGGAGGGAGCAATGATGTGGGTAGTAGGGAGGCCAAAGAGGAGGAGGTTGCAGTAATCAAATTGGGAAATAATCAGGGCTTGTAAAAGTGTGTTAGCTGTTGGGACAGAAGACAAAGTGGTGGGAGAGGGAGGAACCTAAGATGACTCCCTGATCACGTAAGTAATATAGGCAACGGTGTTGTCAACTGTGATAGAGAATAGGAGACATGGGGGATATATAGGAGGAAAGATAGGCTTAAATTTTTGAGGTATCCATGAAGAAATGTGGGAGAGACAGACTCTGCAACTGATCCCAGACCTGCCCAGCCAAACTGCCCTACACCGGAAAAGACAGAAGTAGATCTGAGTATCCTCACCATAGAGATGGAAATTGAAATTGTTATTGGAGGTCTCTGAGTGATGCTAAGAAATAATGCTCATGAGCACGTGGTATGGAAGAAAGCATGAAAGTGGATCCTCCCATTATTTGTTTTACCACCAGCCTTTATTTGCTCCCTTAGAGGTGAGGGAACTGAAGACTGTATGACTCTCCAATCTCTGAAAAATCCTGCACAAGACATGTGGTCAAGTTAATGTTATGAGGAAAATGTCACTTTTAGTATTATCAGAATTTGTGCACTTGTTTTTGCAGCCTTTATTCTGCTTTCACTGTAGTTTTTAATAGTAGTACTAAGCTGTCGTTTCTCTGTTGGATTCTTTATTTTAGACAAGAGAAAAAGGAAAATGTCTGTTGGAATCTATTTTATTTTCTATATAGGTAAATCACCTTCATCACTGCAGTAATTGAACACCTTCCAATAGTGCATTAAATGACATGATTAGCGTCTGTCACATGTAGTTCATTTTTTTTCTTATCCTCTCCCCAAGAAGGAAGCTGTGTGTGCCTTGCAGTGTTTTGTTTTGGTACAGCTTTTTAATAAGAACTTGCTGCTTTGTATTCATATTGGAGAAGGCAAGGTTGAAAAAATTGACTTTACACTTGGAGTAGGTGATGAGGTTTGTGACGGTCCTTAGCTCCTGTAGGAGTTTGTTCCACAGTCTGAGAAAGGTCCTTTTCCAGCACAGATGAGCATTACTCTTTCAGTAAAAGTTCATGGTGCCTGAAGAGTGACTTTACCGATTACAGTTCTTATCCTGGCACTTCAGTTGATCTTTTAGGTATCCTAAGTTCAGGTTGTTGAGTGCCTTAAAGATAAGGAACAAAGCCTCGAATTTGACTTGAAATTGTCTATGGTAGGACACTGTAGAGAGCAGGGGACAGGTTTGATGTAGCTGTGGTGGCCTGTGTTGCTGAGGAGAGGTGTACTGAGTTCTGTACTAGTTAGAGATACCAAAAGCTTGATGGTTTCATGCCCAGGTATGTTATGCTGCTGTAGTCCACTTGAGAAGTAACAAAGACGCTTATAACTGAGGCAAGGTTGTTATTCTCCAGAATAGAGGATCTTCTTGACAACCAGAGATGATAGAAAGTGTTGCTCATGGTCGCTGCTGTGTATGTGTTTTAGTTTCAGCAAAGAATCCTCAGGAATTCTTCCAAATTACAGGCTGACTTGAACAATTGTGGGCCTGTATCTTCAACTGAAGGAGTACAGCAATTGCAAGCTTCTTGGATGAACTCATCCTATTGAAATCACTGAATAATGAGGCATCAGAGATAGCTGCTATGGTTAAGATTGAATGTTATCATTATGGACCACTACACTTGGGGCTAGAAATTTAGTCTCTCGCTGAGGGGTGAAAATGAGTATTGAGTGAGCATAGTCCCAATTGTAAGACGCTTGTCTATGTTCTGCTATTGCTGGGAGGCATCTACAGCTGATGCCAAAACCCTGCAGTTGCACAATAGCATCATCAGTGAAGTAAAGAGGTAGCTACCACCCCTTTCTGGAGCAGCTCTTCTTTGTGGCAGAGACCTATCTCTCCTCCTGCCCCTGAGGAAATCCCTGCCAAAGAGACACAATTGCTTCTTTTGACCTTACCCTGCTGCTAATGGAGGTTACGGCTAATAACATCTGGCAGGTACCATCTGGCTTGAAATGTGAAGCCTTTCTATAGTACTTGATTATCTGATCCAAGTTGCCTGGGAGGAGTAGTCTCTACAGGTTGTATCTCATATTGAAGATGCAGGGCACTTCATACAGATTTCATGCAACCGTAAGGCACTTGGCAAATTTCTCATCTGGGTAGTTTGAGGGCTTCTGGTCAATTCTGGCAGGATTCTTCTGCCACTTCTTTTTCAGTAAAATAAACTCCCAATACATGTTACCTCTACACATACATCACCTCATTTTCATATGGTAATTAGCACCTAGTCATGCTATTAACTGCTGCTTCTGCTCTTTGCCAGCACACCATGCCTCAACCTTGTTTGCATCTGACCTACCCACACTAATATTACCATCTTTTCCTTGCTTTATTGGTTTCAGAAATCCCTGTTATGAAACCGGAGGTGGGGAGTATGCAATGTGAGAAGAATGAATCTGACTTTTTATTAGAGTTATAAATTCTGATATTTCTTTCGTGTGCCCCCTCTGTTGTAAAGGGGAGATTCATGATTTGGGTGGCTAGATATTTCCCCTACATACCTTAGATCGCCTTTGCTGTATTTCACTAGTGTGCTGAGATGGGAATGAAAGGGTCATTGTGTTTGCTAATTCCAGGGATTGGAATATTGGGATTCCACCGTTGCATGAGGCTACCACTGGAACGAGAGCTGTGGCAGTTTTAATCACAGCACCTCATGTGCTGCACTTATAAGGAAGCACTACAGATCAGGTGGAAGTTTCTAGTAGCTATGTTACTTAGGCTGCAGTTTGCTTGGCTACCCACCAACTTCTCTTGGCTATTGGAGTTGCATGTACCCTGAGCTGCATGATCTTGTTAGTTGAGGCGGGGAGGCTCACTGCCATTGTTTTACAGATTGCTGGAGGTCAGATCTGTGCGGCAACATGGACTCGTCGGAGGAGACTGGGGGCTCCTCCACAGAAGAGAACTACTTTGTGAACTACACCTTCACTGACCGTTCTCACTCAGGCCGCGTAGCTCAGGGTATTATGAAGCTCTGCCTGGAGGATGAGCTCTTTGCTGATGTTACCATTTCAGTGGAAGGCAAAGAATTCCAGCTGCACCGGCTAGTCCTCTCAGCTCAGAGCTGCTTCTTTCGTTCCATGTTCACTTCCAACCTGAAGGAGGCCCACAACCGGGTGATTGAGCTGCAAGATGTTAGTGAGAGTGTTTTCCAGCTCCTGGTGGACTATATTTACCATGGGACTGTAAAGCTGAGGGCAGAAGAGTTGCAGGAAACATATGAGGTGGCAGATATGTACCAGCTGACTTCCCTTTTTGAGGAGTGCTCCCGTTTCTTGGCCCGCACGGTGCAGGTGAGGAACTGTCTTCAGGTTATGTGGCTGGCAGATCAACACAGTGACATGGAGCTCTACACAGCTGCAAAGCACTGTGCCAAGTCACACTTGTCACAGCTTCAGGACACAGAGGAGTTCCTGCACCTACCTCTCCGCCTGCTGACAGACATCCTTACAGGTAGGCACAAGGGGCTTATGAGACCAGCCAGGATGTGGGTGTGGAGAGAAAATTGGGATGACTGAGAGGGTTGTGGGGATTATCTGAACAACCAGCAGAGTGGCTTTGAAGAAGGACAGGAGAATGGGATTTAGGGGATCCAACTATCTTATTCAGAGGCTGATCAAAGCAAGTCTTCCTACAGCAAACTATCCAGCATAACTTACTCAAAGAAGCCTTGGTAACTGCATCTGGCAGTGAAGCATCCAACCTTTGAGCAATAGCCATGTTAACATAAAAGATGCTATTATGGCCATATTGTCTATCTCACAGCAGTTCCTGGGGAAAGGGTAACAACCTCCAACCTCCCAGGTTTCAGGGGATGCTTGGCATTAAACCTTATGGGGGTCCCTGCTCACTGATATCTCAGGTGTAGTTTATTAACCTTCAAGGATCTGTTGAGCTGCCATCCTATGTAGTATTTTAAATAATATTATGCGTTTCCTCAAATAATTGTCAATTTCAGTAGAAAGCATTTCAGAGCTGGACTTCTTTGTCTGTAAAGCGCCAAACGCATGTTGTGTCATATTAAGTTGGTTTCCTATAGAAGACACTTTGCTCCACTCATATTGTAGGGCTTTCAGTAGGCAATCAAGCCATATAGCTGGTGTAGGGGAGCCTATAATTGTACGTGCTTTTCTTCAGATTTTTGGAATGTCTCCACCCCCTTCATTCTCTTTTAATGCTTTCTGCCTACTGTTTTTTTCCTTCTGGTATTATGGAGATGCTGGTTGTGACTCCATAATTAAGGTTGGTACCATTTTTCACTTAAAGCAGGGATTCAATGTCTTGTTTGTGTGAAAAATACGTTACATCATCCCCAACTTTACAGGACGTTCTGCTACTACAGAATGAATTTTCAAAGTATTTACAAGTAAATCTGTTAATTTGCTTGTTTTAAAATTAATTAAAGATGTGCTTCTTTGTTACATTTCTTAATCTGCCTTTTCTTTGTCCTGAATGATCTTAACAATAGAAGAAGAATAATGCAGACTCTTCAAACTTTCCATATACTTAAAATTAATTGAAATTTTATGCATAGGCCATATTTGAAGAAAGTAGGGTATAACTTTAGTGTAGTTATAAATAATTGTATCTGATTGTATCGATTATATACACTAGACAGGTAACTCAAGTGGAGTTATTGGTTGCAGTGATTCAGTGGTATGAAGAAGAGTGGACACATGTCAAGAGTTCTCAGTGGTAGACTGCTTGGCCCATCTGCCACTGCTCTTTAAAAATTCTATGGCTTGATGCTGGCTTGGGCATCAGTGCTTGAAAGGCTTCCCCATGATACTGCTCTGATGGCTCTACGATGTATTGAGACAGCACTGCCAGAGTAATTCAGGTAGGACTGTGGGGGAGTCCTTAAAATTCAGTGATACTGGGAATAGGGGATTGAGCTCTCCCTGGTGCTCGTTGCTTAGCAGTATTTTAATTAATGCAGCCCTCCAATAAGTCAACTGCAAATTAACGGCCAGATTCACCAGAATGCTTTGGGTGCTTTGTGCTGCTCCAGTGAGGCAAAGCAGCTGTGAACCCACCCTCACTGGCAGGTTGCACTGCTTTGGAGGTACTAGTGAATCTATCCATAAAAGTTAAAATTAAAAAAAATAAAGATTGATACTGAATATCTACAAATCGTTAGAAATATCACATGGTAGCATTTTCTGGTTTAGTGTATGTATGAAACTTTTTAATTTAAAAAAAACTTAAGAAATCCACAGACAAACTATGTTCAGATGGAGTTAGGGTTGAAAGTGTATATCAGTAACTCAAGGGTACAGAAAACCTACAGGTTGTTTGTAATTACCCTGAAAACATGCATTATAAACCTAGGAAATTCAGAGTTAAGGTTACACTTAAAAGAAATCCAAACATGTTAAGGTAAGAAAAAAACAGTTAAGGCACTTAAAGGGCAGAGTTAAGGCTGTTTAGTGACACCATGCAATAACCATAGGATTAGGATAATGGTATTTTAATGTGTGTTGTCCAAGATTAGGTTGGTTTGATTGTTTTGTTTAAAGGCACCTGTGGTGGGTTTTTTCCCCTTGTGCAATTGTGTTACCCAGGTAGGCCTGTAAAATGGGCCCCAAACAGAAATACACCCATAGTGCAGTTTGGCAGAAGCGCTGTGTTAGCTTAAACACTCCCTGTACTACAATCCAGTTAGTGGAAGCCCAAGGAAAATAAGCAAGCGTTAGTGATGAGCATTAAAACAAATGTAATGCAGATGATGATTTATTTATAAAACTTGTCCATTGCTGGGCCATTGGACACATTTCCAGAATAAAACTGTACATTTAACTTGTGTGTTGGTTGCTACAGCCAGTGATTTAGACAATCCCAGTAATAATGGATCAATCCTAAACAGAAAAAACTCCCCCCATTATGAGCAAATAGGTGGGTCTTGTCTAACGCACTGAATGCAAACTAACTTGGGGCTCTGTCAGGCCCAGAGGAAGCAGATTTCAGAGTCAAGGAACCTTCAGAAGGAATGTCATGTCTCACACAATCAAAGCTGAATCTAGAGAGGATTCCACATAGGGACAGCGATCATCTCTCAGGCAGTCACATCTGAAACTATATGCAAGCACCTAGCACACTGTTGGCAATTTACTAAAGATACAAGGGTTTATGGCTTAACCAAGGATTAACACTGTACGTGGAAGCAAATAGAAAACCAGTGCAGCCTATTAAGTACAGGTGTATTGTGGTTCAGCACAAGTAGGCAAGCTTCAAGAAGAGCATGTTGCAGCAATCCTGCCTGTATGTAACAAAAGTGGAGGTCCAGATTTGAGAAGAAAGATCATAGTTGTCTAGCTAAATGTGGGCTGAGGAAAAGTGTTGCTGGTGCTGGCCATGTCTGTTGGGCTTCCAGGAGCAGCAAGAGATCTAAAAGTCCCGTAGGTGCAAACCTCTCTGCCTAAGTGAGGAGATGTTTGTTATTCTCTGAGCATCATGGTGCAATGTCTCCCTCCTTCCCCACACTGACTCTGTGATGCAGGCATAGGGTGTGATGAGTTGGGAATATATCTGTACAGTTTATGAATTCTGTGTGAGACTATGCACCCTCTGTGTCTGTGCAAGCTGCAAACTCCATTTTGAATGTGTAGCCTTTTTCTTTCTCTGTGGTCTGTTTGCTTCCATGTTGAATTGAGATTCCAAAGACTGGTGGCAAAAGAACAATAAAGAGTAGTTGACTCTGAGTTCCCAGTCATTGGAAATCTGTTCACTCTAGACCAGAGTGGTCCCTGCCCAGAAGAACTGATTGAGCAATGGACAAGTAACCTGGCAGGGGTTCGTGCTCATATGGAGAAGCTGACATGGGTTTTAAAAAGTCCAGAAGTTTTTCTGCTCCAAGGGACATTTTTCTCCAGTCCACAGAGGAGAGACCACCCACCACGTAACAACTAGTGTGAGGCAGGGGATTCCCTGACAGCCTGGACATCGATGATCCCTAAGGACTCGCAAGGGAAGGGTGAGCTAGAAAGTGAGGGACTGAGGTGTTTAAGACGTTTGTTGTCTTGTGTGATCTCTACTGTCTTGTTCTTTATTTGATTAAGTATAAAAGAGCATAAAAGGTGTTAGACTCTGTGCAAAGAGTGTGAGTGTGTTCACTGCTTCGCAACTGCTGCGTGCCCCTGAGAGTTAAACTGTAAACCAGAAGCTTCATGCCTTTGGGGTGGTGTTATGGGAAAGGGACATGTTTAAGTAACTGGAGTATCTTGGGGGTGAGCACTGGTCCTGGGGGCCTATGGCAGATGGCCTGAGGAGCTCCATCTCCAGGAAGGGGTAGGAGACTGAGAATCAGTGCCCAGGAAATGGGGCCAGAGGTACCCAGGGAAGAATCAGTGCTGCACACTGCTGAGGCTCCAGAAGCTTAATGCATCCCAGGGGATCCAGAGCACAGAAGCTTGGATTCCTCTCTCAGCAGTCCTAGTGAGTGACCTTGATGGGTGCTTGCTAAGATCTGTGACATTAGCTCACTGACTTTCTGACTTACGGTACAGGACCCCTCAAATAGAACATTTGCTGTGTCACCCAGGAAGCAATGTCTCCTGATGTTGAAACAGGTAGACTTGATACAGGTGCCTAGTTGCTCCTGCTGGCCATACTAGCCAGGTTTTATAAACCTCAGTCTCACTCTTGCTCAGGATAGGGTTTTTTGGTGTCCTCGTGCGGGGAAAGAGGTTATGCGGAAGAGGGTTGTTCAGCTCATGCCTTGAGAATAGCATGTCAATTTATTGTAAATTCTTTTGTCTCTGAAACTACAGATGGTGTTCCATGTTCACAGAATCCAACAGTTGCCATAGAAACCTGGATCAACTTCAACAAAGAGGAGCGGGCAGGCTTCTCGGCGGTGCTGCGATCCAGTCTGAAGGTATAGATGGCCCCGTGGTTAATGCAGTTATCATAATGCTCTGGTTCCCTACTCAGTGAGGAAGGGCTCCTGCCCTCCTTTGTGACCTCTCAGTGTTTGAAAAAGCTGTGGCTTCAATACCAGGAATGCATGCACACACAGGTAGAAAACCCCAGGTATTGTCAATGGCCTCAGCCTTGAGGCTGGTCTTGCCAATAGGGTTAACTAATCAGTGGTATTGGCCTGGTGTTCTCCAGGTACACAGATAAGAGGCCAGTTTAGAAAGCTTAGAGCTTTGCATTCCCATGACTCTAATTCTTCTCCCTGAGCATTTCCTAGCCCTTAACTGAACTGAAGCCTGACCGTGTAGATTCAGGTGCAGGGCACTGCTCATTGTACCAAGTCAGGGATAAAAGTGCCTAGACAAGGCTTGAAGCACAGGGTGTGGATGATGTAGGAGCCTGAGACCTTATAGTCAAGTGAGGCTGAGATGACTTAACACAGAGCTAGTGGGCCCCAAAACTCCCTAAAGGAAATGGAACTTTGGCTGCTCCTGGCACATGTGTTGTGACACAACTCATACCTGGATTCTGACAAAAATCCCTTCTCTCTCTCAGGAGATTGGGGAGAACGTTCACATCTACCTTATCGGGAAGGAGTCATCGCGTACGCACTCACTTGCTGTCTCTCTGCATTGCGCTGATGATGACTCAATCAGTGTGAGTGGCCAGAATAGCCTGTGCCATCAGATCACTGCAGCTTGCAAGCATGGCAGTGACCTGTATGTCGTAGGGGGCTCCATTCCACGGCGCATGTGGAAATGTAACAATGCCACCGTAGACTGGGAATGGTGTGCTCCTCTGCCCCGTGACCGGCTCCAACACACCCTTGTCTCTGTGCCCAGCAAGGATGCTATATACTCACTAGGGGGCAAGACGTTGCAGGACACTCTCTCCAATGCTGTCATATACTACAGGGTGCGAGACAATGTGTGGACAGAGACCAGCCAGCTGGAAGTAGCTGTCTCTGGAGCTGCAGGTGCCAACCTCAATGGTATCATATACCTGCTGGGTGGGGAGGAGAATGATCTGGACTTCTTCACTAAGCCCTCCCGGCTCATTCAGTGCTACGACACCAATACAGAAAAGTGCCACGTGAAGCCTTATGTATTGCCTTTTGCAGGGCACATGCATGCTGCTGTGCATAAAGACCTAGTGTTCATTGTGGCTGAGGGGGACTCGCTGCTGTGCTATAATCCCCTCCTGGATAGCTTCACCCGACTCTGCCTGCCAGATGCCTGGAGCTCAGTACCATCCCTCTGGAAAATTGCCAGTTGTAATGGCAGCATCTATGTCTTTCGGGATCGTTACAAGAAGGGAGATGCCAACACCTTCAAACTTAACCCAGCCACCTCTGTGGTGACTGTCACCAGTGGCATCAAGGTGCTGCTCACTAACCTGCAGTTTGTGCTGGCTTGAGGTGACAAGCCCACGGACAAGACAATATTGACATTCTGTAAAGCAGCTTAGAGGCACCCAGTTTCCTTACCACTTGCCCCAGCAAGACCAGCTCACACCACCATAGAGTGCCCCCTCCTCTTTAGCCCTGCTTGCAGGCAGTATGAGTCTCTTGGATGTAAGGCTGTTTTCCCTTTCACTACACTCTCCAAGTTGACTTACAGCATCTTAAATCCCAGATGGACTAAATAGTGTTACTGTGATCCTCTGATGTGAAGCTGTGTTTCAAGCTCAAATTGCAGCAGATAGACTTCTTAGGCCAAGAACTATCGAGCACCAGCAAGCCCTAGCATGAGCAGATAAACCCCTTTTTGTCACAGCCTTTTAGTGTAAGAGCCCAGGAGGCTGCATGTGCTGCTGCCATCACTAGTCACAGGGAATGGCCACCCTGTACACTCCCTAAAAAAGCTCTATGCAGTTTGAAATGGGGCTCTAATATGACTGTTCCTTGCTAAGGCTACAGGATTGACTTCAGGCCAGAAGCACTGACTAAAGTGGACTCTACTGTAGACTGATTTCAGAGGTGGGTCCAAGGCCCTGACTTGGTTGTGCTCTGCCCTAACCTAGGGCAGCTGGACTTGAAGCAGAGGCCAGGGATGGGCTTGCTCCTACTTTGCCACCCAGCACAAAGAGGAAAACTATCCTTACAATACTATTGTGCCAATGCTGGTTTCTAGCCCCGGTACTGGGGCTCCCATCCTGCTGACATTATACCACAGAGCTGTACGATGGTTAAAGATGAAACTGAAGTTCATTTTCTCACACCCTTCCCTACTGGCACTGTAGCCCTTGAGGTGAGAGCCTGAATAAAAGTGTCTGGTGGGACAAAGATATGGTTTCTTTTTTGCTGATGGTGTTAACATGAGAAGAGTTCGAGACACCTCTCTTGGGAGGGGTGGAAGATCAAACCCTTACAGGTGCTCTGACGTGTGTGTGGGGGGGAAAGCAGAAACAGGTGTCTAGTTTTCAACTGGAACACCTGGTCGAAAAGAGACTCTCCCAAGCCTGTTGAAAATGAGCGAGTGAGTGAGTGTTGGAGTGCGAGCGATGGAGGGCAAGGCGGGACATGGAGTGAGCAGGGTGGGGCCTGGATGAAGCGGTAGGGCAAGGGTGTTCTGTTTTGTTCAGTTAGAAAGTTGGTAACCCTAGGGTCAGGTATTGTATGTGTAAGGACATGACGCCAGAAGCTGTTAAGAAAAAAAAACACTCCCCATTGCTGTTATGTGTCTGAAAAGTTCTTTATTGGTTGTGCAGCAGTCCATTCCTTATTAGTTCACTAGGAACTTGTTGTGGGGAGCTGATGGATGGTTTCTGGTAGCTCTTGCTGACTCTCGGCAGCTGCCTCAGCAATCACATTCCTGTGAAATCTTCCCAGGACCTGGACCTGCCTGGGGCGAACAAGGATGTGGGGACGGATCCTGGCAATGGCTTCTATTGCTTCCTGAGGGCTCCACTTGTAGAGCTGGAAAGGCAGAAATCCTGAATGAAAATTCATCCTGTCTAAAGATGCGTCAACACAGGCATTTGGAGGGCCTAGCTTTCTTCCAGAGCCTAGTTTAGGTGGTCAAGGAAAGTGGCTCACTTTACCCCTCCTTGTACTGAAATATCATCTGCTGCCTACCTCAGAGAGACATCCAGTTCTCAATAGGAGCTCCTGAGAGGATACTCCCCCAACAAGAGGGATGCAAATGACTACCTGAGGCTCCATGTCCAGGGCCCTACCAAAGGTCCATTTGGGTCCATTTCACAGTCATAGGATTTTAAAAGTTGTAAATTTAATGATTTCAGCTATTTAAAGCTGAAATTTCACAGTGTTGTAATTGTAGGGGTCCTGACCCAAAAAAGAGTTGGGGGGTTGTGCTCCCGCTGGCAGGGCACTGCCTTCAGAACTGGGCACCCAGCTCTGAAGGCAACACAAAAGTAAGGGTGGCAATACAATAACACCCCCCCCCCCACAACTCCCTTTTGGGTCAGGACCCCCACTTTGAGAAATGCTCTGTCCCCCATGAAATCTGTATAGTATAAGGTAAAAGCATACAACAGACCATATTTCACAGTCCATGATGTGTTTTTCATGGCTGTGAATTTGGTAGGGCCTATCCCTGTCCTCAAATTCACATGCTTTTGTGGACAGCTTCTTCTGCCCTGATCATAACAGCACCCCTGGACAGACACAGCAGTTTTACTTTACGTGATATGCTTTCCTAATACAGGTGAAAGACTGACTCTACTCGTGCTTCCCTCTGCTGCTCAAGCAAACACTAATGAATGCAGTACTAAGGGATTCCTGCACAAATGTAGAAATGCCAAAGGGTTTCATAGCTGCACTCATATTTTCAGTTTTTGCTGTTCTGAATCTGCCTCAGTTTGTGGGAACTTCAACTTTATTCTGTCTTGAGTTTGTTCTTACCCATAATGCTGCATTTTATTTTGCATTTAAAGAAAGTTAAACTGTGCAATTACTAGTTAGACTAAGCTTCCTATCAGCCTGAGCCCTGCAAGGTCTCTTTCTTGCCCCCAAGAGCTCCAGTTTCTTCAACGGGCTAGCTGCTCAGTCACAATGAGTCACTCTTCATTGTCCGTGGTAGGTGCTAAGGGAAGCCGAGCCAGTCAGGATTTATTACAGCAAGGAGTACACACTAGGTCCTCTGCCTAGTAGCCACATAATCTGCCAGAATAATCTAGGAAATTAAAGGTGTCAGCTGCCTCACACATTTAATTGCAGTCCACTTACACATGAAATCAAGAAACACTTCACCCATTCAGCTTCCATTGCCTATGTCTGTGCAGACAGCTGAGCAGCCAGAGGCATAACTGTACAGGAGAGTGCCAAGCAAGCTAGATTACTTAAGATGGAAACCACATTGTGACATGTGCTAGTACTTTGCTTCCAGCAAGTAGTGATTTGTCAGGGTCCTTAGGGCAGGTGAAATTGAGAACCCTAGGAGACCCATTCCAACACTAGTGTCAATGTGCACAGAGAACTGGAATATCAAAGGAAGCCTGTGTTCCAATTCATCTAGCAGTTTTACATGTTCACCCTTACGAACCCTCTCAACGTGAGCAGAGGGAGTGTCTGGCAAACAGCTCATCCACAGTGAGCCTGGAGTCTAGCCACATTCTCTAACGTTCCCTCTCAAATGGCTATGCAGCCTAGACTCAGTAACATTTGAAATTAGCTCTTGAAGCATCGGACACTGAGCAGACTCCCAGGGGAATTCTGCACTACTGCACGCATGCATATTTAATAAGCCCCCAGAGATTTCTAATTTTTCATGCAAAAAAAAGCTTCTGCCAAAATGTTGCTGCAGTTCCACCTTTTTCCCACCAGAGGGCGCTGTGGCACAAGAACAGCAGTAGCGCCCCGCAGAAAATAACTTCTACAGTTCTGCCTTTTGCCCACCAGAGGGTACTGTGGTTATGGAACAAAGTCGTAGCTCCCCGCAGTGAGGGAGAGAGCTGCCTTCCCAGTGCTTGTCAGGCCAGGTCAGCAGACAGGCGCTGTGGGTCAGAGAGGGGCTCATAAGGGCTAGTGGGGGAGGACAGACTGGGGCAGGGCCACCGGGGGGAGAGAGGTGCAGAGACACATAAGGACAGCGGAGGGGTGCAGAGCTCCATAGGGACAGGGGAGTGGCTGGGTAAGGGCACAGACACACATGGGGAGAGGAGCAGATGTGCCTGACTGGGAAAGGCTAGGGGTCAGTCAGGGTCTGCATAGGGGAAGCTCCCTAACAATCCCTCCCTGCCCCCACCAAAAAACCTGTTCCATACTTTTCCCACCCATAACCAACAGTCCCTCCAAGTTCACAGCCAGGCTCCTTCCCAGAAATTTATTCCCCTCTGCCTCAGCTCCTCCATTTCCGCTGATTCCCCCAAGCTTTTACTCTGCTTCTGTGGGGTGTGGGAAATATGGTTCTGTACTGTAGTTTACATGAATTCTAACTCAGAGTTCTGTATTAATATGCCTAGTAAGGAATCTATTTATCAAAAAACATTTCCTGAATCTTTTTTGTTGTCTGTATTGTTACAGACATACTTGCTGACAGGTATTTTGAAATAAATGACCCAAAATAATTGAAACTGGTGTGATTATATTCTGTTATTTTGACAAATAAAATATGCACAATTTAGAAGAATTTTAAAAGTGTGCAGAAATTTTTGGGTGCAGAATTCCATCAAAAGTACCCTGTTGCCCATGCAGCAGCTTCCCTTGTCATCCACTCAGCTGACTTTACTGAATGGAAGCAACTTGTCAAGGAGATGGCCCCTTATCTCAGCAATAGTTTGCCTATCCAGGGAGCCTGGGGTATAAATGTGCCCCCTTTAAGTACAGAAGCCTTCTAACCTGAATTAAATATGCTGCCACCATGGTGGCACTGCGGGAGCGTCCTGCCTTGCAATGCACATAGACACTGTTCCCACACTCCCGATGCTTCAGTACAAATTCAACACCTCTCTGCAGGTTTTCCAATGTGGGAACTCCAGTCAGGTCCACGGTGCTGAGACGCAGCTGCTCTACTCCCATTGCCTCCCACTCCTGTAATGAACACAGAAGGACTGAATCAGTCACCAAGCTTAGGGTGGAAGAGAGGGTGGGCCCCATCAAGATAGCAAGGGAGGTACATCGGCAGTGCAAGGGAGTAGAGGTTAGTGGGGGGAAATCAAGACAGGAACAAATGAGACATAATGGAAGTGAGAAAAATCTTTGTCATGGTTATCAGAGGGTAAAAAGGATTGAGGGAGTGTAGACTAGATGCCAGAAACACAAGTTTTGTGAGGGAGTTTTCCCAGGTGAAAAAAAAAAAAAGACTAAGTAACCCTTAGGATGTATGAGTGAATTAGTTTGTGTTGTGGTCTGTTGTGGGGGCTGTGTGCTAAACCAAGCAGCCTGCTAGGTTAGGCTGAGAGCTTACTCAGGAAGCTCTAGCCTGCTATCCTTTAATCCCTGACCCCTTTAGGATCCCTTGAAAAAGGGGGTGGGCTAACTCAGGGAGATCAGTGGTTTAAAAAGCCAGAGGAGCGGCGAACAGGGGAGTTTAGAGAGGAAGTGGGCAGATTTACTTAACGAACATATTTTAAACTTAAGCCAATTACTCCCCACTTTGTCCATCCCCCAACCTGACCCCGCAAAAGCCTGCAAGAGTAAAAATAATGAAGGCAGAAGTCCATCAGCAGAGTGGGGCTATCCAGTTAATTGCTTGAATGGGGCATGTAGTTACCTGCCTTTTGGGGAGGTGAAATGAGTGTGCATGCAGTGCAAACAGCTCATGGTCCTCAGAGACACAGCACAGGCTCTTAAGGCCAGAGTGGCTGAACTCCAGGAGATCAAGAAGACAGGTACATAGATGAGACTTTCCACCACACAATAGAACAGTCCCATCCCCACTCTGACAGCCTCTATGTTATTAAGGAGGATGAAAGTCTTTGAAGGATATCATCAAGCTGGAGCACAGGGAAACAATCCAATAGTTAGGACCCTCCTTCCAGATGGTGTCATGGTATCCTCTCACACTGAGGATACCCCTCCTGAGACAAGAACCCCAGTTACTAGGAAGAGCCGGATAACAGTAATAGAGGATTTGATTATCATAAACACAGATAGTTGTGTTTCTGATTATCAGAAAAACTGCTTGGTAAATTGCCTGCTGGGTGTGAAGGCTGCTGAGGAGGAGCCAGGGGCTGTGGTACATGTAGGTATCAATGACATAGGGAAAAGAGGTCCTGCAGGCCAAATTTAGGCTGCTAGTTAAGAGATTGAAGTCCAAGACCTCCATGATAGCATTATCTGAAAGCTTAGCTTCCAGTTCCATGTGCAGGGCCAGGAAGAACCGTGGGGTCTCAATGCATGGTTGAGATGATGGTACAGGGAGGAGGATTTTAAATTTATTAGGAACTGGGGAACCTATTGGGAAAGGAGGTGCCTACACAGGAAGGATGGGCTCCACCTAAACCAAAATGGAACCAGACTGCTGGTTGTAGAGGGTTTTTTAAACTAAGGGCTGGGGGAAAGCTGACAGGTACAGAGGAGCACACGGTACAAGCAGAACCATCCCTTAGGGATGAAATTATTAAAAAGAGCATAACTCTATATCCTAGCAAGGAGGATAGGAAAGAAGTTGGTACAGTACAGGTAGGAGCTAGTGACGAACAGCCAGATGTTAAAGAGGCCCATTTAAATATAAACACATGAAGGCAAGCAACTGAATATTGACAAAATGTACAAGTGCTTACATACAGATGCTAGAAGTCTAAATACTAAGCTAGGTGAACTAGAGTGCCTGGTATTGAATGAGAATATTGATATAATAAGCATTATGGAAACGTGGTGACACACCTGTCAGGGATGGTCTAGACCAGTGGTTCTCAAAGCCAGTCCGCTGCTTGTTCAGGGAAAGCCCCTGGCGGGCCGGACCGGTTTGTTTACCTGCCGCGTCTGCAGGTTTGGCCGATCGTGGCTCCCACTGGCCGCGGTTCGCCGCTCCAGGCCAATGGGGGCTGCGGGAAGGGCGGCCAGCACATCCCTTGACCTGTACCGCTTCCCACAACCCCCATTGGCCTGAAGCAGCGAACCGTGGCCAGTGGGAGCTGCGATCGGCCAAACCTGTGGACGCGGCAGGTAAACAAACCGGTCCGGCCCGCCAGGGGCTTTCCCTGAATAAGCGGTAGACTGGCTTTGAGAACCACTCGTCTAGATAATACTTAGTCCTGCTTTGGGTGCAGGGGACTGGACCAGAACACCTCTCGAGGTCCCTTCCAGTCCTATGATTCTAATCAATGGGATGTGGTAATACCAGGGTACAAAATATATAAGAATCACAGAGTAGGTCATGATGGTAAGAGAGTGGCACTAATATGTGAAATAGTCAAAATATAAATCTTAAATAAATTAATCTGTACCACAGAATCTCCACCTGATAGAAATGTCATGCTTGAATAATAATATACTATTGACCACCTGATCAGGATGGTGATTGTGAAATGCTCACGCAGAAAAAGCAATAATGGGGATTTCACCTATCCTCATGTTGACAGGGTATATATCACCTCAGGAAGGAATGCAGAGATAAAATTTCTAGACACACTAAATGACTGCATCTTGGAGCACCTTTGATTTAGTCCTACGCAAAGCACAGGATCTGGTCCAAGAGGTGAATTTAGCTGAACAGCTCAGTAATAGCTACCAGAATGTAATTAAGTTTAATATCCTTGTAGGAGAAAAAATGCCAAAGAAACCCACCACAGCAGTATTTAACTTCAAAAAGGGAAACCACACAAAAATGAGGAAGCTAGTTAAATGGAAATTAAAAAGAACAGTCACAAGAGTGAAATGCCTGCAAACTGCATGGAGACTATTTAAAAATACCATAATAGAGGCTCAAACTAAATGCCTCTCTCCCTCCCCCAACAAAAAAAACAAAACAAAACAGTAAGAGGACTAAAAAAAAAAGTGCCATGATGGCTAAACAGCACAGTAAAATAAGTGGTTAGAGGCAAAAAGGCATTCTTTAAAAATTGAAAGTAAAATCCTAGTGAGGAAAATAGAAAGGAGCATAAATTCTGTCAAGTGTAAAAATGTAATAAGGCAGGCCAAGAAAGAATTAGAAGAGCAACTAGCTAAGGACATAAAAACTAACAGCAATTTTTTTTTTAAGATCTATCGGAAACAGGAAGCCTGCCAAACAATCAGTGGAGCCTCCGGACAATTGAGATGGTGAAGGAGCACTAAGTGAAAACAAGGTTGTTGCAGAGAAGAGACATGAATTCTTTACATCAGTCTTCACTGCAGAGGATACGGGGGGTGGGGGGGAATCCCCCACACCTGAGCCATTCTTTTTAGGTGACAAATCTGAGGAAGTGTCCCAGATTGAGGTGTCAATAGAGGACAGTTTGGAACAAATTGATAAATTAAACAGTAATGAGTCACCAGGACAAGATGGTATTCACCCAAGAGTTCTGAAGGAATTCAAATATAAAATTGCAAAATTACTAACTATGGTATATAACCTATTGCTTAAATCATCGTCTGTTCTAGATGACTGGAAGGTAGTTAATATAATGCCTATTTTTAAAAAAGGTTCTAAAGGCGATCTGGCAATTACAGACCGAGAAGCGTAACTTCAGTACGCTTACAAATTGGTTGAAACTATAATCAAAAACAAAATCATCAGACACGTAGATAAACCTGGTATGTCAGGGAAGAGTCAACATGTTGTAAAGAGAAATCATGCCTCACCAATGTATTAGAATTCTTGAGGGAGTCCTCAAGCATGTGGACAAAGATGATCTAGTTGATCTAGTGTGCTTTAGACTTTCAGAAAGCTTTTGAAAAGATCCCTCACCAAAGGCTCTTGAGCAAAGTAAGCAACCATGGGATAAGATAGAAGGTCCTTTCATGGATCAGTAACGGCTTAAAAGATAGGAATCAAAGAATAGGAACAAATTATCAGTTTTCACAGTGGACAGAGGTAAGTAGCAGGTTCCCTTAAGAATCTGTACCAGGACTTGTGCTGTTCGAGATATGCATAAATGAGCTGGAAGAGAGGGTGAACAGTGGTGGTGGCAAAATCTGAAGACTATACAAAATTACTCAAGTTAGTTAAGTCCACAGCTGACTGTAAAGAGCTACAAAAGGGTTTCATTAAACTGGGTGACTGGATAATAAAATGGCAGATGAAATTCAATGACAAATGCCAAACAATGCACATTGGAAAAAATAATCCGAACTATATACACAAAATGATGGGGTCTAATTTAGCTGTTACCACTCAAGAAAGAGATCTTGGAGTCATTGTGGATAGTTCTCTGAAAAATATCTGCTCAATGTGCAGCACCAGTTAAAAAAAGCTAACGGAATGTTAAGCTGCATTAGGAAAAGGATAGAAAAGAAGACTGAAAATATCATAATGCCCCTATATAAATGCATTATACGCCCAAATCTTGAGTACTTCATTCAGTTCTGGTCACCTCATCTCAAAAAAAGATAATTAGCATTGGACACGGTGCAGAGAAGGTCAACAAAAATTATTGGGGTATAGAACAGCTTCCACATGAGGAGAGATTAAACAGATTGGAACTGTTCAGTTTAGAAAAGAGATGACTGAGGTAGGATATGATAGAGGTCTATAAAATCATGAACACTATGAAGAAAGTGAATAGGAAAGTGTTATTTAGCACTTCACATAACACAAGAACTTAGGGTCACCAGATGAAATGAATAGGCAGCAGGTTTACAACAAACGTAAGGAAGTATTTCTTCGCAAAATACACAGTCAGTCAATCTGTGAAACTCATTGCCATGGGATATTATGAAGGCCAAGAGTATAACTGGGTGCAAAAAAAAAATTAAATAAGTTCATAAAGGATAGGTCCATCAATGGCTATTATCCAAGGTGGTCAGGGATGCAACCCCTGGTTCCAGGAGTCCCTCAGCCTCCAACTGCCAGAAGATGGGCCTGGACGAGAGGATCACTCAGAATTGCCCTGTTCTGTTCATTCCCTCTGAAGCATCTTGCACTGGCCACAGTCAGAGACAGGATACTATGCTACATGGACGATTGGTCTTATCTAGAACATAAGAATGGACATACTGGGTAAGAGGAGAGGTTAATATATGAAGTGGTTCAGAGAAAGCCAATTGGGCTCTCCATCTGGGAACAAGAGGTGCCCTCTGAAGTTAGGGCAACAATGCTACAATCCGTGAAGAAATTTTTATGAAATGTAGAATTAATACTCCTCAACTTCTGTCTCCTCCAATGTTGCTACTCTCTTCCTCCTCACCACCATGTTTTTTTTTTATTATTTTGTTAAACTGAATGTTGACTGTCAGCTTCTGGGTGAAGAAATCCAGTCTTAATTCCCTCTAAAAGGGTAGAGCTATGGTGCTATATATTCTGGAGTGTATTGCCGCAAGAGATCACAGTAGGAAACAGCTTTGTACAAAGGATGTTACAGGACTTTCAACCCCCTCATTATTTAAGTTGGGAACTAGTCCCAACAGGACAGGGCAGAAAAAGATTTCACTTGTGGTACAGTATGGCAAAAATACATGCTGAGGGTTAGTGTTATTCCTTCCTCAGATGCATCATGTTGCTGGCTGCTGTCTGACAAGAAAGCAGATCAGACAGCTCTAAACTCATACATTTCCATTTCTACAGCAGGAACTACCCTGCTTATTCCATATTAGCCAATCATGCATCATGTTACTCCAGAGCTTCTATCTTCAACTGTTAGTCACTTTGAGCGTCTGATGTTAGGAAACTGATGTTGCTTGCTATTGTCAGAAATATTTGGTTGTAACTGTGCTTCAGAGGTTCTCTGGAGCTTCATTAATGTGGCAAGTTTGGATACCTCTAGAGATTGGCAAGGGCATAAACAGCCTTTCACAGATAGTTTCAAATCTGGCCCAGGTCACTAGTGAACAAAGTCTATCAAAGTCAACCCACCAGAGAAGTACAGAACTCAAGAGTTAGAATTGTCCACAATGGTTTGAGATTTGATCTTCACCTCATCAGGTAGTATGAAAGATTGAACTGTCTTCTCTAACAGGCTGCAGGGATTGTGTGCTGTACAGCTCCAAGCACATTGACTGCACACCTTTAATAAGTGATGGCCAGATTAGGACAGTTGGTCCAGTTTCTGTTAGATGTCATGGTTACAGTAGATGTTAACTGGCCTGCTGCTAGGCATTTTCAGAAGAGGCACAAAAGTAAACAGGCCACAAGACCAAACACCTCTCTAACCTCTATGGGGAATTTCTTCAGGGCAACCCATAGAAACTTAGGCTGACAATTTATACTAGACCTGTCTCTTTCCAGCACTAAATTAATTTATTACTCCTGTGTTAAATAAAGGGCTGGACTGAATACTCCCTTTCCACAAACCAAACTCCCCCCAGCAAACATTTTACTATATAGCACTTAGCTCTGTTCAACTAGAAATCGCCTTAAAACGCTCAAACTTTGCACAGCGAGTACAGGTTTAGAAAGCCTTCGGGGGATTAGAACTGGGAGCTTCTCCCTTCAGGGGAGTAACGGCTCTTCCTGGGCTGAAAGGCAGCTGCCTTTAAACGGTCCAGGCCATTCTGCCCAGGGAGAGAGAAAAGTTACCCACCCAGCTGGCAGGGCGGAGGAGTTCAGGGGCTCAGGACAGCCACACCGCAGCCCTGCCGGGGGACGGGGACGCTCCCGACGAAACCGCTCACACCGCCCCGCGACCCAGCGGAGCAGAGGGCCCCACAGGTGCGGTGCGGGGCAGGCCCAGGCCCCGGCTCACCTGGGCGGAGCAGCAGAGGAAGCGGGTCTCATACTCCTCGTTCAGGGTGAGCACCCCGCGCACGTTCTCCTCCGCCACCAGCTGCGGGGGGAGACAGAGTCAGAGCCGGCCGGGCGCGGGCAGGCGGGTGAGAGCCCGCGCCGCCCCCCGCCCAGACCCTCCCGCCCTGTGCTCCGTTACCCTGCGGCTCCGTCCCCGCAGCGGCAGCGCCCCCAGCAGCACGGCCCGGTCGATGCGGTGGAACCAGGGCCGCTGGGAGCCGGGCAGCCGCTCCCGCACCAGGGTGTAGAGCAGCGTCGGGTAGAAGAAGAGCCGGGCGGCCCCGTAGCCCAGCACTACCGCCACCCCCATCCTGGCGGCCGCAGCCGGGCCGGCGCGTTTGCTCGGCGGCGAGGGGTGAGCGGAGGGTGGGCGAGTTCACTGTGCTGGGGGAGCGAGGGCACGCGGACCGGCTCACTGGGAGTGCGAGCTGGGGGGAGGACGGGCTCACCGCCCGGGCGGAGGGGAGTCGGTGAGAGCCGGACAGGCTCACTAGGCGGGAGGGGCCTTGGCTTGCCCCTTCTCCTGTCTCGCTGCCCCCGGGCCAGCCATGGTCTCTTCCGGAAGCGCCGCCATCTTGCGAAGCCGGCCTGAGGCGGAGAGAGCGGAGAGGGGCGCGGGCGGATCCCCAGGGCAGGTGAGGGCGGCGGCCGCCAGGAGGTGCCCGGGCCGGGCAGGGACAGCGCGGAGCCAACGGTAAGTGAGACCCGCCCATCCCGGGTAACGGGACTGGCCTCCCCCTCCATTGAGTCCCTGGCTAGGGGCCATCCCGGGCCTCTCTGGTCCCCTCCCCGTACGGAGCTACCTGCTCGGCTGGTCCCCGGCCTGGTGCTTCCCCCGCTCTGTCTCCGCCCGTGGGGCGGATGGGGACTCGCTAACCCCACTGAAAGGGTTCTGGGCGAGAGCCGGTCCCCGGGGCGTTCGGGGCAGCCCCCCCGCTTGCCTGCTGTTCGGAGTCTCAGTGCCCAGAGCCGTGCCCTGCCCTGCGGTGATCCTGGAGCTGGCTGAGCGGCTCACAACGTCTCGCAGGCACCCAGGTCCCCCGATAACTCGCATTTGTGGTGTGGGCTAGGGCCGAGCTCCCTAGAAGCGCCAATGGGGTGTGTGAGCCGGCGGTGCCGCGCCGTGTGCCCTGTCTGGGGCTAACTGCGCTAATTGGGGCAGGGGCCGTAAAGCTCCAGAACAGGTTAATGGCGCCGTCTATGGGGAAGGGAGCACTTCGCACGGATTGCGATGTTTCTGGCTACGAAGTGAGCATATTCCCTCTAGGGGTTCGTGCTTTGGCTACATTTCATGAGAACATCCCTTGAAAATGCTGAAAGGAAACAGAATCGCCGTCCTGATATCATTTTGGGGCTGATGTCCTTTAATGTCTCTGCGGTCTCCAGCTGGTGTCCAACAGATACTCCGCTCCAATCCATTTTTCATATCTCTCTGCTGGCTCACTCAGTTCTGTTAGTTTCTTGGGTTGGTGAAGTGTTGCAGTGGTGGGAAGCTGGATGAGATGTCATATTCAGATGATAGGCTTTCATTTAGGGTGGGTAAATGGTAAGGGAGTAAGAGAATCGGAAAGGGGAAGGAAAGTACATAACGGAGACCTCTTTGGGGTAAATATGTGTGAGAGAGAGGCAATACAGGGGAAAAGGTAGAGAATAGTGCAGGGAAAGAAAGATATAAAGACTTGGTGGGGGAGAGATGGAAGAGGAAGTAATAGATAATAGGAAAGAAAACCTAGAATGAGAAGAGAAGAGAAAACAAGGTGTAACAAAAGCCTTGTCGAAAGAGTAAGCTATTTAGAAAAAAACAAATGTATTGAATTGGAAGCTGAAAGACAATGGTACGATAAAATATGTTAAAGAACTTCTATTTCTCTAAGTTCAGGGAATGGGGTGTGCTAGTGTTTTTCATATGTAAAATTGTAGGCTCAGTCCTCATGCTGGTAGGTGTAAGGGAAACTTCTAAACTGCTCTCCTTGTGCTGTACTGTCCCAATTGCGATCAAGATATGCTTGAGGTGGAACTCCCTGGATGTGGAAAAGAGAAAGCAGAAGGTTATGTATGAGGGGCCTCTGACTCTAATGTGTTTCTACTTTTGGTCTGCTGGACTTGGACTTGATAACCTGATAGTGTTGCAGAGCTCATCTTTTTTTCTTGGTCTTGAGAGTTTTACTATCTTAGAACTAGTGACTGCAGTAATTGCCAAACTCACTACAGGTGCCTTTAAGTACCTTTCAGTAACACTTTTTTGTAGCTCAGTTTAACAAATGGGGTTTATGACACTGTGCGAACATCCTAAATCCTCAGTGTGCTTGCTCTCAATGATGCTGTAGGCAGCTGTGTAGATTTTTTTTTTTTTTAGTTCAAGAACATCAAATATTCACGTGAGAACATAAGAGGATCCATACTGGGTCAGACAAATGGTCCATCTAGCCCAGTGTCCTGTCTTCTGGCAGTGGCCAGTGCCAGATGACTCAGGGGAATAAACAGAACAGGGCAATTATCAAGAGATCCATCCCGTGATGACTAGTCCTAGCTTCTGGCAGTCAGAAGTTAGGGACACCCAGGGCATGGAGTTGCATCCCTGACCAGTCTTGGCTAATAGCCATTGATGGACCTATCCTCCGTGAATTTGTCTAATTCTTTCCCAAACCAATTATATTTTTGGCTTTCACAATATCTCCTGACAATGGGTTCCACAGGTTGACTGTGTGTTTAGTTTTAAACTTGCTATCTGTCAATTTCATCAGGTGACCCCACCTTTTTATGTTATGTGAAAGAATAAATAACGCTTCCCTATTCATTTTCTCCATAGCATCCATGATTTTACAAATCTCTACCATATCCCCCCTCAGCTTTCTGTTTTCTAAGCTGAACAGTCCCAGTCTTTTCAATCTCTCCTCAGAAAGAAACTGTTCTGCCTCGCCAATCATTTTTGTTGCCGTTGTCTGCACTGTTTCCTGTTCCAATACATCTTTTCTGAGATGGGTGACCAGAACAGCACACGGTATTCAATATGTGGGGGGTACCATGGATTTATATAGTGGCATAATGATATATTCTATCTTCTTATCTATCCCTTACATAAAATGTTACAAATCATTAGGAATCTGTTAAGAACTTTCTGTTGTCCTTTCCAGAGCTGTTTCAAGACCCAAATCTTGAGCAGCCAGTAGTGGTGCAGCACTGGCTGTTCTGGGTGTTATGAGAGCCCTGTACCCTAATGTGTCAGATATTTGAAGTTGATACTCACCTGGCTGCCTGTGGTAGGCAAGCTCCTGTTGTGTGGGGCTTAGGATTATATTCCGCATCTGAATCTGCCCAGGTGCAGGTCTGCCAACACAGAACCCCAATGAAGTCAAAGGGGATCTACTCGCTCAGGTGCTTGGATTGTGCCTAGATGGATCCAGTTGCAGGATCTAGCCACTAGAATCTAGATATTTAACTATTTACTTGATAAGGGGCTTCAAGACATAGTGCAAAAAACGCTTGAGCCCAGTCTACAGGAGCACTTAAAACTGTTGCTAATACCAGTGCTGAAAAATGGTATGATATTTCGTAATGTAACTGCATTCTTCCACAATGATTATAGATGCCATTTTATTTCCTGGCACAAGATTCTAATATTGTATTGGAGAGTAGGACTGAGGCCCTGATCCTGCAAACATGTAGGTTATATCCACGTTACAGTGCTTATGCCGGCCTAGCTCCCTCGGGTAGACACGGCCTACATCAATAGAAGTTTTCCTGTCAGTGTAGGAGTACCTCCTCCCTGAACAACATTAGCTACTGTGACAGAAGCCCTCTTTTACAGTGCAGAGAGGGAAGGAGGGAAGAAAAGTGGGAGTGAGTTTGTCAGGATAGGTATGATGATCGGGGGGTGGGATTTTTTTTTCACACCCTGAATGACATAGCTATGTTGCTATAACTTTTACATGTAGACCAAGCCTTAATTATATGCTTAAATTTATACATCTGAGTAATCCCATTAAACCAGCTGGAATTATTTACATGCATAAGTGTCTGCAGGATCAGGGCCTTACTTGTATTTGAATTCCTGAGAAAGCAGGAACTGTAACTATTGTTGGAAGAAACATCTGAATATTTTTATTAAATTTAATTCTAGTAAATCACTTTCAAATTATCCAATTTTAAATAATAAAAGCTGTTGAAAGCTCAGATATACATTTTAAAATTGATTACTTTTTAAGTGCTTTGTCTACAGTGATGTAAAAGTGTAGAACTTGCCTTTCAGTAAAGTACAGGCCATTTCTTCCCCACATGTTCATTGTAAGCTATAGATTGTCACTATGGTAGTTTCTTAGTTAATTATTATATTTTTTTTACTATCTTTAAGACATGCTTTTTTAGCAACTTTCTTCTTTCTGTTAGATGGAATGATTGGAATATCTCTTCTGTTGTGATGGAGTTTTCCTTTACCTCTCTTCTTTTGCCATAGATGCTACTGAGTGTGGCCATTTTGAAACAGCCAGTACCAGATTGGATGTAAGGGGAAGGGGCAATCTCTTAGGCATGAAATAATCATGGAGTCTTGCATTTTTAGAGAGAATCCGTAATTATTCCTCCCCCCACTTCTCTAGAGAGCCGTAACTTGCCTTTAGCAGTATTTTTGTCTTTTAACAATGCCTATTCTGTTAAATCAGCTTTACAGAAAACTTTTTCCAGCCGGTGCCAGCAGCAGTAAGGTAGGGGGACTTGCTCCTTCCTATTCTGTTCGCTTCAGTAAGGTGTGAAGTTCAACACCCAGATGACACTAAAAAAGCCTTTTCTACAGTCCACACCGAACAGTTACAAGCCATGCAAAGCTGTGCATATCCTAAAGTTTTTAACTATGATTTAACCAGTCAGAGGTATGGTAACCTTAGCTAGTTACAAGTAACACCATTCAGTTTGTGTTCATACAGCAGCTTTTCTGCCATCATAGTTATTTGGGCATCCATATCTTCCACTTTGCCTTCCTATGGTTTTCCATGTATTCTGGGAAAACCTGGGCAGATATCTCATAGCTGGAGGGCATAAACACAGAATGGCAAGAGCAGCAGTACATGGCTCAGTGCACTCTGGTTGTGCTAATGAATGGAGAGGAAGATTAGCTAAATGGTTACCCTGGACCTGCACTTTTAAAAATGAGATACTGACCGTGATTAAGGTATCAAAAGAAAAGGTGCTGGAACAAATTGATGAATAGCAGCAAGTCACCAGGATTAGAGGCTATACATTCAAGAGTTCTGAAGAAACTTAATGAACTGCCAAGAAAAATCTGCCATTTCTAATCAAAATTAGTTGTTATACCAGAGAGCTGGACGGCAACACATCTTTAGAAAAGTTGCCAGGGGCAATCCAAGGAATTACAAAATAATAAACCTTATTTTGATACTAGCTAAATTGATAGGAATTATATTTAAAAATAGAATTAAAACATATAGGTATGATATGTGGACTAACCAGCATAGCTTCTGCAAAGGAAAGTCATACTGTAGTCTGTTAGCATTTTTAGACATGTTGATATTGTGAATAATTGGATTTTCAAAATGCCTTTGACAAAGTCCTTCAGAAAAGGCTGTTAAAAAAGCTAAATAATCATGGGGTGAAAGACAAAGTACAGTAATGGGTTAGAAGCTGGCTGTGGAACTAAAAAATAGGAATGACTCACTCAGTTTTTACCATGGCAAAAGATTAATGGGTCCCAAGGAAATATTTTTTTACACTAATTTAGTTGTGGAAGTCACTACAACAAGATATTATAGAGGTCAAGAGTTTAGCAGGAATCCAAAAAGAATTAGATGTTTATATGGATAATGAGAACATCCACAGTTACATTCAGTAGGAAATAAAATAACAGAAGGGATGTAAACCTTCAGGTTTCAGGGCATAAGACAGCCTCTGACAATGGTTAGTAAGAAACTTCTCTATAGGCAGACTCTTTCGTAAGTGTATACTACAGGGTTTCTTGCATCTTCCTCTGAAGCAAGTGGCAGTGACCACCAATCTGGTGGCAATTCCTTTGTTTCTTTCTAGTCCGATCCCTCTCCCACTTTCAGACTCCTGTCCCAACCCATTTTTTCCTTAGTTTCTGAGACTCCTTGCTACTCTTCACAGGAGTCTATTCCAGACACAAGCACTCTTTCCAGAACACCAGGCTTAGGAGACAAGATAATCCCAGCTACTTTAGAAGAGAGTGATCTAGAACCAAAGGCAGTCTTTCGGGGGTGATTTCCACAAGACCATCTGGTTCTCCAATTTATAATATGACTGCTGCTGTAACTAGCTGGGATGGACTAGTGTGTAGGTGATTGTCTCTGCCAGTTGCAGATTGTTGGCCTTGAAACACCTCCGATAAGTGGTTTCTAGAGGTGTCAGAAAGAGAGTATATACTGGATCTGCTTCGTTCCCTTTCTTCCAGATTTATCCACTTTTCTTCCTTCAAGAACCCTCAAAAACATGGGCAAAAGTAATTAGCTGTTCTTCATCTCCTGCACTTTGGGTCCCAGCCCCAAAAAGGGAGCAAGACTTGTATTTGGATTTATTCTTGGTCAAGAAGAAATGAAGCAGCAACAGGGCAATAAACCTGAAGAATCTCAAAAAGTTCCTGAGGAAGTCCAGATTCAAAATGGAAATGCCAGAGTCACCCTGACTACAGAGATGATTTTCTGTCCTCAGTTGACTTATAAGATGCAGACTTCCACATCCCCATTCATCAGTATCATAACAGATTTCTTCATTTTACCTTTCGACCTCATCATTTCCATTACAGATTGTTGCTCTTTGGCTCATCACTACCTCTGGCTATTTACAAAGATGTTATCTTTGCAGTTGCCCTCAGGCAGAAAAGGGGTTCATCTCTGTCCACTCGTCATTGACCTGTTGGTAAGGGAGTCACCCAGAAACAAAGCTGAACAAGACATTCTGAGAACAGTCCCGATCATGGCAGGGAGTGGAAGCTGTGCATTGGGAAGGAAGCCACTTAGACACTTTCCCCTCCACAATGGTTAGCACACATGTTAATGAAAATCAACCAACATTTCCAATGATCTTTATTTCTTAGGAGAGACAAAACAGACTAGTTTTATTGGTAAAGGTGGTCAGAATCCTCGAGGATGTTTCAGTCCACTCCCTGTTGTTTTGGGGATTTTTGTGTTGTGTGTGGACACACTAAGGTAAGCCCTAGTGTACTTGAGAGCTCGCCAATCTTTTCTGCTGTCCTACTCTGCACATCCTGTCCCTTTCTACCAGGAGAGTTCAGCTTCATTCAGAGCATAATAAACTGCCTAAAACCTTGTGAAGGTATTTCCTATAGCTGAGCTGGGCAGGATGGTGCTTATACTGATGCCAGGTTCAAAGGATGGGGAGCTAACACAGAGGTGAGGTCAGGGAATTTGGACTGCAGAGAGGAAACAGTATAAATTGGTTAAAACTCAGAGAAATTCATTATGGACTCAGAGCTCTCCTCCCATGGGTGAATAGCTCCCATGTCTTAATTGTGATGGACAACACCAATGCAGTGGCGTATGTCAGCAGAGTGGGACAAAGTTGTCATCCCTGCAAAAGGGAGTGCACCTTTTGATACTCTCAGCAGAGTGAAATTTCTAGTTCATCTGACCTCTACATATTCAGGGAAAGAAAGTGATGAACTGGCTAAGCAGGGAACAATTAGATCAAGTGGAGTGGAGTCTTCAACCAGAAGTGTTTCAACTCCAACTGAGGAAATTCAGGGTCTTGCAGGTAGACCTATTTGCATCACGTACAAACTGCATGATTCCCTCCCTTCTTTTCCACCCAAAAGAGGGATCCAAGGGCAGTAGACACGGATGCTGTCTCCCATAGGAGACCAGTAGGCTTGCTATATGCATTTTCCCCTTGGTATTCAGACCTTCCCAGAGGATAAGGAGGGAGAAAGCACAAATAGTATTAGTAGCTTTGTATTGGCCAAGAAGGCTATGGTTCACTAGTCCTCTTAACATGGCTCAGTCCCACCTTTTTCCTTTCTTTGTGACATGATCTGCTCTTGGCTCAGGATTTGTCACCCATAGCACCTGTGACTAACTGCCTGGTTTTGAGCTCTCAACTGAAAGAGAGAGGATACTTGGAAGGTGTCATCTCCACTCTGCCAGCATCTAGGAAAATTACACTTCAGGTTGCACACATGAGGCCTGAGTTTAACTTAACTAAATTGATTTTTAAAACATTTTAAGCCAATGAAAACCCTTTGTGGACACACACATCGGTTTAAAACAGGAAATATTGGTTTAGCTTGTGCCAGTTAATTTATCAAAACAAGTTTAACCAGTATAAGCCAAGTTTAAATGAACACGACTATGCTGTATTTTGCAGTGGTTTAACTAAATCAGCTTAAAGTAATACCTTCAATTAAACTAGTGCAACTTTGTATGTAGACTAGACCTAATACAGCAGAACCTCAGAGGTATGAACACCAGAGTTAAGAACTGAACCAGTCAAGCACACCCCGCATTTGAAACCAGAAGTATGCAATCAGCCAGCAGCAGAGACAAAAAAAAGACACACGCAGTACAGTACTGTTAAATGTAAACTACTAAAAAAAAATGGAAAACAGCATTTTTCTTATGCATAGTAAAGTTTCAAAGCTGTATTAAGTCAGTGTTCAGTTGTAAACTTTTGAAAGAACATCCATAAGAATTTGTTCAGAGTTACAAATGTTTCAGAGTTACGTAAACCCTCCATTCCTGAGTTGTTCATAGCTCTGAGGTTGTACTGTAGTTCCTGTTCTAGAACTTGGCTCACGTTCGAGCGAATGGTGCAGTACACGTGAGTGCTCTGTGCTTTCTGTCACAAATTGTGGCGTTCTTATGGGCAAGTTTGAATAAGAGCATCACCTTTTCAATGTTATAATATCAAGTTGCTGTGCTATCTAGTGTACTTTCTTCACAGGCAAAGGATTTCTTCATGCTTGGATATTATGCACTTCTTTAGAGCTGCATCCTTATAAGTTGTCTTAGGATTCATTAGAACCATATTGAGTTCCATGATGGAGCGCAACAGCCTGATTGAGCATTCATTAGAGCATTCACTACCTCCAGAAGGTGTCCATGTATTTCATCCCCATCAAGGATGGCCTTCCTGGTAGTCATCACCTCTGCCCAGAGGATGGTGGTGCTTGGGGGCCTTACCCTTCAAAGGACAGTACTGGACATTCCAAAATAAGGTAGTTCTTCAAACAGACCAGACCTTTATCTCCAAAATTAACACAGAGTTTCACCGAGTCCAAGAGATCATGCTCCCTTCCTTTTGCCCAAAACTGTCATTCAAAAGAGAATCTGTGGCATAAATTGAACGTCCGTAGAGCCCTTAAGAGCCATTTTAAAAAAAAGAAAGCATTTTAATCATGAAGCTGTAAGTCAAAAAGTCTCTCTTAGAAACCAGTATCGAAGCCTATGTGCTGAGATTGGTGGTGCCTTCTGGGCTGCAGGATCTTGTGCACCATGTAAGAATGACCATACTGGGTCAAACCCCAATGGTCCATCTAGCCCAGTATCCTCTCTTCTGACAGTGACCAATGCCAGGTGCTTCAGAGGGAATGAACAGAAAAGACAGTCATTGAGAGAACCATCCCTTATTGTCCACTCCAAGCTTCTGTCAGTCACAGGCTAGGGATACCCAGAGCATGAGGTTTCATCCCTGACCATCTTGACTGGTAGCCAGTGGTGAACCTATTCTCCATGAACTTATCTCATTCTTTTTTTTTTTAACCCCGTTATAGTTTTGGCCTTCACAACATCCCCTGGCAATGAGTTCTGCAGGTTGACTGTGCATTGTGTGAAGAAATACTTCCTTTTGTTTGTTTTTTTAAACCTATTGCCTATTAATTTCATTGGGTGACCCCTGGTTCTTGTGTAACATGAATAGGGTCATACCTAAGTCATGGTCCATTTTGGTCAATTTCATGGTTGTAGGATTTTTAAAATAGCCAATTTTATGATTTCAGATGTTTATATCTGAAATTTTATGGTGTTATAACCATGGGGGTCCCGATTCAAAAGGACTTGTGGGGAGAGGTCGCAAAGCTGTTGTAAGGGTATTGCGGGATTGCCACCCTCACTTCTGCATTGCCTTCAGAGCCTCCTGCAACTGGTGGAGGTTCTTGGAGGTGGGTCTGATCTCCGCCCCAGAGTGGCCATGCAGGGAAGATGAAGTCCCAACCCTGCCCGGGACCCAGCAGCTGGAGCCCAGTGCATGGTAGGAGCCCCTGGCTATGGCACCCTCAGCCCCTCCCCTTCCCCTACAATAGCTAGATTTCATGGGGGAGATCTGATTTTGTCCATGAATTTGGTAGGGCCCATACATGAAGGAGTAAATAACACTTCCTTATTCACTTCCTCCACACCATTCATGATTTTGTAGACCTCTATCATATCCCTTCTTGGTTGTCTCTTTTCCAAGATGAATAGTCCCAGTCTTTTTAATCTCTTCTCATATGGAAGCTATTCCATACACTTAATCATTTTTGTTGCCCTTCTCTGTACCTTTTCCAATTCTCATGTCTTTTTTGAGATGGGGTGACCAGAACTGCATGTAGTATTCAAGGTATGTGTGTACCAGGGATTTATATAGCAGCATTATGATCTTTTCTGTCGTCTTATCTAACCCTTTTGTCATGGTTCCTAACATTGTTAGCTTTTTTGACTGCTGCCGCACATTGAGTGGATGTTTTCAGAGAACTGTCCACAATGATGCCAAGATCTCTTTCTTGAGTGGTAATAGCTAAGTTAGATCTCATCATTTTGTATGTATAATTGGGATTATGTTTTCAAATGTGCATTGCTTTGCATTTATCAACAGTAAATTTCATTTGCCGTTTTGTTCCCCAAGCACCCAATTTTGTGAGATCCTGTTGTAACTCTTTGCAGTCTGCTTTGGACTTAACTATCTTGAGTAATTTTGTATCATCCTCAAACTTTGCCACCTCCCTCTTTACAGATCATTTATGAATATGTTGAACAACACTGGTCCCAGTACCGATCTCTAGGGGACACCACTATTTACCTCTTTCCATTCTGAAAACTGACCATTTATTCTTGCCCATTGTTTCTTGCTTTTTAACCAGTTACTGATCCATGAGAGGACCTTCCCTCTTATCCCATGCTTAGTTACTTTGCTTAAGAGCCTTTGGTGAGGGACCTTGTCAAAGGCTTTCAGAAAGTCCAAGTACACTGCATCCGCTGGATCACCTTGTCCACTTGTTTGTTGACCCCCTCAAAGAATTTTAATAGGTTTGTAAAGGGAAATCATGCCTCACCAAAGCCATGTTGACTCTTCCCCAACAAATTGTATTCATCTGTGTCTGATCATTCTGTTCTTTACTGTAGTTTCAACCAATTTGCCTGGTACTGAAGTTAGGGTTACTGGTCTGTAATTGACAGGATCACTTCTGGAGCTTTTTTTAAAAAATGGTGTCACATTAGCTATCTTCCAATCATCTGGTACAGAAGCTGATTTAAATGATAGATTATGTACCACAGTTAGTAGTTCTGCAAAATGGCCACCTGATCAGTGTTCATACCTTTGCAAAATTTTACAGGCTGGATGTTCAAGTATCAATGGCTGCTGCATTTGGTAGGAGGGTGCTCCGTTCTGTGCTCTTCCAGTAGTAGAGAAGGAATTTAGAATGCAGCATACGGTTCTGTTTGAATGCTCTCTGAAGGCAAATTGCTATAAAAATCTTACTTCCCCATATTTTAAACATCACTAGCTCGATTATAGTACACCTTCCGTAAACTTCATTCTCCTAAATGCAAAGTAATGCACACTGGAAAACATAATCCCAACTATACATTTTAAATGTCATTGTGGATAGTTTTCTGAAAACATCCACTCAATGTGCAGCAGTAGTCAAAAAAGCAAACAGAATGTTGGGAATCATTAAGAAAGGGATAGAAAATATATTGCGTCCATATAAATCCATGGTACACCCACATCTTGAATACTGCGTGCAGACTTGATCACCCCTTCTCAAAAAGATATATTGGAAAAGGTTCAGTACAGGACAACAAAAATTATTAGGGGTATGGAATGGCTGCCATTTGAGGAAAGATTAATAAGACTATAAGTTTTCAGCTTGGAAAAGAGATGATGGGGATGGGGGGGAAGATCTGATAGAGATCTGTAAAATCATGACTGATGTGGAGAAAGTAATCAAGGAAGTGTTATTTACTCATTCTCATAACACAAGAACTAGGGGTCACCAAATAAAAGTAATAGGTAGCAGGTTTAAAACAAACAATGAAAGTATTTTTTCACACAACGCACAGTCAACCTCTGAAACTCCTCACCAGAGGATGTTGTGAAAGCCAAGACTATAACAGGGTTCAAAAAAGAGCTAGCTAAATTCATGGAGGATAGGTCCATCTATGGCTATTAGCCAGGATGGGCAGGGATGGTGTCCCTAGCCTCTGTTTGCCAGAAGCTGAGGATGGGCAACAGGGAATGGATCACTTAATGATTACCTGTTCTGTTTATTCCTTCTGGGACACCTGGCATTGACCACTGTAGGAAGACAGGATACTGGGCTAGATGGACCTTTGATCTGACCCAGTATGGCCGTTCTTATGTTCCTTATTGTATTCTGCCCAAAAACTCATTTCTGTCGTTACTTATGAGAACTGAATTTTTTTTAATAAAAGCTAATTTAAGTCATCAAGGCATGCATTTTTCTTAATGAGGAACCATGTTATCTTTTAATATTGCCCTTATTCCTTTCTCCTTCCCTCTTTTTCTTATCTATAAACCTCACTACCTGTTTCATGTGTTTAGATTGTAAATTGTTAGGCACTGTACAGAGTAGTAGGGACTGTCTACTTTTCTGTGTTTGTACAATGCCTAGCACAACGGCACCTCATTCTTGGTTGATCCTTAAGTTCTACTGTAATAAACAATGATTAATAATAAAAAAGCTCTTCAGAGAAAGGTCTTGTTTATTTCTTTCTTATTTCTTTGAAGCAGAAAGTGCAGTTTTGACTGCTCAATAATAAACAACTGTAGTGATACATGAACAAAGAGAAGATAATTAAAATGAATTGGGGAACCTTAAATGAAAATTTCCTGATTCTCATGGGCTGGATTCTCATATATGACTTTGTAGTTGGAATTTCCTTTTGCATTAGATGTCATAAGTGCCTTCCTTTGAATCACCTGACATTTGATAATCAGAGGCAGGATCTAGACAGGGTTCTGTGTCTTCCACATTTGTGTTTGCCACAAAATTCATCCTTTGGTGCAGAATTGTGCTTCATAATTCAGGTTTTAAAACGTTGGCCTGATCCTGCACCACTAACGTTAATGGGAGTTTTACTATTGATTTCAATAGGAGCAGGATCAGAGCCTATATGGTAGCCCTTGTTGTGAAGAAAACCTTGAAAATGTGGCCGGTATGTAATTGATGCAGAGTTATCCTCTTAAGTTTGCAGGCAGTCTGAAGCAGTAGCTGTCTAAGAGATGTGAAGTATCCCATTCACCTTAATGGAGTGTTGCCTCTGAACCGAAAGAGGAGTTTAAATGTCAGCGTTGTTTCTTATTTTATTACTGATTGTTTAACAGAAATATCCATTTGATGTGCTTATCTCAGTTCCAGACTGGCTCCCATGCCTCCTTTGATGCTAAAATTTCAGCTGCCACATACTTATCTGTCAAAACATCACATTTTGTCCCTAATAACTTCTACAGTACGAGTACAAAAATCTGCAGCATACGGAAAATGGAAAATACAAGACAGCATAAAATAAATTGAATTTAATATCCAAATAACTGAGGCTGCTGTATTGATTATACTAATTTTAATATTTAATAAAAAACATACACTTCAAAATATAAATGAAGCTGCCACAGAAATTGCAGTCTGCCACACCAGAATCCAGGGATCAGGGCCCAGAACTTATATCATGTTTTCTGTGGAGCATATGGGGCCTTGGATATAGAATTAGACTGCTGCTGTATTTCCATGCCAGAATTCCTGTGATCCTAAAACAAGGACTTGAATGTTAAGCTGGGTTAGTTTTTTTTCCTTTTGTAAAAAGAATATGAAAAATTACGTTGTGTGAGAATGTTATCTGTTAAATATTTAAGCTGTAGTAACCTAGTAGGGAGATCAAGAATTCTAACGTTTCAGTTTATACCAACCAATGGGAAAGTTTGTATTAGCCAGTTTAGGAATGTATCAAAAAAATCCGGATCAAAATTATTGCTATAAATCAATTTAAAGATAGTCTGAGTACGTAATTGGGCAGGTGCTTCTGGAAGCAACTGTGAAGGCATGGCCTGTGCAGATCAGACAGCAGCGCAGGAATGTGGATAAATTTTAGGATTTTCTGGACATTAAGGTTTCCCCTTATGTCAGACTTGGTACTGTCAGGATTTTGTTGGATATGTGTACTGGAAATTACTGAAAAGGACTCTGTCAAACCTTACTTAAAGCAAAGTTCATAGAGTGCTTCCCCTCCCACCCCGGTGGAGCTTAATTCTGTTTCTTCTCCAGCGCGAATGAGAGAGAAGAAACTTGTCTCAGCAGTGACCCCTTTCATCAACCATGTATGGGTAAAGCTGTTCAACTCTCTGCTCCTCCCTCTGAGAAAGCTGATCAGAATGTGTTCTGCTGAAGCTGTCGTTCCACTTTCTGCTTTCTATATTTGTACAGCAACAGCACATTAGCTAGCTAGGTGGTGTAGCTGGTCTTGTGCACGCTTGGCATTTGCTGATCAGAATTGTGAGCCAGAGCTTGCAGTCTCTGTCCTTGAGTCCATCCATCTTTCTGTTTCTGGGGAGGGCTGATTTCCACATGAAAGATGATCTGTTTGTGGTGGTTTTCTTTTAAGTTACAATCCATGAAAGTTGTGAATCTAGGACTGGGAGTGGAGATGGATATACAGTTCCCTTACTAGGAAAGAGCGCAGTGGGCGGGTAATCACACTAAAACAGCAATGCTGCAAACTCCAAAAAGAGGGCTGCTCCTCTCTGGGGGGCTTTGATGGCCCTGCCTGCCTTGGGAACTGGTATTAGACTCTGCCCCAGAAGAGCTGCTCTCACTCTGACTGCCCTGAGGATTAGTGAAAGGTAGATACTCTATCTGATGAGCTGCATGCTTTCTTTGCCACTTGTGGTTAACCAGGATTAATAAGGGAATAGATCCTGCCCTGCCTTTTTTTGGTTTGAGGCGGTGAGTGCAGGTTGAAGGTGATGTTGGAGGTTGGGCTTTCATGAAATATCTTATTAGGAAGAGCTAGAAACTTAACTCTGTTCTCTCTGATTGCACATTTGTATGAACCTCTCACTAAGACCCTATTTACACCAGGGAAGTTTTTAAAAATTGTCTTACCTTTAATACAAGTTCAGCTGTAGTGGGGTTGCAGATGTTTAGCCTAGTTTACACTGGCTGCCAGCTGCAGACACTGTTGTAAACACGGTGTTGATAAGACTTACTCTGAGCAGGGTTTTGGAATGATGCTGAAAACAGTGGTTGCAGCTGCACCAACCATTAGCACTGGTGTGATCTTTTGAAAATTTTTCCTCAGGATAGACAAGGGTAAAGGTCTTGATGCTGATCACTTACAGTTCCTACTCACTTCAACTGGAGCAATGGATGTTCTGCACCTCTGGAAATCAGGCCCTCTGGGATTTTGGTTACTAACGCTTTCTGCTGAGTGTGTGGAAAGTAAAAGGAAAGGTGTTCACTCCAATCTTCCTTGAGTGCTCTAGGGACTTGGTCTGAGTTGACTTTTTTTCCTAGTGTTGCAGTATCCCCATCATGTTTGCAATATTACAAATATTTGCAACTAGCAGGGTCAGACCCGTCACCTCCCAGAGGAAACAAGCAGGTTATGGGGCTAAATGGGGGCGTCAAGTCTCCACAGGTGTGTTTGTAGACATATTTGGGATCAGAAGAGAAGAAGTTGATAGATCTGTGTGACAGAGGAACATCTCACTCTAGGACTGTCTGCTTAACACTTAGCTGTATGTTGTGTGGCTGATTTCACATTGTTGTTGGTTTTGTAATGTAGACACATGCTGACAGTTGTTCCTCCTTCATCTGGTAGTCCTGTGACGTTCACTGCATATGTGGTTTCTGGAGTTTCAAACCCTCCTGCTTGCAAGCCCATGCAGAATACCAAAGATACTGCCACATCCTCTCAGTGCTTTCTGCTTCTCCTCATTCCTGCTTGTCCATTCTGTGTCCCCCTACAGGCATACTCTCTTCTATGTGCACCAGCAAGAGCAGAGTAGCAGAGATTAAATTTGAACAAATCTTAGTTTAAAATGCTAATTAAAAGTAAAATTGGGTCATTACTCAATGCAACTTGCTTGTCCCAGGTACTTCATGGTTACGTCACTCCTCCCTGGCCTTTGGAATGCTTGGAATACCCTCCCTGTCTTTGCCAGCACCCCTATTGAGAGAGTAGGAATAGTCAATATGAGATGATTCTTGGAAAGCATATATATGAGAATATGGCAAAGAGTGCTGACAGAATTCTCATTGACCAATGCACTCTGTGACAGGAGTCAGAATATATGGGTAGCATGTTGGGGAGATTACGTATGTTCATCTGGTGCACTGAAGCCAATGAGTATGATACATCCTGGCCATAGAATGGCAGGAGGAGATTAGATGGAACCTGCCATCTTTTACACAGTTTAATAATGACAGAACATCACTCCAACTTCCCTTTCTTGGAAAGCTGATGCATTTTTCAGTGCAATAAAACCTGCTTTGCTGCTATATCCTGATGGCTGAAAGGGAGCCCCTTGGGGCTATGCCTGTTCCTGTTGGCTCAAGGGAGCCATACCACATAACATGATGCTGTAGGAATTGGTGGTCAGAAAATCCTACCTGAAAAATACTGTAAGCTTGAGTAGTCCAAAGGGAGAAGGCCCACAAATCCATGTTATACCCACAAAAAAGGTTTTTTCATGCCTTGTTTACAGGGACTGTTACACCAAAGCAGGATTGGAGGTGAGGAGGAATCTAATCTAGCCTATCATTCTTTAAAATAATACTTTTAAAAGTTCTAGGAGACAGCTTATTTCTGATTTTATTCTGGTTACTGTTATCCTCCTAAAATTAAGGAACTCCTATTTTTTCCTGCATACTGATAAAAAGGGTAATAGTAAACAACGATGTATTGGATTGATCGGAAGTGTGTTGGGGTATTGTAGAGATAGAAGTTAGGTCCAGTTTTATTCAACATCTTCATTAATGATTTAGAAGGGAAGGTAGACAACATGTTAATATAATTCACAAATGTTGCTGATTTACTATTACAGATGACACACACCAGAAAGACAAAGAGAGGTTAAATATGAGCAGGAAAATAATTAGATTCAAGATGGAGGATGCAAGATTAATCCAACACACAGAAATGAAGGCTGCAAGGATTCAGATGAGAAAATATTAAAGGAACTAAATAAATATAGGTTGGCCAATGGTGGGGTCCTGATTGTTTGTAAATTTAAAAAGAGAGCCCAGGAACAATGAGGAATTGTCCAAGAGGTATAACTAGCAATAGTGGAATCAAACTGAGCAAAGGATAACAAAAAGATGAACATCAGAGACAGCACTCTGACAGTTAGGTTTATTACAGTGTGGAATATTTCCTCCAGGGAAATAGTGGAAGCCTCACCACTTGGGATGTTTTAAAACTAAACAGGGTAAATTCAGGGAGAATGTACTGTAGATAATATAGCTATGAACACTGATACTCCTAGCTTATTTCTGTCATTACTTCCCCATCCTCTTCAGTCTCATCTTTTATTGAGCACTGACCTCCCTCATTCTCTGGGGTAAAGCGCCCCAAAGTTGAATGAGAGGCGTTGGGGATTAATGTGTGATACCTGCAGTCTTACTTTGAATTTAACCTCCATGTAGGGGAATATGCAATGACAAACTGTCTTTTCAAAATGTATAGTAAATTGAGTACTGACCTGATGTGTGATGCGACTGTGCTGACAGTTCCGGGAAAAGAGGTGAGCTCTGCTGCTGACATGGGAGTAGAGAGGGAGGGGTTATGGCATGCGTATCACCACACCTGGATTCTTGACCCCTTTTCTATTCAGGAGACAGGATATATGGGGTCTCCTAGAATCCTACAAGAGGTGTAAGAGGATTTTGTAGCTGTTTTTTTTGGTTCCTCATTAAGATGTTCAGCCAATAATTATATTTATATCACTTGTTTTGACATGAAGTTTGTCCAGTCTCCTCTTATTAACAGTTGAATACAGCTAATGTCACACTATGCCCTGCAGGAAGAGTGAATGGAAAGAAGAGAAGGAGAAAACGATAAGTGAGGAGTGACTGAAAACTTGTGCATGAAACTTCAAATGAGTGCTGAATATCTCTAGTGCTTGGCAAAGTGCATGGGCAATCTCTGAACCATGACAGCAGTTGAATGCAAAGACACTGGGTCACTACAAAAAGAAAAGATGAAGTGAGCTGTAGCTCACGAAAACTTATGCTCATATACATTTGTTAGTCTCTAAGGTGCCACAAGTACTCCTTTTCTTTTTGCGGATATAGACTAACACGGCTGCTACTCTGAAATGGGTCACTACAGTAAACAATCATCTACCTCTGCTACTCTGAATCCCCCTCCATGAATGTCTTGAATCAGGTGACAGACTCAGACCCAGCACAGCAGGGAAATCTGGCAGGGCGTTATAGAATCATGAAGAGAATGTAAAAGTGCCCTGACACAGCTGTCAGTGAACATTAATCACAGCAGGAAAGCTTGACTAGAGGGGATGTTTGGCAGGCCCAGGGCTCGCCATGGGTGTTGTTTGTGGATGAAAGGAAGCTTAAATCAACAAAGACCGAAAGGTTTTTTCCTATCTACTCAGTAGCTGACTTTCAAGTGACTTTCTTGCCAAATCACGTTTCTTCAAACAAGACAAAGTCTATGTTAGGGATGACACTAAAGCCAAGGTGGTTCTGGGTGAAATGTAGCATTTGTATGTGTTACACCTTCCTACACCCTTTATCTTTTTTTCCTCTGTTTAGGTTGTAAATTCTTGGGCCATGGGTCTTTTATGTTTGTACAAGTGCTTAGCACACTTTGGACATTATATAAATAATTGTTGAGTGAGGGGAAAAAAAATATAGAAAAACAGGAGTGCCAAGAAGCCCACGGGGAAAAATTACAGTTTAATAACATGAAAAAATCCTCCTTTGCTGCAGTGCCAATGATGAGGTTTTAACTGCACAAAAGTCAGGAAATTCCAAAGTTGTTATTCCCACAGGAGCACCAGAGGTATGGTGCTGCCTAATAGGCAGAAATGCCCTAAGAAATGGATTTGGCTTTGGAAGCCATCTTAATCAGCATTCACTCTTTTCAGTATGACTACAATTCTCTACTAATGTAAATGGGTGAAACTCCATCCAAGTCAAAGAAGCTGCATCTATTTACACCAGCAAAAAATATGATTTTATTTACACCAGCAAAAAATATGATTTTATGCAGCTTAAGAAAATTCAAACCGTTGGGGATGTTTTGCTTTTCTTTATTGGCAGATGTGGAAGAAGCATTCTCTGCAGTGTATCATCCATAGTGAGAATGTAAAGGAACATCAGTAAAGAAATCTTATTGAGTTGTGCCTCTTAGAAATAAAGCATAAATAAAGTTATGTGTAGGAGAATCTGAATGTCTCTGATTTAAGTGCTTTAAAGTTCTTGAGAAAATAAAGGATGAATCTGGCCAAAAAAACCCCTGAAGCTCTCCTTCTCTAAATTTATACTGAGCCGTAAAAAAAAAAAAAATCCATGTTTGGCTCTTCATTCTCTCTAAACTGTTGGTTTTTAAAATGAGACACATCTGCAGGAGTTAAAAATAGGTATGTTTTGTCTGCAAAACACATCCCAAGCTTTGCAGAAAGACTGTTCTGCTGCTGTCTAGCAAATAGTTGCACGTGATGATTTTTTTTTTTATGATTTCTTTTTTAAAAAAGCCCTAGGAAGTTCTTTACAAAAACTATTAATAGAATGTTAAGGCTGCAGAATGAAACATTTGAATCAGGGAATGCCAAAGTTAGTCACACACAAAACCTTAACTGTGTCCCTTTATGTGCATGCATTACTGAAGTCTTTAATTACATGATCTCATGCTATTTCTATCCAGCCCCCCTTTATGCTCCTGCAGGGTAATTGGCTATAGTTTGCTTGGTATAGTTTTCTTAAGCTTCCTCAGCCATGGCTCATTGAACTCAATGGAAAGATTCCCATTAACTTTGCTTGGCTTCAGATTAGACTTTGAATGAGGCACGGATCCTGTACACTTATGTCTCGTATTAGGCCAAATTCTGTTGGCACTACTAAGATGTGTATATATACAGTAAATTCAGATTTATACTAGGGCTGTCAAGCAATTAAAAAAATAATCACAATTGCGCGATTAAAATAAATAATTGCGTGATTAATTGTGCTGTTAAACAATAATAGAATACGTTTCAATATTTTTGGATATTTTCTACATTTTCAAATATACTGATTTCAATTACAACACAATACAATGTGTACAGTGCTCACTTTATATTTTTGTTTACAAATATTTGCTCTGTAAAAAAACAATAAATAGTATTTAATTCACCTAATACAAGTACTTTAGTGCAGTATCTTTATCATGGAGGTTGAACTTACAAATGTAGAATTATGTACAAAAAAAAACTGCACTCAAAAACAATGCAATGTAAAACTTTAGAGCCTACAAGTCCACTCAGTCTGTCTTCTTGTTTAGCCAATCACTCAGACATACAAGTTTGTTTACTTTTATGGGAGATAATGCTGTCTGCTTATTATTTACAATGTCACCCGAAAGTGAGAACTGGCATTTGCATGGCACTTTTGTAGCCGACATTGCAAGGCATTTATGTGCCAGATATGCTAAACATTTGTCTGCCCTTTCATACTTCGGCCACCATTCCAGAGGATGTGCTTCCATGCTGATGATGCTCGTTTAAAAAAAAATAGTTAATTAAATTTGTGACTGAACTCCTTAGGGGCGAACTGTATGTGTTTTGCTCTCGCATGCTGCCATATATTTCATGTTATAGCAGTCTCGGATGATGACCCAGCACGTGTTCATTTTAAGAACACTGTGACTGCAGATTTGACAAAATGCAAAGAAGATACAAATGTGAGGTTTCTAAAGGTAGCTACAGCATTGACCCAAGGTTTAAGAATCTGAAGTGCCTTCCAAAATCTGAGAGGGAGGAGATGTGCAACATGCTTTCAGAAGAGTTAAAAGAGCAACACTCCGATGCAGAAACTACAGAACCCAAACCACCAAAAAAGAAAATCAACCTTCTGCTGGTGGCAACTGACTCAGATAATGAAAATGAATGTGCATCAGTCCGCATCGCTTTGGATCATTATCGAGCAGAACCTGTCATCAGCATGAACACATACTCTGGAATGGTGGCTTTATATTGTTTTGTTTTTGAGTGCAGTTATGTAACAAAAAAAAAATCTGTTTTGTAAGTTGCACTTTCATGATAACGAGATTGGACTATGGTACTTGTATGAAGTGAATAGAAAAATACTATTTCTTTTGTTTATCATTTTTACAGTGCAAATAGTTGTAATAAAAAATAATATAAAGTGAGCACTGTACACTTTGTATTCTGTGTTGTAATGGAAATCAATATATTTGAAAATGTAGAAAACATCCAAAAATATTTAATACATTTCAATCGGTATTCTATTGTTTACCAGTGTGATTAATCACGATTAATTTTTTTGAGTTAATCACATGAGTTAACTGCGATTAATCGGCAGCCCTAATTTATACTGTTTTAACTAAGAATATTTGGGCCCCTAACACATATCTGTCTAAATTAGAGTTTGTGGTCCTGGTTTAACTCAAGTTAATTGATTGGCTATTAGTTAGTTAGCCAATATGATTATAAATGCTAATTAATAAACATTTGTTACTGGAACAAACAGAAATAAGTTAAGTCAAGTCTAAATATAAACCTCTAGTCGGGGAGGTTAGATGCATTAAATGGGTAGGGGTACACTCACTGGGCAGGGACTGTCTTCTGTAGGGATGCCAGTGTGTTAACATGACTCAAGCCATGTCTGCTCTCTGGGGACTATAGCAGTGTAGCTGTGATACTGTAGCTATGGCAGCATTACGTAGACAGCCTACACTGAGGAAAGGAGTTTTTCCATTGGTGTAGGAGCACTCCCTAAGCGACAGCAATTCAGTAGATGGAACATTCTTCTGTTGACATATCTTCATCTATACTTGGGGTTAGATCAGCATAGCTATGTTGCCCAGGGGTATGGCCTTTGAGTAAGGTAGCTATATCAAACTAAATTTTAACTATAGACCAGGCCTGAGAATTTGGAAAATGTGACTAGTGTGCCATGTAGAGGTGTTGATAAAGCAGCTGTTCTTAACTCCATGTTCTGGGGGCCAAGGCCTTGAGCCATTCTTTTCAGTAGCAGCAGCAATCTTATCTAACTGGTGTCCCATTAGAGGCAACAGTTTGTTCATCTGCAGTCATATCTTTTCTCACTCCTGCATCTTTGCATGAAATATGAGGTAGTATAGTCTTCATTCCTCTTCATGGGAAAGATGGACAGTAATAGAATTCCCCCACATACTCAGTAGGGGAGGTTGGAAACAGAATCTACACCCAAATGCACACCCTTGCAGGGGGAAGGCAGCAGCAGAATTTTTCTCATTGCAAAAAGAGATGTGGTGAAATATGTCCCTGTGGTGATGCTATTTATTTGGCAGTGAAGCTTAAGAAAAAACATGAGTCACAGGGATCTAGATAACACAAAGAATCTTGGAATCTGAGCACTGTGACAAATGTATACTTTATCTACACTGGGAATTTCAGACACTGGTGGCCAGCCACCTGTTTAACTGCACTGATCCAAACCGTTTGCACAGATACAGTAAACGATTGTAAGGGGCTTGTCTACACATAGAGCTATTCAAGGATAGCTATTCCAGAAAAATATTTGGAATAAGAGTGCCTTTTCCTGAATTAGTCTAATCCACTTTGGAATTCTGGAGTAAAATTGTCCACACATGGAAGTTATTCCAGAATAGCTATTCTGCCTTAAATTCACACTCTGCCCTATTCTGGAATAATTTCCTTGTATGGACAAGCCCTCAGCCACAATTTGTACCTGTGTAATTCACCACTGCTCGACACCAGAGTAAACTCTACAGATGCAAGTTGCAGCTTATGTTTTCCTGTCTCTAGTAGGTGTTTTTACCCATGCAGCTATAACAGTGGTTGGCCACCAAAGACTGATAATGGGGTAAATCCTCAGTGAACACAAGACCTTTCCCTGCCAGTTGTACAGAATTTGATACCCCATGCACACTTGAATAGAGGAAAAGTGGCACCTGCCAGGAACAGTGCATTACCAGAGCATAAGAAGCTGAATTCTAGTTTCATTTGAGAAGGGAGAGAGTTGTAAGGCCTATCTGGTGCATAAACTTACATAAAATGGACTGTATAGTTAGGTTCTAAATGTGGTTAAAACCGGCCATATTGACAAATGCTTCCTGCAGGAATGTTCCCCAGGTCTCTCAGAGGTGGTTGTATCAGATCTGTTTGTTACTCGTGGAGCCTTCACTGTTCTACATACCTGAATAGTACAAAGAGAGAGTTTTCATCAGTGGTGCCCACATGTGTCATGGTTCCTCTGACTAGTGGCAGTGTTTGTAACTTACACAAAATGTTAATACTGATACTCCAGAGATCACATGCTTGTATCTGGCTTGAGAAGAGACATATCTGAAACCTCTGAGAAATTATAATATCATGTCCTGCAACATTTGTAAGCACAGTGAGTTGCTTATTTCAGACCTTACTAAAACTAAGTAGCACAAACTTATACCTTTGGACTCATGACACCTCTGCGGGGCTTATAAATGTCTGTCACTCTGGGTTAAAAAACAAAACAAAAAAGGTTGCCAGTTCTGAAAAAGTGCAAACATTTTCTGTAAAAGATGGTGAGTACCTCATGCTGATTTCTATGATTAGAAATTCACTTTACTATCCCCCAGTCCTACGCCTGTGTAGGGTGACTTACAGTGCAGCTTACTTGATGATTCATGGTATCTTTTCTTGTAGCTCCGGAGCACCCAGTGTCTATTTTTATTCTTGTCTTTTAGAGTGAAGACTGGAACCTCTAGAGGAAGGAGCATAGCTACAGGTATGAACCAAATACAGGTCCTCTCTGTTGCTTATTGGACCTTTCTCTTAGATGCCTTTTTAGAGCAAGGTTTCTATTGCCTTTAGTAAAGTGAGTGTTCATTTTCCCTTACAAAGAGCAGTGCCCCCTGAACCTTAGGGTATGTCTATGCTACCCGCTAGATCGGCGGGCAGCGATTGATCCAGCTGGGGTAGATTTATCGTGTCTAGTCTGGACACGATAAATTGAGCCCCGAGCACTCTCCTGTTGACTCCTGTACTCCACGAGAGGCGCAGTCGGAGTTGACGGGGGAGTGGCAGTAGTTGACTCATCACAGTGAAGACACCGCGGTGAGTAGGTCTAAGTACCTCGACTTCAGCTCAGTTATTCACGTAGCTGAAGTTGCATAACTTGGATCAATCCCCCCATCCCCCAGTGTAGACCAGGGCTTAGGCTTTTGACAGTTTGCTATGTGCATGCTGTGGTGGGGGCGGGCAGAACCAACTTGTTTAGGACTGTGAGTACCAAGTGAACAGCAAGCTTCTGTGCAGCTTGGGGTTTAATGATCTTAGAGAAATAAAGGGTAAGAAGGAAAATGTTGCTGCTTTATAATATGAAGATCTGTTGAGATTTGTCAAGTTTGTGAAGCGCTGAAACTGATCCTCTAATAAAACAACTTCCCTTTTTGACAAATTGGGTGAGAATGGATGGTCATGGGGATATGATACAGTCTGAAGATTGAATGGAGCCAAACCTGAATAGTTTTACAGAGAGTAAATCCTTCCACTCTGACTCCAGCTACCTAAATGTCTAAGGCTGGTTTACACTGGGAACTTACATCAGGATAGCTACATTTTTAAGGGGTGTGAAAAATCCACACCCTGGGAGACGTAGCTGTACCGACCTAATCCCCAGTGTAAATCGCTATAGTTAGGCAGAAGAGTTCTTCCGTTGACCTAGATACCACCTCTCAGGGAGGTCGATTACCTACACCAGGGGTGAGCAAACTGCGGGCTGCTTTTATCCAGCCCGCGAGCTTCGGCCAGGGGAGCAGGACTTGGGGCTTGCCATGCTCTGGCAGGGAGAGCAGGGCTGGGGGCTTGCCACGCTCCGGCTGGGGGAGCGGAACCAGCAGGGAGAGCGGGGCTGGAGGCTTGCAGCGTTCCGGCCGGGGTAGCAGGACCAGGGGCTTGCAGTTCTCTTCCTGGCGCTCCTGCCAGGGGGGCGGGACCAGGAGGTTTGCTGCTCTTCACCCGGGGCTCCGATGGAGCGGGACTGGGGGCTTGCTGCGCTTTGTCCAGCGCTCCTCAGTGATGAGCAGTTCATTTTGACCACCATCTTCGGGGAAGATTCTGCATGCAAAACACCACATTCCGCAGGTCTGACCTCATCACCCCTACGCAGCAGCGTGCCAAATCCCCTCCTGGTTTCCAATGGCGCCCCTCTCGAGAGCCTCGAGTGGAGGGAAACTGCCCAGGGCCGCAGCTGCTCCCCTCTGGGTTCCTCCGCACATGGCACAGCTGCCTTGGTGTCACACTGCCAGCAGGGTCGAAGATCTCCCTTTCGATGGAGACAAGCTCTTCACCGCTACAACCAGTGAGGTCCTTCACTCCATGAAGGATTCCCATGCCACTCTCCGATCCTTAGGCATCCAAACACCTGCCTCAAAGAAGAGACAATATAGATATCAGCCATACCAATGATCACGTTACCATACCTTTGCGCTACATCCACCTTTAAGACAATATGATACACAACAATGACATAGGCCCAGGAACTAACGACATCGCCCTCTGCAAACAATGGCGACCCACCCTCCTAACCCAAATAAACAAATTTGAAGTCTTGGTCAAGGGTATAGGAAAACCTCTCACCCTCTCCAGTGCCAAAGCCAACCAACCATTTTTTTGGACATTGTTTGCATCTGTTCCTGGCCAACTGGCAAACCATCACTACGGACAGATGGGTCCTGGAAATTATCAGATTGGGTTATGCCATCCCCTTCCTCTCCTTACCTCCCACTCACCCTCCCTCCCCGTCCCTCTTCAGGGACCCCTCTCACAAACAATTGCTCTGTCAGGAGGTACAACATCTCTTATATCTCGGAGCAATAGAGGAGGTGCCCCCTTAACACAGAGGGAAAAGGTTTTACTCCCACTACTACTTGACGGAAAAGAAAAGCGGCGGTTGGCGCCCTATCCTCAATCTTCGACATTTGAACAAGTTCGTCAAAAAACAGAAATTCCGGATGGTTACTCTCCCAATGATAATTCCGACGCTGGAGCAGGAGATTGGTTTTCAACCATCGACCTCCAAGATGCATATTTTCATGTCTCTATCTACCCTGTCCATCGACGTTTCCTCAAGTTTATTGTGGGAGCGCAACACTACCAATACGGGGTCCTCCCTTTTGGCCTTTCCACCACACCATATGTCTTCTCCAAGGTGCTAGAAGTTGTAATAGCACATCTCTGGAAAAAAAGGAATCCTCATATTTCCTTACCTGGACGATTGTCTCCTAAGTCTCCCACTCAGAAGTGAGCCACGCAACTCTTGCAACCCTTCACTGCTTCCACACCTTGGGCCTGCAAATAAACAAAAACAAATCTACCTTACAATCTATCCAACAAATCAACTTCATTGGCGCCCACCTCGATTCCGCCACCGGTCTTGCATCTCTCCCCCCGGACAGATGCCACAAAATGGGCATCCTTATTATCTAGATACGTGCCAGCCCACAGACTACAGTCTGAGACTCCCTACAGGTCTTAGGACATATGGCTGCTTGCACATTTGTGGTCGCAAATGCTTGCCTATACATGCGATGCCTTCAAGGTTGGCTAGCCACGGTATAGAAACCAAACAAGCACAGGCTAAACAGGTTACTAACTATGCCCCAGAAAGTCAAGGATTCACTCCTGTAGTGGACCTCTCCCATCAGCCTCTGCACCGGGATTCCCTTCCTACAAGATCCCCCTTCAATTACCATCACCACAGATACATCCCTCACAGGATGGGGAGCACACATCGGCCACCTTACCACTCAGGGTCTCTGGGCCACTTCAGAAACCAGGCTTCACATAAATTTGCTAGAGCTCCAGGCCGTATGCAATGCCTGCCTCCATTTCCTTCCCATCATACAAAACCACCAAATTCGAATCATGACTGATAACATCGCATGCATGTTTTATGTCAGCAGACAGGGGGGAGCCCAATCACACTCCCTTTGCACAGAGACAGTAAAACTTTGGAACCGGTGCCTTCAACACAACATCCATATCTCCGCGTCATACCTGCCAGGTTCTCAGAATACCACCGCAGACGAGCTCAGCCGATCGTTCCCCTTACAGCATGAGTGGGAACTCAACAACACCATTCTTTCCAACATTGTCCAGACCTGGGTTTATCCCCAACTGGATCTATTTGCCACAGCAACAAACAAAAAATGCCCAACATTCTGCTCCAGAGCAGGCCTGGGGAAACACTCATGGGGGGACGCCTTTATGCTCCCTTGGACCGAGACTCTCATGTTCGTGTTCCCAGCAATGCCTCTATTGCACAGAGTAATTCAGAAGATACAAACAGACAGAGCCAACATCATTCTCATAGCCCCAGCGTGGCCCAGACAACCGGGGTAAACAGTGAGGTGGCAAAGTTTGCAGATGATACTAAACTGCTCAAGATAGTTAAGACCAAAGCAGACTGTGAAGAACTTCAAAAAGATCTCACAAAACTAAGTGATTGGGCAACAAAATGGCAAATGAAATTTAATGTGGATAAATGTAAAGTAATGCACATTGGAAGAAATAACCCCAACTATACATACAATATGATGGGGGCTAATTTAGCTACAACAAATCAGGAGAAAGATCTTGGAATCATCGTGGATAGTTCTCTGAAGACATCCACGCAATGCATAGTGGCAGTCAAAAAAGCAAACGGGATGTTAAGAATCATTAAAAAAGGGATAGAGAATAAGATGGAGAATATCCTATTGCCCTCATATAAATCCATGGTATGCTCACGTCTTGAATACTGCATACAGATGTGGTCCCCTCATGTCAAGAAAGATATACTGGCATTGGAAAAGGTTCAGAAAAGGGCAACTAAAATGATTGGGGGTTTGGAATGGGTCCCATATGAGGAGAGATTAAAGAGGCTAGGACTTTTCAACTTGGAAAAGAGGAGACTAAGGGGGGATATGATAGAGATATATAAAATCATGAGAGGTGTGGAGAAAGTGAATAAGGAAAAGTTATTTACTTGTTCCCATAATGTAAGAACTAGGGGCCACCAAATGAAATTAATGGGTAGGAGGTTTAAAACAAATAAAAGGAAGTTGTTCTTCACTCAGTGCACAGTCAACCTGTGGAACTCCTTGCCTGAGGAGGTTATGAAGGCTAGGACTACAACAGGGTTTAAAAGAACTAATGGCTATTGGCCAGAATGGGTAAGGAATTGTGTCCCTAGCCTCTGTTTGTCAGAGGGTGGAGATGAATGACAGGAGAGAGATCACTTGATCATTCCCTGTTAAGTTCACTCCCTCTGGGGCTCCTGGGTTGGATGGACCTTTGGTCTGACCCAGTATGTCCATTTTATGTTCTTATGTGGTACCCCTTTCTCCTGCGCATGTTGGTCAAGCCTCCCATTCCCCTTCCACCACTCAGCAACCTCCTATCACAATGCAGGGGACAACTATTTCGCCCCGAAGTACAACGTCTCCACCTGAGGGCCTGGCTGATCAATGGTTCTCTAATGCGGAGTTAACATGTTCGGACCAAGTATGCACTGTCTTGCTACACAACAGAACACACAACATGCGCACTACCTACTTGCATAAATAGAAACGGTTTACATCTTAGTGCGCTGGCAAACAGACCTCGCCAGTTTCTGCTTCGCTCCCACTTATACTGTATTACCTGCTACACCTTAAAACATCTGGCCTCTCTACAAGCTCACTCAAGGTCTACCTTGCAACAATCACCGCTTTCCACCATAAGGTTGACAACATAATGGTCTTTGCCCATCCAATCACCAAAAGGTTCCTGAAGGGCATCCAGACGTTATATCCAGATGTGAAACCGCCTGCTGCACCTTGCGATTTACACCTAGTCCTCAAAGCCCTGATGGATAAACCCTTCGAACCAATGGCTACCTGCTCCCTTCTCCACCTATCCATGAAGACCGCCTTCCTCATAGCAATCATGTCTGGGATGATCCGAGGAATGGAAAACTTGTCTTATGAAAGGAGACTCAGGGAGCTTGGCTTGTTTAGCCTAACTAAAAGAAGGTTGAGGGGAGATATGATTGCTCTCTATAAATATATCAGAGGGATAAATACCAGAGAGGGAGAGGAATTATTTAAACTCAGTACCAATGTGGACACAAGAACAAATGGATATAAACTGGCCACTAGGAAATTTAGATTAGAAATTAGACGAAGGTTTCTAACCATCAGAGGAGTGAAGTTTTGGAATAGCCTTCCGAGGGAAGTAGTGGGGGCAAAAGATCTATCTTGCTTTAAGATTAAACTCGATAAGTTTATGGAGGAGATGGTATGATGGGATAACATGGTTTTGGTAATTAAATATTCATGGTAAATAGGCCCAATGGCCTGTGATGGGTTTTTAGATGGGGTAAGATCCAAGTTACCCGGGAAAGAATTTTCTGTAGTATCTGGCTGATGCATCTTGCCCATATGCTCAGGGTTTAGCTGATCGCCATATTTGGGGTCGGGAAGGAATTTTCCTCCAGGGCAGATTGGAAGGTCCTGGAGGTTTTTCGCCTTCCTCTGTAGCATGGGGCACGGGTCACTTGCTGGAGGATTCTCTGCTCCTTGAGGTCTTCAAACTACAATTTGAGGACTTCAATAGCACAGATATAGGTGTGAGGTCTTTTTTAGGAGTGGTGGGTGAAATTCTGTGGCCTGCATTGTGCAGGAGGTCAGACTAGATGATCATAATGGTCCCTTCTGGCCTAAATATCTATGAATCTATGAATCTATGTCTGCCAGACGAGTAGGAGAAATGAGGACGCTTATGGCAGACCCTCCGTATACCACGTTCTTCTGCAATAAGGTCACACTCCGTACGCATCGAAGGTTCTTACCTACACCTTCCAACATTTTTCCAAAACCTCACGCTAACGCCTTTGAAACGACAATACACACTCTTGATGTTCGCAGAGCATTATCCTTTTACCTGGATAGAACAAAACCATTTAGGAAAACCCCCAGACTTTCTGTCTCTACTACTCAGCACTCACAAGGAAATGCTATCTCTAAACAGAGACTTTCCAAATGGATTGCTGACTGCATACGCCTTTGTTACCAACTCAGGCAAATACAACCTCGTATGTCAATTAGATTAGAACACACTCTACCAGAGCTGTCTCCACCTCCACAGCCTTTCTCCGTAATGTCCCACTGTCTGACATATGCAAGGCAGCCACCTGGGCATCGAACCTTACCTTCGCTAAGTGCTACTCTCTTATCCACACTGCAGCGTCTGACACCTGGTTGGTTAAAGCTGTCTTGTCAACAGCCTTCTTGCCTCATCTGAAGTCCCAGTGATCCTAAGGGATATTGCTTTTCAGTCACCTGATGTGGAGCACCCACAGGGACATCTCTCTCTCTCTCTCTCGAAGAGGAGGTTACTCACCCTGTGCAGTAACTGATGTTATTTGAGATGAGTGTCCCCGTGGGTGCTCCACTACACCGCCCCCCCACTTCGGAATTTTTAACACACTTCATTGTAGAGAAGGAACTGAGGAGCCCGGGCTGTGCACGCACTATTAGAACACTGTCCGCTCGAGAGGCAGGCACAGTGCATGCACAGCCGTAGGGGTACTGCTGTAGAAATCTCCGATCGAAGGCGCTGGGACACACCTTGACCTGAAGTGGAGCACACACAGGGACACTCATCTCGAAGAACGTCAGTTACTGCACAGGGTGAGTAACCTCCTCTTCCCAGTGGCTAGCAGCTCAGCAAGGCACCTCGGCTGCAAGGCTTTTCTGAGGGAAATTCTAGACTTGATTTCAGATTTCTGACTAACAGTTTGGCTTAATATTTCCAGCTGTGTCCTAGGGCTGCATTTTCCTTTTGGGGAGATTTCCACTTCAGCTGTGCTTCCCCTGGTGCAGTGTTTGCAGCAGCTGATGCCTTTGCAAGCCTCAGGGAGAGAATTAGACCAATAAGAGCCAGAGTCGAAAGGAAAGGTCTGTGTCACCTGTTTCATCCCCTTATTGAGTGTCGTGTTGGGGACCTCTGTGGGCAGAGTGCAACTCCTCCTGTCAGCTCAGTCTGGGTGAAGTTGCCTTGGCACCCTTTTCCCAGGCAAGATTTGGAAAACTGTCTCTGGCGGCAAGCATCTTGTCCCCCTTCACCCCCCCCCCCTCCAGAGGGGGGTGAAGCTAGAAAGGCAGTGCACCAGATGGAGAATCCCACTTATGTCCCTATAGCCCACACCAGCAGCCATATTCCTGATTGTGGAGCTCAGCCATCTCCTCCTTTGCCTTCCCTCAGGCTATGGACACAGCATGGATGACAAAGCAAACATCAGAGAGTACAGTAGCTGTTAGACCTAACTCCCTTCCCCACTACCTTTCTAACAGCCCTTCCAAGGGATACTTACTGATATCCCAGGCTGTAGTGGCAGATCAGTGAAGAAAAGACCAGGCCATGAACATGTATGGATTGCTTTGGGCGTGTATGTGTGCGCACACATACATATATAAAATAATAGTGATTTCTTTATTTTTATATAATACATATATATAAAAAACTAAACAACAACAAAAGTATGAACTCTTTCAGCAGAGTACTGTGAAATTAGTTTTAGGATTTCTAGTCCTAATCAAGCTGGAGCTGCATATCCCTCCTCAGGCTCCCTGGAAAGATGTAGTAAATGAATGGGGGTTTCCTGCTGCACTAGAAAGACTGGGAAAGTATCAGGCTGTCATCACCAGCTCCTGCTGTGTATAGCCATGCCCTAATTATTGGGCTGTCATTCCCAGCTGCTGATATGGGGCACCACGCCCTAGTTTTCAGGATTATTGTTCCCAGCTTCTGCTGCAGATTATCTCATCATCACCACTCTTCTCCCCTTCTCCCCCATACCCCCCAGGCACTAGCAATGGAGTGATGAGAGGGAGAAAAGCCCAGATGTGGAAGAACAAGCAGGCAGTAAAGAGCCTCTTGCCCCACCATCTGTTTTTTTTCCAGCTCCACTGGTCTCTATCCTGTAAAGCCAGAAGGTTTCTTGGTGTGCACCAGTCCAAATTCAATCTGATGTCACTACCTACCAAAAGTAAATGTGGCTATATCCTGTAGTGGTCCTGGACTCAGCGTTTCCAGCTGAGGGAGATTTTTATTTAGAGTGGCCTTCTCACTAAATAGGTCCTACACAGCCAGCATAGTCCAGTCAGGCATCACCTCAACCCCCTCCTTGGGGCATGGAAACTTATTGGTGGCATCAGACTAGCCAACAAGAAAATCACAAATTGTTATCTATCACCCTCAATGCCTCTGCATGCTTTCATAAGGAATGCTAACATGGGTGAACAGTGTTGCAAACGTGGTCCCTCTTAGCTTACAAATCCATGGCCTTAAGAGCATCTCCTTGATAAAGATAGTGTAATACAAATCTGTTTCATGCAGCTATATGGGGCTTTGGTCCTCAGGAACAGATGCTCAGGCAAATCAGTTCCCAGCTATCTTAGTGATACAGTGTGAAACTATGGGAAGCTGAGGCTATTCAGAGTCATCGGAAAAGTGGACTTACAGTCCTTGCTTCTGCCAGACACTATAGAAAGGAATAAGTTGAAACAGTCCCTGAAGTACATTAGAAAAAATTATCACTTTACATTTTGGTAGCTAGAGCAAGTGCAGATTGTGAGGTCAGTAGCTGCTGTCAGTTGCCTCAGAACTATCCACATGACTCCTTGTCAGCCCTATCTGGGTTAGTGCTCAGTTGGTGCCAGGCTCTTTCCATTTGGGAGCAAATGTAGCTTTCATCAGAATTAAGTTATTGGATATTGCCCAGATGGGGTACTCAGTAGAGCTGGGCAAGAATCATAGGAACAGCATTATTTCATTTCCAGTCTCAAGTAACCCGTGGAAAGGTCATGACATGAATGAAACTATCATCTGCTTCACGTTAGAGCATTACAACCAGCTCACCATCTTATTTCTAGACTCAGAGAATCAGGAACAAACAGAACAGCGTTCCATCTGAATAAGTTTCCAAAGGAGGTTTATCTTTTCGCTCCCATTTTACCATCCCACAGAACGTTTTTTCTTATTGCGTATGGATGATAGCTTTTTTTCCCCCAACTTGCTCTGATGAGTGCTCCCAGGGTCTCTTCTCAGGATCAGATTTTTTTTAAGAGATCCACCCATTAGTGAATGAGGTAGAGTGATTCTTATGTCAGATGCCAGGTGGGGATAATGGAGAGGATTCATTCAGGTCCCAGTTCAATCTAGAGACCAGAAAAAAGACAGCACAGAAACCACCAACTGGAACACAGTGAATCAATGAGGGGCTCTGAACACTCTTCTTTCTGGGGATAACAGATTCCTCTGGTAATTAGAGACAAAGTGGGTGAGGTAATATCTGTTGTTGGGCCAACAGCTGTTGAGACAAGCTTTCGAGCTACATAAAGCTTTTCTTCAGGTCTGGGAAAGATACTCTAAGGGTTTGTCTACACTTACAGTGGCACAGCTGCACCACTTAATGAAGACTCTACCCATGCCAACAGGAGTAGGTACTCCACCTTCCCAAGACGTGGTAGCTGTGTTACCAGGAGAAGCCCTCCTGTTGACATAGCATGGTCTACTCTGGGAAGCCCTGACACCTGCCCCCGCACTCCCCCACACACTCTCCAGTTGCAGCCCCAACCTCTCTGTGGCTGACGTCTACAACATCTTGTTCAGAGTTACGAACAACCTCCATTCCCGAGGTGTCTGTAACTCTGGTTCTACTGTAGTGACTTTGTTCTCTAATTGTATATATTAATTAGCACCCCTAGTATAGTTAGTTAGACTTAGTGCATGTGAGTTGTTTGTTTTCTCTGGTGATGCCCTCACCAAGGCTTAAATATTGTCCATCATTTGGGGTGGGGGACAAGCCCATGCTAATGATCTCCACACGTGGTGCTTGCTATGTTTAGGTGAAGCCCAAATCAAGGAATGCTGTTTGATTTGCAGGTTGTTCATGAAACCGACATAGTGCCAAGGGATCTTAGTCTGCTCAAACAGACACGTGGCCTGCTTTTGCACTAAGGCCCTCATCAGATCAGAGGTTACCCCTCAGGTGCTGAGAGTGCTGTCGCTTCACATCCTGGAGCTGGCACCTCTCCCAAGACATGGAGGAGTCGTTCCCTGTCAAGTGTGCTGAGGAAAAGGTCATACAAGACTGACCAAGGGCACTCCAGGTCCCATTGGGTTTTATCTCCCTCCCCTAGAAGAAATGTGGATCCTCAAATGATGAATGCTCGTGCGCAGGATGGAGCAAGTCCTGTCAACTGCTCCGCAGCAACGTGCAGAGAGGTCAGAGGCCCCAGGCCCCGTACTGTTGACTCCAGTTGCAGCTGTGAAGCAGCTGTTGAGTCCTGTAACGACGAAGGTGACTCCAGCACTGGCTGCTTTTGTGCCAGCAGCATATCAGACAACAGTGGACCTCCTCTGTGTTTCTGTCCCAACTTCTCCCTTGGTACAGGACTTTGCCAGGGCTGTGTCCTTTATTGCCCCATTGGCTGGCTAAGCCACTGTACCTATGGATCTGTCGGCGCTGCACCTCAATGCTTCCTTTACATGCTCAATGGAAACGAGGCTGGGGCCAGCCCTAGCACAAGGGACCTCCTTAGCACTGGAAACTTTGGTATCCCTGCGGCTGGCACCATTAGTGTTGCCACGGTGGCAGTCACTGCCTTCCACTTCGGCACCCTCAGTTACTTCAGTACTGATGCCGACTTTGGGATCAACACTGCTCCTAGCACAGGAAGTTACTGAGGCATACTCGGTGCCAGCAGTACTGTTTCCACTGCTGGTGCTTAGCTCCTCATCGGTCTGGGCTATGGACACGTCAGACCAGCTGTTCACACCCTCAGGGCTGGCCCCACTGCTATCCCACCAAGCCCAGGACCCCTCAGTGTCCAGGGCAGGAGATTCCTCTTCCTGCTCCCCATTGGCTGAGTGAGTGCCATTCATGGAACTCTATGGGTACCCGAATTGACGCTTGTCTTGTGGTCAGGATGGAGGCCCATGGGCTGGTGCCTACTGGCTACCACTTCCCTATCCATATGGAATCCATGGGACACTCCTCAGTTGCAGAGGTCTGCTCCTCATCCCACTCCAGGCAGAGATTGCCAGCCCGCTCTGTTGTGGTGATCTGTAACTTGAAGTCTTTAAACCATGATTTGAGGTCTTCAGTAACTCAGCCAGAGGTTAGGGGTCTATTTCAGGAGTGGGTGAGGTTCTGTGTCTTGCAATGTGCAGGAGATCAAACTAGATGATCATGATGTTCCCTTGTGACTTTAAAGTCTATGAGAGTCAGCCAACCCGGGCCTGTCAGCTCTCGAGCAGGATCTAACCCTTGCACACTTAACTGGCTCATCTTCATTCCTGGACTATTCTGCGGTGCTGGGCTCTTCCTCGCCATTAGCACCAGAGGATTTCAAGGTGCCCAGGACCTGTTACCACACGTGACCTCGTTCCTAGGTACTCAAGCAGAGTTCCTCCAGGAGAACAACCATAAGTTAGTGGATGTCCTGCAGCCATTTGCCCCTGGGAGAGTCACCCTCCCCATTAACAATGCGCTCCTTGAGCCTGCTGAGGTCCTCTGGAGCATGCTGACTTAGGTACCACCTACAGCTAAGCGCATGGAAAAGTGCTACTTCATTCCTATGCAGGGATTTGAGGATTTTTATTCCCATCCAGCCCCAGGCTCCTTGGTAGTACCTGTGGTGAACAGTAGAGCCAGACAGGCAGGTTTAAATCCACTTCCAAGGAGGAGGACTCTTAAGTACATGGAGCTGGTGGGCAGCTCCTCTTCCTTGCAGATGTGAATTGCTAATCAGCAAGCATTACTGTGCAAGTATGACTACGTCAACTGGACAGCTATGTCCAGATTCACAGACCAGCTGCCTGATGCCTCGAGGGAGGGATTTTGGGCATTTGTTACCAAAGGTTGCTTGGTGGCTTTGCAGTCCAAGTTGGATGTCGCGGATACTTCAGCCAGAGCAGTGACCATGAGTAGGTCTTAGCTGCAGAATTCAGGTATTGCCCCTAGTGTCCAGCAGGCCATGAAGAATTTGCCCTTCAATGGCCTGGCACTATTCTTGGATAAAACTGAGACTCAGCACTCCTTCAACAACTCTAGGGCTACTCTTTGGTCCTTGGGGGTGTATACCTGGAGATGCAGAGATGCCACTACGGCATTCAACAGCGGCCTCAGTATCCTCTGCAGTGCACGTTCGGGTAGCCTTTCCTTCCTCTGAGACAGCGGGACTACCCGAGACAGAAAGGGGCATAGATCTCACAGGAGGAAGCAGTCGGATTTGAACAGTCCACATGACCTCCCCCAGCACCCCTCCAATGCCCATTTTGACTCCTTGGTCCAGAGCAGTGTTCCATTCGTCACTCCCTTCCCCATATCCCCACTGTTTGGGGACAGGCTGACCCGCTTTCACAATGCTTGGGGCTGGATCACCACTGACAGCTGGGTCTTAATCACGATCAGATCAGGCTGTGCCACCCAGTTCCTCTCCATCCCTCCTCCCCATCCTCTCCCTGTCCCCCTTCAGGGCCCATCTCATGAGATACTGCTCTCAAGGAGATTTGCTCTCTGCTGGTGCTGGGAGCGGTGGATGAGGTTCCGACAGATCACCAGGGTCAGGGTTTCTATTCCCGGCACTTTCTGTTGCCCAAACCAAAATGAGGGGTAAGACCCATTCTCAACCTTTGGGTCCTCAACAAATATATCAAGTATGGGTGAGAAAACCTGGATTTGTGCTGGAAATGGCCCAACTTGATGATCACTTTAGATAAGCTATTACCAGCAGGACAGTGGGGTGGGAGGTGGTATTGTTTCATGGTCTCTGTGTGTATATAATGTCTACTGCAGTTTCCACGGTATGCATCCGATGAAGTGAGCTGTAGCTCACGAAAGCTCATGCTCAAATAAATTGGTTAGTCTCTAAGGTGCCACAAGTACTCCTTTTCTTTTTGCAAAGACAGACTAACACGGCTGTTACTCTGAAACCTATCAAATATATGAGTTTCTGCATAGTCATCCTATCAGTTATTCTTCCCACATTGTCTCAGAACAACTGGCTTGCTTCCCTGGACCTTCAGGACACCTGCTTTCATGTGGCGATTTTGCTTTAGCACAGAAAATTCCTTCAGTTTGTCTTGGTGGAGCACAATTTCCAGTATAAAGTGTTTCCCTTCAGCCTCTCATTTGCCCCTCAGGTTTTTACGAAATGCATGGCCATTGTCACAGCATATCTCAGAAAGAAAGGGAACCATATCTTCCCCTATCTGGATGACTGTTTACTATGGGTCAGATCCAGAGAAGAAATCTTTTCTCAAATCAACACTGCTGCGCTTGCTTGACCATCTGGGTCTCATCCTAAACACTGGGAAGTCAATTTTGGTTCCCATTTGAAAAATACAGTTCATGGGGGGGACCCTAATAGTCTCTGAGTTCAAGAGCATTTCTGTCTATGGACCGTTTTCAGGTGATTCGCTACCTCTGCCACAGTCTGCAGTGTCAGCCTTCCATGAGAGTTCCGATGTGCTTGAGGCTCTTGGAGCAAATATTCACTTGCATGCAGGTGGTCCAGTTCGCAAGGTTTGCTCCCTTCAAATGTTGCTTAAGACAGTTTGCCATCTGACTCTTCACTCCTTGGATAGATGGGTCCATCTTCTCCACTGGGCCGCCTCCTACACAATTCTCCATATCCAGAATTTTTGTTTAAAATGGTCTCTGTTTCATTTGAACCAGGCAGTATACTTATCTGTATTCTTTCCTAAGCTGCATGTGTCTGGGAGCTTGAGTTGCTCTTACTGCATCAAAACTTCAGCCCCTATCTTACTCTCTCTTACTCTGTCTCAGGCCTGGTCTACACTACAAAAGTTAGTGTAGTGTAAAAATGACCCAGGCGTGTGAAAAATTAACACCCCCGAATGATATAGGTAAGCTGTCCTAACCCCCATTGTAGACAACACCACCTCTTGGGGAGGTGGATTACCTATGCTGATGGGAGAACCCCTCCTATTGGCGTAGGCAGTGTTTACAGTGAAGCGCTACAGCGGTGCAGCTGCAGTACTGTTTCAAGTGTAGACAAGCCCTCAGTGAACACTGCTGGAGATCTTCCTGCTGCATTCGTGACCTCTGGCGAAGCGTCATGGGAAATTGTACTGTTTAATGGTGTAAGTTGAAGCGTTAAAAGTGTTAGCACAGGTCTGTCGAAACTAAAGTGTTGTAACTGCATGGTTTGCATTGCTCTATTAAGAAGTGGCTTTGTGCGCCTGGGGAGGACTGACAAATGAATACCTTTCTAGAGAGAGATACAAAGCAAGGATTTCAGTAGGATAAGAGAGCAAACAAATTATAAAAATTGGCTGGAATAATGGGTGATTTTGTAAGTTACTATAAAATTAACTGGTTCTGTGTTACATTTGGGACAATTTGGAGAAACCGTTTAATGAGTAACTCCTTTTCAAAACAGCTTGTATGGTTGTTTTGATGCCCGCAAGGAAGGAGGAAACTTGAGACTTGTTGCTCTCAATCCTGCCCAGAAGATCTTCTAGACATTATCAGGGAAGAAAGAAAAACCTCTTTAACATTTTTAAATTCTTATAAAAACATAACTTAGATTGGGCTATTTAAAGGATGATTATCAGAAAATGGACGTTTGTAATTATCCAATTTAAAAATATGGTGTCCCTTTAATTTTTTTTTAAGGTAAACCTACCTAAAAACCACAAGTCAAAAAGTGAACATTTAGGCCACGGTCTCATTTTAAAGCTTAGATCTGGGTCTAAGGTGTGTTTCTTTTGAATAGAGTTTTGGTTCTCAATGTAGGTCTCATACAGTGGGGTGCTATGTTCTCTAGGCCAGGGATTCTCAACCTTTTTCTTTCTGCCCCCCCCCGCCCCTTCCCAGCCCACAAACATGCTATAAAAGTTCCATGACCCACTTGTGCCGTAAGAACTGTTTTTCTGCATATCCAGTAGATTAAAAGCTAGGGCCAGCATTCGGGGATAGCAAGCAGGACAATTGTCCAGGGCCCCATGCCGCAGGAGGCCGCGTGAAGCTAAGTTGCTTAGGCTTCAACTTCAGCCCCAAGTGGTGGGGCTCAGGCTTTTGCTTTCTGCCCTGGGCCACAGTGAGTCTCACATGGGCCCCTCACTGGTTTATTTTGGCAGACCCCCTGAAATCCGCTCGGGGACCCCCAGGGGGCTCTGGACCCCTGATTGAGAGCCGCTGTTCTAGGCTTCCTTCAGTCAAGTGAACTAGAATGGAGACAACTTTATGTGTAAATATAACTACGTTATACAGAGTGGTACTCTGTCGGATTTTTGGCTTGGACTATAGGTTTGTTGGTACTAGGCTAGAGACTAGTTTCTTAGTTGTATTTTAACAGGAGACAAAAAATATAAAATGTTGTGGTACAGCTTCTGGTCCTGAAATTGTTTATCCAGAAATTGTCAAGACTGTTGAATGTTTGCTTTTGTCCTACCTTTGTAGTTGAATTAAGAACTGCAGGTTCCTTTAACAGGGATAAAAGGCAGTACACGGCAGTCCCATTCTGATGCTAGGTTTCTGGGCCTGTAGCTTGTGTTCTGTGTTGCAGTTTACATAGTTGAAGAGTGTCTGGAAAATAATGGTTGTGGAGGGGCCTGCATTGTTGCACAGGATTACCTAAGGAATTCAGGTGTCCTTTCCTGTTTTGCTTCCTATCAACACAGAGCTTTATTCAGATGAAATACTAGGGAGCAGTGAACCCTGAGAATTAGCGGTGCCTCTGTTGGACTCTAAGAAGCATCATTTTTCTGGACTCAGGCAGGATCCAGGGGTACATTATGTGGAATAAAACTCACCCATGATAAATCTGAGGTAGCTTGCCGAACATTGCCTCTCTGGTTCTCTTCTCTTGAAGCATTCAATGTGAGTCTGCAAGCTTCAAAGTTACCACTCTAGCTATATCACTATTCAACATTCAGTAACTAAAATAATAATCTTTGTCTCCTCCTGTGCTTAAACTGCCAACACTTTCACTAGCTACATCTCTTTCCATAAAAAGAACAGGAGTTCTTGTGGCACCTTAGAGACTAACAAATTTATTAGAGCATAAGCTTTCGTGGGCTACAGCCCACTTCATCAGATGCATAGACTGGAACATGTAGTAAGAAGATATATATAGATATAAATATACATACACATACAGAGAAGGTGGAAGTTGCCATACAAACTGTAATTAATTAGCCTCTTACAGTTTGTATGGCAACTTCCACCTTCTGTGTGTGTGTGTGTGTCTCTCTCTCTCTCTCTTATATATATATAGAGAGAGAGAGAGAGACACACACACATACAGAGAAGGTGGAAGTTGCCATACAAACTATAAGGGGCTAATTAATTACAGTTTGTATGGCAACTTCCACCTTCTCTGTATGTGTATGTATATTTATATCTATATATATCTTCTTACTACATGTTCCAGTCTATGCATCTGATGAAGTGGGCTGTAGCCCACGAAAGCTTATGCTCTAATAAATTTGTTAGTCTCTAAGGTGCCACAAGAACTCCTGTTCTTTTTGCAGATACAGACTAACACGGCTGCTACTCTGAAACATCTCTTTCCATAGAAAGTTCAGACTCTGTTCTCACTTTTAAGGCTCTGTTCATGCTTCTATCTCCTCTACCATCACTTCCTACCTTGTCTCCTGCTGTCTTGTTTGCTACCATACCACTTTATGACTGCTTCCTTCTCCTTTTGTGTGCGCCATGTGTCCTCATTTTTATATCCCTTCTAAAACCCAGTTCTTGCCCTAGTTTCAGACTCTATTGCAAAATTTCATAATTTGTATTCTTTTCTCGTTTTGGGTAGCATAATTTCCATTTTACTCTTCAGTAGGTTTAACTAATATGGTGGTAAAAATACTGAAAGTTGCCAGAGCCTTGTCTATACTGGGATTCTGACTAGTGGTAACACCAGTGGGAATTTTTTGCTGGAATTCCTGGTGGTATACTTGTCAAATAGTCTTTCAGCTTAGGCAGGACCTGAAATTGAATATGTATATAATTTTTTTTTTTTAAAAAAAACAACACTTCTTTCACGTCCTCTTTCTCTATCTCTAAGAAGCAAAAAAGGACACAAACCCAGTTTGTCTTTGGCATACTAACCTTAATTTGTCTGTAGGTGTGAATCAAAGGCAGGGAGAAATGTAAAAGCTACAGATAAATACATCTCCACTCTAAATGCAACTGTCCTTGGGTTCGTATAGCAATGTTTCTTCATCATTTCAATGTCTCCCTGAAAAGGATAAACGTGTGATTATTACTCCTGTAAGATTTGACACAATAAATTACCCTAGCAAACCTATGTGGTGTCTAGTTGTCCCCATTAACTCCCAGTTTTATGTCTCTCTGTTATCATCTTCTTACAGTCATCCTCAGCAAGATTTATGCTGTATTTTGTGTATCAAATATGTATGATATCCCATTATACAAGACTCACCTATTCTGGATATAATAAAGCTGTTTCAGTATTCCTCTGTGCTAAATGCCCTCCTTAACCATCTGACAAAGAGGTAACAAAAGGAATTGGCTGACAACACAGGCTTTCCCCACCCCTATTTAGGTCAGTGAGGTGTAAATAAATGTGCCAGATAAAATGGAGAAATAAAATTTATCGATCTGGGACAGACTGGAACATTTATGGCAAATTTAGGTGGCTGTTTTCAGGGCCAGTAACTTTGATATTTGACTTTTTGGTAATTCCTTCAATATATCTTTAACCTTAAGTAACCAAAATAAAACCTCTAAAGCTATCAAAAGGAAGAGAGCTTTACTGGGAAAGGATCAAAATGATCCAGGTTAGAGTCATCAGGAAGGTTCACTGAAACATGTTAAGTGTTTAATTTATTATCAGGAAACCAGGTACTGGTGGAAAATGATTAGACTCAAAAGAGAAGTTGGGTAGTTCCCATGCATTCCAGTAATGGGATATGTACAGAAGTTTTAACATAGATTTCACCTTTTGCATTTAAATTTTTTCTGTTGAGCCTCTGCAGTGTTTTGTAGCATCTCTGTTTTTAGTCTTCTGATTTTCTTAATTTGGTGTGAAGTTTTAAATTAAAACTTGGAGATTGTTGCTGACCAGGATCACTGTTATCTCTTGTTAGTAACCTCTATCTCATAAAAGTTTTAAGTTGTGTCTTATGCTATTCAGTGAATAATTATCTCTTTGATTTCTGTCCAAAAGCCCTTTAGAAAACAGAGTCTGCAAGATGGAGAGGAGCTAGCTGCCCTTGGGAATTATTTCTCTGGTTTCTTCCTCAGTTGCTCTTATTGACTGTTTCACTCTCTAAGTGATACTGTCGGGGAGTGCAGTGCTAAGAGAACATTTTTGTTGCTTCTGCCCTCATTTAGACAAAGACTTAGGAGCTATGGGTGCTGGAAATGATGATGGTGATATAGCCAAAGAGCAATGGAAGGAGATTTGAATCCTCCCAAACTTAAGCTTTGAGAGAAGCTGAAGGAATTCTCAGTGTAGCAGTTTCTGAGTTTACTTTTTTAGTAGTTGTGCAGTAAGGAAATAGTGTGACGATAGACTGGCAGATGTTTCAGACCTGCCAGGGAGAGTTTCTCACTCCCATCCATGTGATTTTTAACCTTTGTCATTTCAGTCACTTAAATAGAAAAAAGAAAAGGAGTACTTGTGGCACCTTAGAGACTAACTTAGAGATGAAGTGAGATGTAGCTCAACGAAAGCTTATGCTCAAATAAATCTGTTAGTCTCTAAGGTGCCACAAGTACTCCTTTTTGTGAATACAGACTAACACGGCTGCTACTCTGCAACCTGTTAAATAGAAAACACAGCTGTAGCAGGTCAGGTGCTGGGCTGGCAGCCTAAGGCTGCTTTAATAACTGCAATCTGTGCACCATGAAAGCAAATGTTCGGGTAAAGTCTTGCAGCTGCTTTTTACTAGAGAAACAGTTCATTGTGTCTAGAGCCTGGGGTCCATTGAGTTGTAGAATTTTCTAGCACCTGCAACCCCAGTCGGTGGTGATTGAGTACATCTCCTGCATGCTCCCTTTGGCTGCTTTTCTGCGGGGGACGGGGATGGGGGGGGATGGTGAGTATGTGTGCCTGAAGAGGGATTGCAAACAGTTTGTTTTGAGAACATTTGCTGAAATTTATGAACCTCATCTTTCTAGTGTGGAGGGGTTGAGACTGAATGGCTCATGTTATTAGGAATGACATTTAGGTCACTGGCAAATTGGGTCTTGATAGCTGTTTGGCCTGTGTGCAGTGAATTGGTGATTTAATCCATATCCTAGTAGATAAGCTTTCACATAAAAGCACTACCCCAATTTGACACTAGTTGTCCCACTTGTTGGCAATCTCAGCAGGGAGCCAATGATTCAGTGTGTCACAGATTGAATTTACCTCTTGACAATAGTGGTGGCACTTCTAGAGCAGATGTGAGGCACACTAGAGGAGGAGGAAATGTGTCTTGGTACTGTCTGTGCTAGGGTGACCATATGTCCTGTTTTGGCTGGGACAGTCCTTTTTTTTTAAGCCCTGTCCCAGCTATCCTGACTTTTTTGGCAAAACTGTGCATTTGCCCCATTTGCTCTTGCTAACTTGATCAGTTGGCAAGAGCAAATGGGACAAATGCCCACTTTTGTCAAAAAAGTGGGGTGCGGAGGAATATGGGGGGGCGGTGTGAGTGGTAACACCAGCCCCAACCTCGCAGAGTGGGGAAGCAGGGCTCGGACAAGCAGCAATGCCAGCCCGGCGGGGGGGCCGGGGGGGGGGAGAACCTTGGGCAAGCAGCTCGGGCCACCCCTGCATGAGGAGAGGAAGGGGGGTGTCAGGCTATCCATGATGTAGCCGTGGTGTACCATTTTTCCTTTGGGAAATATGGACACCCTAATCTGTGCAGTAACAATTCATACTTCTGGGGGAGTTCTGCACCACTGCACATATGCGGAATTTATGTCACCTGTAGATTTTTTTTCCCCACAGAAAACTGACTTTCTGACGGGGAAGCAAAGGGAAGCCACAAGAACGGTCATGTGACCCTCCCCAGCAGTATGTTTTGGGTGCCCAGGGCAGCTGGCAGAGAGGTAAATCACTGTGTGGCAGGAGGAAGGACTGGGAAAGACCCCGGTTGGTGGCTCCTACCCTGCGCCGGGCTCAGCTGCTAGTCCCGGCTGGGCTGGGGAGGACGGGACCTCCTCTTCCCCTGCGTGGCATCCGGGGCCAGGTCAGACCCACCCCCAGATTTCTCCCTCGGCTGCAGAAAAATCTGAAAACTCTACTGCACCCATTGCTTCTCAGCTGCAGGGGGAGGGATCCCTGTACAGGGAGCTGCTCCGCTATCTGCTCACCCCTGTGCATCCAGACCCTGTCATACTTAGACCCTCCCGCCGAGCTTCACACACACCCCCGCACTCAGAACCCCCAACCCCCGATGAGTCCCACACCCCCTGTGCCTGGACCACCATGGCGAGCCTCCCACACCCAGATCTCCACCTCACTGAGCCCCACTCCTCCAGCATCTGGACCCCCCCATTGAGGCCCCCACACCCAGACCCTTCTGCCGAGCTCAATCCCCCTCCGACGCACCCGCCGCTGTGCCCCAATCACCTTCATCTGGACCCCCCAACAAGCCCCTGTGCATCCAGATCCCCCCTCACCTGGATCCCCCACTGAGCCGCCCGCACCCAGATTGCCCCCACACCTGAATCCCCCCCACACTTAGAATCATAGAATATCAGAGTTGGAAGGGACCTCAGGAGGTCATCTAGTCCAACCCCCTGCTCAAAGCAGGACCAATCCCCAATTTTTGGCCCAGATCCCTAAATGGCCCCCTCAAGGATTGAACTCACAACCCTGGGTTTAACAGGCCAATGCTCAAACCACTGAGCTATCCCTCCCCCCTGGATCCTGCCTCGCTGAGCCTGCCTGTTCACACAGAGGGGCAGGACCCTGGTGTGTTTCTGGGGCAGGCTGGATCCTTGCACTGTGTCAGGGTTGGGTGCAGTCTCACTGTTGAGTCTGTGTCATGAGGGGGAGCTGCATAGTGATCTCCCACCTCTCTGTAGCCAGTGGCCTGTGCTCCCCAGTGCCATGCTGGAGGCTCCACATTTATTTGACAAATAAAATTTGCAGAATTTTAAAATATTGTGCACAGAAATTTAATTTTTTGGCAAGAATGCCCTCACAAGTAAATTCATAAACAGAAATCTCATCTCCATGACTTCAATACCTTTCACAAACATTAAGTTTTAAATTACTTTAAAAGTTTGGCATTTTAAAAATAAACTATTGTTTGTACGGTACAACTAACTGGCAATATGAGATGAGTGGAGGTAGCCTGTGAAGTGGGCTGGCCAAAGCACCTGCAGGGAAGGGATTGGTGTATCTGGTTGTAGAGTTGAGAAGAGGAACTCTATGTGAAGAGCTAACTAGGACAGTTTGTAGTGTTACAATTACAACTGTCATGGGAAAAAGTCTCTTCTGAGATGTCAACTACATGAGAGAATGGGGCATGGCAGCATCTTAGCTTATCGTTCTAAGTAAATGCATTTACTGTAATGCTCGTAGTTTAAGGGCCAGAGACTGGAGAAGCATTGAGTCTTGGCACATCTTTTGCTGACAGGTGAACATGTGGCAGCCAACACTGGGCTGCCCAGTATCCCACTGATATTGGGGCATCATGTTAGGATTTTCACCTTTACTGGCTGTTAGTAGAGTAAGATCAAAATGGGTTCTTTCTGTGCTTCTGCTGACTCAAGGGCTTCTTGTGTGACCTGTTAGTGAAATTAAGTGTTTGAAAAGTCTCTTCAGCCTACGCTGTGAGTTATACCTTCAGGGAAGTTACAGAAAATGAGTTCATTGGTAACACATAAGGTGAAGAGATTTCCATACAACAATAAACAAGTAAAAATCTGTTCTGTGCTATTCTCTGTTCCAGTCTAAGAGAAGTAAAATATATATGGTAACCTGGTGCAGCTCCCTCCATTTTAGAAAATAGATTTTGTATACTGTCTCATCTGTACTATTTATCTGTCTTCCCTTCCCTCCCCTTCTGCCCCAAAGGAAAGAATGAGCTGATGGTTGGGTGTTATCTTACCCTTCTTTATTTAGAGGAGTTGGGGGCAAAATCTTCCTGTAGAGGCAAAATGGGTAAGTGACTCTTGCCTGTTCTCCTGTCAAAAGCTACTGCTTCACCTACTGGCAAGAGAGCTAGGAGCTCTGGAAACTCTTCAGCCAGGCACTAGTTCCCACTTCAGATTACCCTCCTTGACAAGTTCTCATTTCATTAGCTGAAATGAAGAGGGAGCAACTGGCCAATTGTGAGGTGGGAGGACACGCACACGTAAAGTAGACCTAATTTTGTGGCATTCTTGTGCCAGAGATTGGAAGTTCTGTGGGAGTTTCATGTCAATTTTAAAAGGAGGTTTTCAACTAAGTTGATATGAATTATACAATTGGTACAGTAGCTTTGTCGTTTATTTTTATAGTAAAAATTGACTCTTTTAGTCAAGGTATACTTAATTCTGCCTTGACCTGGAGTGATGGAATAGACAATCTCTCGAGGTCCCTTCCAGGCTTATGTTTCTGTGATGCTATTTTTATATGCTCTCCTTATTTTCAGTTTTCAATGCACCACAGATTTTTGTATTGAAAATGCATAACTATATCATAGACGTTAAGGAGCAGGAGAAGGAACAGAATGTGTTGGCAGCTAGGTAAAGGGCATTTTTTGTGCCTGAAGGAGCATGGGGGAAGCAGTTTGGAATTTCAGAATAAGCACATTAGCTACATGTTTCTGCTAGTATGATCAGCAGTGACATAGTTAAGTGTTGACAAGTATATTATTATCTTTAGGTTTCAGAGTTAACAGTCCATTGAACTGAATTGGACAATTCATACCTCTCAGACTACTATTTTCAGGTTGTCTGCAGATACAGGAAGAAATCAGTGCATAAGTTTACATTTTCAAGGTTTTCTTCACAACAGCAAAAGATAGAAACAACATTATAAATGAAAGCTGAGATTCTGCTGTGGAATCATGGATTACGTGGGGCCTGTCCTAAAGTAGATGGGATTTCTTATGTCAAAGTCTTGTCATGTTTCAAGACCAAGTTTAGGCATATATCTATAGTCACTGAGGCTAGTAACTTCCCAAATTATCTAATTTACTCTCCCAACAGCAACAAAGAACAGGAAATACCCTTGCCAGGAAACTGAAAATCAGCAGGATTTTGGAATTAGAGCATAGCTTAAAAGGCTGTTTATCAGGCTCATTAGTAGAGCCCTGCAAATCTGCTGATATCCACTTTATATCCGCAGATATCCGTGGACCATGTTTGTGGATCGTGGATTAGATGAGGATGCAAATTTTGTATCCATGCAGAGTTCCACTCATTAGTTTAGTTTCTCTCCCGCTTTTTTGTCCTAGATAAAGAACAGATCTGACTGTTACAATGGGTATAATTCCAAAAACTGATACAGCTTCCTTCCAACTAATGAGAAACACCCAAAAGAGGAACGCTACCCTCCCCTCTCCCATTAGTAAACAAAATGGAACCCTTCTACGGTGCTTTGTATCAATACAAGCTCAGGCCATAGACATTACCTCCCTCCAACCTCTATGCCTCACCTAAAATATGTTAAATGTCTCCCACTTGCAGCCTAAGGGCATTCCTACACTTACCATGGATGACGCTGTGGCAATCGATCCACCGGGGGTCGATTAAGCGGGTCTAGTGAAGACCCACTAAATTAACTGCAGATCGCTCTCCTGTCGACTCTTGTATTCCACTGGAACAAGAAGCATAAGGTAAGTCGACGGGAGAGTTTCTCCCGTTGACCCAGCGCGATGTAGTAAATCGACCTAAGCTATGTTGACTCCAGCTACATTATCCACATAGCTGAAGTTGCGTAACTTAGGTCGACTTAACCTGGTAGTGAAGACCTGCCCGTGGACTCTGCTACTTTAGCAGAGTTTTATCACCATTCTCTTCTCCAATAGTAATGTGCCCAGAGATACTGAGTGCACTTGCCCTTATCTGGGCCTCTACTGCACCTTCCAATCTTCATCAGCTGGCTTCCTAACATCCACCACTTCTCTTCTCCAATTTATGTGCAAGCCAATGCCCAGAACACAGATCTCTAGGCATCTGTGGCCTATCAAATGCAATCATGCAACTGACACTTCACACATTACAACAGGTGAAATCAAACACAAGGATCTAAAGCTCTTACTAATAATGCAAGATCAGTAGTCAGTAGAAATTGCCGTAAATCTCTGAAATTTTCTCTGTTCTCTTGTGTACTAAAATACTGAGCAACACTTTTTTCCCCCACAAATTGCCAGTAGCTAGGCAGGTGGCATTCCTGTTTTGTAAATAATTTTTTAATTATTTTTTTAAATAGTGACATCACATTTTTACACCCTGGATGGAGTGTTATAATTTTAAAGATGGTATTGTGCTTGACACTGGACAATGCCTAGAATACAATGATCCTTGTCCCAAGGGGCTTACAGTGTAGATTGGGTGGTGATATACAGCTTGCTAAGTAAAAATCCACTCTCAGGCCTAAGCATTTTTCCCAGGTGTCAAGCAGTTTTCATTGAAAGGCTTTATCAGGAACTTAGTTTGAAGGTAGGATTCAAATTAAGAAGGAAACTGCTCTAGTCATGAGGAGCAACATGGCAGAAGGGATGAAAGTGAAGCCATCTCTACACTAGCAAGTTCAATCAACGCAAGTTCCATCATGGTACAGCCATTGACTGTAGTATATCACTCGAGGGCATGCTTACTTGGGTGCTTGCGTCAGTGCTGTGCGTACACCGTATGAGTGGTTGTGTTGGGGTAAAATGTGGTGCACCATGGGTGAGTATTCCATTGTACCCCATGCCACTATCTGGCTCAATGCCTTGTGGGATGTTTTCGCAGTGTTCTTATGGAATACCGCTGATTGGCTTCGGGATTTCTGGGAGCTAGAGGTCAAGTCCATATCATGCCACTTCTCCATTCCATAATGCTTTCCCCATTCCATACTTTTTGCACTGTTTTTTAAAAGGCCACATAGTTCTCCTGTATTCGCAAAACTTGAATGAGTACTACTACAACGGGGACTGTGAGGAGGAAGACGCAGAGATGTTCAAGCACGATAACTGGGTGCTAATGGACACAGTAAAAAAAAAAAAAATGCAAGGTTGCTGCTGACATTCATGGAGCAGCTCCACACAGTTGATTGCCATTTCAGAGCTTGTTTCTCTGGCCCAGATTGGTGAAATCGCATCATAATGCAGGTTTGGGATGACGAGGATGGCATCCAAACGTCTGCAGCCACAAGGCCATGTTCTGGATATTTGTGCCAAACTTGCTCACACCTCTAGTGCAGGGACACCAAAATGAAGGCTTTGTTGACAGTGGAAACACAAGTGGTGATCACACTGTGGAGCTTGCAGTTCTGGATTGCTGTTGGTTAGTGGGCAATCTGTGTGGAGTTGGAAAGTCAAAGCCATTGTCATCCAAATATGTAAGTCCATTAAGCGTCGTCTGCTGTGTAAGACTATGACTCTCAGTAAGGTGCAGGAAATAGGGGATGGATTTGCAGCAGTGGGCTTTTTGAACTGTGGTGAAGCGATAATCCACATATTTCTGTTCTGGCACCACCTAACCCTGCCACCAAGCACATCAATGGAAAGTGATACTTTTCAATAGTTATGCAAATGCTAGTGGCTCACCGGAGAAGCTTTGTTGATATCAATCTGGGCTGGTCAGGGAAGGTAGATGATGCTCACATCTTTAAGGACGTAGGACTTTTCAGAAAGCTGCAGGCAGGGGCATTTTTCCCTGACTGACACGTTACCATTGGCAATGTTGAAATGCCAGTAGTAATTTTGAGAGACCGAGCCTATGCCTTGCTCCCCTAGTTCACCAAGCCACACACTGGCCACCTTGATGGCACCAAAGAGATTTTGGCAGATTTTTTGCTTTTGGTAGATTGAGGAGTTGCTGGCACTGTTTACTCACTAGATTGGATCTCACTGAGGCAAACATGCCCATCCTTATAGCTGTATGTTGTGTACTGCATAATACCTGCGAGGTGAAGGGGGAAAAGCTACTGCCAGGGTGAAGCAGCAAAGTGGACTGTCTGCTGAATTTGAACAGCCAGACACAAGGTCTATTAGAAGAGCCAACTGTGGAGCTATATGGTTGAGGGAGGCCTGAAAAGGCCATTTTAACAGTCAACCATAGTAGTGTTGTCTGATGCTTCTATGAAATAGTGCGTCTCATGTATACGGTGATTGAATATGGGTGGGTTATTGCCTTCTGCTGAATTTTGTAAAGTGTGGTGTAAACTAACAAAGATAATTTGAGTTTCCAAAAATACAACTTTATTTTGTGCAAAGAAACTGCAACAAAATTAAAGTGCAAACAAACATACAAGGTAAAAACCATTTAGCAACACTGTAACAGGGTAAACCATACTTACGGCCCTTCAGTTTTCAGTTTTTCTGGGACTTTATCAGTGTTTGTTACCACAACAACAAAAACAAGTGAAAATCAATGGAAAAAACTATTAATAATTTTTCGGGGGAAAAATTTGGGTTTATTTTGGTGGATGGAAAGACCGGGGGGAAAAGGTGTTCAGTAGATTAATGCTTAGAATTCCGTTCATCAATCTGGTTTGCTGCAGAACTAAAACAGAACTCAAAACACAATGTCACCTCTGAGTTTAAGAAAATATATCTAATCCCTAAATAAAACTTTTCATTTCAATAACCAGTTTACTCTTGTAGACTTAGAACTATTAGCCTATAAATATTTACATTTAATAATTTGACTACACCATTTGCAGCGCATACACTCAACTTCATCCTTTTCACCTGTTTTTTTTTTTTTTTTTAAACTTGTGTTCTGAAATGTGTTCTGGTACAGATTTTCGTTTTCTTTCCATTTTAGTGTGTCAAATCTTTAAACAGTTATCTGCCAGCAGCTTGAAATGTGTACATGGTAGGCTTGAGATTCATCAGTATGTTCAGATGTATACGCACTTCAGAGTTTGCGTGTGTGCTTGTTTGTTTATTGTGTGTATCTTCTAGACTAATACATAGCCTTACTTCAACAGGCAGCTTTGCATATATGCCCAGACTAATGTATTCTTGTAATACATATATCTCATCCAATATATTGTATTTTCCTAATAAAATGGTATTTTTAAATATATTTTTGAATGATACAAAAGTAGGATGAAAATCAGAAAAAAACGAATAACACTTTTTGTAAAACCTGGGAATTTTTCGGTAAAAATCTGTTTAATGAAAGGGCTTAACCATACTTTAAAACCTCAAGTATAAATGGAAGTAAACAGTGGACATTCATGTCATGTATGTAAAACTTACTACAGTGTAGTAAGTTGTGGCTGATCCTGTGGTTTTTGCATGTCAGTATATGTGTTGCTCTGGTTTTTGTTTTCTCCTGATGTGGCTTGGTAGGGGTAAGGATGTACATCATGCTGCCACCTGTTGTGTTGGGGAGTGTAGGATGCACTGACCATGGAGTTTTCCAAGGACTGGAAAAGCTGCTGAGTCTGGAGTGTTTGTGTCGATACTGCTCTACAGCATCTGAGTTTGTTGCCTGAGCAAATCCATGATGTCCTGGTGGATTTCTTGATGCTCCTGCGTGCCCTCTGCTGTAGCAACTGCTCTCTCTATTCTTGGTCCTTCCCTATAGTCATGGTCCTGTGGCCCTACCTTGGCCTGTGTTTATGGTCCAAGGCCATAGAGGATTGGAGGATATTGCAGAACATATTCTCCCTAGACCTCTTCTTTCTCTTCTTGATCTCTGTCAGATATTCAGCAGGCCTGGAGGGGCAATTAAAGCAGACAGACACGCCATTTGATTTACAGTCACAATGGAAAGGGAAGGATTCAAAACTCCATTACATTATTCCCATAAATACCTTTAATAAGAAATGCGAATTGTCACTTTAGCTTTGGAGTGCCTCATTATAGTACTGCTCTGCAATTCAAACCATGGTGAATATGGCCTACGCTAGTGTTGGGTGGGAGTGGATTCTGTTCCTTGGAAGCTTTAAACCCTGGAGACCCCTTGGTATAGGTATAGGAAAAGTGCAGTGAATATTGGCAATATTCTTACAGGCAGTAGTGATATTGGCTGAATCCAATTCCTGGGGGTAACAAAGGCACAGAAAACCATCTTCTACTGGCATCCTGAAGCCACCTGGGCCCTAATTCTACTAGTCTGTTTACTGCAGTGGTGCCAACCAAACTCATTGCAGAGTGGCAAGGGAAAGTTTCATATCACGGGGGGTGGAAACAAGGCTGCCACACCTAGAAATTCGGGAAAGTATTGCAGAGTGTCTCCATGAAATTTCCATTGAGATCGCTCAAGAGGATAAAAGGAACATCCCTATTCAGATAAACCAAGTGCTTGGCATGGCTCCCTCTGCCTCGCCCAAGAAACCAAAGAATTTAAAAGCGGATGCAACTCTACCTCTGTCTGTTCTACCTCTACCCAGTCACCAGACACTGATCTGATATGGATGGTATAATTGGACTATCATACTACTTTTTTGAATTTATTGTCTTAATATTTTATTTTCTAACATTATACCATTAAAGTAAACAATCATAAATCAATGTTGTCCTCTGTCCTCTAACCCTGGATATGGGATTGGTGCCATTTTTAAATGGGGAAGAAGGGCAGGAGAGATGAGGTTTCAGGCACCAAAAAGGGAAAAAATGATTATCAGGAATAATGCACGTACACACTTACCCAAGCTCCCTTCCCCTTCATCAGCAGGCTCATCTATGACAGGTTTCAGAGTAGCAGCTGTGTTAGTCTGTATTCTGCAAAAAGAACAGGAGTACTTGTGGGACCTTAGAGACTAACAAATTTATGAGAGCATAAGCTTTCCTGTTCTATAGGCTCATCTATGTTCACCTGACAGAACTGTCTGGTCTCTGGCGGAGTTTCAAACAGCTTGTGGCACGGTTTGAGTCCTGCACAGCGCCCCCTCGCCCATCTTGCTGTCTCTGCTTCAGGTTCCTGAGAAGTGTCCAGAGTGGAAAGTGGGATGCTGGTGGGATCACTTCCAAGTATGACATGCTGTTTGTTGTAGAAGTGGCAGATCTCTGGAGCAGCAGCAGGTTTCCTGTTGCCCTCCCTTACATTCTGGCATGTCAGGTGAAGTTCCTTTGCTTTCATGCAGCACTGTTGTTCATCCCTGTAATGCTCGAGTTTCAGCATCCCACATGCAATATGCAAGTAGATGTTGATATTTCTATGGCTGCTCCGTACTTGTCCTTGCACAGCCTCTTGTCCCCCACAGAATGAGGATATCCATGACTTTTTGCCTGCTCCAGGCAGGAGCGTGTATATTAGCTCTGTGCGTCCATGGAGCTGGCATGGTCGGATACACACAACAAAGGTGAGCTGGTAGGTGTGCTCACCAAGGTGGGCAATCAGGAAAGGCATTTCAAAAACATACGAGGGGTTTTAAAGGTTGGTGGTGGGGCAATCTTCTGGTCTCTGTGACCGCTGGGCAGTGGAGATGAAAATTGTGACCTGAGAGGTCACTGTCACGGGGACATTATGCAATAGTTGCTGCTGGACTGTTAGGGTTGACACAAGTAATGTAGCGTCTACACTTGTCTTGCATTGATCTAAGTAGGTTGACAATGGTTCTGTGTTGCTCAGGGAGGAATTGTTACCATTTTGCTGTAACCGGGCGCTTACATCAGCGAGAGACAAATTTTGGTGTACTGTATACACGTGCACAACTAGGTTGATGAAGGTCAATTTAGGTTGACCTAATTCGTAGTGTAGACCAAGTTTGAACGTGGAAGAAGAATACTAGGAGGGAGATTTGGGTGGATTGAAAGGTGTGAGTGGGAGTAAAGAGAGTTAGAACTGGCACAAAGGGAGAAGCAGAATTGTGCAAAACCTGGAAGGTAAGACCAAAAAATCTAAACTTGACATGGAAATCATTAGGGAGCCAATGAAGGGATTTAAAACTAGTTTGCCTTTAAACTGTTATCTGTTTTATGTTCAGTAGAATGAAGCCAGACTTTCTTTTGGGAAAGAAGAGTAGGAAGGCATGGCAGGAGACACCCATAATGATTATCAAACTCCTCCTGTGAAATGTTCTCAGTAATCTCAGTACCCCTTGTAAAATCCATCTTCCAGGAGAATCTGTTGCCAGAACAGCTCCCCTCCATCCTATGCTCAACTGTAAGGCCAGGCAGCGCTGCTTGGGAAGGCTGGATGGAAGTATTTTGTTCTGATGGTGTTCTGCTATCCCTTGGCTGGTAAGACCTGGAATCTGCAGCACAAAGCTACAGAACTACATAAACCTTGGAAAGAATCACCACTACATCTTCCCCTTGTGTAACCACATTATTTTCTGCAGAGCTTCCTGGTCTCAAAAGTGAAGCAAACTTTAGAGAGCAGTTTTGTTTGAGTGTAAGGTAATGTGAAGTCTGCAGTTCCCAAACAAGGAAACTGATGTATCTGAGACCATTTCTTTTTTCATCATTTCACAGAGGGGTGTGGTCCTTGCAAGGTGTTAGGGGACAGCTGTTAACACAGTAATGGAGTGCAATTGTTTCTTGTGTAATATTGGTGAACACTTGGTTTTAAATATTGTTTCCATTCAAATTAGTTGCTGGTTGGTTTTCCCAGCATGTTGAATGCTGGGGTCCTTTGTCTTCCTGTTTGTAGTAGTTCTGTGCATATCTGTAACATCTTTCTCTCCAGAATCTCAAAGCGCATTACAAACATATAAACCTCTTTACCTCAGTAGGTCAGCATGTATTGTCTTTGTTTTAATTATAAGGAAGCTGGTGCACCGTGATCAACTGACTTTATCAAGAGGACTCAATGAATCCATAGCATTGGTCAGTATAGAATCCAAGAGTGTTGACTCTGTTCCCTGCAATGACCACCAGACACTTTATCCTGTTCTTGCCCTCACATTTCATGTACTCTGCATGTATGTGCCAAGTATTATTTTTATTGTGTGAGACTGCATGTGTTTTGGCCCATAATAGAGGGAGCGTCGTTGGAGCAGGCACTCCTTCATATATAAGGAGGTTTTGAGTGATCAAGCCTCCTTGTAGCAGCAAGCTACTAGAACTCATTGTGACAAAAGACAGCAGCCACACCTTGGTTTGTGTTGACCCTGTGAGGTATCAACACTCAGGTGCTGAAACAGAGTCTTGGTTCAGGACCTATCTATTAGTGGACCTCAAGGCCTAGGGCTGGCATTTTTGGGGGTGAAGAGTTTGTTGAAGGCTGTGAGGTTAGAGTTTGTGTTCCTTCTGCTCTGTCAACCACTGCTATCTTCATTGATCTGACACTCTGTTTATCTGACAGAGCACTCAGTATTGCTTCGCCAGGGAAAATTGCACAAAACAAGCCCAATGCATCAGCACTTTCATTGTGTAATGAGCTGAGCCTCCCTTCACATGGTCACATCCCCCTTTTAATCCACGACTCCATGTCCCTTTTCCAGTCCAGCCTATTTCTCTGATGTCTGTTGCTGGTCTCCCTGAGCTCCTGTTTCTGTAGTTTGTTTTTTGTCTGGCTTGGTGTGTTAAGACCTGCAGGACTCTAGGAAGTGGAGTTTTTTGTTTGGGGGTTAGACAGTACGTTGACTTAGTGTTAGTGGTTTGTGGCAGACAGAGGTGATGGCTGCGTTTAAGTTGGATTTCCTCCCAGAGATGATGGTGGACCATTGTTCCTTGAATACCAGTCCTGTGTAAGTATTTTGTATATTCATATCTGCTTTTTTACTTATGCTCTTAGCTTAGGATTGCCTCTTTAGACATTTCTTTGCTACCTAACTACTCCCCTTGGAGGAAAAGGTGAAAGGGCAGGACAGTCTCAGAGCTGCATTCTAAAAGAGATTCTGGAAGTTGTTTACAGTTTTTTCTCCTGCTCAGAATGCATCTTCATTCCCTCTGAAATCAGTTAACCCCTTTGGGGTAGAGCTACTTGGTGGCACACCTTACAGAATCCAGTACAAATCACTGTACTGATGCTCTGAAACCAGTGACTGAAGTGCAGTGTTAGGAGACTAAGATTCCTTCCTTCTGAATGGCTTTGGACTGCTCTCTTCTAGACAGGAATTGAATGATCTTTGAACTGTTTCTGAAGTCATATCGTGACCATGTGGATTTAGCTACCAGGAGACATGCTGCCCTCTTGGAGCTTCTCATGGGAGTGACACCAGAGACCAGCTGTCACAGGATAATGTATACCTATCAGTTGCTCCCCTCTCAAAATTCTGGCATTGTGTAGTTCACCCCTTAATAAAGGGAGTTGGGTTTTCTGGATTCTCTGAAAGTCTCTGAAACTCTCCCCTTGCAGTGGGAGTTCTGGCAGAATGAAAGGCATTATGTCACCCCCTTGCCTTTTCCCAGTAAAGAGCGTTATGCTTCTCATCCTTGTGCAAACCCTTCTTAGAATGTGGGAACATTTTATGGCAACAGTTGTCTTCCTGTGTGTCTGAACCAGCACGTTGCAAGTTGAAAGAGATGCCAGAATACACACAATAAATATCCAGTCCACATTTAATGGAACTTGACTAGTAATTTTGTTTTTAAAAATTCCTGTGCTTAAAGACTTCTTAATAAACACCGTGGAAGAACATAACCACAAATAGGTGTTTTATCACCTTGGACGTATCTTTCTTGAAGTACAGTAAATAAAGAGGACAGTAAAAAAACTAAAATAAGAAGGCTGGCCCAGAAGGCCACTCATGGCCTTCAACCGTGTGTGGGAGGGAATCATTCCATAAGTCCCCTCTCCCCACACTTCTAGATTATACATAGGGATTGTCAGCAGTTTCACCCTGCTAATATCCACTGCTGTAGCAGGATATCATTTCAGGCAGTCCCCCAGAGAAATTGAACCTGTCTTATTTAAGGTCTTTGATACTAATAGTAAGATTCATCTTGCACTAGCTAAACAATAAGGAACCAATGCAGATTGTTGTGTGGATTATCACTTGCTGGGGTTCTGTTTGAGAGAAGACCTAGAAGCCTGTTGAAGACCCCCCATATTCAAAATCTTGTCTACTGTATTCTGAAAAATGATTCCTCCTCCCTAATTGGGCCCCCAGTAGTATTCCATTAGTTTTCTCAAAATGATGGTACTTCAAGATGAATGATAAATCAACCTGATCATCCTCTGGGACCGAATAGTGTACAAAACCAATGTGTTCATTTTCAGCCACAACCCTGACCTTGTTTTTTCCCCAGAATGTTGTTCAGAGTTCTCTGGACCCATGAGACTCTTACTGTAATGTGAACCTCTTATGGAACTTTTAGTGTCTTCATTCTAATCACTTTTCTTTAGTTTAAGAGGGACCTGTAGATTGTCAAATTTAAATAAAAATCTTTTTGCTCCCCAATCATTTTTATAGTTTGTTAGTAAGTTTGCTAATACCACCTGGTTTTTGGCTCCTTCCCACTCCAGCTTTTCCTTGTGTCCAGTTCTGCAGTGATGGGCAATGACATTTCAATCTTTTACACAAAAGACTTTGGTGTCCCAAATCCAGGTTGCTGATTATACTGTAGGAGCTAGGAGGGGAGAGACAGTCTCCAAGCCCAGAGCTCTATAGTGAGAGTGATGGCTAAATCTAAATGTTCTCTTAGTTTGCTTGGAGTGTGCAGGAGTCCTTTTAAAATACTGCTGTTGAGAGACCTTTTTCCACAGCATCATAAGCAGGCTGTTAGGAGCTGCAACATTAGTTGGTACCTAGGGAGAATGATTAATCTAGACAAGGTGGTGGTGATGATATAACAGAAGTTCCTCCCTGTCCTGTGCAGCTCAAAGAAAATGAATGGCACACTGGATCACCCAGATCAACCTGACCTAGATGCCATCAAGATGTTTGTGGGGCAGGTTCCACGGAGCTGGTGTGAGAAGGATCTGAGAGAACTCTTTGAACAGTATGGTGCTGTCTACGAAATTAACGTCCTGAGGGACAGGAGCCAAAACCCTCCTCAGAGCAAAGGTGAGCACTTCTGTCCTTCTCAGCTGATACTTGGGTTCCCAGCTATAGTCACTTGCACTCTGTCATGCTTCATCTCTCTGCTTATTCACATGCCAAGGAGTTAACTGTAGATATACAAATACATACACACACACAGACCTGATCTTTGTGCTTTATAAGTGCATCTGCATTCATATGTGGCTGTACTGTGGTCTGTGATCTCATTGTGTAAATTGGGCTAGGGTGATCGGACAAATGGGAGACCACTAAGGGAAATGGATGTCTCAGGTATGTAGCCTATTTGTTAGGTTTAGATTTCCCTTCTGAAGGATTGTAATAATGGAGCTGTAATATTTTGGATGAGATTCAAAACCAAAGTCTTGGTCAGTGGTTCTCAAACTTTTGAACTGGTGCCCCTTTCACATAGCAAGCCTCTGAGTGCGACCCACCTTATGAATTAAAAACACTTTTTTTTTTATATATTTAGCACCATTATAAATGCTGGAGGCAAAGTGGGGTTTGGGGTGGAGGCTGACAGCTCGTGACTCCCCATGTAATAACCTCGTGACCCCTTGAGGGGTCCCGACGCCCAGTTTGAGAACTACTGGTCTTGGTCATCTGTGCCAGCTGAAGATCGCATAGAACTCTTTTAAGAGGTTGCTAACCCCAATGTCCTTGCCAAATTTCGTATCAAGTAATTACATTCTCCTGCAGTTGAGATGGATACAATATGTTTGTCTTCCTATTTTAACTGCTTTGTAGACTTTCTGTACACTGTCAAACAATTGCTGTGTTTCAACCCAGGGGTAGCTCCATTTCAGAGGTGGTTAGTCATGCCTGTAATGACAGTTTGTAAAACAATTTGAGAAGGAAAGTTCAGATGCAGCTCACAGATATGCTTTGTATATGCCAACTACGTAGTCTACCATAAGCATTTTTCACTTAGCTTGTGAGAGAAGGGATTTGCTATAAGATGTTTACATGTGACTAATATATGCATTTTATTTAATATTTCTGGTAAATTTCTTGAAAGGGTAAATTTTGCCGAGTATCAGTAAAAACTTCCTTGTAGAGATTGATTAGGTTGTGGAAATGTCACTTGCGGGACGTGGCAAGAGCCTAATTGCTGTTGATGTTTAAAATTAAACTGAACAGATAGGGAACAATCCTGTCTTGGCTCCAGGGGAATGGAGAAGAAACTTAGTAGTAAGAGTGAGGGCCTTCTTAAGAGGGCTTCACTCTTCATCTTTAACTTCTAATTCTTATATCCATCACCTGGAGTAGCTACCTGTTTGAGACTAGCAAAACAGAATACAGTAACCTACTCTTTAACACCTCTCTGAATGACACATGCTCTCACAAGAGTACAGGCAATTTCTTCCTAGTCTGCACAGAAAAGGGTTAGAGTTATAGGTTTGGAAACAGAGGTGGTCAGGTCCTAAATCACGAATGTCCCCCAGAGGCTGTGCTGATGGAAAGACAAGAGAAGAGGGAGAAAGGAATTGGAGTGAGGGAGAACACAGAGACCTGCAATTCTGCACTCCCCCAGAGGCTTGAGGAAGGAGGAGTGAACAGACTAGAAAAACTTAGATTTTTTCTATCTCTAACTTCTAGGATTCTGTAGTCTGCAAGCTGCATTCAGGGAGACAGAAATAATAGAGGCTAAGGACTGCTCATAAAGCTGAACTCTGTTGTCTGTGTTTCACAACTATCCTATTTGTAACTATATCCACTTTTATAGACAAAAACCCTGTGGGCATTATGCGTTATTGGTTAAGTTTTGGAGTTGTAACTTTTTGTATAAATAACTACAGTCATTTGAGAACTGTTGAGTGTAATTTCTTTGCACACTAAGTCCATCTGGAGAGAGATTCCATCTTGAGTTGATGCCCAAGGCTGAAGTCTGATTAAGTGGGCAAAGAGAATGTTCATTATTTGTTCTCAGTGATAAGTGGAGCATTTAAAAGTCTGTATACAAAAGGCTCAGCCCTCGTGATGCTAAGAGCTAGCACTCATTGGGCTAGGTGTCTTTGAGAGTGGTGATGACAGTATTGAACAATTACTTGAACTGGCAGAAAAATACCATGCTTACTGGAAAAATGAGAGGTTTCAGAGTAACAGCCGTGTTAGTCTGTATTCGCAAAAATGAGAATGTCTCTAGAAACGTATTGTTGGGCAAGCCCAGTTGGGATGAGAGGAGAGCTCTTGTGAACCTTTGAGTGTGATACAGGGGCTGTTAGGCCTAGTCATTGAAGACGTCACATGTTATATAATATTATTTTGGCAGAAGTCCTATTCTAAATAGATTCAATATTAAGCTATTGCCATCTGTTTCCATCCATGATCCTTGTGTCTGTCAAAGAGTTTGTGTTTGAGGGGTAGAAGTGGTGCACTGTGTATCCCAGTCTGTCACACAGGAATTCAATATCCTTGATTTGCTTGTTTTGGGTTTGCATTGCAGGGTGCTGTTTTGTTACATTTTATACCCGTAAAGCTGCACTAGAAGCACAGAATGCTCTCCACAACATGAAGATCCTCCCAGGGGTAAGAGGCAGCATGCTCTTTCAAGCATCTTTTCTGCTTGTCTTTCTGTCCTGCCATTTACCCATGTTCTAAGCTCTTTGGCTTCACTGATGCACAAACATTGCCTTGCTCTTCTGCATGATTATTTTAGAACATGAATTCAAAGGGAGGGGCCTAGAGCTGCAAGTCACGGCAGCAGATCTCGAAGAGGTTTTGAGGGGAAAGGGATGGCAGGGAATTGTGTGCGCTGCTTCTGGGGAACACAATGAAGTACCCAGGGGGAATGGTGGCATATCAGTTGAAAGATATGGGGAACACTCCTTGGGATCCTTTCCTAGAAATTTCTGTGGGGTTATATCTCACCCTTCTCTAATAGCTGTGTTGGCTCCCCTCCATGTACTTAGTGGTTCCTGTGGGGTAATGTGACTCAGCTATGTACAGAGTGAATACATCAAGTTTGAGATGCTCTTCTTTGGGTTTCAGATGCACCATCCCATCCAGATGAAACCAGCTGACAGTGAAAAAAATAATGGTAAGTTGTACTAAAGTCTGGTTTTTAGGGTATTGTTAATGTTGATGGGGAAATTTCAAGGGATCCCATCCCTCTTGCAGTGATCTCTGGGCAGCAGAGCGTCTATGTGTGTGGTGAAGTTTGTGAATTAGAGAGCTGGGAGGAATTTATGCCCACAAAGGGATAAATAAATAAGTGTGAGGTTTCTAAACTTCCTGGAATCATGCTCTCTCTCCTGCTGCTGCTTATCCCACAACAGTTATACTAATTGGGAAGGCATTCAGTGAGTTATTTTCTGCACTTGCCTGTTGTTTAACCCCCAACACCATTATCCATGTACTTGGCTGGTTGACTGGTTTGAGAAAAGTCCACCATAACTAGTGTTGGATTCACAATCTCCTCTAATAAGTTGTGTTTGCTTTACAAGAAAGATGAAACTGGTCTAAATAGCTTTTTAGGGCAGAGGTTATCACTTGCTGTATATTTGTACAGTGGTTAGCCCCATATGATCCCAGACCAGTTGAGGTCTCTAGCTGCTATCGCAGTATAAATAATAAATTCTTCATGGTGGAAATTTGTTTATTTATACACAGATACTCCATCAGCATATTATTACAAGACCAGTAAATGCAGAAAATGCCAGAGTTAAGGTTGCATGTAACCCCTTACTTTTGTCTTTTGTTCCTCGTACAACCACATTTCAATAATCTAATTACATTATCATAGACTTTCTCAAGTAATACAATAAAACAACATACAGTAGTTCAACAGCCTTGGGTAAGAATGTGTAATATAGCATCTTGTACACCTCTACCCTGATATAACACAGTCCTCAGGAGCCAAAAAATCTTACCACATTATACGTGAAACCGCGTTATATCGAACTTGCTATGGAGGGCTGGGTAGAGAAGGCTGTGCCTCCCCAAACAGCCTGGCCCCACCCCCTATCCAACCCCCACCTACTTACCCCTCAGAATTCCCGACCCATCCAGCCCCCCCTGTCCCCTGACTGCCCCCTGAGACTCTCTGCCCCTTATCCAAACCCCTGGCCCCCTTAACATGCCACAGCCATAGGTGCTGACTCTGTGGGTGCTCCGGGGCTGGAGGACCCACGGAGAAAAATTGGTGGATGCAGAGCACCCACCGGCAGCTCCCCGCCCCAGCTCACCTCCACTCCGCCTCCTCCCCTGAGCACGCTACCGCCACTCTGCTTCTCCCCCCTCCCTCTCTCCCTCCAAGGCTTGCTGCGCCAAACAGCTGATTCGCGGCAAGCCTTGGAGGGAGAGAGGGAGGGGGAGAAGTGGAACGGCGGCATGCTCAGGAGGGGGAAGAGGCGGAGGTGGAGCAGAGATGAGCTGGGGCGGGGAGCGGTTCCTCTACCCCGCCCCCCGTTACTTGCTACGCCCTCCCACCCTGCCCCAGCTCACCTCCGCTCCCTGTCCTCCCCTGAGCATGCTGCCGCAAACCTGAGAGGGAGGGGGGAGGAGGGGAAATGCTTTACTGCGTTATATCCAAATACGCGTTATGTCAGATCCTGTTATATCAGGGTAGGGTTTAGTATTTTTTCATTCTTTTATGCTTACCCTAATTTTATTGTCTTCATGGACCAGTATATTGATTGTTTGTTTGTTACAACTACTGTGTGCTCAGTGCTGTATAAGACTTGGAAAGACAATCCTTGCCCCAAAGAGCCTATAATTTAAAAGACAGACATAAAGAAGACAGGATGCATTGGACACCCTTGAGAAGGGAGTAACTTGGAGTTGGGGTTATTTCTATATATAAACAGAGTTAACTCACTACTTCTAGACATGGAAGAAGTGAATGAGGAAGGATTGGCGACTGACTCAGTTGAGATTGGCAGGTCATTACATAAATTAGGAGCAACCTGGAAAAGATATGGGGATTGGAGAGAGAGAATAAAAAACAAATGGAATTTCAGGTCTTGGCAGTATTGCGGAGTAGGAGTTATGGAAGGTTTTGCATGAGTCAGGGTATAAGATGTAGGCCATATTGCAGTTGTGCTGAGCCTTGAAGGCAGGGACAAAGAGTTTATGGGGAAACCAATTAAAAATAGCACTTCTGTCTGAAAATTAACCTACATTGTTACAAGTAACAGCTAAGATTCATGTAACTGAAAGTGACTAGAAAAACCATAAAGAATAATTTCAGATTTTGCAGCTGTGCTGGCTGCAACTGATTGGCAAGAACCTGAGAAAATCTTGTAATCTGAAACTATTTGGTTGGATGCTGCTTGGAACATCCTTCTAAAGCACCATAGAAAGCCCACAGGAGGGAGCTTCATTCCTGTATGTGTTAGGAACGACTCAGGTGAATAAGAGCAGAGTTCCCACCTTTGAACCTTTCCAGGTATGCCTTTCCTACACTTTCACTGGCCGTGTAAATTAGCCAGAGTGCTGCCTTCCTTTGCTGAGCGCTTTGGGAGCTCTGTAACAAACCCTTTTCAGAAAGTACTGTGCATAACATGCATTTTTAAAGGGCTTGTAACTAGCGACCTATGTATTCTGATTTTTCATAACAGCAGAGTTTGTCACAGAATTGTGCTCCAGAATCTGAGCTTTTGGCCTTTTTTTTTTTTTTTAAATGTTTCTGGCCATTGTGATTGTGAAGAAAGCCTTGAAAATGTAATGTACTGCAATGATTTCTGCTTGTTTGCAGACAGCCTGGAGCAATAGCCCTGAGAAACATGAACTACTCTGTTCATTTAAATGGATTGTTAACCTAAAGATGACAATCTGTGGTATATAATAAACTGAATATGTAAGGACAGCACAAAATACAGTGTGACTATGGAAAAGTAAATAACATGAGGCCACTGTATTGTTATCCATTTTCATATTTAACTCAATAACATCATCCATTTTAAAAATTCTCTGAAGCTGGTGCAGAATTTTGAGAATTTCCTCCAGAGTGTAGCAGAACCCTTCTGTAAAATGTAGGTCCAGATCACAGTAGATTACATAGGGGCTTTGTTTAACTCAATCAAATCAAGACCAAATTTCACCTGATGCTCTGATGGCTAGTTACAGGCCACATTTAAATGCCTCATTGTTTCAGCACTAGAGAGATTCAGAAATGTTTTAGAAAGTTATTGGTGTCTAGTCATGAGGTCAGAGAGAGAGTTCTACCATGGATTAGTAACTCTCAAAAAAAAAATCAAGGAATTGGGGATGAATGGTGAATTTTCAAAGTGGCAGAAGGTTAACAGTGGGGTACCTTGAGGTTCCATACTAGGTTTGGTATTTATATATATATATTTATGGTCTGGAAAGCAGGTAAGCAATGAGCGAGCAAAATTTGTACATGACATAAAAAATGGGCAGTGTGATGGCAGATAGCTCAGTAGTACTCACTACACAGTGACAGTGAAGAAAGCAAACAAAATGTTAGGATGCAAAAAGAGAGACAGAAAATTATACTAAAAATATAATTAATGCTGTTCAGAATTTTTCTAATGAAAATTTTTTCATCAGAAATGGTCTTTCCTTTGATATGAAAATTTTAAAGGAAATTTGAGGGTTTTCAAAATTTTCTGTCTTTAAATGAAAAGTTCCAAACTAAAAACAGATTTTTTTTTCAGGAAAACAAAAAAATTTTTTTGAATAAAAATGTTCATGAAAAAAATTTGAATACCTTAAAAATTGTTCCTTTTCAAAAACTGGAATGAAAATTGTTTTGAACTTTAATAAAAATTTTGCAAAAAAAGTGAACTCTTCTGATTAGCTCTGATTACAGAATGACTATATAAATTAATGATATGTGCTCATATGGGATACTATTTTGGATTCTTATCACCTGTCTTCGAAGGGACACAGCAGAAATAGAGGAGATTTACGGATGAACCACGAGATTGATTAGAGGTATGGAAAGACTGCTGTATTAAGAAAGAAATTGAAAAGAAGATTGACTGTTAGGAGAGGAGGTAAATGAGAGGAAACATGATAGAGGTGCATAAAATAACAAATAGTAACAAGAAAAGAAAAGGAGTACTTGTGGCACCTTAGAGACTAACCAATTTATTTGAGCATGAGCTTTCGTGAGCTACAGCTCACTTCATCGGATGCATACCGTGGAAACTGCAGCAGACTTTATATACACACAGAGAATATGAAACAATACCTCCTCCCACCCCACTGTCCTGCTGGTAATAGCTTATCTAAAGTGATCATCAGGTTGGGCCATTTCCAGCACAAATCCAGGTTTTCTCACCCTCCACCCCCCCACACAAATTCACTCTCCTGCTGGTGATAGCCCATCCAAAGTGACAACTCTTTACACAATGTGCATGATAATCAAATTGGGCCATTTCCTGCACAAATCCAGGTTCTCTCACCCCCTCACCCCCCTCCCAAAAACCACACACACAAACTCACTAACCAGCAGGATAGTGAGTTTGTGTGTGTGGTTTTTGGGAGGGGGGTGAGGGGGTGAGAGAACCTGGATTTGTGCAGGAAATGGCCCAACTTGATTATCATGCACATTGTGTAAAGAGTTGTCACTTTGGATGGGCTATCACCAGCAGGAGAGTGAATTTGTGTGGGGGGGGTGGAGGGTGAGAAAACCTGGATTTGTGCTGGAAATGGCCCAACCTGATGATCACTTTAGATAAGCTATTACCAGCAGGACAGTGGGGTGGGAGGAGGTATTGTTTCATATTCTCTGTGTGTATATAAAGTCTGCTGCAGTTTCCACGGTATGCATCCGATGAAGTGAGCTGTAGCTCACGAAAGCTCATGCTCAAATAAATTGGTTAGTCTCTAAGGTGCCACAAGTACTCCTTTTCTTTTTGCGAATACAGACTAACACGGCTGTTACTCTGAAACCAGTAACAAGAAAGTAAATCGTATTTACCGTCTCTTATAATGCAAAAACAAGGAGACATTTGATAAAACTGTAAACCAACAAATTTATAACTGATAGGGACGTGTCTATGATTTTGGTCTTGGTTTTTTTTGTGTGGCATTCACATAATACATAAATAACCTATGGAGCTCCTGTAATTAGTTATTACTGGGTGCAAGAGCTTAGTAAGAGTCAAAAAAGGAGTAGACAGTTACACAGATAATGAACGCATCTACAGTTTACATTCGGTAGGATAAAAAAAAGACATAGGAATATCATACCCTGTTGACTTAAAGAAGTGGTTTTCAACCTGTGGTCCACAGACCCCAGGGGGTCTTCAGCTCATTTGAAATTTTTTAGGGGTCACACATGAAAAAAGGTTGAAAACCATCCGCTAACTGACAGGTTAGGGGAATTTTCTTCCCCTGGGCAGATTAACTGTTCTCTATAAGATTTTTTGCAACTTCCTCTATATCTGGTACTGTCACACAGGATATTGTAACTGGATGGTGCACTGGTCGGAACTAGGATGGTATTTTCTATGTCATTATTAAAATGACATTAGAATGGATACATACGAAACTTAGCTTATACAGCGGTTGCTGTTGCTCCCCCTGTCATGACAGGAGTATGGGGAAATAAGCAAAATTAACTTGAAGTAATCTGCTTGATGGAGAATATGACCAAATGGACCTAACAGAATCCTGGTGGGGTGATTTTTCTATTTACATTTTCAGTATAAATAGGTTCAATTGTAGACAGTAAGGGGTGCAGTGTGGAGCTAGATGCCCTCTCTTCACCAGGGTTGGTGTGGGGTGGGGGGAAGCTCAATTCCCCCATGTCACAAGCCGGCTGGCCCTCTAAGGGTATGTCTACACTATGAAATTAGGTTGATTTTTATAGAAGTCGATTTTATACAGTTGACTGTGTATGTCCCCACTAAGCGCATTAAGTCAGCGGAGTGTGTCTTCACTACCGTGGCTAGCATCAACTCATGGAGCGGTGCACTGTGGGAAGCTATCCCACAGTTCTCGCAGTCTCCACTGCCCATTGGAATTCTGGGTTAAGCTCCCAATGCCTGCTGTGGCAAAAACATTGTCGCGGGTGGTATTGGATACATGTCATCAGTCTCCCCTCCCTCCTTCCCTCTCTCCCTCCGTGAAAGCAACTGCAGACAATCATTTCACACCTTTTTTCTTGGGTTACCCGTGCAGATGCCATAGCACGGCAAGCATGGAGCCAGCTCAGCTCACTACTGCTATTGCGAGCATTTAAACACCTTGCGCATTATACTGCAGTATGTGCAGAACCTGACTAAGAGATGGCAGCACAAGGACGATTGAGAGAAGGACATGAACACAGATGTTCCTGAAAGCACGGGAGGTGGCAATTGGGACATCATGGAGGCAGTTCGGCTGGTTGATACAGTGGAATTCTGGTTTGTTTGAACACCTACAGGAAGGGACTTACTTTCCAGACCAGAAAATAACGCTTGGGGATGTTGAAAGGCCTAGAGCTATCCTTGGGGACCCAGCCTACCCCTTAATGCCATGGCTCATGAAGCCATACACAGGCACCCTGGACAGTAGTAAGGAGCTATTCAACTATAGGCTGAGAAAGTGCAGAATTGTGGTAGAACGTGCCTTTGGATGTTTAAAAGCTCGCTGGCGCTGTTTGCTGACTAGGTTAGACCTCAGCACAACCAATATTCCCATTGTTATTACTGTGTGCTGAGTGCTCCATAATATCTGTGAGAGTAAGAGGGAGATGTTTATGGCAGGGTGAGAGGTTGAGGCGAATCGCCTGACTGCCAATTTTGAACAGCCAGAAACCAGGGCGATTAGAAGAGCACAGGTAGATGCGCTGCGCATCAGAGAGGCTCTGAAAACCAGTTTCATGACTGACCAGGCTACGGTGTGACAGTTGCGTGTGTTTCTCCTTGATGCAAACCCTCCCCCTTCGTTGATTTTAATTCCCTGTAAGCCAGCCACCATCCCCACTTAGATCACAGCTGGCAAAGGAAATAAAGTCACTATTGTTTTGAAACCATACATTCTTTCTTTATTAATTGAAAAAAAAAAAGGGAGATAACTGATAAGGTAGCCCGGGTGGGGTAGGGGAGGAAGAAAGGACAAGGCCACATTGCTTATTGTGGCCACACTACAAATCAAAACTGTTTGAATGACAGCCTTCTATTGCTTGGGCCATCCTCTGGAGCAGAGTGGCTGGGTGCCCAGAGGGGGGTCCCGTTCCCCCCCCAGCATTCTTGGGCTTCTGGGTGAGAAGGATATGGAACTTGGGGAGGAGGGCAGGCGGTTGTACAGTGGATGGAGTGGCGGTCTGTACTCTTGTTGGCTTTCCTGCAGCTCCGCCAGATGCCTGAGCATGTCCGTTTGCTCCCCCATTAGCCTCAGTATTGCATCCTGCCTTTTATTGCACTAACTTAACGCTTTCCTGGACTCTGCCACTGAATGCCTCCATGCATTTAGCTGTGCCCTGTCAGTGTCGGAGGACTGCATGAGCTCGGAAACCATGTCATCGCGAGTGCTTTTTTTCGCCTTCTAATCTGCGATAACCTCAGGGATGGAGATGGGGGCGCATAGAAACATTTGCATCTGATAGGGAATAAAAAGGGAGAGTAAAATTTAAGATGATACATTTCTGAGAACAAAAGGGAGACTCTTTCACAGTGAAGTAAGCAATTCACAGCAGACAGCACACGTGCTTTAGGTACAAGGTCACATTTTGCCTTTTATATTGAGCGCCTGCTGGTATGGTGACACATCACCCATGTCTGGGCAACAAAATTCGGTTTCTAGGCAGCCATGGTAAGTCAAAGGGTATGCGGGTTTGGCTTCTAACGCCTTCATAACATGTGAGAATGTTTTCAAACTGCAGCGTCCTCCTTTCCCATAGCAAGCAAAGTCGATTAGGTTTGCCATTTAAAAGGAGGGGCTGTGGTTTTCAGGGGGATGTGCAGCACACATCTTTCTCCCCTCCCCTCCGCCCCCATGGCTATTTGGGATGATCCCCTCACCCCGCCATGTGGCTATTCTCAGGGATGATCCCTTTTAGCCAAGCGCGAACAGCCCAGCATGAACGGGGTCCTTTTACTGTTCCCTTACAAAAAGTCCCCTATTTCAACCAGGTGACCATGAATGATATCGCTCTCCTGAGGCTAACACAGAAAGATATAGACTGAATGTTGCTTGAATGCGACCAAAGCCCAGGACCATTTGCTGTCATGCTTTGTGCTACAATGATTCCAGACTACTTGCTACTGGCTTGGCGTGGTAAAATGTCCTACCTTGAAGGACGAAATAAGGCAGCCCTCCCCAGAAACCTTCTGCAAAGGCTTTCAGAGTACCTCCAGGAGAGCTTCATGGAGATGTCCCTGGAGGATTCCCGCTCCATCCCCAGACACGTTAACAGACTTTTCCAGTGGCTGTACTGGCCGCAAATGCATCCCAAGTCTTCAGTGTAAATCAGACATTAAACACTATTGCTTTTAAACCCTGTACTGTAGTTACAAATATGCACTCACCAGAGGTGCCTTCTCCGCCTTCAGGGTCGGGGGTCCCGCCTTGGGAGGGTATTGGCTCCAGGGTGATGAAAAGGTCCTGGCTGCCAGGGAGAATGGATTCACCACTTGCCTGCTGTGCATTCTCCTCCTCCTCCTCCTCTTCCTCATCCACAAAATCCTCCTCCATGTCACGTGAGACTCCCCCCTTGTAGGTGTCCACGGACAGCGGTGGGGTAGTGGTAGGGTCCCCCCCTAGAATGCCATGCAGCTGATCATAGAAGTGGCATGTTTATGGGGCTTTGACCCAGAGTGACTGTTTGCCTCCTTTGTCTTTTGGTAGGCTTGCCTGAGCTCCTCGACTTTCATGTGGCACTGCTGTGTGTCCCTGTTGTAGCCTCTGTCCATCATGCTCTGTGCGATTTTTGGCATATATATTAGCATTTCTTCTTTTGATTGGAGTTCGGCCTGCACAGATTCTTCTCCCCATACAGCAATCAGATCCAATGTCTCCCGTTTGCTCCATGCTGGAGCTCATTTGCGATTCTGGGGGGACTGCATGGATACCTGTGCTGCTGAGTTCGCCACACTGACCAAACAGGAAATGAAATTCAAAAGTTCCGGGGGCTTTTCCTGTGTACCTGGCTAGTGCATCGGAGTTGAAAGTGCTGTCCAGAGCGGTCACATTGGAGCACTCTGGGATAGCTCCTGGAGGCCAATAACGTCGATTTGCATCCTCACTACCCCAAATTCGACCCAGCAAGGTCGATTTTAGCGCTACTCTCCTCGCTGGGGAGGAGTACAGAAGTCAATTTTAAGAGCTCCTTAGGTCGACGGAAGGGGTTGCTGGTGGAGACGCATCCATTATAAAATTGACCTCAAGTGGCTAAATTCAACCTAACCCTGTAGTGTAGTCCAGGGCTCAGTGATAGATTCCAAGGTCAGAAGGTACCATTGTGATCATCTTGTCTGTCCTCTTGTATAACACAGGCCATAGAACTTCCATAAAATAATTCATAGAGCAGCATCTCTTTTCGAAGAACATCCAGTCTTGACTTAAAAATTGCCAGTGATGGAGACTCCAACAGGACCCCTGGTAAATTTTTCCAATGGGTAATTACCCTCACTGTTTTTAAAAAATAAAAACAAAAACAAAACTATTTTCAGTCTGAATGTTTCTAGCTTCAACATCTAGTCATTGGATCATGTTATACCTTTCTGTGCTAGATTGAAGAGCCCATTATTAAATATTTGTTCTCCATGTAGATACTTATAGACTAATCAAGTCACCCCTTAACCTTTTCTTTGTTAAAGTAAATAGATTGAGCTCTCTGAATCTGTCACTGTAAGGCATGTTTTCTAATCCTTTAATAATTCTCATGACTCTTCTATGAACTCTTTCCAATTTATCAACATCCTTCTTGAATTGTGGGCACTAGAATTGGACATAGTATTCCAGAAGCAGTTGCACCAGTGCCAAATATAGAGGTAAAATCCCCTCTAATAAGGTGTGTCTGCTTTACAAGAAAGATGAAACTGGGGCCTAAATAGCTTTTTAAGGCAGAGGTTATCACTTGCTGTATATTTGTACAGTGGTTGGCCCCGTATGATCCCAGACTGGTTGAGGTGTCTAGCTGCTACCGCAGTATAAATAATAAATTCTTCATGGTGGAAATTTGTTTATTTATACACAGATACTCCATCAGCATATTATTACAAGACCAGTAAATGCAGAAAATGACAGAGTCAACATTGCATTAACTCTTTTGGCCACAGTGTGACATGGGGAGCTCATGTTCAGCTGATTATCCACCACAACCCCCAAATCTTTTCAGAGCCACTGCGTCCCAGGATAGAGTCCCCAGTCCTATAAGGCTGGCCTACATTCTTTGTTCCTAGATGTACACATTTAGCTGTATTAAAATGCATATTATTTGCTTGCACCCAGTTTACTAAGTAATCCAGATCACTCTGAATCAGTGACCTGTCCTCTTCATTATTTATCACTGTTCCAATTTTTGTGTCATCTGTAAACTTTATCAATGACGATTTTATGTTTCTTCTAGGTTATTGATAAAAATATTAAATAGCTTAGGGCCAAGAACTTATCCCTGCAGGACCCACTAGAAACACACCCAATCAATGATGAGTCCCTGTTTACAATTACATTTTGAGACCTATCAGTTTGCCAGTTTTTAATCCATTTAATATGTACCATGTTAATTTTATATCATTCTAGTTTTTTAGTCAAAATATTGTGTGGAACCAAATCAAACACCTTACATAAGAACATAACAGTGGCCAAACTGGGTCAGACCACAGATCCGTCCAGCCCAGTATCCTGTCTGCTGACAGTGGCCAATGCCAGGTGCCCCAGAGGGAGTGAACCTAACAGGTAATGATCAAGTGATCTCTCCCCAGTTGAAGGTGTTAGGGAGGCTTACTTATAATTGACCCCAGTTATGGGGAGAGAATTAGGAAGGACCTTATAAACAGGGTTGAGAAGAACTCAGAACAGTCGGGAGCAATGATGGAGTGCTACTGCAGACAGCCAGGACCAGCTGGAGAGCTGGGGCTGAGTTTCTGAGAGAAGCAGTCTGTTAAGCCTTCAAGGAGCAGCCTGAAAGTTTAGAGACACTACAGAGCCAGGATCAGGTGCCTGGGTAACTCCGTGACTCTAAAGAGGAGAGAGTCAGGGAACAGCTGGAGAGACTAGGTGGAAACAATTGAAGACAGACCTCAGACAGAGACTGAAAAGAGAGAGACTGTTTGAAACTTACTCCTGGGGGAATGCTGTGCACAATATTTTAAAATTTTGCATATTTTTTTCAAAATAACGCAATATAATCAAGCTGGTTTCAATTATTTTGGTAATTTATTTAAACTACAGTACAATGGATGGAGAATGGGAGTGGGGAGCATTGGAGGAAATCACCAAACCCGCTTTGTCTAATAGTAATGTAGCTAGTATTGACCCTTTACTTCCGGTTATTAGTCAACAAATATATGCAGCCATATGCTCAGTGTTACATCATAGGCAACTGAAGAGCAAGTGAGGGCTGGGGACTCAAACTCATAATTTATACTGGCTACTGACCATCTCCAAAAAGGTTAGTAGCAAACAGTTCATGGAGCACATTTTGATAAGAATTTTTTTCAGTCCAAAAATTTAGACCAGTTCTAATCACTAAAGCACCATAAGCATTTATAAGGCCATACTGTTGTTTACAATAAGGCTCATTTACACCACTCTGGCAATGTAAAGGAGCCTTAAAATTTTTACACATGTTTTATACTCCTGGGGGAATTCACTAAGAACAGTGGAACAATTCACTAAGTAAGCAGGCTGCTACATTCTGCTCTGCCTGAGGGAACAGAGCCTATCCCATGCCTACCTCTTCAGAAACACTCCAAAACCCTGCCCCTTCACGCCAAGCATGCCGCAATAGCAAATGAGAGGGACAGAGTGTCTCTCTCTCTCACACACACACACGACTGCCCAACACCCCCATTCCCACCCCTGTGGTGATTTACATTTCTACTGTCTGCTCTGGGTGCCCAAACCAACCTGCCTGCACTGCCATGTAGGGGGTGCATGACTGCTCTTTAAGCTTCCCTTTGCTTCCCCATCAGAAGTCATTTTTCTGCAGGGAAGCAAAGAAATCTGCAAGGGCCATGAATTCTGTGCAAGCACAGTGATGTAGAATTCTCCCAAGAGTAGAAACTGTAAAATAGCCAGACCTCAGAGAGGTGGAACTGTGACACCAGCAAGAGGCTGGGAAGAAACACTGTTTTTAAGTTCTCATTTTAACAAACTAGTGCTTGAGAAGGAGTGCTAATACGTGACTTGGCATGTATTGGCATGATGGTGCTTTTGTTGTAGCTGAAGAATGTGGAGGGCATTCCCCACACCCTGGCACTCTGGCTTCAGTGTAATGTCTTTGTGTGGTTGGCAGTCACGATGTGCTAGCACTCTAGCTGTAGTGTGGGGCATGAGGGGTTATTCCCTTAGCGGTGGCTGCAGTAGTTAAGGTTTCTCCTTACACACATCCCTATGCCAGTCTTTTGGACTGGGTGCATGGATGATGTGGATTCCTTTTGTGCCAGTACTCTGCCCATAGTGTATGGAGAAAGCTTTCTTTGTGATGATCTTTGGCTATGGCGTGGTGCGTGAGCATTGGGGATTCCTATTGTGACGGTGCTCTGGCTGTAGTGAATGTGAGGAATTCTTCTTATGCTGGTGCTTTGGCTGTAGCATGATGCATGGACAATGGGAATTCCCCTTATGGCGGCACTCTGGCTGTGGTGCGGTGCAGTTTCTCCCAGAAGCAGAGCCAGCCCTCACTCTCACTCTTATTTTGTTTCTTGGTGTAATGTCTAGCTTTATTTGAGGCCTTGTATTGAGGCATTGTATTTGTATTTGAGGCATTGTATTGAGGCATTCCGTGGAGGATGGAAACTGAGGACAGGCACTGCAGAACGACCCAAGACCAGTAGCGGGCATGGCAGAATGAGTGAATATATCTATATCCCCTTCAGCCAAGCTCTCTCTGTTGGAAGAGTTCAGTTCATCCTCCACATTCAAAGGGCTTGGAAGGGAGGAGCAAGCATTCCGCACATTACTATTTATTCATGTAATTAAAGCATAAAACACTTGTAGACTCCTTTCAGGTTCACTAGAAATGTCCTATGAGCATTCTCTTAAATGAGTAAAATCTCATCACTTGGAATAGGTGGGAGTTTGACTGGACAAATCCCTAGAGTTTTCTGCTGCAGGGAACAATCCCACACTGTCCAGTGAGGGGGAGAAGGGTTTAACTAAATGAGAACTAGTCGTCTTCCTCAATCTAATTGCTGATCCCTTTAACCTCTTTCTCTGAGTTGGTACTCAGTGCTTTATCACCCTGAGTATCTCTTATTGCAGGAACACTGCGCTCCTTCAGCCTCTGATTTCAACCACTAGAGTAGCTGGGTAATATGAACAAGGCCTACTGAAATAATGAGAGCTCTCGAGTTCCCTGCTTGATGTGAGTGCTACTTTACTGTAATGCTAAGGCTTCTTTCCTTTGATTCCTCAGCTGTGGAAGATAGAAAGCTGTTTATTGGGATGATCTCCAAGAAGTGCAATGAAAATGACATCCGGGTGATGTTCTCCTCCTTTGGGCAGATTGAGGAATGCAGGATACTACGGGGCCCAGATGGCCTGAGCCGAGGTAAGCACAAAGCATCCCTAACAGTTCAAGGTTTTCCTCTGGACTCTTTCCCCTGCACCTCAAGATCAGATTTTGTCTATATTGATTGGTAGGGCGCTTCAGACCAGGGGGTATTTTCCTTTGTTTGTCTTCAGTTGTTGAGATGAATCTGGTGGGTTAGTTTGATTCTTTCTGCTGTCTCCCCAGGTTGTGCATTTGTGACTTTTACAACAAGAGCCATGGCGCAAACAGCAATCAAAGCAATGCACCAAGCACAGACCATGGAGGTGAGATAAATCTTTTTGGGGACATGGGGATAGGCTTCACCACTCAGAGATCATAAAGCTTGATGGGCAGGGGGAGGGGAGATCTTTGGAGTTAGTTTTCCTGACAGTGCGTCTTGGACTGAAAGATCTATTAAATATTTTAGCAAATAGCAAAAGTCAATACAAACTAAAGTGAAAAGCAGCTGAGATTTTGAACATTTGAGGTAGGAATGGCACCTTTATATGTGCGGGGGCGAGAGCACTCCATTCCCGTAGGTTTGTGCCATATTTACGCAGTTGCTTGGGAGGTTGTAACTATGTGAACTGCTATTTTCAGGGTTGCTCTTCTCCCATCGTGGTGAAATTTGCAGATACGCAGAAGGACAAAGAGCAGAAACGTATTGCTCAGCAACTCCAGCAGCAGATGCAACAGATAAGCGCAGCCTCTGTATGGGGAAACCTGGCTGGTCTGAACACACTTGGACCCCAATACTTAGCAGTGAGTTTCCTGTGTGGGTTCTACCAATCTGCCTATCTAAGATGCTTATGTAGACCTCCTCATCTTACTATTTGAGCACGTCACAATCTTCAGTGTATTTATATTCACTACATTCCTGTGAGGGACTTAATGTTATTCCCCATTTTACAGATGGGGAGCTGAGGCATAGAGATACTATAACTTGCCCAAAGTCACCTGCTGGGAAGATTTTCTCCTTAGGTTAACTTCTCTTGAGTACTTTACATGTGTGTAATTTCAAGCCCCTTTTCAGTTCTGTCCGCCATCAAAGTTGTTGTATTCATCTCCCACTCTTTCTTCTCCAGCATTTATTACATTACTCTTATTATTTATTTCCACAAAAATTGACGCCCACAAACGTTCGGTGCTGTACAAACAGAAAAGAATGTCTGATCCCTGCCCCAAGGAGCTCACAATTTAAAACCCCAACAAACAGGCAGGCAGAGACTAGATGTAGTGAATAGTGGTACAGCATATATAGAGCTTTATAACAAAAAATGACAAACTAAATTATTGTTCAAGCTTACTTTCACCAGTTTTCTCAGTTGTTTGGCATTGCTGGGTTCACAGGGGAGGAATGTCTCTCACATCACTGTGCTCTGGCTCTTGTGTGGGACTTCAAGGGGATTTGGGGGGCTTCTCCTCTTGCTGTTACAGTGTGGGGGGTAGAGAAGGGCGAAATTTTCACCTTGTTCTGGCTGTGATGTAATGCAGGAGGTGGAGGAAATTTCCCTTTTTGCTATTGCTTTGGATTTGCTGGAGTGGGGTTTCTTTGTGACAACACTCTAGCTATGGAGAAAAGGGCAGGAATTCCTCCTAAATGGCACTCTGTCTGTGGCTCAGTCAGTACACGATGGGGATTCCCCTCATGATGGTGCTTTTGCTGTAGCTGAAGAATGTGGAGGGCATTCCCCACACCCTGGCACTCTGGCTTCAGTGTAATGTCTTTGTGTGGTTGGCAGTCACGATGTGCTAGCACTCTAGCTGTAGTGTGGGGCATGAGGGATTATTCCCTTAGCGGTGGCTGCAGTAGTTAAGGTTTCTCCTTACACACATCCCTATGCCAGTCTTTTGGACTGGGTGCATGGATGATGTGGATTCCTTTTGTGCCAGTACTCTGCCCATAGTGTATGGAGAAAGCTTTCTTTGTGATGATCTTTGGCTATGGCGTGGTGCGTGAGCATTGGGGATTCCCATTGTGACGGTGCTCTGGCTGTAGTGAATGTGAGGAATTCTTCTTATGCTGGTGCTTTGGCTGTAGCATGATGCATGGGCAATGGGAATTCCCCTTATGGCGGCACTCTGGCTGTGGTGCGGTGCAGTTTCTCCCAGAAGCAGAGCCAGCCCTCACTCTCACTCTTATTTTGTTTTTTGGTGTAATGTCTAGCTTTATTTGCAGCTCCTTCAGCAGACAGCAGCTGCCTCATCTGGGAACCTGAACACACTGAGCAGTCTCCACCCAATGGGAGGTGAGTGTTTCACTTGAAGACAGGTTCAGTACCAAAATAGAGGATCGGCAGTGGTGGTCTAGTTGTGAAGGAAGCCAAAGGGCTGCTGACATATCTACCTCCTTTGTGCAGAATAGTCCTGAGTTACCCACCACTGCACAGGCGAGAGAGGGATTATGAGGTATCCAGCCCTGCAGTTACAAATCTGCATGTGAAGATATTCTCCTTTGAGTTTAGTTAGCAATGGTTCCCTGGAAATTGTGGTGTGCTCTCAGGATCCACCCTACCTCTGATGGGCATGTTTTTGAGTAAATATTTGTCTTCCCTCATGAGCAGAGAGGCCTGGAACTCCAGATTTTCTTGAAAGTAGGCATGTGTCTGAAGCATCACATGTTGAAATAAACACAACTGCATATATTTCATTGATGGAACATTCTCTGTGGCTTTTAATTTAAATTATTTTCTTGTAAGAAAGAAATTAAATGGATAAAATGTAGGAAATGCTATTGTAAGAAAGGTGACTTGTAAAAGTGGCCTTTCATTCAGGATATCTGCTACTCATGCATTTGAGTCACCTGTCTGATATCTCTCTGTAGAGCCAATACAGCTACAGAGGAGGGAAATGTCTCATGTTTTAATAAAATGAGCCAAATTGCTGACTGGGGGCTGTAGCCAGGATCCCCATCTATTGCAGCGGAGTCATAAAGAAGAGTTCTGTGGGGAGCTGAGTCCTAGACCATTTAGGAATTTGTAGATAATGAAAAAGATCTTGAATTCTGACTGAAAGTGGTTTGGCAGCCAGTGCCCTCATGGAGAAGAAAAATAATGAAAACCATCTTAGTACCACCAACCACCCTGCCAGATCCTACAAGCTGGAGGCTACACATCATAATTACCTCCATATACTGTACGGTCATGCAAAACAGTGTGTGCATTATGTGAATAGAGGCCAAGTTAACAATGTGAATTAATTTTGAATGTCCTGATTTGTGTGTGCATACACTTAGCTTTAACACATTAATGAGAAGGAGCTTATGGAAAATAGTATATTTTAGTTCCTTCTGCATCTCGTAGAAAGTTGGACTTAAACCACAGTATGTCAGTTCTAACCCTAGGCTCTGACTCTGAGGTACGTAAAGTCCAGTCTATCCATTCTAGGTTTTTTCACAGCTCTTAGTTAAAGACGTGATGAACCTGACGGTACCAGTCTGCACCATCTTGTGGAAGCAAGAAATTACTAGGGCTGTCAAGTGATTAAAAAAATTAATCATGATTAATCATGCTGTTAAACAATAATTGAATACCACTTATTTAAATATTTTTGGATGTTTTCAACATTTTCAAATATATTGATTTAAATTACAATACAGACTACAAAGTGTACAGTGCTCACTTTATTTTTGATTACAAGTATTTGCACTGTAAAAAAACAAAAGAAATAGTATTTTTCAGTTCACCTAATACAAATAATATAATGCAATCTCTTTAGCATGAAAGTTGAACTTACAAATGTAGAATTATGTACAAAAAAAACTGAATCCAAAAATTAAACAATGTAAAATTTTACAGCCTGCAAGTCCACTCAGTCCTACTTCTTGTTCAGCCAATTGCTCAGACAAACAAGTTTGTTTACATTTTCAGGAGGTAATGCTGCCCACCTCTTGTTTACAATGTTACCTGAAAGTGAGAACAGGTGTTCTGGTGGCACTGTTGTAGCCAGTGACACAAGATATTTACTTGCCAGATGCGCTAAAGATTCATATGTCCCTTCATGTTTCAGTCACCATTTGAGTGGGCATGCATCCATGCTGATGATGGGTTCTGCTCAATAACCATCCAAAGCAGTGCGGACCGACGCATGCTCATTTTCATTATCTGAGTCAGATGCCACCAGCAGAAGGTTAATTTTCTTTTTTGGTGGTTCAGGTTCTGTAGTTTCCGCAACATAGTGTTGCTCTTTTAAGACTTCTGAAAGGATGCTCCACACCTCGTCCCTCTCAGATTTTGGAAGGCACTTCAGAATCTTAAACCTTTGGCTGTTGAGTACTGTAGCTATTTTTAGAAATCTCACATTGATACCTTCTTTGCATTTTGTCAAATCTGCTGTGAAAGTATTCTTAAAACGAACATGTGCTGGGTCATCATCCGAGGCTGCTATAACATGAAATATATGGCAGAATGCGGGTAAAACAGAGTAGGAGACATAAAATTCTGCCCCGAGGAGTTCAGTCACATATTTAATTAATGCATTTTTTTTAAACTATCATGATGGTCCCTTCCAACCCTGATATTCTATGATCAGCATGGAAGCATGTCCTCTGGAATAGTGGCCGAAGCATGAAGGGGCATACAAATGTTTAGCATATCTGGCACATAAATACCTTGCAATGCTGGCTACAAAAGTGCCATGCGAACGCCTGTTCTCACTTTCAGGTGACGTAAATAAGAAGCCAGCAGCAGTATCTCCCGTAAATGTAAACAAACTTGTTTGTCTTAGCAGTTGGCTGTACAAGAAGTAGGACTGAGTGGACTTGTAGGCTCTAAAGTTTTTTACATTGTTTTTTTTTTTTGAGTGCATTTATGAAACAAAAAAAATCTACATTTGTAAGTTACAGTTTCAGGATAAAGAGATTGCACTGTAGTACTTATAGATTCATAGATACTAAGGTCAGAAGGGACCATTATGATCATCTAGTCTGACCTCCTGCACAACACAGGACACACAATTTCACCCACCCACTCCTGCGAAAAACCTCTCACCTATGTCTGAGCTATTGAAGTCCTCAAATCGTGGTTTAAAGACTTCAAGGAGCAGAGAATCCTCCAGTAAGTGACCCGTGCCCCATGCTACAGAGGAAGGCGAAAAACTTCCAGGGCCTCTTCCAATCTGCCCTGGAGGAAAATTCCTTCCCGACCCCAAATACATATAATGTGAATTGAAAAATACAATTTCTTTTATCATTTTTACAGTGCAAATATTTGTAATCAAAAATAATAATATAAAGTGAGCACTGTACACTTTGTATACTGTGTTGCAACAGAAATCAATATATTTGAAAATGTAGAAGAACATCCAAAAATATTTATAAATTTTAATTGGTATTTTATTGTTCAACTGTGCGATTAATCGCGATTAAATTTTTTTAATTAATCGCATGAGTTAACTGAGATTCATCAACAGACATAGAAATTACCTGATCAGCTTAACTAATATTCTCTTTTCTCCTTCCTCACTTCCTATCAGGGTCTGAGATCCTAGAGCAGGGGTGGGCAAACTTTTTGGCCCGAGGGCCACATCGGAGTGTGAAACTGTATGGAGGGCCAGGTAGGGAAGGCTGTGGACATATCCCTAAACAGCCTGGCCCCCTCAGAACTACCCACCCATCCAAACCCCACCCTTGTCCCCTGACTGCCCCCTCCCGGGACCTCCACCCCTAACCGCCCCCTATCTAAACCCTCCCGTCCCCTGCCTCCCCCCAAAACCTCTGCCCCATCTGCCCCCAGGGAGTCCCTGCCCCTTATCCAACCCCCCAGCCCACGTACCATGCCGCTCAGAGCAGCATGTCTGGCAGCCGTGCCACCCAGCCAGGGCCAGAACCAGACTCGCTGCTGCGCTCCCCTGCAGAAGTGCACAGCCCTGCCGCCCAGAGCACTGCCCACGTGGCTGCAGGGGAGGGGTTGGGACTAGCCTCCCCGGCGGGGAGCTCAGGGGCTGGGCAGGATGGTCCTGTGGGCCGGATGTGGCCCGCAGGCCGTAGTTTGCCCACATCTGTCCTAGAGCCAGTGTTAGGGCTTTCTCCCAGTGAAGTATCCCCAGAGCTTGAGAGGAAACAGTCCTCAAAGAATAGAGTTGAAGTTTGGCTTGAGTGAGTGCAGCTAAAGGAAATGTTGAGAAGGTCTCTTTTTTGTGTATAAACCCTGTGCCTGAATTGTTTTTATTTTTATTTTTATAGTTTATAGTGTGCCCATTGCCACTGTGTGACATGCCAGGATGCAAACATCTATTTAGAATTGCCCACAGTTGGCAGCATTACTGATCCTTCATTCTATTAACCATCCAAGAAACAAGAACAGAGAAAGAAAATGCCTTGTTTTAGACTAGTAGTTCTAAAATGTGGTCTGCAGAGCACATGCTGTTCATCACTGGTGCTGATTAGAAGCAGGTGAAAATGAGGAGGAGCCACCCTAGCTGCCCACAAACATTGCCACAAGGATGTTGTGGAATTGAGAGGCTAAGAAACAAAGTGGACTTGTACAATTGGGAATGGGAGTGGTGTGTCCAGAAGATTCTTTGTCTAGTAAATTATGGTCCATATTATAAAAAAAGTCTGAGAACCTCTGGTTTAGATATATGTGGCAAAGGTGTGGCTGAAACAAGTAACCTTTCTTCATGCACTGAAAGCAGATTCCCCAGTTTGGGGCCCTTCATTCAGAACACGCAGTCCTGAAGATCATCTCCTTTGAAGTGTACAGGGAGAAGGGTAGATGATCAGGTATCCAAGTTCCAAATTTATGTCCAGATTTATAGACTAATACAACAAAAATCTTTAATCCCATTTGGAAGTAGATGGGAAGTAAGTGTGGTAAAAGGATAATACAAGTATAATATGCTCCTGACAATCTGCTCCAGGAAGCAGGCAAGCTGTTGCATTCTGCACTAGCTGTAGCATGTGCATAGTTTTTAACCCATTACAATCTAAATGTCACAAACTGCTTAGTACCTATCCTCAAGAAATACAAGAGATCAGGAGGATCGTTTGTTCTATGTGCACTTTTTAAAATATGTTTATATATTTGTATTTAAAAAAACAACTTAAACAGAGTTCTCTGGGGCAAGAAATATCTGATACCATGTACACAGCACAATGAGGCACCAAACCTGACTCGGGCATCTGAGTGCAAGTGTAAGACAAACAAGAACATAACTTAATTTTATATTGATTTGGATTTTGGGAATGAGTTACTTGGGGTTGACATGAGGGGAGAGGAAGGGATTAGAGGAGTAGGTAAAAGTAGATGGGCGGAAGAAAAGGGGATGAGAAGCAAAATATATAGGGAACGTTGGATTGGGCACCTGAGGGATTAGTGTAATAGAAAAGGGGTGGGATGAAGGGAGACTAGCAACCAGTGACAATACAGCAGTTATACCAGTGTTGTGTGAATGATTTATGTCTGGAGACTCTGGCTGCTGCTGTACTATGTGGAGTGTGTGTAGGGAGGTCACTAGGCCCAGGCAGGTTCCTTTGGCCCTGGGGGTTAGGTACAGGTGAGCCAGAAGTCCCTGACTTACCTGTTGCACCCTTGGCTGTGGCTGATGTGCTGGCTCTTCTGGGAAAAGAGCCCTGATTATCTGGGAATTTCTATAGTGAATTGTGAACCATGGGGTTGTGACCCACTGGGATTCATGAACAGGTCCAGAGGGATCATGATGCGTTTCCTTTATGGCTAGATGGAAACTTTTTATCTGTTGTAACAAGATGGCATGGTATGGAAAAAGTTTAGAACTACTGCCATAGTCTATTCCCTCCAAGCTCCTCCTAGCTGCCATTGTTCCCCATGCGGGGTGGGGTAGGCTGCTGGTCCAATGTGCTTGAATGGACAATTATATCAGAGCAGAAATCCTGTGCATTCCTTAATGTATTGCAGGGTTGAATGCGATGCAGTTACAGAACCTGGCTGCATTAGCAGCTGCAGCCAGTGCAGCTCAGAACACACCAAGTGGCACCGCTGCACTCACTTCTTCCAGCAGTCCCCTAAGTGTGCTCACCAGTTCAGGTAAGAAGGTCATTTATTGCATTGTGCATTATTGCATGGCTTCGGTCAGCTCTGGAGTCCGTTTATGCCATCCTCTCTCTCTGTCCATAGTTAATGCTCTGTGTATTCTTCAGTAGGTAGACAGTAGTAACCAGTAGAAATGGTCTTTTCTCACCTGTCCAATGAGGTTCTCTAGTATTTGTTAAGCTAGGTATGCTTTTGTGTGAAGAGGTTGTTTTCTCCAGGGGTTCACTTTAATCTTGAGTAAAAGGAAGTGTTGGGATTTCCATAACACAGGAAGGCAGCACTTCTCTAGTCATTGCTAGTACATGCAGGTCACAAGGTCCATCACTATTCAAGCAGCATTTTAGGCAGATGCTGTAGGGTTTGTGGCCTCTCCCAAATTTTCTGGCGATAGACACGCCCTGGAACATGGAGTAGCACACATGTATGCAAGAAAATCCATACACAGCTTTATCTTCATTAAAGCCTGAGGAGCAATCACGTTTCCTCTAAAACTAACATAGCTCTAATTTCCAGTATGTTTTGTCACGTGGCTAGGGAGAGGAGACATTATCTCACTCAGCTACTCATGCAGGGATGCAAATACAGAAAAAGTTATTTTATTCTCCTTACCCCTTTTTATTCTTTCAGGTATCTTTATTATGGGTGTAATACCAGGGAAATTAGAACATCTAAGATCTCCTTAAGCACTGTCTTGTTAATTTCTTGTTAAATGTGATTATCTAGACATCCAAATTAACAAAGATAACAAATGGCAAAGCAAAAACATACACCCAAACTAGATTATATGAGCCACGCTCTATTTTAGTACCAGAGTAAGCCAAAATTTTGCCTGGGCTAGCTGCTTCTGCCTACTCTAAACCACTGACACGGTAAAAGAAAGAGGTCCTTTATTTATAGAGCCCATTTCTTGCTTTGAATTGTCATGATTTCAACCCCCGTTGATCATCATTAAAATTGTTTTTCTTTTCATGGAAAGGCCTAATTGCTCATCCAGCTCTAATATACAATCTATAGAGGAGATAATCTTACCTCTGTCTGCCAGACCAATCTACTATTGTACTGACTCAGATACGTACTTCTCAGCAGGCCCAGATGGCTAGTATTGGAGAAGAAGACTTATGGGAACTTGGGTTGGGAACTTTGGTATGGGAAAGGTATGTTGCAAGGTCAGAAGTTAAACTGTGGACCTTTTGGTTTTGATTTAAATCAGAAGGCTTCCCCTATCTATGGAAGTCCCTAAAGAAGACTCAAGCTCAAAGGGCCTTCAAGAGAACGCCTGTTGTCAGAGAAAAAAGAACAGGAGTACTTGTGGCACCTTAGAGACTAACTAACTTATTTGAGCATAAGCTTTTGTGAGCTACAGCTCACTTCATCGGATGCGTTGTCAGAGAAGTTCTCTCATAATTTTTTTTACTGAGAGGTGTGGTTCACCAAAGTTGACAGTTACTCTTTCAGTTACTTTGGCTGCCTGTCAGACTACCCTATAGTAAAAATGTTTACCCTAAAATCCATATCAAAGAGTTCAAAGAGCTATAGAAGGGAAGAGAAAGAGAATTCCCAAGGTCCTCTGCTTCAGTCCCTCCCTAGATAAAAACATGGTAGTGCGCATAGTCTAAGAACATAGCTATTTCCTTGCACTGAAGGGCTTGAACTGTGGGGAATGGTTCTACTCTCTCAAGCTCAACTCATTTGAGATGCCAAAATGAGATTCCACACACAACAGATGCTCACAATATGATCACACAGGCTCTGTTGGGCTAGTCAGGCTTGGTTCTTACTCAGTAAGATTTAAAGTAAGGTGTATATATACACACAGCTAAGGCCTGACTCCCAGAGTTGTTAAGATGTCAGAATTTAAGCTTTCATTGAAAACATGTTTCCAATCTTCACGTGCGAAGGAAGAAAAAACTTGAATGTGGCCCTAGTGTAACTGGTACAGTGGTGTTTGTGTGAGTCTGCAGACAGCCTCCATCCAGCAGAGTGGAACAGTAGCCATCCAGGGTCCCATATCTACCACCAGAATAGAAGCTGGTCTTTGCTGCTTAATGGGACTGGCCTGTAGGGTTTCAGTGCCACACTGGGCTCTCTACAATTGGCTTCCCTTCAGTGGAGCTTAGATGTTATGCAGGAATATCATCCACTTGATGAGGCTCAGATGCATCCCAGGGCTCTGCTCCTGCCCTTTGGCCTTTTTCCATGGGTCATATTGGAAGGGAAAAATAGTGGTTTTCTCGCAAGTGCCATCCACTCCTAGTGCCAAAATGACATGCCACTGAGAGAAGATTGTGCAGATCTCTGATTCTCCTTATCCTTTTTTCTGTGCTTTAATAGCATACAGTATAACTTCAAAGTTACGAACTGACCAGTCAACCACACACCTCATTTGGAACTGGAAGTACACAATCCGGCAGCAGCAGAGATGAAAAGAATGGGGGGGAGGGGCAAATAGAATAGAGTACTGTGTTAAATGTAAACTGCTAAAAGAAAAAAGGGAAGGCAGCATTTTTCTTCTACATGGTAAAGTTTCAAAGCTGTATAAAGTCAATACTCTGTTGTAAACTTTTGAAAGAACATTTTGTTCAGAGTTACAAACACTTCAGTTATGAACAACCTCCATTCCCAAGGTGTTCATAACTCTTGAGGTTCTACTGTAATATAGTTAAATGTTGATATTTAAACAATCATTGTTGGACATCTGAGTGACCATCCCAAGGAGATGTATGGGGGAATTCACATCTCTTAAAGCTATTGTTTCAGGCTCTCAGCAGACTCAGGCAGACATTACTGCATCAGTTACACTTGCTTCATGTTTTCAGGGATTTCTGCATAACTGCAAAGGCTAAAGCCCTTAAAAAATTACAGTTGTGATTCTAGAGAACAAGATAGCAGCCCCAAGAAGATTGCTGGGGTTGTTGACCTAGCAAAATCTGGCTCAATTTTAATCCTGTGCTGTACTGTGCTTGTATGCCATTTACTGTCATCCTTTTGAAAAAAGCAGAAGTAAAGCCCTATAAACAACGTTCAGTGTCATGGTATGTCTCCTCAGAATTAATCACAGAACTTTGAGTCTTGACACCACTGACATATCAGTTAGTTGATCTCCACTATTATCTCCTCCTTTTTTTTAATTTGCATTTGTCACTGGGAGGGTCTTTGAGAAGATCACCTGTGGTGAGTTCAGTGGGAGGATTACCTACTACAGGCTGTGATCTCTTCAGATCCTACAAGCTAGTGGAATGAGGCCTAGTTAGTGATACTTGTTAGACTGTAAGCTCTTTGGGGCAGGGTCTGTCTATGTTCTGTGTTTACAGAATAGCACAATGGAGTTTACATAGCACAATGGAGCTGGGGCCTCTGGGCACTACTGCAATACAAATAGTAAGTGTAATAGTAAAATCTAAATAGTGTTATGATTTTAACACCTTTCAGGCCATGCTAGTCTCTTATTTAGAGCCCTTTCCTGGCTCCCCTTTTCTCATGTTAAATTCAAGCTCATGGTCCCTCACTTTGAAGCTGTGCACAACATCACTCCTCTCTACATCTCTGCTCACATTTCTCCCTAATTCTATTTCACGGCTCCCTGCCTTCACTCTGGCCTTGTTTATGTGATTTAATTTAAATTTGTTTTTACATCAGTTTAGTTGAACCAGTGCAAACCCCCGTGTGGGCTCACTTATCTCAGTTTGACGGGTTATTTTGATTTAGCTTAGACAGATCCTCAATGACTAAGCTAAACTGAAATAAATGTCCACAGAACCTTTTGCACTCAAATCGGTTTAAAATTACACCTTAAGTTAAAGTGGTGCCATTTTTTTATATAGACAAAGCATCTATTCCCTTCTCTCATGTCTGTTCCCTCTGTATCCTTCTCCACTCTTGGCTTCATTCCTTTTTTTGTGCTACTCCTTGTTCTTGAAATATTCTTTCTTGTGCTCCAAATGACTTTGTTCACATCCTGCCTTGTGGCACATTCTTCTACAAAGCTTTTCAGTAGTTAACCATTGTAGAAGTAAATCTCATTTTAGACACAACACAATTAATACCATTTCTGAACTGTTAGGTGGCCCTCTTCCCTCCGAGTCAGTAAGGAAACAGTAACCCAGCTTAGCATTAGGGAAGGGATGCTGCTGTTAGATTATTTTAGTTGAGATGTAAAACAGAGGTTCTAACTAGACTCCAAAGGTTCTCTGGAACTTTTATAATGAGTAGTCTTGTTGACCAGGTATCATGGCCAAAATGAAATCCAGATTTTAAAATTCTGGTCTCCTGTGTTCCCCTAGTTTTTTATTGGCTACAGGATTGTTTATTTCTGCCTTAAAATGTTTTGTAGCTTTGCTGTGCCTTATTAAATAGCTAATATACCGCCCCAGAAGTGGTTGAGTGTCAGATGACAGGTGAAATGATTAATGTATAAATTGTGTCGAATAGATTTGGATGAAAAATAGTGACAATTTTTACGAAATATTTTTTCAAAAATTTGAAAAACGTCAACTAGCTTTAATAATATGTAAACCACATTGAGAACATTTTGGCTGAGGTGCAATTGAAACATAAGAGATTAACTGAGTAGAGTATGCTAAAATGTCAGAGGATTTATCGCTCACTGATGCTTGTCAGCCTGTGTACGCTTGTGATCTGTCACATCCAAAAAGGTGGCTCTGAGATAACTCTATAATAACGGAATGATTCCTCTTTCTCACCAGTGCTGAAACCTGTACAAATGACCTATGGTTTGAACCTCTATTCCCCTAAAAATATCTCTCTTTTCAAACACTACTGACCTGAAAGAGACAGGCTGCTTCCTATCAGCTGCCCTATCCAATTTCTTGTGACTCTATCTGTTGTCGAATTGGGTTCAGTGTGGACTGCGAGTGTGTTAGAGACCACGCCTGATTAATAAATAACCTGCTTGATTATTTGCTTAGCAGTTAGCAGTCACACTCTTGCAATGGAGGAGGAGAATGTTTGTGTTGGAGATATTTGTTCTCTGACTTGTTCCTGGCCCTGACTTCAGCCCCAGCTGCTGCAGCAGGAATTCCATAGTGGAAAGTGATTTCAGTTGCCGGAATGGATTCTAGGCATCTGTTCTCCGTGCTCTATCTGTAAGGGAAAACCTTCTGTTCAGTCTGACTGGAGCCTTCTTTAATCTCTCCAGGATCTCTCTCTCTCTCTCTCTCTCTCTCTCTCTCTCACATCTTGCATGTGATTTCCAAGGATGGATAGTAATACAGTCTCGGATACTTTTTTATTCCACATAGCAGCACTACTGGTTTTTATATTTGGGTGGAGACCCCAGCTGGTTATCATGCATTGGTTGCATCCAGACCTGGCTTAGATACTCTGCAGCTAATGTATTATTAACTGTGTTGTTGTTGTTTTATATTAAGTAGCATCCAAAATGTGCTGGGTATTGTACAGACACACAAAGACAATCCCTGCCCCCAAAGAGGTCTTGCTATGAAAAGACAAAAACAGTTAAAAAATGCAGGAAAGGGATTCCTCCTACATGCACATCAATCAGTGGGTTGACTGGCCACAGCTTGTTCGTTTTTTAATGTAAACTATTCTCAACTGCCCTGCTCTAGTCCTTATTAGTTGACTAGTTACTTGTCAACTAGTTACTCGGCATTGCAGTAAAAATGGGTTAACAAGGGATTTGAATGATAAACGGCAGAAGTTATTGTTTGGTGTTTAATTCTCTCATTTTAATAGCAGGTTCCTCACCTAGCTCGAGTAGCAGCTCCTCTGTTAACCCAATGGCCTCTCTTGGAGCGCTGCAGACGTTAGCAGGTGCTACAGCAGGCCTCAATGTCAGCTCTTTAGCAGGTAAGCGCTGTGTAGTGAAGGGAGGGAAAAATGACTGATTATAATTCCTGTAGTTGTGCCGCGGCTCCCTGGATAAGCCATTCTCTTTGTTCCTGCTTGTTCTCGGTTGCTTGTTTCTGACAGCCGTGAAGTGTATTGAAAGTTGACTAGCATTGGCTCAGACACACCACTCAGTTATTAAATGTTCATTTCCCTTTTCTTGCATAGGGATGGCAGCCTTAAATGGTGGACTTGGCAGCAGTGGACTTGGCAGCGGTGGCCTCTCAAATGGCACGGGTAGCACAATGGAGGCTCTCACTCAGGCGTACTCTGGGATTCAGCAATACGCTGCTGCCGCATTGCCCACTCTCTACAACCAGAGTCTGTTAACACAGCAGAGTATTGGTGCAGCAGGAAGTCAAAAAGAAGGTAGGTGGGAAGTTATGCAGAGGACTTGAGTGCTTGAGTGGGGGTTTGAGGAAGAGTAAGTCCTGAGCCTTATACACATACCACATGCACAGCATTTAGCTTCCTAGAATCATAGAAGCTAGAGTGAGCATTCTCCTATAGTTCCTCCATTTGGGGGGACCACTGAAGAATTGTTCCATATAGTTGATTTCTCTGAGGCTTTGTTCAGTTTTAAACATTCCTTTCGGGGGAAGTGTCGTTACAGCCCGACACGTGTCACTGTCAGGGAGATTTCTTTTCTTAATTTCATTTCATTACTTGTATTTCTGCCTTTTGTTACCACTCTGAACAGTCCCTGTCACTGGAATTTTTACACTTCAGATACTGAATTAATTTAGCATGTAGAGTGAAAGACTGTGAAAGAATGAGGACTATGGGACTGTGTTGTGGGCAGCAGGTGGAATGAGGAGGAGGATTGACTCAGAGGCAAGAAACAGAACCTGAGAGTTTTAGGGCTTTGCCAATATACAGGCTGTCAGGAGCATTTTAGTTTTTATATTCAATTTGCTGTTTTCCTCATGCTGCAGACTTGGCATAAGTACCTGTTTTGTTTTAGTCAGCACCTGGGCTGATGCATACCCATAGGTCTCCCATGCAGCAGCAAACAAGGAGATCTGTGTTGCTGAGCCAGTGTTGACTTCAGTGTGAAGCAGGAAGTGTCGTAATCAGAGAAAGGCACTGGGGAAGGAGCCAAAATCACTTTTAATATTTGATCCCAGCAACAGACCATGTTGCCTTATTTTGAAATCAAGTTGGTCCAGTTTCCTAGCAGGAAGTTTACTGCTTTCTCGGGGAGGGGAGGGGCAAAGTTAATTATATTGAATGGCTCTTGGCTCTCTGCTTTGAGATTAGGGCCCAACCTCCCATGTTTTTGCTGAATTTGTGTTTCTGATCGATGGATGTTTTGAAGGTCCAGAGGGAGCCAATCTGTTCATCTACCACCTCCCCCAGGAGTTTGGGGACCAGGACCTGCTGCAGATGTTCATGCCATTTGGGAATGTCGTCTCCGCCAAGGTTTTCATTGACAAGCAGACCAATCTAAGCAAGTGTTTTGGTATGTTGGTTCCAGTCACTGTTAGTAGCAGGGGGTGAAGAATGAGAAGATGTATCACTGCCATTCTCTGGGAGAAAATAAGTTGGGTGGAGGTTTTCATGGAGGGATGGTGGACAGTTGCATATGGTGGTCAGATAGGCAGAAGTATTTTTCTTTATTCTTTGACCTCAATAGTCAGTCTGTCTAGGAAAGCCCTGGCCTTCAGATTCTGGTAGCCTGAGGTGAGGCTGAAATAATATGGGTGTGGGCAACTCTTATAGTTAGGACCCTACCAATTTCATGTGAAAAAAACATGTCATAGAATGTGAAATAAGTCCTTCCCCGTGAAATCTGATCTCGCCCTTGCTGCTGGGAGTGCCCCTGTTAAGATGCTCCTAGCTGAACCTCCCTGCTGGGTTGGGAAGGGACAGGACTTGTCCTTCCTTTACATGGCAGCTGGGGGCAGGGGTGAGATCAGATCCACCTCCAAGTGCCTCCCCCTGCTCCTGGAAGCACCCCAACCAGGGAGCTCCCAGCTGTAAGCCCCTGCTGGACTGGGGAGATACAGGACCTGTCCTTCCCTTGCATGGCAGCTCTGGGGGGGATCAAACCCACTTCTGGATACTTTTTGGGTTGGAACCCCCATGGTTACAACACTGTGAAATGTGAGATTGACCAATTTTAAAACCCTCTGGCCGTGAAATTGATCAAAATGGACTGTGAATTTGGTAGGTCCCTACTTATAGTAGAGTCCCTCAATCCTGTTATCTACTGGGCCTCCTTTGCATATTGGGATAACTGCAGCTGATCCTACTGGCGCATATGACAGATGGTTCCTCACAGTCTCTTTTCTAGTGCTTTTTCCAGTCTAGTTTTGAGCAAGTGATGTGCATTACCTCATTTAATTTAAGAGATTATTTCACAGCCTAATACAGTTCATTATCTGGAAGGTTTTCCTGATATTCACCTGGAATTTTCCTTTTTTGAATTTCATCCCATTACTCCTAGTTATGCCACAATATACTGCCCTAAATAATTCATAATCATTAGTGTTTACACCTTGAAAAATCTGCAGACTGTTGTTATGGTACCATCCCGACTGTTATTGGTTAGCCAAGCAAGAGTGGATTCTACTCACATCCATTATTAAGGTTGCAATATAGCTTCCATTATAATTTCCTGTCTTATCAAACGTATCTTTGTGAAACATTCATCTCATACTAAAATTCCCAATACTTGGTCTGTGTCTGAAGGGGATTTTTTAAAGTTCAGCCAAAGTCCTTAAAGCTTTAATTGAGATAGAACCACTTTTCCTATGTAGAAGATGGCAGAGAATCTGGTTCTTCTGAAAATCCTGATTTTTAAACAGAACTACAGGATATGTGTGGGGAAAAGCCTTCCCTCAGAATTTGCAGCATCTTAGATTTGGAAGAAAATATTATCTCTTAGCAGACGATATTGAGCATGCTTAAGTCTACATAGAACATAATAGAGCCTTGCTCATTTTGTGGCTTTGCTGCATGTTCTCTATGCCTGTTCTGAGCAGGGCCCTGGGAAAATCTGCAGAGAGAGATTGTGAACATCTCACTGAACTATGCACAGCAAAATTCTCTCAGATCCTGCCTTAACAATAGAAACTAGAGCAGTGTGGGAGTGAAAAAGCTTAATGGATGTTGCAGTCTCAAAGGTGTTTCTACAACAACCTATACACACTGCGTTTTCATCCAGCCCTCTAGTGTAAACAGCTGTACTGCTCCCCTGTTAACTCAACTTGCAAAATACTTCCTCCAATCAAACAAATAGCAGCAACAAAGGAGGCAGTTTATTTTATTTATTTATTTTTTATACCATGCCAATCACTCTGATATCTGGGTATTGCCCAGATTGAATTTCAAAGCCTAATTTGGATTGTATAAAATCTAACATTATTAAGCAAGGCTGTGTAGTATTTTCTGTTTTTCATAAAAAACAACCCTGCATTTACATAAATTTGACCTTGCAATGTTAAAATAACAAAGCAAGGAAATACTAAGGTTAAGATTCCACTAGCTGTGTTAAGTCCACTAAACTGAATATACCTACTATTTTCCATTCTTCTTTTCCTGGTTAAATGTATAGAGATTAGTATAAACTGATCTTTAAACATATTCCATAACACATGCAGGATGTAGAGTATTTATGGTGAAATCATCGTTGATTAGGAGATAACTTTTGTATCTCCTAATTTATGGTCATTTTAACTCTGCAATCTTAACATGGTGCTTTTTGTGTAGAGTTCTGTTGATTTTTTCCTCAGAAGTTCTCTAATAATTTTTCTTGTCTCTGAACTCCTGCCAATTTGTCGATATTTTTTCTGGTAATGAGGTGCACGGTCATACTAGAGCCTTAGGGAATGGGACTACTCTTTCCCTGCACTGTGATGACTGTAGTATTCAACCCAAAATTTGCACTGGTCATTTTTGCTTTGGAAACTTATGTCTAATTTCATGTCCCTCAGTGCTGTTGAGTCTCTCATAGTATTACTGCTTCCCTGGTTTCTCCCTCTCTTTTCGGTTACTGTGATTTTGGTTATTTTTCCAAGGATGTGTTTATCTGCATTATCCCAAGCTATCACATTTTGTTGTTTTCTGCCCACATATTTATCCTCTCTACATTCCTTTTGTATCTTCCTTTGTCTTCACTAGTATTTCCATCTCCTTCCAGATCCGTAATGTCCTAGTTGCTCTGTATTCTACATCATGAGCAAAGATGTTTAGCGAGTCCAGAACTAGCAGATTCCTTGTGGTACTCCGTGAAATATTTCGCCAACTCAGTACTTCAGTATTTTCAGCTGGCTAGTGTTCTGTGCATGTTATTGTTCATATTCAAGTTATTTTGAATAAAATGTCTGCTTGATAAAAATAAATATCTAAAACTGCACTTCTGTCAACGAATTTTGTAATCCTATTAAAAGAGCTAAACAAGTTTGTCTGGCAAGATTTGTGTTTTGAAAATCCACAATGCTGTTTTTGTTGCTTATGGTACCATTATCCTCTAAATGTTTAGCAATGTTTTTTCTTTTAATATTTGTTCTATTATTTTAGTAAGGATAGAATTTTAGACTTAACAGGAACGTAATTAGTAGGATGCCTCATTTCATTTTTTGAAGATTGGGACTATGTTTATATTTTCTCATCTCTCCCCAGTTACCTATAATACTTTAAAATAAGTGAGTGGTTTGGTAATTTTTTTGGTTAGTTCCACTAAATCCTTGGATGTACCTAATCTGACCTTGTTTACTAAGAAAATGTGAACATATTTACGTTTTCCCTTATGTTTTTAGTCAATATCTATTGCTATATATCTTTGTTACTTCCCAATTGTCTTTCCTTGTTAATGTTTTTCTAAGGCAAACTTTAAAAAGGAGTTAATTATCTTGGCTATTTTAGGATAATTTTCATCTCCTTCCTCACTTCTTAATACAGTTAATTTCTCCCAAGTACTACTTACCCTGATTATATATCTGTAAGAACATTTTTATTCTCCTTAGTCCCCCTGGTTAGTATATTTCATTCTACGTTTTGGCTCCTCTTACTTCCCCCTGTCCACTCACAGCTTTAATTAACTTTTGTAAACGTCTTTCTTTGCCTTCCTCTTTTTTCCTTTTCCAGTAATTTGTTTATTTTGAATTCAGATTGCAGATAATTCCTCATGAAACCACCCTGGCTGCTGCTTTTACTTTATATTATTTTTTCAACAAAGTTATAGTCTGTTTTGCCTTAGGTATCATGTCTTTCAATTACCCAGCCATCTTCCATGTTGGTGGATTTTAACACTTCCTCTTCTTTACGTCTTATTAGACTTCTTTCTGAGATCTAGTCCCTTTATACTGTTGGATTCTGTGTGCACCCATTCTTTGTTATGCTGGATGCAAAGTAGTTTGTGCTCACTGATATCAAAGCTCACCTATTGTCATTCATTCCCTGTCAGTTTCTCTATACTGTGGTCCTCCAAGGCGTCTTCTCCACTGGTTGGAATCCGTACTTTAATGATAGTAAAGTTTTTCTCTGAATAACTAAGGAACCTCTTTGAAACATGCTAGGTGTATTTGTTACCCAGTGGAGATCTCTGTGGTTAAGACTTTCTGAGTACAGTATCCTGTGGTCCCAGGTACCCTGAGAGCAGGCTCATTTCACCTTCCTAATCTCTACTCTTAGGGGTCTCGAGCAAATGTCCACTGTTCCTCATTGTGGCCTTATTCAAAGAATTTTACCAATATACTTACTGTTTGTCTAATCATAGTGCCTCAGCATGTAAATATTTCTAATATACAACGCCGCTTCTCTTCCCCTTTTACCTCTCCTATACTGACATTCCTGTTACAAAAGTTATCAGCTAGGTTTCAGTTATGCCCAATAAATCAGTTTTTGTTCTCATAACTGGAACATGGTCAATAGCTATAGTTAAGGTTACATGAGAATTTCCATGCTGAGCTCCTGTTTGCAGTTATTTATAACTTTCCAAAGTTTTCATCTTTTGGACTAAATATTTCCAAGTCTGGTCTCTCCCCAGGGATGAGTTTTTTGTAAAGTTTGAGCAAAAAATTAGTAAGCTATGTTTGAATCTGACGAGACTGGTGGAAAAACCTTTCTCTGTCTGTTTTTAAAAAAAAAAAATTGTAGTACTCTTTTTTTAAAACCGCTCTTATGCCAAAGTGGCTTGGGGTAAAAAGCTACAATTTGGCCAGGAACCTTTGAGAACTGCCTGAGTGATCTAGTGAAGTTATGAGATTTTGAAAATGGCACTTCATGCAAACTTGTTTACCTTGAGATAACCTGGGTACATGCAGCTGTTGAAGCAGGGTCTTATCCACTTGTCTGTTTGGGATCTTGAGCATGCTGTAATTATGTATTTTTCCTTTTCCCAGGTTTTGTAAGTTACGACAATCCTGTCTCTGCACAGGCTGCCATCCAGTCAATGAATGGCTTTCAAATTGGCATGAAGCGTCTGAAAGTGCAGCTCAAGCGCTCTAAGAATGACAGCAAGCCATACTGAGTGCCCCTCCCCTTTGGGACTGGAGGGAGAAGGATCTTCTGGTAAGTTGGGGAGGAGCGCACTTAGTGATTCGAAGCCCTAAGGCTGTGTTTTTACAGTCTTGGATGCTGATCCATGCCATTCTAGCTGGCACATCTTGCCCTTGAAGACTCAGCTGCAACATCTGCTGGGATTTCTGCTTCAGATGGAGGACAAGTTTGTGATTTTGTTTCCAGTATTTTACTTTGGAGTTTAGGTGCCATATCACTGAGGTGTTTTTTTGTTGTTGTTGTTTTTCCTTATTTGAAGTTTGCTGTGTTTGTATCCAGTGTGTGTTGAGAAGGACCAATGCCAGCTACCTGGGGGCAGGGAGGGGGCGGGAATACAAAAAGAGCAGCAGAACTGACACCACACCAGAGGGAAGAAGGAGGAGCAGAACTGACACCAGACAGCACTGAGGAAAAGAAAGGTGGGGAGGGAGAACCACCTTGAGATGGGCAAGGAGCAGACTTCATGTAGCCTCTGCCGTGCCCCATGCTCTGGTATTTCCTTAGTTAAATGTCTTCTGTGGGAATTTCCTAGCTGAATCTGTCTCTAGAGATGTGAAAAATCTAAAAGAGAAAAGAGGTTAATGGGTTAAAGGAAAACTGCAGTGATTATTTTGCTATATAAAGTGGTATTTATTGTTGCACCATGAATGTATACAGCACTTTATAAAAAAATTTTAGACAATATCCCTGCCCAGAAAACCTCATAGTCCATCTAGAGTTGCATATTAATTGAATAATTAATTGAATTTCCCAGTGTTTAGGAAATCTTACTCTTAACTTATCAGCTGGGAATTGTGCTAGGGCTTAGAGAGGCACTGTGGTCTGGAGGAATAAATTTGGGGCTGGAAGCCAGGAACTCCTGAGTTCTTATCCCAAATCTGCCACAGACTTTGTGTCACCTTGGTCAAATCTCTTCCCATCCCTGTGCTTCAGTTTTCCCATTTGTACAATGATGATAATGCCCATCTCACAGGTCTTTGAATTAATACTCAATAAGCACAATCTAAATGCTAATTTATTATTATTAAGCTATTAAATTAACAACAAATAATACAGCATACTTTACAACAGCTTCTGAGGTTTCTGCTGCCTTGCACATCCAAGTGGGAGCTACTTCCTCAGTCATACTTTTTTCCAAAGGCAATTTCCTGTTCACTAGTAATGCTGTGATGTGATTTGGAATAGTAATTAGATTTACTTTTTACACTGCAGTTTTCCTTGAAAGTGGTGAGTGTACTAGAGCAGACCCTTGAACCACCCAGTCTTATTCTGCCTTTGGCAGTGGCTGTCACCCAGTATGTTGAAGGAAGAGCAGACACTCCCCTCTCTTGAACACACACGTTCTTTGCACATTTGTGAATTTGCCAGTGTGTTACAGGGGCTTTTGTATACACTGATTTTAGGAGGCTCAAAGCCCCTTTGAGACTCTGGCTTGAAGCACATCAAGGAGTCACAGTAGAGGCTAGTGCTCTAACCACCAAAATCCACCTCTGTCACATGGGAAGTTTACCGTTTCTGTATATCTTTAATAGAAATTCCATTTACCTCATATTTTCTCTATTTCCTCTTCTCCTTTATGTTCCCAATTTGGAGTGATGCTTTTTCTCAGCCCACCAAGTAACACTGCAATCCTGTGTTTGGGAGCTGGCTCCTAAGTAGGAAGCATGTGTGGTCAGACACAGGGTGTTTACTTCCTTCTCTACTCTAGCAGGAGGAGCCATAAGCCCCTGAAATGTTGTTTAGAATGTGCATGTGTTTACAGATACTCTGTTATGGTCCATAGGGAAAGTCAGGCATATCCAGGGACTGGGTCCCCTGGACTCTTAAACCTCATAAATACAAAGCCTGACCCATAGCATCAGAGCACCAGGGTAAAGTGCCCTTTTGTTGATGAGTTTGAAACTCAAATAGTTTTTTGGTGCCAACCTGTCTGTAATCCTGGCAGATGGGTAGGAGAAATTGTCAGTATTATACAGAGAATATTGTGGTGACAAAAGGTTAAATGCCCAGACTGCCAAATTCCCATTTATGCTGGCATATGGTACCCTTTCATGTTGACTATTTGGGTCTCTATAAACACACACGCGCGCACACACGCACACACACACACACACACACACACTCTCTTAGGTGAACCGTGTACACTTGAATTCTGTGCACTGGGAGAGATGTGTCCTGGTTTTCTGAGAAGAAAGTGTTGGAGTGTTAAGGCCGCTAAGGTCATAATGGGATTATTTTATAAATATACTTTGCAAAAAAAAAAAAAAAGAAGAAGAAAAGAAAAAAGATCATGATTGGGAGCAACCGCTCCAAGCATGACCTGCTGTAACCAAGAATGTTGTTTCTATTTTTATAGAAGTTTTATACCGTTCCAGGGTGGAGAATATTTATTACTTAAATTATTTCACTGGAAAAAAGGCCAGGGTTTGTAGAATCCTGAATGTGATTGTTTTACACATACAATGATGTGCATGATTGAAACTACTGATTTTCAGTGGCCTGTTTGCAGGCTGACTAACTGCTAAATGAGGAAGGATTAATGCTGTGAAGCATTGAAGGGGGGATAGCTGTACTCTGTGGTCTCTACAGTCACTCTTATATAGTATGCTACATACTACTGAGACCCTTGCTCCATTTCCCCATTGACCCCAGACATGGGCCTGTTCCTTTAAGTAGTCATTTCAGTTGCCCTGTACTTATATCTTTAGCCTTTGCATCCTGTTACTATGCTTCCAGTACTGACCAGACTCTGCCCTGTTGTAGACAGGTGTAACTTCCATTGATTTAAGTGGAAGATTCACCCATTTATGCCAGGGATGAATTTAACCCTATGACTCTTCCCAGATAATTTGATTATCTTTACTAGAAGCCTAACCTGGGCTAGCTCTTGTGCCTTACTGGCATGACTATAACGCAAGTATTGCCAACACAAATCTATGCAGGTTAAATTCTAAGGGCCTAATCCCCAGCGTCTCTGAACTGATGCAATTCCATTGAATGTAATTGAGCTACACTAGTTTATACCAGCTAAAGATCAGACCCTAAGTGTGTGTCTGTTTCAGCTTCATTCAGTCTATTGGTTTGTCCAGGCATGTGGTGCCAAAGTTCATAAATGCATCAAGTCTCTGACTGGTGAAGGTTTTTTTGCTGCGCAGTGCAGCTGATCGTATAAAATAAGTGTGTTTATTTCTGCTTGGTGGCAGCTGCTATAGACTAGGGTTTTCTGCCTCTTCCTTCATTCCTTCCAGATTTGAACAGAGTTTTCTTCCTCACAATTTGGCAGGAAATCCTGTATTTTTTTAAATCACTCTCATGCTCTCATTCTATTGCAAATCAAATCAGTCAGCTGTTTTGGGGACCATTGGAATAAATTGACTAAACATAAAAGCACACTCTGAATTAGCAGCCCATTGTGACAAAAATCTGGTAAAATCATTTTGAACTACTCTTTAGAAATAATCCAAATGAGAAACTGTCCCCAGAACAAAAACTTTGTATGCTACCAAAGATTATTAAAGCTGAGACTGGAAGGGAGAAGAAAAGAATTTACGTAATTGAAACTGGCAAAATTATTTGGGACAGACTTGACCCATTCTGAAATACTTAAATATTGGAAGCTATCTCAAAATACTTAAGTTGGTTATAATCAATGCACTTCTCTGAAATGTCTTAATGTTACATTGATATTGGCATAAGAGTTGACTCTGCTCAAATAACTACAGAAGGATTTGCTTAAGTAGCCAGATGGGCAAAGTATTTTGTATGCTCATAATCTAAAGAATCTGGATTTTCCAAAGAGATTCTACAACAAAATCCAGTATGATTTCTGTTGAACCACAGAACTCCAGACTGCAGGTGTACTCTGCAGATCCTTGTAAATAATCTGCATCATAGAAACAAGGGGGAAGTCTTTGCCTGCTTTGCAGACTTCAGAAGACATTGGATTCTACTTGGCATCCCATATTAAAAGTAAAGAATTAGGTAAGGGTGTAATTGATCTTAGCCTGATACTGTTTAATATCTACAGCTGTAGCAAGACTACTCTGATTAGATTCTTCAGCACCTAAATAAGAGTCTAAAATTAGATGTCTTCTTATAGCTTAGTTATCTTACCAGCATGCAGAGCTTGCACTTATTAGAAAATGCTTTTGATAAATATGCATTAAAATCAACCCTCATTTTGCTTAGGCTTAGAACTTTCCAAAAGAGTCCGAAACAATTGTTGGAAATATCTTTTATGTTTTAATGATGAGATAATAGATCAAACAAGTTAAATCTATCTGGAAAATACAATTATCACCATGGGAAATTCCAACCAGGCAATTAAATCCTTAAATAAAAACCCCTTAATCTAGACAGTAAAATGTATACTGGAAACTGGCCTATGTGCAAGGCAGAATTAACTCAGGCAATTCCATTTGTTGATAGCTGTATAGAAGAGGAGAGGGAATTCTGCATACTTGTGAACCCATTGACTTCCTCCTGAAATAAAACCAATAATCAGCAGCAATCTAAAAACACTCAGTGAAACACCTTTTTACATGACTATTTCACCTGAAAAATGTCACAGCAAAAAAATTACAAATCAAGAGCGCAGATGCTCACAGTGTACATTTGGATTTTCCTGATGCAAACAAATATAAGGATGTTGTGGATCACTAAGCGGAAATGTTACAAAGTATAAAATATGGAATGCAGAAAAATTTCAGTATTATGTTATCGACCACTAATGTGAGAGAGAAACAAGGACACAGAAATAACTGTCTCCCTTTCCTTATGTCATTATGTGTTTTGCCCCAACCTGCCACCCCTCCAGTATTTCATCCAAATCTCTCTTTTAGACACTTCTTCCAAAAGGCCTCTAATGAATCAGTCTTTCCCTCAAAATTGTTGGCAGAGAAGACATTTGAAAATATCTACCAAAAAAAAGGACAAAACCACACTAGGAATTCCTATGATGTCTGCTAAATGTCATTTGAAACCTTAGCTTTTGTTCTTTCCCATGCCCCGTTTCTCCACTGATACTTTGCCTTTCTGGATTGTAAGCTCTTTGGGACAGGGACCTGGTCCTTGTAGCTGTTTGCCAAGCACCTAAAAAAAGCTAGAACTATAGAAATAATGTTTAATGTTGCAGTGTCTCTTGCTAGCTGAGGTTTCACTCAGTCTCCTTGCTCAGTTCTGTCTCCGGAAGGGTAAGCATGGGGAGAAAACCCAAACCACCAGTGCTAGCCAGCCTGTGGCAACATGTTTTTGTTGCTCCATTATGCAGAGGAGGGTCCTTCAGCTCCTCAAGCTAGCTGCAAGTGCTGTGGAATCATCAGGTTCACTCACAGGGATACTGAAAGCTTCACATCACTCACCAGCAACGCTTAAGCAGTTTTGAGAGACTGAAGGACATGGCACCACAACTGGGTGTAAAGTGGAATCCTAAAAGATACCTCCCTTTCTCCTCTACTTTCCACATTCCCTCTAAAAGGCTTTTGCAGTTTGGTGGCCAAGAGAAGACAGCAAAGCTGTTAGCGTCCCTTGGTAGGGATCCCATCAGATCTGAAAACTCTGCTCAAGAAAGTTTCAGATAAAATATCTTCCAGTTTTCCAAACTGGCAACAGTGACTGTAGAGTTTCTCAGTGCCCAGAATCCCTTTCTCACAAATCAGAGTGCAGGGGGCTTTCTCTTGAAAGGGTTGGGAAAGGAAAATTTCTGCCCAGGTATAACTGTGTGAAAAGGGCTCAGCTAGGACAAGTCTTAAGGAATTCTTCTGTATTGTGTGGGGTTTTTGGTTCCGCTTATTTGTCTTGTACAGTCTTTTCATTTGGTTCTAAAATCAACCAACTCTCCCACTTTGTGGGTTCCTAAGGGATGGGAAGGGACTGGAGCTGAAGCAAAGAGCATGGATTTCCTGGGCTACCACTGCCTAAGCATTTCCCTTGATAAGACATAAAAAGGTCTCAACTGTCAAATCACCTGTGAACCACCCCCGTGTCCTCTGTCCTGTCTCTTGCTGTCTGAATTTCTGTGAGTGGGTGTTAATCCTGGAGCTGTATCTTTGGAGGTGGGCTCCTGGGGTGGGGCTTGCTCTGTTGTCTTTCTCACAAGCAGAGCTAGCAGGGACACTGGGCATGGGGCAAAGGTGAATGCGCAACAGTCCCACAAAACCTGTGTCCAAAGGGAAATCCAGGCCTTTGCTTCCATTTTATTTCTGGCATTTTGATGTTTACTTGGTGTCCTCCATGTACCTTGACTTTTACTTGTCCATCGTTGGCATGTGCTGCCCTCCCTGTCAACTCCCCTCCCCAAGAGGTCTCATTGTATAGTGCCCATTCCTGTTCTCTCTCTCCTTGTTTGGATGTACTGCTCTGTGTAACTCAGTGGGTCTCCCTCTTTCTGGTTTGTTTTTTTCTAGATTCCTGCCGTTTGTTCATCGTTGTGCCTAAAGCATGTCGATGTGGCGTTCAAGTACATCGTCCAAATCCTTGTCTCTTCAGCTTCTCTGATGCTTGAACTCTCACCTTTGACCTTGTGTTGACCTTTGATGCTGATGTGTATTTTTATTATGTTTGTTTCTTTCTTTGGTTTTTTTTTTTTGTTTTTGTTTTTTTTGTGTGTTTGTGCTGCCAAATTGGTTTTGCTAGAAAGACTGCTGAAGGAGAATATTTAAACTTGCATTTGAATATAAAAAAAAATTCTATTTTTCTAGAACTTCGTAAGATAACCACTTGATTTTGTGATTCTGATTCTTTGTAATTTGTCTTCAGAGCAGCCTTGCTAGCATACCTCGTGGAGTATTTGTATTTCTGTGAACATACAGCCAGTCACTTTCTCGGCTTAGTTTTTTCTGTGTGCTTAGTTTTAAAAACAAAATTCTGAAGAAAAAAGTCAATTGATTGATGCGACTTAGACTTTCAGGAGGCTTCTGGTCACATTTTGCTGAAATGGTTTCTGTGCTTGAGGAGATAGCATGTATTTTTATGAGTTCAAACTCTGACTTGAGTGGCATCAGCACAAAACACTTGAACTATATTTTCTCCTGATTGTAGTGGCATTTTTGCCCTGGCACTTACTGTTTTTTCCTTTCCTGTGTAGTTATCAGCCTTTGTCTGCAGTGAAAATTTGATCCAAGTTGATGTTGTATTTTGTTAAACTCCAGCATGCTTGTTTTGTTTTGTTTTTGTAACTACAATCTCCTCAGCAAAATGTGATTTGTTTTAGTTTTATTCTTCCAAACTCAGATAGTGCATGTTTCCTGCTGTTTTCTTCACACCCTCGAATATATCACCTTCACCTCTCTGTTTTCTATAGTTTGTGCAAAAACTGAGCAATTTACTGGGTTTCAAAGGTATCCTTTTAAATTGGTATTTTTTGGTGTGACAAATTTCTGATCAGATGCCACCTGAGGCATCTACCTGTGCACTTAGACTGTCTGCCTGACACAGCATCTGGGCCTTGTTCCATCTCCATAACTGTCAGAGGCTCCCAGGAGTAGGGTTTGTTGCATTGTTTTTAGTAGGCGTTTTGGTAGACCAGGATAGATGGGAAGCAGGTAAGTTGGGGGATATTTGCAGTAATTCTGCTTCTAAAATTCCAGGGAACTGGGGCTCCCTTCATACATTCTTAAATTTTATTTTATGTAATTTGGGGCAAAATTTTTGTGAGGTTCATCCCCAGTTTAACACTGTCAATGAGATGGTGGAGGGAGGCTTAGTGGCTCTAGGTTAGCACTGGCAATAGAATGTTCAGACTATCCCAGAGAAGGCCTTTGTAAGCCTGGTCATGCAATTGCTGGCTCTTACCCCAAATGACAAGCACAATACAACAGCTTCTTACGCTGTTACCTGAACAGGGTACCAACCCCAGGTCCTCTTCTCAGGGGCCTTAGCTGGGGAATCTCTATAGAGGTGGGGTGTTTTTTTGTTTTGTTTTTGTTTAGTCTTTAATTGGGTAAAGAGTCAAGCAGTTTCTGTTCCTGCCCTGCAGGACAGGTTACTATTCTAAGGGCAGCTGGCTTCCCCTGGCCCTGCAAACCATCTGCTGTGAAACTGCATGGCTAGAAACTGGCACTTGGAAGCACCTGCAAGACTGTGGCTACGGCGAGACCCTAGTCACTAAGGGAGGTGAGTTGGTGAAGGACCCTAGTGTGGGAAAAGAATATGAGGTAAAATCCTAGGGGGAGAGAGGTTAGAAAGAGCAAAGGATGTGAGACTGATTTCCTGGCTGTGTAGGTTACCCTGTGCTTGGGGTGGTGAAAAGGGAATGAGACGATTTATTCTTTCCCATCCCAGAGTTGTCTGCGGATTTCACTACTTCTCAGTACATTTATTTTTGGCTGTGATTTATAGATCTGGGACTTGGGGGACGAGGCTGTATGAGAAGAAGGTAGAGACTCATTTTGAGATAGGATTTTGAGATGGCTGCTGTTAGCCCCACAGTCTGAATGTATCAGGCCATCTGTCATTTGGGGCTCTGAGACCTCCCCAGTGTATTGAGTAATTTTGCCAATACGTTTCTATACAATGTGCATTCAGTTCCATGAGGAACTCTGGGGAAACCTGTGGAAAAATCTCTGGAGAAAACCAAAATGCCAAACGTTGGATGTTCCTTTCCTTTCCTTCCTTTTCTCCCTTTGGTTGTTTTAATTGTTCTGTGGTGGTTTTAATGGATTTGAGACAGTGGAGCAGCAGCTGCCTTTCTGATTTTTGGCTGCTTTTTGTGAATAATTTAAAAAAGAAAATTTACATTTTGGAGACAAACCTGTGGGCTTTTTTATTGGTACAAACGTATTTAACACTAGGGGTTTTGTACAGTTTTTTGCCTTTTCTACTAGAAAACAATGTAAAGTGATTCACAATGTGACAAGAAAACAATTTGCCACTATGACCAAATGTAGAGTCTGTTCTGCAGTAACAGGATTTAATCAACTCAAAGTCGTGATTCAGTTGTAGAAATGCTTTTCTTTACCTTGTTTGAGCTGTTCCTTTTCTTGTTTTGATTTGCAAAACAAAATGTCTTCTTGTGTGAAATTGTGTTGTACTCTGTAGAAAATTATGGATTTTACTTTAAAGGTTTAAAAGCAGAGGAGCACATGTTGCTTTTCTGATCTGATCGCAGAGTTTGTGTAGTGGATTTAAAAATGAAAAGATTTGTTACAAGTTTGGAACGAGCGAGTATGTGTTAAAGGAATTTTCTTCCTTTGTGTGTATTTTTTTTTTTTTCCTTTTTGTCCCGATGGGGAACTTAAAGCTGTTTTAATTGCACAGACACACCAACAAGTCATTTTGTATATGCCAAGTGTGGTACCTTCCTTTGTTTATTTGCTATTAAACTGTTTGAGAAGAGTCTGTTTGTGTCATTTCTGTGTTGAATCTCAATCTCTTACTCTACAAATGGGTGCAGGTGAGGAGAGGGGGCTCTGCCACCTGGGATTGAAAGGGGCATGGAGGAATACCTTCCAATTTCTTAGCCAGGCAATGTATGACAAAATGTTCATGATATGCCACTCTCTCTGGGTACATAAAATAGCTGTTGGTTTCACCACTGTGAGAATCTATTACTGTGAATAGATGTTGGCAAGAGTTTATTATCCTTTTATCTTGCCCTCCAGTTTCTCTTCTTCTGTATTATTTTTTTCTGAATATTTCTTGATTCACTAACTTAAAGTGATGCTTTTCTTTCTCTTGGTCCTTCTCATTCTCTCTCTTCTCCTGGGAGCTCTCCTATGTTCCCTTGAATTTTACCCTTTCTCCCCCATGCTGGCAAAACTGTTAACTCAGTGGGAGCACGACTGGGCCTTGACCCATGGTGCAGTGTTCCAGGACTCCTCATACATACAGCTGTCTCTCTAAACTGGGATACAGGGTCCTGGGGCCCCTAACACACACCAAAAGGTGAACAGCTGGCTGCTCACAGAGGGATGGTGCACAGCATTTCCTGCACACACACACGGGAGGCATTTTTCTGTAGAGGAGAGGTGTTTACCCAAATAATATTTAGCAGGAGACGGAGGTTATTTATAGCAGTGGTTTTCAAACTCTTTTTCTGGCGACCCAGTTGAAGAAAATTGTTGATGTCCATGACCCAACGAAGCTGGGGATGAGGGGTTAGGGGTTTGGGAGTGGCTCAGGGCTGGGGCAGAGGGATGGGGAGAGGGCTGTGGAGTGGGGCCGGGAATGAGGGGTTCAGGATGTGGGAGGGGGCTCGGGGCATGGGTTTGGGGTTGGAGTGTGGGAGGGGGTCAGGGCTCTGGGCTGGGGAACAGGCCAATGGGAGTGGGGAACTGGTGCTCAGGGTGGGGGCAGCACATGGAGTCCTGTGGCCCCCTTCTCCCCTGCCTAGGAGCCAGACCTGTTGCTGGCCACTTCCGGGGCGCAGCGCAATGTCAGAACAGGTAGAGACTAGCCTGCCTTAGCCGGGCAGCACCGCTGACGGAACTTTTAACGGCCCAGTCGGTGGTGCTGACCAGAGTTCCCGTGACCCAGTCCCAGGTCACAACCCGTGGTTTGAAAACCACTGATTTAAAATATATTCTCCTTCCCTAAATTTCTCTGGCTGCTTCAACTGAATACAGTATGCTTCACTTCCTGTCCGTCTGCTGCAGTTTCCACGGTAAACATCTGATGAAGTGAGCTGTAGCTCACGAAAGCTCATGCTCAAATAAATTGGTTAGTCTCTAAGGTGCCACAAGTACTCCTTTTCTTTTTGCGAATACAGACTAACACGGCTGTTCCTCTGAAACCTATTTGGTAGCGTTACTCTCCACTGTTTCAGTGGTGTGTGAAGTTCTCTGCTTGTGAAGCACTGTGAAATGCTTTGGAGTGAAATCTGTTGTGTAAGAAGGAGGGGTTTGGGTAGACTGAATGTGATTCAATTAGAATCTGGCCAGGATATTAACATTAATATCCCTAAATCTTGGGGAAAGTACTGTGGAAGTTTAAACCCAGCAAGTGAGTATCTTTGTAGTCTTTTTAAAAGACTTCTAAAATTCAAAAATAATTTCACCTCTCCTCCTTCTGCTGACTCATATGTAAGTCCCTTACTCAAACTGTCACAATCTTGGGGTAGGGGCACACACTCCATTTCCAATGTGTCCTTCCTCTCTTTTGGCCTACTCCACTTCACCCAGTACTTCCTATAACGACTGTAAATCTGACAGCAGCCGTGAGCATTAGATAATTCAGTCCTGTGTTCCATCCAGTGCAGCCTGCCAATCATAGAGCAAGATGCTGTGCCACTTGTTGTGTGATGCACTAACATACGTGCAGTTAATTAGCAACTGTTTAGAAGGGAGGCTAGGGAGACAAACTTAGAGGTGGGAGTGAGGGTGGAAACTAGGAGGAGGAGCTGAATCAGGAAACTCATCTCTTCATGTGAGATGAAAGATTCCTGATTACACAGCAAAGTAGATTATGCCTGTGCAGGGCAAATCCCAAATAACCGTTGTGTCAGTAGCAGGTTGTGGAAACTCAGATTAGAACCCTATGCGTAGAAGGGGCTGTGTCTGCTTTACACAGAACACCACCTTTCAGCAGCCTCTAAGCTATAGATAACAGCCTATGTTTCAATCTCTGATAATCATCTGGCTGTTTCACATGACTCTTGTAAACTTTAACGTCTACATAAAAAGCCTGGAGCCTGTAGATTCAACCCAGATGTTAGACATAGGGAGGCAGGTCCTGCATTCTCTTGATTGTCCTCCCCACGCACTGCTTGTTTCCTTTTTCATCTCCAGAGAGTGAGAGCAATTCTCTCCTGCTCCTTTTATAGCAGTCACCTGTACCTCAAGCTACTTCACTTTTATTTGAAGTTTCCTGATCCCTTCTTTGCCCACCAGACCCACAGGTTTACCTCAGCATCAGGAGTAGCAGAGAGGGCAGAATGCTAGCAGACTGGAGACAAGTTAACAAGCTAGTCCCCCTCTCATGCTCTAAGAAATCCCTCAACCAATTTACACACTAAGGCCCAAATTCTGCTCTGCGTTACAACATGTAGACTCATGCACAGTTGTAACTGAAAAACATTTAAGACCATCTCCTATTCAATTGCACTGTATACAATTGGCGGAGCACAAAGTGTGAAGGCAACGAGCATAAAAGTGGGTATGTGTAATGAGGGAGGATGAACTGGTGCCTAAGGAGCAGTGGGCAGCTAAGCAGGCGGACTGTGAGGGTGTGGTAAGGCAGATGTGTATGGATTCTTTTTGGGCGTGGAAGAAAGAAGCAAGTTGGTAATGACCATACAAGTCTTTAGTTTCTCAGAGAAACCCTGGATGGTAAGGCTGTAAGAGACCAAGGTGGTTCCACCTATCTGCCTGCCCTCAGCTATGACGCACTGGCTTCAAGGTGGTAAGTTGCGTGTGAGTATGTGTATGTCTTCCTCAGTTCACCAGGTTGAGCGTGATGGTGACTCTTCTCAGTTTGACCAGGCAGTCAGCTCAGCACATTTCCTGGTACTTTCCCCCCAATTCCTTAGCTGCTGGGCCAGTTGCTGCAACTGGGTCTGTGAGGCTCTGGCTTTTAGCAGAACAGAGTCCAACCCAAAGCTAAAAAGGTACCAGGTTTGTGGCCACAAATGTAGGACAGCTCTGTCCCTACTGCAGCCAGGGACTTATCTTTGTTAGAGGGGGCAAAGTATTCCACAGCCTCCCCGTCTTCCTCACAGGAACATCAAAGCAATGGTTACTAATGGGGAGAAGTGCCCGAGTACGGTGGTCCAAAAGCAGCAAGGAGCAGCTCTGCTGAATCAGTGACTCTTAGTCTGTGGAGTGAAATTTTACAGGGCATCTGCTCTAGCAGAGAAAATAACGATCTTGCTTTCACTTGGGTGGCTGTTATCCTGATGCCCCTATCCAGTGGGTGAAGCCTGCAGCCTTGCCCCATCCCAGAACTAGCTGCGTCTCCAGATCCAGGAATCTGAAGAGATTTTTTCCCCCTCAAAAGGCCTCAGGCATATTTTTTTCTAAGAGGATCATATACAGAAGCACTATGAGGAAGGGCCATTCTCCCACCCCAGAATCTTACATAGATGCCCCAGAATCTAAGGCAGCTATACAGAATACTAAGGGGGAAATGTGAGTGAGAGTTTCAGGCTGTCAAAGCCCTTTTATTTAACCCCTTCCTAGCCATCTGTGCCTGAGGAGGAACAGGTTTCAGAATAGCAGCCGTGTTAGTCTGTATCCACAAAAAGAAAAGGAATACTTGCGGCACCTTAGAGACTAACACATTTATTTGAGCATAAGCTTTCGTGAGCTACAGCTCACTTCATCGGATGCATTCAGTGGAAAATACAGTGGGGAGATTTATATACACAGAGAACATGAAACAGTGGGTGTTACCATACACACTGTAAGGAGAGTGATCAGGTAAGGTGAGCTATTACCAGCAGGAGAGTGGGGGGGAAAAAAACTTTTGTAGTGATTATCAAGGTGGGCCATTTCCAGCAGTTGACAAGAACAACTTCCTGCTGGTAATAGCTCACCTTACCTGATCACTCTCGTTACAGTGTGTATGGTAACGCCCATTGTTTCATGTTCTCTGTGTATATAAATCTCCCCACTGTATTTTCCACATCCGATAAAGTGAGCTGTAGCTCACAAAAGCTTATGCTCAAATAAATTTGTTAGTCTCTAAGGTGCCACAAGTCCTCCTTTTCTTTTTGAGGAAGAACAGTTGTTCTGTCTACCTTTAGCTTTTTCTATAGTAGTCTCTAAGCACACACAAGCCACATAGGATGGAGCAGGAGTAGTCAATAGGCAGACCATGGGCCAAATCTGGACCACTGGACGCTTAAATATTTTCATTTACTTATTATCATTATTGTTGGGGGGTATTTTTTATTATTTTCTCTGGAGACTGGACCTAGACAATACCTTTGACCAAGAAATTTGGACTTTGACAAAAAATAACTGACCCTGGAGGTTCCTCCAGTGCATTCCATCTGGGAGAAACAAGATGGCAAATACAATGATCTGAACACCACAGATGGGTTCTATAAACTCCCTAAACAGGACTCACCCTCGGGCTCACCCCTAAAGGGGCCCCAGCCAATTCTCCCCCACTGTAAATCTTTATCTCCTCTAAGAATGCTCTCGATAAAAAGGAGGGTGGGGCTCTTTGAAAAATGTCTAATTAACAACACAGAGCCTCAATGTATTCCCTCTCTGCAGGACATGGCTCCTATATCCTGATCTGTATTCTGCAATCTGGTGTATGAGTGAATGCTAATGTCCACTTTCTGACATGATGCTGCACAAGAAGGCTCCGTCAGATTAGGAACCCCATCTATGACAGGCCATCTGGTTGAGAGAAGAGCCCATGACCTAGCAATTGTTGGCCTGCCAAATTCAGGATCCCTCTCTTCTAGTGAAAGGGAACAGACTATTCAGGGACATCCTAGATCAAGGCACTAAGGTGCAGCTGATCAGAAGAGATATGTCCCTTGTGTTTAGAAACTTGATTCCTAAAAGAACTGATCTAATTTCCATTCCTGTCCTTTTTAGGACTTCTATAGGAAAGGGTTTCAAAGCTGCCTCTCACTAGCCCAGTAAAATTCTGATTCCTAAGAAGGTGAAGGAATCCTACATTTTGGAGTGCAAGATGATCCATCACAACAAACCGATAGCAAGTCAAGGATACAGGATGCAGTTTCTCTCACTTGGTAGGTGAAGTTTTTTGAGTAGTGTCCCCATTGGTACTCTACTTCAGGTGTGTATTTGCTTCTGCACCTTTGATTGGAGATTTTTGGTAGCGGTGCCTGTTCAGCGCACGCATGCACTCTACACATCCTCATACCCTGTACCAAGGATATAACAGGGCTGCAGGGGTGAACCACCCTCAGTTCCTTGTCAACTGCCTCTAGTGTGCCTGCTTCTCCTGAGTCCTTTAGTGTTGTTAAATAGTTAGTTTATAGTTTGTAAATAGTTCCTTTCTACTTCTGTTTTTTTCCTTGTTTGCAGGGTCACTTTAGATTCTTAATTTCTGGGATACTCTGTGATCTCTAGGCTTTAAATGTCTGTCCTGCCAGGAATCTATCCCAGTTAATAACACACTCTGAGTGTCTGGAGGATACCCATATTTCCTCAAAGTGTACAATCTGTACTTCATTTAAAAGCAGACCTTGTAAGAACACGGAGATAAAGTTCAGGCTCCCATGATGGAGCAAGCCTTAAAACCAGCTTCAGACCAGGACTCTGAAAACTCCTATGTACATACTGCCCCATCTACGTTCGGATTATGGTCTCTCAGAACTTCAAGGGGTAAGACTGTTGATACCCCATCTACCTATAGATCCAGGTCACCAAGAGTTAAGGCTTCTGACAGCCTGGTTATTCCTGAACCTTGTCATGAGGACTTGAAGGGAAAAGATAGCAACTGCCACTTTAAGATCCCAGTCACCAAAAGCATCCGGGGAAGTGTCTGCATCTGTGCCTTATGATACTGAGAGTCTCACACTCCAAGATGATGGGTACCAATAAGAAAAGCAGGAGTATTAAATCTCCAAAGAGACTTCAAAGTGCCCAGTGATGGGAGAAGGGAGAAAGATTACTGAGACATCCCTGTCACTGCAGCTGATTGTCTCTCTCTGGGGTATTTATATATGTTGCATGCTGGGGCGGACAGGACGTGGGAGCAGTTGGCTCACTGTGACCTTGGCGTTACTAAGACTGACTGACATTCCTGTGAAGCCACATGACAGGACTGGCAGGCACAGCTGTAGCCAATAGGGAGGGGGAGCCCAGGAGTGGCCATTCCGATTGAATTTCACTCCAGCCACTTGGGATTTTTTTCTCTCTCCCTGTTGCACTTTTCTTCTTTCCTTCCTCTTTGTTCATGGGGTTGGGCTGCAGAATATTCTGATGGGGCATCAGTACATGAGATGTTTGCCTAGTGGATTTGGGATGCTGCCTTAAAGGCTTTTCAGCCCCCTATTCACCATCTCCTGCTGACATTCCTGCATCCTGAAGCGTCTGAGGGTTTTATGGCCCCAACCCTCTAGAATATGAAATCCACCCTCCTGCTTTAGGACAGTCTCTATGCTCTCTCTCAGGCTCCTTGTTGCTGCTGTCCCAAAAGGTTAGTATATGAGGCTTTTTGGTGCAAAGGAGATGGGTCAGGACCAGACGAAGCAGCAGATAGAGAAAGGACTCCAGCTCTACCAGTCTAACCAGACAGAAAAGGCCCTGCAAGTTTGGATGAGGGTATTGGAAAAGACCATGGATCCTGCTGGCAGGTTTCGGGTTTTGGGCTGCCTCATCACTGCTCATTCGGAGATGGGCAGATACAAGGATATGCTAAAGGTAAAGTGATCCCAAGTTGAATGCATGTCACTGTGTATCATACCCACAACAGGGAGCAGCTGGGGATTATACTGTAAAAGCATGGTTTATATCTATCTTGGAGCAAAGTGCATAAGACATTTGATGAATACAATGTGCTGCCTTCACCAGTTGGGACAGGTGGCAGTGCTGATTTATGGGTCTAATTCTTGGGGTCCTTACAGTGTCACTCTGCATTCCTGCTTCCTAGTTCTGGGCCCCAAAGATTCTTAAGGACCCAGTCCCCAGGTTTTCTCAGATTGCTGGCCTGTAGTGCTGATCCTTAAGAAATTTTGGAGTACTAGCCCAAAGCATTTAACTTTGGAGATTCTTAGTTATTTTTCACAAACGTTGAAGCTGGGCACTTCACATGCTATTTTGGAGGTGAAGTCCCTCCCAAAATTGCCCACAATGAGTACAAAAAAATTCAAAGGGGATGATGTAGGACAAGTAGTGATGTGTTTCAGTGGGGTTAGTATCTATCTGGCTACCTCCACAATTTTTGATATCTTAAATAGATTTTCTATTACTGGATTTTATTATAATTATATGTATTGCAGCAATTCCCACAAAGTTTTCAGCACTGTTCAAACATCCAGGAAACATTGCTGTTCAAACACAGTCACTGATGTGATGAGCTTAGTCTAACATACTTGTTCACACTTCTCTAGTTGTGAAAGATGGGAAGTCAGGCTGAGAGAGAGGAAAAATTAATAGGCTTTTTGGAAGAAGTGTGTTTCAGGAGGATGTTGGATGAGGAGCAGATGGAGGCCTGGGAGATAAGATCAGGGAGGGGGTTCCCAGTGTTGTGGGCAGCACGGAGGGTGAGAAGGACCCAAAGGGGCATCTGTGTGGCTTGAGGAAAACAGAAGAGCAGAGAGAGGCTTGAAGCTAAACTGTGCAGAGCCTTGAAGGTGAAGACTAGAGCTTTAATTTGATGTGGTGAGTGTACAGAAGCCAGTGCAGGACTCTGAAGAAGGGCTGGGTGCATCTGGATCAGCAGAGAGTATTTGGAAGGAGGAGTCAAGGATCTGGGAGACAACACAGGAGACATTTCTGGTACTCCAAGGTAAGAAACAATGCAGGCCTGAAAAGGGATCTTGCTGTGCTAGTCCTTGACGTTTCTTGGGTGCCAGACCCTGAGTTTGTATCTGGGATCAGAGGATATTTTTCTCCATGCTGATGATTGTTTATAAACTCTTCTAATTCAAGTGCTTTACATGGCACCATTTGAAGCAACTTGAGTGCCACTTCCAATTAGTAAAGTATTGGGTGTGTCGAGAGTCCTATCCTCATAGCAAATACTAGGGGGAAAGGAGAAAAGGGGGTGAGAAGCAGTTAGGATGTATGTGAAGACAAGTGGGATGCTCTGAGAGGAGATGGGATAGGTGGCAGGAGTTGCAGGGTGATAGGGGAGGAGAAAGACGAGGGCAATGAGGAGAGGAGATAAGGTATGGGTGTGTGAAGAGAATATTTCGAGTTGTCTGGGAACAAATGAGACAGGTAAAGGAAAACTAGATAGAATCAAAACCACACTGATAACCTGGAAAGAAAATAGAAAACAGGGTCATTGTACTTGAAATTTCTCCAAGATCCTTGTAACACAGAGAAAAGAGCATGACTTCAATAAAGCAGAACAGTTCATACTAGCCAAGGGATTAAAGAGGACGTAAGGGGACTTTTTACAGATATATGGGGGAACAAATAAGAAGGTATACAAATGAATGAGAAGAGGCATGAAAGTTTAAAAGGGCTGTGATGCTTAACTTCGTTTGGGGGAAAAGGTATTTAAGGGGCAAATGAAAGAAAAGAGGCTTGGACAATTAGGAAGCAAGGAAGAGCTTGTAAAAATCAGGTAAAGGAACACTTTGAACTTATACAAGACCCTGAGTCCACATAGCACACTTCCCCAGGGCATAAGGGAATTAGTGGACAACCAGAACACTGACAATTATTTTTGAAACTTCATGGAGAACGGGGAAAGTTCTAGAGGACTAGAAAAAAATAAGTGTGGTTCCAATCTTCAAAGCGGAAAAGAAAAGTGACCCTTGAGAATTATCATCCAGTAAATCTACCTTTAATCCCTAATAAAATAATGAAACAAACACAGAGAGAAGATACTAAGCAACTAGTATTGCAATTATTAATTCAGCCCATATATTGTGCTTTGTTCATCACAAGACACAGAAGAAGACATTCCCTGCCCTGAATACTTTGCAGTCTAAAGAGACTTAGACTAGGGTAACTGAACCATATGCCAATGAACAAGTCATTTATAAAGAGCAAACCTTGTCAGACAAATTGGATTGCTTTTCAATAGAAGTATAGAATGAATGGGTGAAGGAATCTTGATAGAAGTCATTTCTATTGTTTTGCAGAATATTTGATAAAATCTTAAATCCTCCTCAGAATTAATTCTGGGAGGTGCTGAGGTGTATGGGGATAAGGAATGAAGGAGTAGTGTAGGAAAAGCTGAGCTGTACAGTGCAGAAATGTCTTTCTCCTGCTGATGCCTCTTTCCATGACCATTTGGCAGCTCTTTCCAGCAATTTCCAACCCAGATCTCTTCTCTCTGCCAAAGGTAGGGAATACAGAGAGAGGTTTCTCCTGTCTACTTATATGCTGTCTAACCCACCTCATGGCCTGCCCACTTGGGTATTTTATCAATCAATGCTGTCTTGTTGGACTCTTTTGTCCTGACCACAGGCTATGTAACTTCTCCTGTGCAGGGTACAATTCCCGAGGAAGCACAGGCTTTATTCCTACAGAGAGACCCTCTATAAACACTCTCTTCTCTGCTGAAAGTTTGCAGTTGTGCAGATTGACACAGCTCGGGAGCTAGAGGACCCTGACTACCTTATGGAGAGCTACCTGAACCTGGCTCGGAGCAACGAGAAACTCTGTGAATTCCAGAAAACCATCTCTTACTGTAAGACATGCCTGAACATGCAGGGCACCACTGTGAGCCTGCAACTGAATGGTCAGGTGAGCCTCAGTATGGGCAATGCCTTCCTGGGCCTCAGCATCTTTCAGAAGGCATTGGAGTGTTTTGAGAAAGCCCTGCGCTATGCACACAACAATGACGACAAGATGCTGGAATGTCGCGTCTGCTGCAGCTTGGGGAGTTTCTACACACAGATCAAGGTGCGGACAGATAGCTCAGCTGGTGACCTGGGGGATGGGAAGTAACAGTGGGAAAATTTCCCCCTATCTTGGATACAGGAAAGAACCAGGGTGGGCAAGGATTCACCCTATATCTTGGATACAGAAAGTAGTTCATGGAGTTCGAGGGAGGGAGGGTTGTTCTGGGAAGGTTTTAACTCTCTGCTCCTAATGCCACTAATGACTATTCTGCTTGAGGCTTAAGTCAAGAGGATCAATAGAGGGCATTTACACAGCATCCCAAAGGTAGAAAGTGTGATTCTTTGGTGTACAGCGCACACAGCTCTAGAACCTGGACAGCCACAGAGATGTGGTGTGGTCTAGGCATGGGACCGGGAGTCGACTCCTGGGCCTGGGTTCTATACTTAGCTCTGCCACCAACTCACCATGTGACTTCGGTCAAGTCTCCTACCCCTTCTGTGCCTCAGTTTCCATAAAATAAGTATAGTGACTAAGGCCAGCGTTTGTTGTAGCTATGAGTTCTATGACAAAATAATTATTAGGGTTTTTCCATACAAAGTCTTGGTTTCTGTCACCCTGGTTGGCCACCAACTGAGGTTTTATGAACTCATGATAAAACAAACAAACGTATCTCCCACTGGTCCTCCAACAAAACCAGAGAAATGAAAACTATCCCTGATATTTCTAAGGTAAAAATCAAGCAGGAAAAAATTAAAAAAACCTTTGATCTCCTTTACACATCACAAAGAATGAAAAAAATGGCACAAGGGTATGGTTGGTTTGTGTTTTAATCTTTTGCAGGTCACTTTTAAGTGGTTTTATATTGTTAGTTAAATATGATGATGATTTTACACTATTTTTATCGTTAAATAAAGGAGATTTATTTGACTTCTCATAATTTCCTAAAATAAACAAAATTATTAAGATATTGGATGCCATGATCTTTCCTTTAAAAAAAAAGAAAAAAAAAAAGGCTGTGACAAAGCCCTGATTCTCTCCCCCTTCCCCCCATTTACTGCCATAACCAACCAGACCCAAGAGAGATTCTGACCCACCTGGTGTAGAATGTGAGGGTTAATTGGGTGGAAAACATTCTGAAGTTGTAAGGCTCTGTAAGAATGTAGAAGGCTGAGATGATGGAGGAGCAGGTAAAGGTACAGGTGGCTCTGAACCAGGCTTTGGCCATAAGGAGGGTAAATCATCTCTCTAATGAGAAGCAGAGTTCTTTCCTTATGGATGTCGCTCTGAGCGGACCATGTAAGCACCCCAGCATATAATTTAAGTTCTGGACCTGCTAGGGACATGTGCTGGGGAAAATGGAGTCTACCATGTGGCAATTCTAGCTTCCCTAGCTGGATACACATGCTTATTTTGAAATGCTGGAGGGTCCTATTACTGCAGGGGCAGTCTAACTCTCTAACATATTTCTGTCCTTCTGCTTGTCTCTTTGCCTTCCAGGACTATGAGAAAGCCTTGTTCTTCCCATGTAAAGCAGCTGAATTGGTGAATGATTATGGAAAGGGCTGGAGTTTGAAGTACCGAGCAATGAGCCAGTACCACATGGCAGTGGCCTATCGGAAGCTGGGGCACCTGGCAGATGCTATGGAATGCTGTGAGGTACAAGGTGGAGGTAGAGATACTGGGCCAAACATGACAGAGAGATGCTGGAGTAGGGGAGAGGTCTCTGCAGGTCAGGATTAGGGGGTACAGAGATACAGCAACATTCAGCTGGTACCCCAGATACCGCTTCTGCCTCCCACCCATAAATAAAGCACATCCATGGTTTCATTAGCCAAAGCTGTTCTCAGGAGCTGTATGCCAGGGATGCCCTCTGCTGGAAATATGCGTTGCACAACTGTTGTTGAGGCTTTCTTCCCCAAGGGTGTGTCACTTCTCTGAAGCTGGCCGTTGAGGCAGGCTGGGGTGTTGTGAGGGCTTCAATCCCAGCTGGGCCTGGGGAAGGTTCTTGTACCTACTGGAGGTGTTTTCTTTCAGGAGTCAATGAAGATTGCTCTGCAGCATGGGGACCGGCCACTGCAGGCACTGTGCCTACTCTGCTTTGCTGATATCCACCGTAGCCGAGCAGACATACAGGTGGGAGCAAGGGGAGACTGAAGGGAGGAGTCGGGGATGGAAAGGAGATATGGAAAGAGAACACCAGGACTGGACACAGCTAAATGTGTCTCACTGTCTATCTCATGCTGCAGACAGCCTTTCCTCGCTATGATTCCTCCATGAGCATCATGACAGAGATTGGAAACCGCCTGGGACAGATCCAGGTACTGCTGGGAGTGGCCAAGTGTTGGGTGATCCAGAAGGAGCTAGACAAGGTCAGTCATAAGCCATTCCTGAGGAAACTGGCGCCCTCTCTGAAATAGACAACCTCATTCCGAACTGTACACACCTGTGTAGAGCAGAGTCCCATGCTCCTCTATTCTACACACAGGATCTGGTACTTGACTACTGATATTTCTCTACATAATCCAACTTGGGAACACAGGTGCTGACTTCTGCTTCCGCCAGAGGGTGCTCAACCCTGCACTGTCCCGCTCCCTGCCCCTATTCTGACTCCTTCCCCAAATTCCTGCCCTGGCCCTGCCTCCTCCCCCGAGTGTGCCATCTTCCTGCTCCTCCCCCTCCCTCCAAGCACGCCACCAAACAGCTGTTTGGCAGCGGCCAGGCAGGAAGCTGGGAAATAGGTGGACGAGCGGGGGATGCAGCGCGCTCAGGGGAAGAGGAGGTGAAGTGTGGGGGGAGTTTGGCTGCCGGTGGGTGCAGAGCACCACTAATTTTTCCCCGGGGGTGCGCCAGCCCTGATGCTTGGGAAGCTGGGAAGCTGTCATAAATTGAGTACATTCATACTGAATCAGATCCATGGTCTACAAAGTCACGTGGCCAGTACCAGATGCTTCACAAGAAAACACATATTGCACAGAGATAACTACAATGAAAGGAGTGGGAAGAGGGGTCACTTCCTGCCTCCTATACTCTGATGCAAATCTGATTGACTCTCTTAGCTGTATAATTAGTATTAGTGAGTGTGGTATTATTTATACAGCCCAATAGGTACATCCTGTGCTTTACAGACAAACATATGACACAGAGCTGACTAGAGAAGCTTAGATTCTGGGGTAGATAAAATATAGCATGGAACAGGGAGAGATGGTACCAAACAAAGAAGTGGGAATGGGCAGGAGATTACGCTGTACAGACCCATGAGGATATTTGTTTTCACTATGTACACAGCATGTTAGTTCTTTTAAAATAATACAATTACACACACAAAAATTACATTAAAAGAAGAATATTAAGGTTGCAAAGTGAAGCACTCAAAGGTTTGGAAATGTCAGAATCAAGATTGCCTGTACAACCTTAATTCAAACCCCATATGCATTATGATAGTTTTTAATTGTAAATTACGTATTTTTTCTACAGGACTGCTGCCTCAGTCAGTCCACAGAAAGGAGGGAGCTCACTTAATGGGCAACTATTCAGTATTTTGTTTCTCCTCATTGTTCACTGTTTGGCCCTAGACCTTATTTATTGCACACCATCTAAAACCTGCTCTGAAGACAGAATTATTAATTTCCTTCTGCACTTTTCTGTGATGTTAATCACTACAGTATCTGAGTGCTTCACAAACATTAACTAACTTATTTTCACAACTCCTGTGAAACGAGGGGGGATTATTACCACCATTTTACAGATGGTGAACTGAAGCACAGAGAGATTAAAGTAAAAGTATCCATTAATTTTGGGTGCTCCATCTGAGTTATCCAAGACCTAATTTTTTAGCATACTTAGCATTATATAGCACTTCATATGTTCAAAGCACAGCTCTCATTGACTTCAGTTCCAGTTGTGAGCACGCAGCACTTTTGCAACTTAGACCTCAGGATCTGAAGTCAGGCACTCAGAAAATGAAGATCATGCAACTAGTGACAAAATATGTAAGAAGTTTGGTTGAAGTGATCACATAGGAACTCTGGAAGAAGCAGGGATACAATCCAATTCCTTAGGGCAGCTTTCAACTGCTGTAACCGTAAGACCCTCCTTTCTCTTCCTACAACCCCCTGCTTCGTTCACTGTGCACCTTCCAACTTCTGAAACAAATGAAGCAGGGATCCTACAGACTACAACCTCCTTCACTACCCAACCCTGATTCATCCCCACCCTGTGCACTGAGTAAGCCAAGGATTCTGTGGAGAAAGTAGTATGTGATCATGTAATCAACGACTATATTGTAATACATACGCAAAAGGGGGCTGAATTAAGATTGCACAGACAATCTTAATTGTGGCATTTTCTAATTTATGAGTGCTTGACTTTAAAACAACATTAGTAAGGTTGCAATGTACTTTTTTGTGTATAATTTCCTAACTGAAAAAAAATCCAAATTCCATCATGTGGCATCTTATTGCCACCCAGCATGGTTCATCAGCACGTTGGAACATCACACACAGACCCTCTGCCACTTGAACTAATGGAATACTGACAGCAGTAGTAGGATGCCATCCTCTATGTGGATCAGCATAGAGGGGGGTGAGGCATTTTGCTAGTGAGTTTCACAGACAGCAGAGGAATGGTGAGACTCAGGAATCATAAAATCATAAAAATGTAGGGCTGGACGGGACCTCGAGAAGTCATCAAGTCCAGCTCCTTGCACTGAGGCAGGATCCAGTAAACCGAGACCATCCCTGACAGGTGTTTGTCCAACCTAGACATTCCCAGTCTCTAACCCTCAGACTTCTCATGCCAGTCTCCCTCCCCAGCAAGTTCCAATTTCACCCCTCCACGCTCCTGATCCCAGTTTCCTTGCCCAGCCGATCCCAGTTCCTTGCTCCAGGCTCCTTACCAGATCGATCTCTCCCCCGCACTAGCCTCCAGTTGCCCCTTCCCTCACTGACTCCCAGTCTCAATCACTCTCCCTGGGATTCTTGTCTAATCAATGTCATCCCCCATTCCTTTTGCCAGTCTCTCTGACCAACCATTCCTAATTCTGCTCTTTATCTTGACTTCTCATTAATGATGTCACTTCTCCACTCACCTCCTTCCCTCACCCCACTAGTTCTCAGTCGCACTATCCGTGCTCAGCCAGTCTCATTCTCCCTTCCTCCCAGCCTGTTTCCCTCCTTCCCTCTTGACAGCCTTCAGTCTCATTTTCTGCCACCACCCCACCATATTCGTTGCCCCAATCCATTGCCCTTTCGCTTGCCCCTCTATATTAAAATCAGGCAGCTTCCTCCTCCACACTGCCGTTTCCCAGCAAAGGTGGGCATTGAGAGCACAGGAGAGACATGTTCTCAGTTCAGGTGCTTTGATCTGTACCACACATGGCCTGCCGCAGCACAGAGCTTCTATTGCAGGGAATGTCCTGCTCAGCCCTGGGCTGGAGCATGCCCAGTGTGGATGGAATTTTGGGGGACTTAAGCTGCTAAAAATGTAAAGTCTACTGAGTGTGCGCAAACTGCAATTTTTCAAAGGCTTATAGTGTGGCCAAATTTGAGTGGATTTTCAGGAGGATGGCAAAAGGTACATAGAAAGCTATCACACCATGCAAACTTTCAGTTCCCTATGTGACCCGTGCCTGGGGCAGCAATCACTGAAAATGCCAAGGTCAGAGCAGGCTGCAAAAGGGAGAGCAGATACTCCCAAAACTGGTGGTCAACATGGAAGTTAAATTCATCAACCGGTCACAAACTGTACTTCTGACCCCCTACACTGGTTATCAAGAAGCTAAAAAAGAAATCACACAGCCCCATTACTGCATTCTAGTTCTCTGGTTCCCAATCAGCACATAGGTCCAATATAGTGAGAAGATATTTTAAAAATTCTGCTCACATACACAAAATGTTCTTCTGACCCCAAAGGGACATGTTACCATGTCAATATTAGTTTGCATCTTACCCAAAATACCACACTGCCAGCCAATCCTTTAGTGTCTAAAACTAAAGGTTTATTATAAAGAAAAGAGAGAGAACAGGAAGAGAGTTGTTAAATGATAAAGCATTCAGATACACACAGAGACTTCAAAGTCCATATATCAGATTCTTAGCAATATTCGTACGTTTGCTGGCTTGAAAGTCCCTCTGGAACATATCCACAGCTTGGATGGGTCATTCAATCCTTTGTTCAGAGCTTCAGTTTGTAGAAATGTACTCCAGAGGTAAGAAGCAGGAATGAAGATGATGCAGCTGCCTTTTATATTCTTTTGCGATGTAGCTTGTACTTTCTGTATCCCAAACACAAGCTTCATAGCATGTGGCATGGGAAAGCCTTTTGCTATGTCTACACTATGCACCTTTTAGCAACACAGCTGTGCCACTAAAAGGTGCTAAGTGTAGCTGCTCTTTGTCAGCAGGAGAGAGCTTTCCCGACGATGACAAACTTCCACCCCGAACAAGCATTGGTAGCTTTGTCAGTGGACAAAGCGCTCTTCGCACCAGCGCTTTTCGTTGGTAAAACTTTTGGCGTTCGGGCGTTCCTGAATGACAAAAGTTTTACCAATGAAAGTCCAGTGTAGACCAATTGTCTATACTACCAATTGAACAACACAACTTTTGTCTGTCACAAGTGCTTAAACACACACGTGCGCGCGTGCACACATACACCCCAAAAGACAAAGTTTTGCCGCAAGTGGCAGTGTAAACAGCTCAATGTCCGTAGGAGCACTTTCCTGTTGACAACGCAAACCCTGCTCGTAGGGGATGGAAGTATTTTGTCTGCAAAAGTGTGGACAAACAGCGTTTACGCTGCCTGACTTTTAGCAACACAGCTATGTCGCTAAAAGCTGTGTAGTGTAGACAAAGCCTTAGAGTTCTCTGTCCACAGGCCTGCCCCTAAATGCCTTGCTTACTCATAAGGTGTATCCCCTGGCTCCCTTCAGTGGGTTCATTGTACAGCTGATGACCCTTGATGGGCCATCAAACAGGCTAGGCAGTGCTGATGCCAAACTGTCTGGGCGTGTCACCCAGAAACATAGCACAAGTTTGGAAATACAGATATACCATACATATCTATAACTCACAATACAAAGGTGATACAAACATATAAACAAGACTATCATATTTGGAAAATGATAACATTTTTGCAGATATATTACATGGCATACCTGGTCAGATTCCTTGCAATTTTATAATATTGGTATCAATAATATTATAAATGGTCTCCCATATTCCATACAGCATCACACCCTACTTGAAAGAATGGGGGCACTAGAGCTTTTACAATAAAAGATCACCAGAATTTAACGTGGTCAAAACAATCTATTTTTTCCCTACCCTCATTTTCAGAAATGGCAGAATCATTTTGGCTCATATTTTTCTAATAAAGTCTGCCTGAGGCAGACACCCAGCATGGAAAACTTCAGCCTACACTGTTAAAGTTTGGCAAAGTTAGAAATATATGAAAAAAGGGAATTGTAATGGGAAGTGTCTGGCAACCTTAATAACATGTGATGCTACCAGCTCTGCCTATAATCTGAATCCTCAGCTGTGGCCAAGTTGTGCTGAGTACAGGTGATGAGACAGGAGCCAAAGTAGGCTTTACATTTACAAGACAATTTAGACAATGAGGAGTCCGGTGACATCTTAAAGACAGATTTATTTGGGCATAAGCTTTTGTCAGTAAAAAACCCACTTCTTTGGATTCATGGAAGAAGTGGGGTTTTTACCCATGAAAGCTTATGCCCAAATAAATCTGTTAGTGTTTACGGTGCCACCGGCCTCCTTGTTGTTTTTGTGGATACAGACTAACACGACTACCCCTCTGATACTTAAGGCTGCTCTAAATTGTCTTAAGACTAATTTGTGCTGGCTGCTAACAGCCCCCAAAAGACCATTCTGCTAGCTAGGGATCTCCAAAGAACTGCAACCATGTCCCCCCACTCTTGTTCCTACCCCCACCAAACTTGCCCAACTGCAATGGCTGGAGTATATGGTATGGGGTGTAGGGCCAGTGGCACTTGGTGTTTCCCCCTACACTGAGGGAATCCCCAACCAGCTGGTTAAGATGGCTTTCTGCCTGTTTTGTGCTGCAGAAGAAAGGTGAGTGATTTTAGTTAGTTTGGCACAGAATCTAGGTTCAATAAGTCAATTATTTTTTTAAAATCCTGTGTGGTATTAGGCTTTCTGGCCCCTGCAGCCAGGAGTTCCCCACTCACTAGGGCTGTCAGTGAAATCTCTCCTTTTATAATTTCTAAATTAATCAGCTATTAATTTCATTGAATGACCCCTCTGTTCTCCTTGTGGAATGCAACAGAGATGAGGAAGCAACTTCACTACAGCCTTCATTATTTTGTCCATCTCCATCAGTTCCTGCTAACTCCACCATCACACTGGAATAAGCCAAAAGTCCACTGAGTCTGTTATTCCAGCTCCCAAAGCAATCAATGCCCAATGCTTTCTAGGAAGGTAGAAATCCCATAATAAACCTAATTATACAATCCTGTTTAATGGGAAACCCCTTCTCCCATACTGCCAGCTGAAACCCTGAAGTCGGTTGCTCAATAACCCTGGATGGCAGAGGCTAGTTATCAGCACTGATTATTTCTTGTTCTGAGGGATAGGGGAGCTGTAAAGACTCACTCAGAATAGCGACTGCTAGAACGATGCTACTTCCTTTCAGGCTGGCAAGGCCAGGGAAACAGCTCCTTCCTATACCCCAGCACAGGGGTCATGGGCAGCAGAGGTAGGACAAGTTGGTTGGGAGCCATGGGTGCTGTTAGCAATGCTGGTCCTTGTTCTTGCCTCTCTTGTCCAAGTGGAAGTAGAGACTGAAGTGGCCCAAAGACTGGGGAGGCGGATGGGGAAGGAGAGAGTATCTTTGGTGCACTTAGCAGCAGCTAGTTGTTTTGCTTATGCTTAAGCCCAGCCCTAGTGATTTACTGCCTTGGAGTTTAATTAGTTCTATAACCACTCCCTTTGGAAACACCAGTCTCTGTCAAGCCTGCACTCTGACTTCCCATTCAATGTGCATCTCGGATAGGAATGTCCCTGTTGCATCCCTATGACCCTTCAGTGAGCAGGCAGTTCGCTGAGCTTTATGAGGCCACACTGTGAGTGTGCACATCCCACCACAGATTTCTTGCTTCTACTGGAGTGGAGTGTAGGAATGTTTTATTAACCCTAATACCATTACTTCCTTGTTCCTTAGCCTTTCAATTCCCAGCAGGTCCCTCACCATGCAGAGCTGGTGCTGAATAGTTGGCAAAAGAAGTGGCCATCTGCTGATATGTGGGGTCTCTGTTTTCTCTTTTACAGGCACTGGAAGGCATTGAGAAGGCAGAAGAGCTGGCAGAGGGACTGGGGAACAAGGTAAGAGTTCACAGCTCCCCTCCACCAGTGTCCAGAGCCCTCTAATAGGGATTTAAGTGTCCACTCTATCTTCCAGCCTCACATTGCTCCGTTATCCTCCGTAAGCCCATGTTAACCAATAGGTCCTTGAGGCTCATGCTGAGAGTCTTAAGTGTAGAATTTGAACCATTCTGAGTTTGTTTTTAATTCAGGTATGAGCCAGTAGCTGTGGAGCATTCTGAGCATGGGGGGTGGACGATGGCAACTGAGAGACCCTTAGAAAGTTTAGTGGGGAGCCAGAGTGGGTTAAACAAGTGGGAAGGAGAGGAAGCCAAAATGTTAAACAGGAAAACAACAGCAGTGAAGAGAAGTGGAGGACTAAGGATCCTTTCTCTGATAAATAGCTACATGGCATTAATTTACTGGCCGACCAGCCAGCCTCTGGGATACTCTGCTAGTATATGCTGAGCACAGTGCACAAATTGCATACTAGCTAGGAGCTAGAGGGAAGTGAAGAGGTGACTTATGGGCATGCAGGTGCCTAGGAAAACCAGCTCTATGAAAAGATGCAGAATGGTTGGAGCGCAGCAAACCTGGGTTCCCCTTTAGTGGCACATTGGGACAAAAGGATAAGGATAGATGGGAGGGCCTCTAGATGCTCATAAGATAAACCCTGACCCCTGGGCAAGTTTGTGTTTTCTGTGGTGAGGCTCATGTGTATCCCAGATGGCTGGTGGGGCTGGAGAAGACCTCTTCCTTCTAGTGCTCTCCCCATGCTATTGGTCCTCCTTCACCTTGCCTCATCCTCTCTCTCATGCCTCTGTGCACAGCTTGGCCTGCTGAAGCTTCACTGCCTGGGTGAAGGAATCTATCGCACAAAGGGACAGCAACGGGAACTTCGTGACCATGTGGTGAAGTTCCACGAGTGTGTAGAGGAGATGGAGCTGTACTGCGGCATGTGTGGAGAGTCCATTGGGGAGAAGAACAGCCAGCTCCAGGCGCTGCCTTGCTCCCATTTCTTCCATTTAAAGTAATGAGCACCAGGGATAGGGCAGAGTGGGGGACATGAGAGGAATGGAGGCGGGGAGATGAGGTAGATGGTTAGAGAGGGATTCCTGCAGGGGGAATAGGATAAGGCAGGAGTTCAGCAGGGATTTATGGGAGAGGGCTGGGGCTAGAGAGAGATCTGTGAAGGGACAAGAGTAATAGAAAAGCTTTATTAGGGTCCAGAGTAGAACTGTTCTCTGCAGTCTGAATATGCAAATCACTTAAATACAGAGCATACTTCCTCACAGTGTCCTGCCATTGTTTATACAAAATCAATGACTCCTCTACAAAGAGTCACCCACCATCTAATCTTTAACGTTACTAAGAAAAAAAAAAAAGTTTAATGATCTGTTTAGCTTCCCCGTCCTTGACTGTTGGAAGTAATAGCACGTAGGACTCCCTAAGTCTCACTGTAGGAATGGAGAGTAGAGGTATGAACCCATCTAAGGTGATTTGTGTAGTGAGTCCCTAAGCCACTTCCTTCCCCACCCCTGGGATAGGAGTCCAGGTCTGTGAATCAGAACCCCCTGCACTTCTCTCTGTAGACATGCACTGTGAGAAATGACCACTTCCTGTTGCAGATGCCTCCAGACCAATGGGACTCGTGGCTGCCCCAACTGCCGTCGTTCATCAATGAAGCCAGGATTCGTGTGACGTGCTGAATCAGTCATTTTCAGAGAGCTCATATTCCAACTTGCAGCAGAGGCCAGAAGACAGAACCCTGGAAAGTCATTCAGCGTGCACAGCCTGAAAGGAGGACCCTAATTTGCAGGTGGAGAGGTCTCCTGCACAGGATGCAACAAGTGCACCTTGAGCTTTTACTCTAACCTGACATTTTACCTGTGTTCTGAAGTAGCAGTCATCTTGGAGTCCCTCTGGAACCACCTCTCTAGAGCCAGTTTCACACTCTATCATACCTGTTCTAGGACTTGCCTGACACTTTCTCCAGTGCCAGTTCACACCCTGTTTTTGCTCCTATTCAGTCAGCTCCACTTGGGCTAGTTATTGTCTTTACTTGCCTTTCTTTGGTGCTTTTATTTTTGCCCCTCGTGAGAACTGAGGCTGGGGACTGGCCAGTGGTCCTGGGTAGATGTAGCCCAGCACCCTTGTCCGTGTTAGAGCAGCAGCCCCATTCTCAGCATGCACTGCTGGAAATGCAGCCAGTCTACTCCATGGGCTCTCTTTGGTCTTTCCATGGGCTCTCTTTGGTAATGGTCTCAAGTTGCAGTGGGGGAGGTTTAGATTGGATATTAGGAAAAACTTTTTCACTAAGAGGGTGGTGAAACACTGGAATGCGTTACCTAGGGAGGTGGTAGAATCTCCTTCCTTAGAGGTTTTTAAGGTCAGGCTTGACAAAGCCCTGGCTGGGATGATTTAACTGGGAATTGGTCCTGCTTTGAGCAGGGGGTTGGACTAGATGACCTTCTGGGGTCCCTTCCAACCCTGATATTCTATGATTCTATGATTCTTTCTTCAGCAACAGGATTTAGATCCTACTCCTGCATTATAGTGGATCCCTCCTAGCAATTTACTATCGCTACCCAGTATACGGAAAATGGATTTAATTCAGAACTCTGTATTAAAGAGAGAACAGACCCAAGGCATGACTGATGGTGTCCTGTGCCATCATGTCTTCCTCTTTCCTCAGTGCCTTACAGTCTTCAGGGTGCCCTCTGCTGAGGCCTGAATCCCCCTCTTTGTGCTAATGCAATACCCTCCCTCTAAGGCCGCAAGAGTCTGTGTATGCTACCCCCGGAGCTCTGTGCAAACAAGGTGTCTTCCTAAACAGAGGCTGCTTTCAAGGTGCTCGGCTGCTGCCAGGGGCACGTGGCCCGCCCGGCGGTGTCGCTGGGCAGGCCCCTGGGGGGCAGAGCAGGATTCGTGTGTGCCCAGCCCAGCCCAAGCGCCTGAGGGCCGCGCACGCGCTATATTTACACCCACCTGTTTGTATTTGCAAATAAAGTCTTTGCACTCACGCCCGGCTGGCTCTGCTCGTGCCCGGGGGGAGGGGCCACACGAGCGACTCCCTCCGCCCTGGGGAACACCTCCCCGCCCGCCGGCTGGGCACGGCGTCTGCGCCACCCCCCGGGGCGGGGCGGGGCGCCAGGCCGCGGGCCCCGCCCCTGCCCCGCACGAAGATGGCGGTGAGGATGTCACTCAGCAGATTTGGGTGCTGTCACGTGACTAATCGGAGGCTGCGGGTTTTTTTTCCTGCACGACAGATTCGAGTGAGGGCGGGCAAGGGAGAGTGAAGCGTCTGAGCGTAGAGGCGGGGCGGGGATCGTGCCGTGGGGAGGGCGGAATCTGTTGTCCCCGACTGCTGCCTTATTTACCTCCCCGGCCACTCGTCCAGGCCAAGATGGCGTCGGTGTGGGATGAGGCTGAGGTGAGGAGCCGGGCCCCGGGTGGGAGGTTGGGGAGCGGGCGGGACTCCGAGCTCGGGGGTACTAGCGCTGGGACCCCGGTCCCTGCCCCGGTCGAGTCGGGGTAGCGCCGTGTCCTTTCCCCGTGAGTTCGGCTGGCGGGCCGGGACGTGAGGGGCCTGGCGGCCGGTGACGGTGACTCTGTCCCCGCAGGACGGCGTGGGCGAGGAGGTGCTGAAAATGTCCACGGAGGAGATTGTGCAGCGAACCCGCCTGCTCGACAGCGAGATCAAGGTGAGGTGGCAGCGGGCGGCGAGGGGGCTGTGGGCGCTGCCGCTCTCCCCCGCCCGGCTCTGAAGGCAGAGCGGCGAGAGCGGGGGCTGCTGGCCAGGCACCCAGTTCCAGCCGCAGCAGCAGAGAAGCTCCTGGGCCCAGCTCTTTGCGGTCACTGCTCCCGCAGGGCTCTGCCAGCCTGGAGCCGGGTCCCCCGCCCAGGTAGCTCTTAAGGGCTCCTGAGTAGCCAGTGCCCTGCATTAGCATGCCCGGCTCCAACTTTTGGCCCCCGACCAGGCCAGGGGGCGGAACCACGGAGAGGGGGGCTGGGCCGGGCCTATTGGCAAGGGGAACACAGCCCCCATAATTTACTGTCTGGTCCATTTACTGTCTGGTCCATTTCAGCCGGCTCCCTCTACACGCACCAGGAAGAGGCTGGTGCCCCTTGCCTGTTCCCCGAGCCTCCCCCACTGCCTTCCAGAGCATCCCTGCACCTCTGCCTTCCCCCATAGGTACACCCACTGCTCCCACAGGAGGCCATGGAGTATGTCCCGGTTGCCCTATATACCACTTCCCAGGCCCTACTGCTGCCTGCACTGCTTCTTTATTTCTGTTAAGTGCTGTTGATGTGCTATGCTGCCTTCTGCTGTACACAAGATTCAAAAGGAGTCTGCAGTGTAAAGACAAAGATAAAGGCAGATGTATTGGGAGACCCAGAGCCAGGACTGAATTTATGTTGTTTTATAATGAAATGATGACGTGGGAATTGTATTCATTAGAAGCAAATTGTTGCTCTCCCCACTTGGTACTTCACAGAGTCCCTGGAAATTATAAGATATAAATGGATAGTAAGCAAGTGAGGAACTGTGGCAGGGGGAATTAGCAGGTGGGTTGCTAATGCTATTAATGTTGTTTAGAATTTTAAAATATTATCTTCTAGTATTTTGCTGACACTTGGGAGGAAGGCCTGGGCTTGTAGACCATTTTGGAAGAAGTACATTTTCAAAAAGGACTCTGAGCAGATTCTAGGTGCAGAGATGAGTGTACCACATAGGATATAGTTAGTTGAGAACAGCAATGTAAAAAGACTTTGAGTGCTGAGGGAGATAAAAAGTGGAGACATCGTTGAGGAGTTTGTAGTAGTTCAAGGGGTTTGAAAAGGCTGTAGTTCTTCTAGTTCAAAGGCCCTTAAACTGTGGGGTGGGAATGTTTGGGGGAGCCTGGGCCAGCCGCTGCAGGGGACAGGGAGGAAGCGCCTCTCAGCTGCTGGCATCATGCCTTCCGGCTTGGGGACCAAGCTGCTGGCCTCAGCTCCACTCCAAGCTGCTGGCCTCAGCCCCATTGTCAGTTTGGGGACTGCTGTTCTAGTTCAGTATTTCATTTGCAGTAGTAGCTTGAATTAGAACATAAAAATGGCCATACTGGGTCAAACCCATGGTCTATCTAGACCAGTATCTTACTCTGACAGTGGCCAGTATAAGGGACTTCTAAGGAAGTGAACAGGACAGGGTAATTTCAAGTGGTCCAGCCCCTGAGATTCAGTCCAAGCTTTTGGCAGTGGGAGGTTTAGGGACAACCGGGAGCATGGGGTTGCATCTGTGACCATTTTGGCTAATAGCAATTATGAATTTGTCTAATTCTTTTTTTCAATGAGTTCCACAGGCTGACTCTGTATTTTGTGAAGAAGTACTTCCTTTTGTTTGTTTTAAACCTGCTGCCTATTAATTTCACCGGGTGACCCTTAGTTCTTGTGCTATATGAAGGGGTAAATAACATTTCCCTATTCATTTTCTCCATAGCATTGATGAATTTATAAACCTTTATCATATTGCCTCCCTCCCCTTAGTAGTCTCTTCTCTAAGGTGAACAGTCCCGTCATTTTAATCTCTTCTCATATGGAAGCTGTCCATCCCCCTAATCATTTTTGTTACCCTCTCTACAACATGTTCTAAATGTATTTTATGGGATGACCAGATCTGCACTCAATATTCAAGGTGTAGGAATACCATGGATTTTTATAGTGGAATTATAATATTTACTGTTTAATTATCTATCCCATTCCTAATGATTCCTGTCACTCTGTTAGCTTTTTAGACTGTCCCTGTAAATTGTGTAGATGTGTTCAGGAAACTATCCATAATGACTCGGAGATCTCTTTCTTGGGTGGTATCAACTAATTTAGACCCCATCATTTTGTATGTATAGTTGGGATTATTTATTTCTTATCAACATGGAATTTAATCTGTCATTTTGTCATCCAGTTTAGTGAGATCCCTTTGTAACTCTTCACAGTTGGCTTTGGACTTAACTATCTTGAGTAATTTTGTATTGTCTGCCAATTTTACCATCTCACTGTTCACCTCCTTTTCTTGGTCATTTATGAATATGTTGAAAAGCACAGGTCCCAGTATAGATCCTGCGGGAACCCCACTATTTATCTTTCTCCATTGTAAAAACTGATCATTTATTCCTATCCTTTGTTTCCTGTGCTTCAGAAGAAGTCATAAAAGCCTGCTTAGTGCTCCTAGATGTGCCCTACTGTATCACAGGGGGGAGATGCTTGTTCCAGACCCGAAGTGCTGATCAATATGTGCACTAAAACACGTGGACGAAGAGTCCTTGTATCTTTAGCACAACTGTTGTGACTGTGAAGTGCTAGGAATGTTGAAATAAATGTCAAATTCTCTTTCAAAACCTATAAAACAACATGCCCCCATATGCCTCCAATGTGCCTCCTGATATTTCAAGTTCTGCAGATTAATTCTGATTTTGATTGCATTTCCTCTTATCCATTTGAACTTTGCCACTTTTAATTTTGGTGTCCCTTGTGCTTATATTGTGGAACAGAGTAAAGAGGAGCTTAAACAGTCCTCAGTGGGGGAGGGATAGCTCAGTGGTTTGAGCATTGGCCTGCTAAACCCAGGGTTGTGAGTTCAATCCTTGAGGAGGCCATTTAGGAATCTGGGGCAAAAATTGGGGATTGGTCCTGCTTTGAGCAGGGGGTTGGACTAGATGACCTCCTGAGGTCCCTTCCAACCCTGATATTCTATGATTCTGTGTATCAGAATATTGCCACCAATGTTAAGGTGGCAGAAACCTCTCCATCGAGCCCTTACTTTCTCTTACACAAAATGCTCAGCATACCATTTTCCAGGATGGATTGATTTAAATCAAGGCAGTTTAAATCTCCAAGTGGAAAGCCTCAATTAAAATAATCAATTTTAATAAACTTTTCCATTTGTACTTTAGTTATTTTCTAAATAAAGTTGCAGTTTCCTTCGTTGGTATAACCATTAAAATGTTGATTTACAACTGAGCAGAGCCTTTACACTAGACTTACTGCATCTTTTTGCTAACTAGAAAGGTACACTGTGACTATATACATTTATTATTTTCAGATTCTTATCAATTGTACACTTCCAGTATATTAGAAAATGGTGAATGATGCTTATTTACTAGATATTATGCTTATGTTTTGTCATGTTGCATCCAGATGGTAACTGGAATTTAAGTAAACATGCAAAAACATCATATAACATTTATTTTTATGAAAGAAAGCAACCTTAAATGTTTTGGATGCACAAATGTGTCTGATCAAAATGTGTTTCATATTTACAACTAGGAACAAGAGGGATTAAATGTAGTCAGTGAATTAAACTGATTATTTCAGGTCCGCCTGGAAAAAATTTCAAATATGTCTAAGAGAATGTGATTGGAGCTTAAGTTCCTACTCTCTTATGTCTCTTGAATATGAGATGAGTCTCCCAAGTTACTAGTAGATCTCATCCCCTCCCTCCTTGTTTTTATTCAGATGCTGGAAGAGCAAGACAACTTTTCCTGCTTTTTCAGTTCTTAGTCAATTACTCTATTTTAAACTAATTAGTCCAAATGGAGAAAATATTTTTTCTGTGCCTTCAGAAGAGGCTACTGCTGTCAAAAGCTGGTTTAGCAGTTCAAAAACACTTGTTTCATGTGCTTAGCTAGACTTCCACCAATTCTAGACTTCCACCACTTCTTTAAAATATTAGCAAACATGCACTGCTTGAATGGTTCACCTCCAACCCTGCAATTTATTATGTTGGCCTGATTAATGGGTGATTATTAGATGCACGTGTCATAGCAGCATCTTCTTCCGCAGTTAGGCCTCTAACCTGGTACTTTGGTTTGAGAATATTAGTGAGAAAATGAGGTGGAGTAAGTGCTTGATCAGTCCACTTCGGTATTGCCTGTAGTTTAACTTTGTTGCAGGGTATTTCTGTCTTCAGTCTCTTGAAGTTTTTTCAGTTTTTCAACAGCAACATCAATACAGCAGCAATCTTTCTGAATTTTTCCATGACTATGGAAATAGGTTTAGTGTATTCAGCGTATCTTCTACATTTCTCCTTAGTCCAATGTTGACTACTTTGGCTGTGGTAGTTCCATCTCTGTCATGATTTTCTTCACAAATTGTCATCAGAATAGGCCAGTTCTTAATAAATAGGCTGAAACAATCAACCACTGAATACCATTATACGTCTTCGGGGAGAATTGGTTTGTACCCTCCTGTTGTTTTCAGTGATGCTGAGGCAAAATGATTGTTACAGAAGTATTTTGCAATTTCAGCATTATTTTCCTTTACTCCTGGAGTTGTACTTAAGTCTTCGGTTAAAAGATTAATCAAATGAACACCTCACCCATATGTTATAAGTTTCAGGTTCTCTGCATTATTTTCTTCTATGTTTTTTCTCATTTTTGATACGTTTGCCGCATTGCGTGTGACAAAGCTATGCACTTGACACTTGAATTTTTGTTCACAGTTTGTTATAGCTTTTACTGCTATTTCTTTTATGTATTCTGTTGTATTGTGGGTAGGGGGATTTCCTGATGTATCAGTTGTTTCTGTAAAATAGTAAGCCCTATCTTCTGTGTCACAAGCACATATTACTGGATTATTGTGCCCATTGTTCCACCCATCAAGACTCAGATTAACAAATTTTCCATCAATATCTTCTTGTACACTGTTCAGTTTCCTTCTCATACACTGTATCCAGCTACTATCTAGCAATGTCTGTTGTGCCAAGTGGAGTGTAGCTTGGCCGTAATGATTGAACCATGTCGGTGAAATGTTTGTTCTAAACAAGATGAAAGGGAGAACTTGTTGCATAAAGCAACTGAGCAATCTATGGTGTTCTGCTGGAGTTTGCTGGTTCTGATTACAAACTTATCCATGGTTTTACTGGATGATTATGTTGGTAATTTACTGTCTGACATATGTTTGGTCGCATATCATAGAATATCAGGGTTGGGAGGAGGTCATCTAGTCCAACCCCCTGCTCAAAGCAGGACCAATCCCCAACTAAATCATCCCAACTAGGGCTTTGTCAAGCCTGACCTTAAAAACCTCAAAGGAAGGCAATACCACCACCTCCCTAGGTAACCCATCCCAGTGCTTCACCACCCTCCTAGTGGAAAATTTTTTTCCTAATATCCAACCTAAACCTCCCCCACTGCAACTTGAGACCATTACTCCTTGTTCTGTCATCTGCTACCACTGAGAACAGTCTAGAGCCATCCTCTTTGGAACCCCCTTTCAGGTAGTTGAAAGCAGCTATCCAATCCCCCCTCATTCTTCTCTTCTGCAGTTCCCTCAGCCTCTCCTCATAAGTGATGTGTTCCAGTCCCCTAATCATTTTTGTTGCCCTCTGCTGGATGCTTTCCAGTTTTTCCACATCCTTGTAGTGTGGAGCCCAAAACTGGACACAGTACTCCAGATGAGACCTCACCAATGTCAAATAGAGAGGAATGATCACGTCCCTCAATCTGCTGGCAGTGCCCCTACTTATACAGCCCAAAATGCCGTTAGCCTTCTTGGCAACAAGGGCACACTGTTGACTCTTATCCAGCTTCTCGTCCACTGTAACCCCTAGGTCCTCTTCTGCAGAACTGCTGCCTAGCCATTCGGTCCCTAGTCTGTAGCGGTCCATGGGATTCTTCCGTCCTAAGAGCATGACTCTGCACTTGTCCTTGTTGAACCACATCAGATTTCTTTTGGCCCAATCCTCTAATTTGCCTAGGTCCCTCTGTATCCTGTCCCTACCCTCCAGCGTATCTACCACTCCTCCCAGTTTAGTGTCATCTGCAAACTTGCTGAGGGTGCAGTCCACGCCATCCTCCAGATCTTTAATGAAGATACTGAACAAAACCGGCCCCAGGACCGACCCTTGGGGCACTCCGCTTGATATCGGCTGCCAACTAGACAAGGAGCCATTGATCACTACCCATTGAGCCCGACGATCTAGCCAGCTTTCTATCCACCTTACAGTCCATTCATCCAGCACATACTTCTTTAACTTGCTGGCAAGAATACTGTGGGAGACTGTATCAAAAGCTTTGCTAAAGTCAAAGAACAACACATCCACTGCTTTTCCCTCATCCACAGAGCCAGTTATCTCGTCATAGAAGGCAGTTAGATTAGTCAGGCATGACTTGCTGTTGGTGAATCCATGCTGACTGTTCCTGATCACTTTCCTCTCCTCTAAGTGCTTCAGAATTGATTCCTTGAGGACCTGCTCCATGATTTTTTTCCAGGAACTGAGGTGAGGCTGACTGGCATGGTGTTCCCCAGATCCTCCTCCTTCCCTTTTTAAAGATGGGCACTACATTAGCCTTTTTCCAGTCGTCCGGGACCTCCCCCGATCGCCATGTGTTTTCAAAGATCGTGGCCAATGACTCTGCAATCTCATCTGCCAACTCCTTTAGCACTCTCGGATGCAGCGCATCTGGCCCCATGGACTTGTGCTCGTCCAGCTTTTCTAAATAGTCCCGAACCACTTCTTTCTCCACAGAGGGCAGGTCGCTTCCTCCCCGTGCTGTGCTGCGCAGTGCAGTAGTCTGGGAGCTGACCTTATTCGTGAAGACAGAGGCAAAAAAAGCATTGAGTACATTGGCTTTTTCCACATCCTCTGTCACTAGGTTGCCTCCCTCATTCAGTAAGGGGCCCACACTTTCCTTGACTTTCTTCTTGTTGCTAACATACCTGAAGAAACCCTTCTTGTTACTCTTAACATCTCTTGCTATGAAATATTAGACATTGCAGATGTTGGATGTTCATAACACCATACATCTAAGCTGGCTCCTGAATCAAAATGGTGTGTGTGGTTTTTAAAAAAAAAAGTCACTTTTAATCATTGAGTATTACTCAGTGTACTGCTTTAAAAAAAAGAGATTGTAAATGAAAGATTCCTCCTCCTGCATCTGTTTGTACCACTGTTAAAATGATATTTTTATTATAAAATCATAAGGATAATTTAAATCTATTTAAACCCTTGTCTCCTAGCAACATACCCAACAGCTTTGGGGGGGACCTACATTTTTAAATATTAAAACTCATAAATGCCTAATAAAACATGACTTCTAAATGGGAAATCTCCAGCTAGGATATTTTATTATATTGAGCAATAAAAAAAATCATTTCAGAAGTCCAGCAATAACAGTAAAATGTAATTGATAAATACTCCCACAACAAACTAACATACCAATTATATTTTAAACACAAACATTTTGACAATCATAAGCAATACCCCCAAAACACACACTTATTATCATAGTCTGTTATCATTTATTAGCATAGTAAGACACAGTAGGCAAGCTGTAAGAATTATGCAAAAATAAGATTACTAACAGGTTGATACAGATAGTTCAGACATGTCCACATCATCTTCAAAGTCACTGCCTTTTGAGGAGCATTTTTCATGTTTCACTCTGACAAGCAGCCTTGTATTTCTTTGTTGCACTGTTTACACTTGGCACATATTCCTTTTTTACCCAGAGGTACAGTAATTTCTTGAAAACATTCCCAAATAGGGTCTTTTTTATGACCTGCAGCCATGGCAGTTTTTTCCTCCAGTTCTCAGGTGTTGAAATCAACACTAGAGGCCACACTCTGAAGAATGACAGGTTTCAGAGTAGCAGCCGTGTTAGTCTGTATTTGCAAAAAGAAAAGGAGTACTTGTGGCACCTTAGAGACTAACCAATTTATTTGAGCATAAGCTTTCGTGAGCTACAGCTCACTTCATCGAATGCATCCGATAATTTGTTAGTCTCTGAGGTGCTACAAGTACTCCTTTACTCTGAAGAATGTTGTCTTTTCTTACCACAGCCTCTTGCTCTGACATCAGGTTGCTCCTCTCTGGTTGCACATGCTGCTGCTCCTTCCTTGTTACATAACTCCCCTACCTCTGAAAAACAAAAGAACTAGCAACAAACCAAGACTTCTGCTCATATAACTCACATGCCTTTTACACTGATATATTTTTTTTTTTATTTAACCACAAAGATGGAGGCCGTTGAGAAATTAATGGATTTCTGTTTGTATCTGTCTAGTAGATATTGAAGGAAACAGTTACTTGACGTGTCCAGAATCATCCAGAAGCAAGGGCTATTATTTACTGGGTAGATCAGTCAGTGTCTTTCAATGAGCTGGAGAGTAAGTTTCCATGGTGGGTGGAGTCAATATTTCTAATTTGAGAGCTGAGGCAATCAGAAATCAGGTAGGAAGAAGCTATAAAATAGGAGTCTGAGACCATTCAGGTGGGCAAAGTGATGATCCTGATAAGGATACATGACTGTGTCTCCTGGAGTGAGAGACCAGATTCCAATGCCTGTGATGACTTTGCGACTCTCTTGTTCTCAGTAATACAGTTCCTGGGTCCCCCACAGGATCTTAATACAGTATATGACCTACTGTGCCATATTTATAAATTTTGATCTCAAAAGTTAGATGTTTTTCCTCTGATTCTTTCTATATCTAGAGAACCAGCCTTTCAATGCAGAGTTTTTGGTAGAGGCTCGTGGAGTCAGCATATTTAATTTTTATTTAAATATTTAAAGAGATTATAATAAATTTAAGTCTAACACATTTTGTGTTTAAATTCAGATTTCATTTTAAACAGGTTTATTTAAAAAAAGAAAACTTACTATAACTTAAATAACAAAATAAAAAAAAATTTATCCACTCTGTTTCTTTTAATATTTCTCTAAATCACGTCTCCAGGTGCTTGTTTCCATGGGTGCTGAAACAATTCGTATAGTGAGGGTGCTGAGAGCCACTGAACCAAACTAAACCCTGTGTATGATGGAAACCACTACAAGCCAGTGGGTGCGGCAGCACCTCTAGTTCCAGCACCTATGCTTGTATCCTGTCATAAGCAAATTTCTGTAGATTCACTGTAGCATAATCCTACAGTGTTAGAAAATGATTAGGGCTGTCAATTAATGGCAGTTAACTCATGCGGTTAACTCAAAAAAAATCACAATTCAAAAAATTAATCACAATTAATCACTTTAATCGCACTGTTTAAATTTCAGTTGGTATTCTTTTTAAATATTTTGGATGTTTTTCTACATTTCACATATATTGTATTTTGTGTTTGAAATCAAATTGTGTACTTTTTATTACAAATATTTGCACGGTAAAAATGATAAAAGAAATAGTATTTTTCAATTCACCTCATACAAGTACTGTAGTGCAATCTCTTCGTTGTGAAAGTGCAATTTACAAATGTAGATTTTTTTTGTTACATAACTGTACTCAAAAACAAAACAATGTAAAACTTCAGAGCCTACAAGTCCACTCAGTCCTACTTCTTGTTCAGCCAATCACTCAGACAAACAAGTTTGTTTGTATTTACAGGAGATAATGCTGCCCTCTTCTTCTTTATAATGTCAGCGGACAGTGAGAACAGGCATTTGCATGGCACTTTGTAGCAGCATTGTTAGGTATTTACGTGCCAGATATGCTAAACGTTCATATGCCCCTTCATGCTTCGGCCACCATTCCAGAGGACATGCTGATGACGCTTATTAAAAAAATGTGTTAATTAAATTTGTGACTGAACTCCTTGGGGGAGAATTGTATGTCCCTGCTCTGTTTTACCCGCAATCTGCCATATATTTCATGTTATAGCAGTCTCGGGTGATGACCCAGCACATGTTCGTTTTAAGGACACTTTCACTGCAGATTTGACAAAATGCAAAGAAGGTACCAATGTGAGATTTCTAAAGATAGCTACAGCACTCAACCCAAGGTTTAAAATTCTGAAGTGCCTTCCAAAATCTGAGAGGGACGAGGTGTGGAGCATGCTTTCAGAAGTCTTAAAAGAGCAACACTCTGATGTGGAAACTACAGAACCTGAACTGCCAAAAAAGAAAATCAACCTTCTGCTGGTGGCATCTGACTGAGATAATGAAAATGAACATGTCTTGGTCCGCACTGCTTTGGATGGTTTTTGAGCAGAACCTGCCATCAGTATGGACGCATGTCCACTCAAATGGTGGTTGAAGTGTGAAGGGACATATGAACCTTTAGCACATCTGGCACGTAAATATCTTGCGACACTGGCTACAACAGTGCCATCAGAACACTTTTTCTCACTTTCAGGTAACATTGTAAACAAGAGGCGGGCAGCATTACCTCCTGAAAATGTAAACAAACTTGTTTGAGCGATTGGCTGAACAAGAAGTAGGACTGAGTGGACTTGCGGGCTCTAAAATTTTACATTGTTTAATTTTTGGATTCAGGTTTTTTTGTACATAATTCTACATTTGTAAGTTCAATTTTCATGATAAAGAGATTGCATTACAGTATTTGTATTAGGTGAATTGAAAAATACTATTTGTTTTTTTACAGTACAAATACTTGTAATCAAAAATAAATATAAAGTGAGCACTGTACGCTTTGTAGTCTGTAATTGAAATCAGTATATTTGAAAAACGTAGAAAACATCCAAAAATACGTAAATGTATTCTATTATTAACAGTATGATTAATTACGAATAACTTTTTAATTGCTTGATCGCCCTAAAAATTATCATTGATGTCGAGCACTGTTGTGCTCTGAATGGTAGAAATGTCAAAGGAAACTTCCTTTCCCTGAGAGGTGAAAGACGGTGAATTTGAGGGAAGCATGAGTTTGCCATTGGATAGAAATCAGTTAATTCAGATCTAAGTAGAATCTCCCTCGGAGAGATTAGTCGGTATCATGGTGTTTTCCAGGGATACGAGCCTCTTCCTCTGGGGGCAGAAAGTGAGCAAATAAGACCACACTATAGATAGCAAGGCAGAATTTGATTATTTTGTTAGCTACAATCCAAACCAAAGTTGTATTAATCTTTATTTTTAAGCATTTTTTCCAATTTTTATGCACTCACTGAGATCTCTGAGTTGCCTTCAAAGAGTTTTGTGCAAGAGGCAGGACTGATGATCCAGGCTTCTCAACATTAACCTGTTCCAGCATCCGGAAGCTGTTTTAAAAGTGATTTGCAAATTCTCTAATCCCTAAATGCAGGAACAAGTGTGGTGCTTGAATGTGCCAACTGATGAGAGTTAAGATCTGAAAACGATTCTTCCAAAACAAAGTCTCCTCCTCCCGTGAGAAGGAATTCAAATTCCTGAATAGTTTTAGAATTCTTCAGATGGCATCAGGAGGAAATGATTTTTGGGGCACTGATGTATACCTCAATCCCTAAAGTCACACTACTTAGGGCAAAACAGATTAGGCTAACATTTTCCCCTCCTTCTTCCAAACTGCCTCCTGGGATTCATTCTGATCTTCTGATTGTGTGATGCATGTATGTATTTGTTGCTTTGTTCTGCTAATGTTAGCACATTCCTAACTTGTGCTGATTTCAGATAATGAAGAGCGAGGTGCTGAGAGTTACCCATGAGCTGCAGGCCATGAAAGATAAGATCAAAGAGAACAGTGAGAAGATCAAAGTGAACAAAACCCTGCCTTACCTCGTTTCCAATGTCATCGAGGTGAGTGTTGTGCCCTTTTGGAATAATGTTAGGCGTGATACCCTATTGGGAGCACAGCTTTTAACTTTAAAAGGTGCCTTCGCTAATTGGAGGCAGGGGGTCAGTGGCTGGAGCAGAGGACTGTATGTAGTGAATCCATGTGAGTTGGGACCAGTGACTTCCTCCTTTTGTTTCTCAATCTGTAAAATGGAAACAGTTAGCAGATACTGATGTGTAAGGCCTGGTCTACACACGCTTTTTGTATTGATTTAACTATTTTGATTAGGGGTGTAATTTTTCAACTGAAATAGTTTGTGGTACCAGGTGCAATTCCCTCAGTATAAAAGTGATTATACTGAGGGCTGGCTTACACTAGGAAGTTAGGTTAACCAAGCTACATCCCTCAAGGGTGTGAAAAATTCAGCCCGAGAGATGTCGTTAAGCCAACCTAAGCCATGGTGTAAACCGCACTAGGTCAATGGAAGAATTCTTCAGTCAACCCTGCCTATTGCCTCTCGGAGGTAGATTTACTGCAGCAACAGACAAATTCCTTCTATTGTTGCAGCAGTTGTCTACGCTGAAGCACTACAGCGACGCAGCTTACTCCTGGGCGAATTCTGCGCCACTGCGCATGCACAGAATTTATATCCCCACAGATTTGTTTGCTTCCCCGCAGAAAAATGACTTTCTGACAGGGAAGCAAAGGGAAGCCAAAAGAGCAGTCATGCGCTCCTCCCCAGCAGTATGTTTTGGGTGCCCAGGGCACGGGACGGGGGGGGTGGGGTCTGGGGAAGACCCAGCTGGTGGCTCCTACCTTGTGCTGGACTCAGCTGCTAGTCCCGGTTGGGCTGGGGAGGACATGACTTCCCTTTCCCCTAAATGGCATCTGGGGCCAGGTCAGACCCACCCCCAGATTTCTCCCCTAGCTGCAGGAAGCTCTGGAAACACCTTAACCTCTTCTTCCCCCCACTCCCCTGCTTCCTGCACTCAGCTGCAGCGGGAGGGATCCCTGTACCTGGAGCTGCCCCCCCATCTGTCCAACCCCCATGCATCCAGACCTTCATACCCAGACCCTCCCACCAAGCCTCATCGCCCCCCTGCCCCCCGCACTCTGGACCACCCCAACAAACCCTACTCCCCATTGAGCCCCCCCCCCCAGTTTAGCCCCAACCACCTTCACCTGGACCTCCCTGCAGAGTCCCATTACCATTGCAACCAGAACCCCACAGCAAGCCCCTATTTATCCAGATCCCCCCCCCCCCCAACCAGATCCCGCACCGAGTTTGCCCTGCACAGAACCCTCTCAACCCACACCTGGATCCCCCCACACTCAGCCCCTCCACACTTGGATCCTGCCTTGCTGAGCCTGCCCACACCTGGTGCACTGCCACAGAGTGGCAGGGCCCTGGGGTGTTTCTGTGGCAGGCCTGGTCCTTGCACTGTGTCAGGGTTATGTGCAGCCTCACTGCTGGGGGTGAGAGCTGCACAGTGATCTCCCACCTCTGTGAAGCCAATGGCCTATGCTCCTCAGTGTCATGCTGGAGCTTCCACATTTATTTGACAATTTTGCTGAATTTTTAAATTTTTGGCGTATAATGCCCTGAGGAGTAGCAACTGTACTATGCTGCTATGTGTTAGACATATCCTGATATACCTTATTCCCCTTCTCTTATGGAAATAAGCTATAATAATATAAGTATTTTTATAGTGGTATAACTGCATCCACTTTAGGGAGGTTATCACTTAACTGTGTATAGTTGGTAGTACAATTTTTGTGAATTTTTTGTGAACACTAAGGGGAATGTCATTGACCTAGCCTTAAGTTTCTCTGAAGTTCCTTGCAGTCTTCTATAATTTTATCTTTGGATTTTGCCACCTTTCTGCTCACCTACTTTTCCAGATCAATATTAAATAAAACTGGTCCTTGTATGGTACCTTTGTGGATTCCTTGTTAACCTTTTTGCTGTGAAGAATCTGATCATTTATTCCTGCTCTTCTGTTTTCTCCATTACTTCAGCCCCTTGCAGTTAAAAAACTGAGTCAGATGCCCAAAGACAGATTAAATTCATGTTTTTGTCTTCTGATTTTTGGACTCCTCCAGACTACAATTCTGTCCCTTTAGCCATTTTCTCATTCACAACAGTATTTTGACCTGCACTCCAACTACTTAGTTTCCTTAGTAGACTGTTGTGAGTGACTTTGTCAAAGCCTTTTGAGAGTCCAAATAAATTATATCATCTGGTATTCCTTTATCTGTAATTTTTTGACATGCTTAAAGAATTCTAATAGATTAGTGAGGCATAATTTTCTTTTCCAGTAGTTGTGCTAGTTTGTGCTATCTGTCTTTCTCAGTGTTTCATAATTCTTTAATATTGTTTCAACCAATTTATGTGATACTAGCATTGGTTTGTTATACTGGAATGGGGAGGGTGCTAAGCACCACCAGCCACCACTCCTGTTCCCCAGGATTTTGCAGTGCCTTCCCCTGTGTTGTTGCCCTGTTGCTATGACAGGGAGCTCTGCTACTCAGGAAGCTCTAAATTCTCCCAGGGGATTTAACTACAGGCATAATCCTACCATTGGTGGATGATGGTAGACAGTGGGATGTTTAGTTTCCACTGCTTTGTGTGATTTTGAGCTAGGAACCCAATATCCGACGCCTTGAGATGTCATCCAGGAGTGGGATGGTTAGATGGGCCTGATTCTGTTTCTAATGATATCTTTTCTTCTGGTCTTCAGCTACTTGATGTTGACCCCAATGACCAGGAAGAGGATGGAGCAAATATTGATCTGGATTCCCAGAGGAAGGGCAAGTGTGCTGTGATTAAAACCTCCACACGCCAGGTGAGAGCCTGAACTTGTGTAGATGTGGGGAGTGATAGTAGGGCAGGGGTGGGCAAACTTTTTGGTCCGAGGGCCACATCTGGGTGGGGAAATTGCTTGCAGGGCAGGGGGTTGGGGTGTGGGAGGGGGTGCAGTGTGTAGGAAGGGGCTCAGGGCAAGGGGTTGGGGCAGAGGAGCGGTGCATGAGGAGGCTCAGGGCAGGGACTTGGGGTGCGGGATGCGGCAGGGGGCTCAGGGGAGGGAGTTGGGGTGCAGGATGCAGGATGCAGGAGGGGTTCAGCCTCCGGCCCGGCGCCACTTACCTAGAGCAGCTCCGGGGTGGCAGCGGCGCGCACTGGGGCCAGGGCAGGCTGCTGTCCCCATCCCCAGCCACGCTGCTCCACTCCGGGAAGTCGAGGGGGCGCTGAGGGCCCTGGGAGTTTCCCTTGCCTGTGGGTACCTCCCCCGAACCTCCCATTGGCCACGGTAACCTGTTCCTGGCCAATGGGAGCTTTGGGGGAGGTACCCACAGGCAAGAGCAGTGTGTGGAGTTCTCTGCTCTTCCACCCCCAGGGGTTGCAGGGACATGGTGTGGCCGCTTCCCAGAGCAGCGTGGCACCACAGAAGTGGCAATCCTGAGGGCCGGATCCAAAGTCCCGAGGGCCCGGATCCAGCCCACAGGCCATAGTTTGCCCAGCCCTGTTTGGTTGCTGTGCTTACATTGATTCCTTCCCCACAGACATATTTCCTGCCCGTGATCGGGTTAGTTGATGCAGAGAAGCTAAAGCCTGGAGACCTAGTGGTGAGTGGTTGCAATGTAACTGTCGGATATTGATCACATGATGTTAGCCAGGGAATCTGGTATTTGGCTGGATTACTTTCTCATGAAGAAATGATCTAAGCAGATTTTTTCTAAGGCCTTGTTTGGACAAGGATTTAATGGTGAGATATTAGCATGTGTTAACTAATGCATTTGAAAAGTAGTGTAGACAAGGCACACTGGGCCAGATTTCCAAAGGCATTTAGGTGCCTAAATATGCAGTTAAATGCCTAACTCCCATTTAAGTCAATGGGACTTAGGCACATAACCTGTTTAGTTGTTTTTGTAAATCCCACTAGGTGTGTCTGTGCATTTTTAGGCACCTGAATACCTTGATAAACCCCTTGCCTTTATCATGTCAAGTTAAAGCCTAGACGCCTTACTAGTCTTTTTAACTCATCCAGACCTTAAGAACCTGTCATGTCACAGAACTGCATCATTAATTTTTTTTTTTTATTGAGTCCTGATGCATGAGCTATTTATCTCTGTAATATCCTGACCCGGTGAGTCATCTGTAGGTGAACTATCTTCCTTAGTTGTTGCCTGAAAGGGCCTTTATCGAAAACTTCAGTCTAAGTTATTGCCTTTGTGTTTGCAGGGTGTGAACAAGGATTCTTACTTGATCCTGGAGACCCTACCTACTGAATATGATTCACGAGTGAAAGCCATGGAGGTGGATGAGAGGCCCACAGAGCAGTACAGTGACATCGGTGGGCTGGATAAACAGATCCAAGAGGTGACAAGCGGAGGAAGGATGGTCTAGTGGTTAGTCAGGGAATCCCACTTTCAATTTTCTGCTCCTCCACAGACTTCCTGTGTGACCTTGGACAAGACACTTAGTCTTTCTGTGTCTCTGATTCCCATATGTATCGTCAGGATAATAGCACTTCCTTACCTCATAGGCTTGTTGTGAGGATAAATACATTAAAGATTGTGAGGCACTCAGATACTATGAGTAATAGGGGTCATAAAAGTACTTAGAGTCCAGTCTGTGAATAACATGATCCCTACAGGTAGATCCCCCCCCCCCACCCCCCCCCGCCGCATTTGAGTTTGAAATTGAGGCAGTCTAGATCCACGGCGTCGGAGGTTAGGGATTTAGCTTAAGGGCTGGATTAGCAGCAGAGGTAGAGACTCTGATGGAAAAAGTTTTCTTTTCTTAATGTTTTTTTGTTCTTGCAGCTGGTGGAGGCCATTGTCCTGCCAATGAATCATAAGGAGAAGTTTGAAAACCTGGGTATCCAGCCCCCCAAAGGAGTGCTCATGTATGGGCCACCTGGAACAGGGAAGACCCTCTTAGCTAGAGCATGTGCTGCCCAGACAAAGGTAAGAGGGATTGAGTGCACAGACCTGCCCCACTAGGGTGTCATCTGAGTAACAGAATCCCCCTAGGGCAGAGGTTCCCAAACTTTTCTTATTGCGTACCCCCTTCCAGATCTACCAGCTGACAATGTACTCCTAGCCTTCTTCTCACTGATACTTTGTGTTTTCTTCTTAACATTACCTGTCTTTAGCCATCTGTCCATATTTCACTCTCAAGTACAGATATAGTGTGACATACCATCAGGAAAAAACCCTGACCAAGTTATGAGCTCAGTTAGTCTGGACAGTTGCTGGGCAACTGAACCTGCACTGTCCGGTGATTGGAGGTGAGGAGGCTAGATGTCAGCATCTCTGTGGATCTGTGTTCTCATTGGTACATCTTGAAGTAAATTAACTACTGTATTTTAGGTAACAAATTCCCACAGAGTTTTAAAGCTTCAGCTGAGTAGCCTATTATGAAAATGCAATAAATAAAATAAAATCCGCTGTTATGCAATTTCTCCCGCATGCTCCCTAGAAATGCCTCGTGCCACAGTTTGGGAACCCCTGCTCTAGGGTAAGGCATGATAGGCTCCAACCTGTGCTGTGAAGGGAGCAGAGAGTTGGTGCAATGTGGGCGAAGGAGCTGTATAACTGACTTGTTCTCTACCCTCCAGGCAACATTCCTGAAGCTGGCTGGCCCACAGTTGGTACAGATGTTCATTGGAGATGGAGCCAAGCTGGTGCGAGATGCCTTTGCACTGGCCAAGGAGAAAGCTCCTTCTATCATCTTCATTGATGAGCTGGATGCCATTGGCACCAAGAGGTGAGAGCTGCAGGCCATGCTGTAAGAACTGGAGTGAACTCCCAGGATCATGGGGTAGGTGGGGAGTTTTAGGATGTGGCTCTACCTGCGTGCAGTAAACCCAGTCTAATGGGTGGGGTCATTTCAAAAGCATATTTGTTTCCTTTATGAATAATTTGATCCTTCCTGCCAGCTCAGTCTGTTGCACAGCTATTGGGGCTGGGCAGCGAGAGCCACAAGGATAAGGCTCCTTTTTATTACCAGTAAACAGTGGTTCTACCTCAGGGCAAATCAATACTACCAACACTGTTAGCGGGCACCTACTAATGCTATTAACACCTACCATGCTGGCATAGACCATATTAACCAAATTAATTAATTTCTGGCTTGAATGCAAATGGTTTGGGCCCAGTGAGACCCAAATGATGCCCATGTACATTTTGGAAGACCAAAACATGAAAGAGAGGGAGGGAGGCTGGTGTTGGGGTATTCTAGGTGGTATGAGGGCACCTGGGGGAGTTACAGGCATGAGCAGAGTTGACTCAGTTTCCTGTATTCCTTCTCCAGATTTGACAGCGAGAAGGCTGGCGACCGGGAAGTGCAGAGGACCATGCTGGAGCTTCTGAACCAACTTGATGGATTCCAACCCAACACACAAGTCAAGGTAACTCTCTCCCTTCAAGAGGCAGCCCTGGTATTATCAAGCCCCAGTGGGGGGTTGCAAGCCCTTCCCGAGGAAGGTGATCTCATGGCACAAGAGAGCTGGTGGATCCTGCTAGGCTGGTATTCTTGCTTCTCTGTAGGTGATTGCTGCAACCAACCGTGTGGATATCCTGGACCCTGCTCTGCTCCGGTCTGGACGCCTAGATCGTAAGATTGAGTTCCCGATGCCCAATGAGGAGGCCAGAGCTAGGATTATGCAGATCCATTCACGCAAGATGAACGTCAGGTATGAAAGAGGAGAAGCCCAGCTCCTTGAGGGCCATTATGGAAAGTGTACCATAAATCTTTGTTCCTTAAGCCTGGGGCTGGAGGTGCTCCCTCCCCTGTGTAGAGCTTGATGCTGGGTGATTTAAGGACACTCTACACCTTGCTGTTGAATGGCAGTGTGGGGTTTTATGGGTTTGTTTTTTCTCTGTTGCAGCCCTGATGTGAATTACGAGGAGCTGGCTCGCTGTACAGATGACTTCAATGGAGCACAGTGCAAGGCTGTGTGTGTGGAAGCGGTGAGTATCACTTAACAGCCTGTTTCCTGCCCCCTCAGACTTCCACAGTAGATGTTAAGAAGGTGAAAAGAGGCAAGCTTGGGGTGGGATGGAGTAATTTACGACAGGTTGATCTGGTGCCAAGCCCATGCCCTCAGTCCCTTAACTACTCTCTCTCATTGGGGTAGGGGATGATCGCACTTCGGCGTGGAGCCACAGAGCTCACCCATGAGGACTACATGGAAGGAATCCTGGAGGTTCAGGCCAAGAAAAAAGCTAATCTGCAATACTATGCCTAATCTCTACACTGCAATCAGGTATTGTGGCCTTGGCAGAATTGGACAGGCTGGAATTCGAGAGGACTGGACTAAACAGAGGATGGTTAAGACTGGACTGTTTGGTCATATTATGTGCTGGAAAAAAAATAAAGCTTTTTTTTCCTCCTTTAAAAAAAAAACATTCTTGGCTAGATAAGGTTCATAATGCTACAGCTTGAAGGGAAAATAATTAATCCCCTCCATGAATGTGAAATTGGCTTTGAAGTCTTACATCTTAGGGTGGGAGTAATTGCTTATGTTTTAGAGCCACTTGCTGTGGAGTAGGAGTGACAATATATTTAATCCAAATAAACCATTGGGCAACAAGGTCCTCAACACATATACAATTCTTTCACTGCTACAGCCAGTGGAGGCAAACAGCTAAGCAGAGCCTGTCTAATGCTACACTAGCTTTAGCAGTCTTTTGTTAGGGTCATGTACTTGTCCCATACCACAAGCCTCTTTACCTCTCCTTTGCAAAAGACTGTTCTTACCTTCTTGCTCCCAGTTCCACCCAGGATCCTTCCCTCTTGGTGGCTGTTGCACCCCTTTCTCAACCTGTTAATATATGGCTATTGTATACAGCTTGAAGTGGAGTGAATAGTTACTGCTCTGCAAAATAACTCATCAAGCCATTCAAGTTTTTCAGTACTTTAATGCCAGTTGAGAATCACAGCCTCCATTTAAAAATGACACTTTATAAATATAATGACTTTAGCACTGCTTATCTTACATGCCACTCAGTTGTGGTAGAGAAACACATCCCTCTCCCACTGCACCTCGTGGGGGAGCAGCAGGAGGTATGTATGAAAGAAAACTTTACATGTAGCTTGGCTCATGTTCCTGAGTTAGCCTTAGTGCTGATTACAGGACATGGAATCAACTGAACTGTGCACAGCTGATATATCCCACATGGACAACTAGGGCCAGTGTATGAAAGGAGCATAAGCCAAGCTTTCTGGGGAAAATAAATCTTCCGGTAATACTGCAACAAACTACTGTTACTGCTCTATCTTCATGGTGGCAGCGTGTCTCCCTCTAAGCTCAACAGTAAAAGCTATCAACTCTTTTCACAGGGAGCTCTTTCCTTGCAGGTAGGCTGGGTCCTTGAGGTTGATCCCAGGAGCTGAAACCACTGCCACAGAAATGCACCTCTCTCCCCTTGTGGAACAATTCCACAGTGAATGAATGTTGCTTGTAGCTCCTAGGGTCATGTGCATTAACTGGCAAAGAAGTGACTGACTTCAACTGCAGGAAGGGCCTGATGTAGAGAGCAGTGGACCAACTCCCCCTGTCCCTGAAGAAGGGGAAGGCTGGTTTGTTTAACTCCTGCTGTCTTTCCAAGCAAGTTCAGTAGTGGCCAGCAGCAGCAGAATACTGAGGATGGATGAATTGCCCTTTGCCTGAACCATTATTTAGATCTCCAGGCTCTTTTGGAAAATGGAGGGCTGAGCCAAACTGCTGGAGGCCAAGCCAGCTGGAAGGGTGGTCAGCATTACACAAACTCTGCAGCTATACATTTATAATGGACAAGAATCCTCCACAACTGGACTAGAACAAAAGAGCTGCAGTTAGTGTTTCAACTAAACAGGAGATAATCCCTTGTATATAAAAGAAACTCCTCTTAAATCAATGAGCAAATCACTGAGACGTCAACCCCAGCTTGTTGCAGAGTCTGACAGAAATTTTGTAGCAAGAGAACCCCAGGACTTGGCTAAAAACCTTTACCATCCCTAGTTTGTTCCACAGGTGTGCACCACCCTCAGCAATGGGGCAGAAATGTCCATGGTGCTGTTAACCCAGTTTTACATAGGCTGTGCTTGCTGGAGTCTCTTCTCCTGCACCCTTCAAGGTCACACAGCTCCATTTTCCTGTCGGGGTTTCTGTACAGCAGTACGAGAGGCATTGAGTGAGGGGGCCAGCGTGCAGAGGAATCCAGCCAAAAGAGTAAGTCCTAGGCCTCCCCAGGCACAGAACATGGACCAGCCGTAGCCATGGCTGATATCCTCTGGTAGCCCATAGACATAGCGAGGATAGCGAGACAACTCAAAATTAATCCCAGCCACACAGGTACAGAGTGAGATGATACAGCATGTACCTGCAGGAGGAAAGCAAAAAGAATAGTAGGCCTTTGACCAGGCCTGCAAAGCAATGCAGCTGTATCCATAGTTTCCTTCCTTCCTCCCTCCCCAAGCCTCAGCCTCTTGATGACCTTTTATTCTTTACAGTGAAATCATACAGAAAATGATTTAAAAACACCCAAAACACAGCCTACAACTCCACTACAGTGCATTTCATTTTCCAGCTGCTCAGGTCAGCTTCCCCTCCCACCATTACACTTACCTGCCTAACTTAGGTCTTGTCTACACTACTATGGTAAGTCAACCTAAGTTACATAACTCAAGTAATGTGAATAACGTAACTCAAGTTGATGTAGCTAAGATCAACTTACTGCAGGGTCTACATGAGATGTTCTCCTCCAGACTTACCTTACTCCTCTAGGAGGTGGAGTACCACAGTTGATGGGAGAGTGGCTCTGCTATTGACTTAGCAGATCTTCACCAGACCCCCTAAATCAACACCACTGCATTGATTGCAGCAGCAGTTAGTGTAGACATGGTCTTAATGCTCACTCCTACACTTGTGTCTCAACTATGCCCCACTGTCCAGGAGCTGTTTGTTTCAGATTAATTTTCTCCCATTCTCTGCTGTATTTTGCTAACTTCACTCATTTCCTGTCAGTGACCTTAGCTGAAATGGGAAGCTAGATTTCTACAAACATGCTGTTTACCCTCTCAGCTCACCAACCTTTCAATAGAGCTAGGCAGGCCTCCATAGTAAACTTGCAGCTGTTCTTTCACCCATTTCCAGAGAGAGCTTAAGGGAAGCCTTTCTTGGCTTGGTAAAGGTGCAGCCTTTGCTATTAAAGCACCTGGCACACATTTGTGCTGAATATTTATGCACCAACAAATTTAAGGTTGTAGCTATATCCACCACGCATGTCCTGGATAGGTCATTTAAACCAGAGTGTTGGAAAGCCAGGAGTTAAAGTGACACTTCTCACGCCAGCCAACCTTCATGCGGGGAAGCCAGAACATTGTGTTGCTGTTTTGGAAGTGGAGCGCTTTGTGCTGCTCAGCCTCCAAGGGGACTGTTTGTTTTGGACTCAACTACCAACAGTGGCCTTCTCGGTTCCCTGAATGGACTAGAGGAGAGCAGATACCCAGACTCCTCTAACTAGGGCAGTCTCCCTGCCTCCCAGCTCAGGAAGTACTTGTAGCCTAGATCTGGCCCTTTTGAGCTTCCCCTGCTCTCCCTCACTTAGGTACAAAGTAAAATGTCCTCTTATGAACCTTTTGCTACAAACCAACATTCATTCTCTCCACTGACCAGCCTTCTTGGGTTCAGATTTTATGTTAAGATCTCATTGCTAGGTAAAAGACTAGAATTTATTTTTTTGTAAAGGAAGCAGAGTGCTCTGCCTTTGCCACATTTAGCAATGCGCTAAACGTGCTGGAGCTTGCCAAATCTTCATCTCATTCCACTAAATTTTGCACTGTGCACAATCTCTCAGCTAGGGTAGGCTAGTAAACTATGTTGCATGTCTCCTGCCTTTCTTTTTTTGCCACTTCACAGGGGAAAAAAAAGGTTTGAATACTTTTGCATCCTGGAAAATAGCTCATTTTCCAGGCCATCTTTTCTCAGAAACCTTGGTTGACATGGCTTCAAATCCCTTTACCCTAGTTATTGACCTAAACTACCAAATTTTCACATTTTGTGGTTTTTAGTGAAGGTGCAACATAGGAATATCAGATCAATGAGGGACTTCCACCACACTCTATCATGGACCATTTTAAAGGAAGTTTAAAGCTACATGCTTGGAATCAGTTTGGGAGAGGTCTATCTCCTGTGTTATACAGGAGGTCAGACCAGATGATGACAATGGTCCCCTTCTAGTCTTGGAATTTATGAAACAACTATTCCTAAGTGATTACTGATTCTCTGCTTAAGAAATCCACGAGGTGAAAACCCATTAGGGTTATCCCTGTTGGCTCCAGGGCTAGAGCCTGATGACTTCCAGGCAGCGAGGAGCCAAGCAGATGCCTCCTTACCTGTTTATGTAGTGCATCACAAGGTGTTATCCATTAGGAGCTGCACTGTGGAGTTTTTGAAGAACAGATAGAAAGGCCATGTGGGCTAGCCTGAGTTCCTTGCATTTGTAGATGTTCCAGTGGGCTTTCCAATCTGTACCTGATGTGTGTGCGATTAAAATAGTAAGGGGGGTGTGGGTGGGGGGGTTTCAGAATGGCAACGCCTCCAAGCCCATTTTTCAGGTTCCTTCCAGCAGCTCAGTTCTGTGACAACCTGCAGTAAGACCATCATCTTCTTGTTCATCTGGTGTTTTGTTGGGGAATACAGCTACCTGAGACAAAGGTAGAACAGTCGCAGGTGAAGTCTGCCAAGCAGTGTGGCCTAGCAGCCCCAGACCCATTCATACAGTTGCAGTTGAGCACCAGTGATTGCTGGGGCATGAACTTTTCTTCAGGAAGGGATGCTCTCGCCAAACTGGAATCAGGGCTCCTACGAACTCTATCGTCTGTGATGGGAGGAGAGACTGTTTTTCATAGTTCACCAGGGATACATCTACACTGCACATCACTAGCAGCAGTGTATAGGCTATGTGCAGCTACACGCAGCCGTGAAAAGCAGGCTATGTCCACATTGCGGTGTGTAGCTACATGTGCCAGTTGAAGGCTCTGGCTGGGGGCAGAAAGGCTTTGGCAGCTCCCTGCAGCAGGGAAAGGCTCCAACAATGGGGAACTGCTGCAGCATTTCCTCCCCTGACAGAGTCTTTTCTCACTGCTCGAGCCTTTCGCTGTGGTGGGGAAAGACTCCAGGAACATGAAGGCAGCGGGACACTACACTGCTAAAAACAGCACTATAGACAAGGGAGGCACTGCTTGGGCACGTAGGGTATGTACCAATAGGGTTTAGGCGTGTCCTTACTCTACTTTCCTAAGCAGTGTCTCACCGCCTGCACTGCACTGCGGTAGCAGAGCATGTAGGGTCGGTACTCTACACCAAAAGGAGTGGGCCATGCAGACATACCTAGGGGTCCCAGATGAGAGAATAGGGAGAGGGATGATGAACTTCAGTTGTGCTGCAGATTCCTGCTGAGATCCACCACTGATCAGCCAATTGTCCAGGTAAGGATAGATGTGGATGCTTTTTCTTTTGAGCTGTGCTGCTACCACTGTTAGGCATTCTGTGAAGACTTTCAGGCCACAGAGAGTCCAAACAGCACCACCTACTACTGGTAATAGTTTGACCCCACCGTGAATCTTAGATACTTCCTGTGTGCTAGCTGGATGGGGATATGGAAGTACAGATCCTGCAAGTTGAGAGCCATGAACCAGTCCATTGCTTGCAGAGATGGAGAAAAATATTACCATCCTGAATCTGTCTCAGGCCTAGGATAGGACTGCTCCTTCTCTTCTTCAGGATAAAGAAATATCCGTATACCTAGGGTATCTCAGTTATGGTTCCCAGATGAAGCAAGGTCATTTTTGAGGTCATTTTTGTGGTCATTTTTGTTTTAACAGGCTCTTATGAGAGAGGTCACCGGATGGGGAAGGTAGAATGTAGTCAGTAGAACCGTACAGGGTAGCCTTGGGCAATGTTGTCTAATGCCTTTTGTTACCTGTGACAACCACCCAGGCCTGTTGGAATGGAGCAAAATAGTTGAAGTAGTTATAGACTTTAGATCAGTACCGTTGTGTCTCTCAACCCTCCCATCAAATCTGCTGTCTCAGAGGAAGCTGGGTTGGCCAAAGAGGTGGAAGATGGGCATCCCCTGCGGCTGATATTCCAGCTGTTGGCCCTAGAAGTAAGACAACCTCCCCTGCCATTGGTGGAGTTCATATTTGTAAGAGTTTCTGTAGGGGGCTGATGTGTAAATCCCAGGGTCCTTAACAAGGCCTTTGAATCCTTGTGGAAGTGGAGCACTTCATCTGTCCACTAGTTTAGGAGCGCCATTCCCTCGAAAGGCAGGTCCTTTATCATGGCCTGTACTTCTTGTGGTATGCCCAGTGCCTGGAGCCAGCAGACCTGTCTTGTAGCGAGGGCTGTAGCAATCAGTCTTGCAGTCGTATCAGAGGCATCCATTGCTACCTGCAGCAATGTTCCCATGAACCATCTGCTCCTTCTTGATGATCTTTCATGTTATCCCTGCTATTCTTTCCCACATGAAGTAATTGTACTTGGTAATTCACCACCCAAAGCAACACCTCATGAAGATGCCTTTTGTGGGTCTTTATTCTTAGGCGTGCCCTTCTTAGGCTTTGATTTCTCTTACACTGCAGATGACCAATAACCTGGGTTTGGGTGAGCACAGAAGTGCTCAGAACCTTTTGGCAGCACCTGATACCTTTTTCTCCACACTCCTGGAGGTGGGAGGAAGAGTGGCCAGGGTCTGCAATAGCTCTTTCGCCAGTTCTGGGATCCTTTCATTAATAGGGAGAGTGATGTTGACGAGGGTCATCGCACTCAGAATATCAAAGAGCTTGTGAGACTCTTTACATGAACTTAACCTCAATGTCCAAGGTCTCTACCATTCAGGACAGGAAGTCCTGGAAGGTATTAAAGTCTTCTATTGCTGAGGCAAATGATAGTGTTACCACCTTGTCTGCCATTGGAGGATGCTGGGGGCTTTCCTCTAGTCTCCTTTTCTTTGGGCCCATGTCTGGTTCTAGTGTGGTTGGCCCGCCAAAAAAGCTGCCAGAGAGCATGGAGTGCAGGAAGGTGATCTGCTCCTTGACATGTGGGAGGACAGTTGTCAGTAAGACCAATATGGCATGCCATACAGATATTGGCCACACTGGGCCAGCCAGCCCTAATGTGGCCAATATCTTCATGGCATGCCATATTGGTCTTACTGACAACTCCCTGCTGGTTGCGCTCCTAGATAGCCTCCTTGGGTCATTCTCTGATGACAGGAGACAGGACTTTCTGCTCGACGCTGGCAAGAAGAATTACATCAGTGATGGGGAGGAGGAATCTCTCACCTCATTCCAGGGTGATGCTCAGTAATGGTACAAGGCTGGTACCAGCCATCTCTTCAGTATTGGGAACATCTCTGGGAGTGACAAGGATATCTCCGGAGAATACCTGAGCCTCTTACTCATGACAGAGCTGAGCATCACTGCAACCGGGTCTCTTGTTCTGCATGATTGATTAGGAGTTTTGTCCTTGAAGTGGTGTTCCCTTGTCTTCCATCCGGGATCTCCCCTCAGTCAGAGTTACACGGATGCTCAGACCAACTACACAAGTTGGTATGCTATTTATGAGTGGGCATGGGCTGGCTGTGCTGCCTGAGTCAGGGCAGTTGGTATGGGAGCTGGAGTTGTTCATGCTGATTTAATCAATGCCAGGACTGTTGCAGTTGAGGTGCCCATGCTGAGGTCTTACTTGACACTGAAGTGTTCAGCGCCGACTCTGCCAGCGTTCTCTACTTTCCACTGCCCCATCCCAAAGCATTAAGTCCTTAAATGAGCACTGGTCAATGCTGGCTTATCCATCCTCACTCTGGACCCAGAAGTGACTGTTACAACTAGAGTGACCCAAATGGACTGCTCAAGCAAATGTAGCTTGAGTCCCACTTCCCTGGACTTGTGGGTCGTGGCAGAGAAGGACTTGCATAAAAAGCACTTATTCAGGAGGTAGCTCTCCTAGACAGAAGAGGCCTCGTCTGTATCCGTCCCTGAGGGAGATCAGCCCATTGCAGGATAGGTAGGGTTCGAACCCAGAGTGGACTCTGCCATGAGGTGTGGTGTTTGGCGCTAAGCCCCTTGTCTTGCTGTACATAGAGATATCAATTTGCCATTTAAAAAAAAAATGTCCTTTAGAGAAAGTATAGGGACATAATTCTTCACCAGATGGACTGAAGTGTGTAGTGGGTCAAGCAGTCACTAGATTCTGCCTCACTTCCATGGGCAGCAAGAGGGAACTGAGGGAGGGTCACTACTGCCCCACCCTTTATGCCCTCGTGCAGGAGCACGAGGTGGCACAGGGGACATGCACAGCCTTGATGGACACCGCTACTCAAAAGACTCTGATCTTGCATGCATGCCTACAGTGAGATCTACACTGACACAGGTGCAAAGAAGAACCCTGACTCATCTCCTGCCACGTGTGTCTAAAATTTCAACCTCTGTTACATCAACTATTGCATTAATAAATGGCTTTGTGCAGTTTGCTGATGAGGCTGATTGTACTTCTATCTGCTTGGGATGTGGCTCTAATGCTTTCTATCAAAAGTTTGATATTAGAATGAAGAGAGAGACTCTCACCTCCCATGAGGAAGAGCAGCCCTGCCACATATTGCATGAGCTCGTGCTGTTTACAGCAGCCCAGCATACCAATGATCCAGCCAAACAGGATGATGGAGACTGCCATGCCAATGAAACCAGCTGTCATTCTCCGCAGATCTGAGAAGAGAGAGGAGCAAGAGGGGAAGAAACAAAGGAGACACCAAGACAGGATTGTGGGGAGCGGAGAGAGAGAGAACAGACACAATCCATTGAGATTATTAGGTCTACTGTCCCTAAAGTTAGTATCCCTGAGGAGCTTCCCTTACTGCACCCTCTTAGAAAGAAATTGTTTGCATTACAGTAGTGTCTAGGCACACTGTGACCAGGGCCCCTTTGTGCTGGGAACTACACACTGTCCTGAAGTGCAAGAGACAAAGTGGACAGAGGGTGATGGGTAGAAGGGATACAACATAACAGCATAGTAAACATTCTGATGGTTTGCAAACCTGTTAAAACCACAACTTTTTGTTGCTTTGTTACACTAGGGTTATTTGTTGTTGTTGGGAGATGATTAGCTAGACAGAGACACAAAGCAAAAGAAAGGAGACACTGAAAGGAGGGGGTAAAGGAAATGGGGAAAAGTATGGAGGGCAGGTGTAGTGAGGCTGAGGTGAAGAGACTGAGGGAACAGGAGGAAGAGTATTGGAGCAAACAGCTAATCAAAACGGGAGAGACCGTCCATAGTAAAAGCTGTAAAAAAAAAAAAAAATCCAGATACTGGTGTCTTCAACATGTGGAGGACCCTGCTTCTTTCTGCTGCTGCCGTCAACTCAGTTTCTGGCTGGCTTCTCCTGGCAGTTTCTCTTTTCCCTGAGCTCAAATGGGGCTGGGGAAATGGATGGGGTTTACCCTGTGTACTGGGGCATCAGGGACACTGGGTAATGCTATCTAGAGCTCAGCTCCTCTCTTCCTCACTGTAGTACACCTACTTGTCTCTGATCTTGCTGGATCCGAGAGCTACCTTTTAAAAAACGATAATGAGTTTGGGAGCCCAACTTGCATCACTCTAAAAAGGTTTTATTTTCATAGGACTGATGCTCAGCACTTGCTGAAAATCAGGCCCCTTTAATGCGTCTCAACTTGGGCACACCAAAAATCACTAACCACTTTTCAAAATTTAGACCAGAATGTAGGAATCTGATGTTCTGAGCCCAACACCTACAGACTTGTCAAGCCCTATAGCATTTTCTTGTAGGTCTCTCTAACCATAGTTCTTTGTGACAGCATCCATGTGCAGCACCTCTATGAACATGCAGATGTGTGAGGCTACAGCATGATCTCAGTCATGTTGGATTAATTGCATAAAAAGTCACCTAAGTTTGTGCTGGTAAGTAAAAAAGGGTAGAAATCAGCAGAGGAAGCTGGGTTGCCTAGTAGCTCTTATCCTCAGGAGTCCAGGAAGGGAACCCCAGAAGGCAAGGTGAACTTGGATAGGACAAATAGGGGAAGTAGGTGAGGAAGGAGAGAGAGTGGAGCACTTTCAGGTGGGTTGCAGGTGACCAGGCAGGTGCGAGGGGTTTGGGATGGGATCCAAGTTACCCAGGAAAGAATTTTCTGTAGTATCTGGCTGGTGAATCTTGCCCATATGCTCAGGGTTTAGCTGATCGCCATATTTGGGGTCAGGAAGGAATTTTCCTCAAGGGCAGATTGGAAGAGGCCCTGGAGGTTTTTCGCCTTCCTCTGTAGCATGGGGCACGGGTCACTTGCTGGAGGATTCTCTGCTCCTTGAAGTCTTTAAACCACAATTTGAGGACTTCAATAGCTCAGACATAGGTGAGAGGTTTTTTGCAAGAGTCGGTGGGTGAGATTCTGTGGCCTGCGTTGTGCAGGAGGTCGGACTAGATGATCATAATGGCCCCTTCTGACCTTAGTATCTATGAATCTATGAACAGGAGGATGCAGGGATGAGCTTGTGGAAAAGTCAAAATTAGCATGCTTTCTGGGAGGAGAGGTCATGCACCATTTGGGATGTAGAGAGAAAGCATGGCAGGCACTGTACAAATCAAATAAGTGTATAACCCTGACCTAATAGGACTAATCTGTGCTTCAGCGTTGAGTCTGACCAACACCTAGCCGCTGAGAGGGTATTCAATAAACTGCACTGACACTTCCATCACACCCTAGCAGATCTACACCATTATTGCCAATTTATATGGCCCCTGCACTAGCCACTCCAAATGTCCTCTACACTTGTGTCACTTTCTATTAACATAATTTGCTTGTCTCCAGCCTCCCTAATTAAGGTTCATTTTAGCTCTAGATACCATTCACTGATCTCTGCATCAGTGCCCCATTTGGTACTGAAGTCATGGCAGTGACCTAGATATGAAAGATTCTGAATATGCTTGTACTCTGCTCAGTAAGGGTGCATGGCATTGGTAAGAGTCTGGATTACTTACGGAGAGCATGCCACTCGTCCTGCCGGATGATGTTGGTAATATTGATGGGTAAGTTGCGTGGCAGAGAGGATGAGGTGTAATGGTACTTCACAGCAGTGCAGCGCTGAATAACTCCTGAAAGAGACAGAAAGATCAATGTCCAAGTGAAATCCCTGTACCTAGCTTGACTTTAGGAAGTGCCTCCTTCCCTCTGTTGTCCTAAGAAGCAGAGTTTGCCAGTCTAGCATGGCAGACACGTGATGGTCTTAGTTCGAAATTAACCCACTAACTCAAGCCAGCAAATGAATAGGACAGCAACAGAACAAGTGTAACCAAAAAAGGGACTGTGAGTGAGTTTCGGGATGAGCGCACAAAGTGTGACCTGCGATTAAAAGGGGAGGAGGTGAGTGTGGCATAGTCACTGAAGGAGAAGGCAGCCCCATTGCTTGGGAGTGAACAAAACACTTGTAAAAGCATACTAGGGAACAGTCCTGCTCAGCTCCTTGCAACAGTGGTTGTGAAATGCTCTGGGAGATTAGAGAGAGCTACAAAAGCAGAAGATTCAGTAATAATCGGAGATTTCAACTATCCTCATATTGACTGGGTATATGCCACCTCTGGAAGGGATGTAGAAATAAAAATTTTAGACACCATTAATGACTTCTTCTTGGAGCAGCTTGTCCTGAATCCCATAAGGGGAGAGGCAATCCTTGATTTAGTCCTATGTGAAGCACAGAATCTGGTCCAGAAGGTGAATATTAGCTGAACCACTTGGTAACAGTGACCATAATGTAATTAAAATTTAACATCCTCGTAGGAGGCAAAATTCCAAAGAAACCCACCACAATAGCATTTAACTTCAGAAAAGGGAACTATACAAAAACGAGGAAGCTAGTTAAGCAGAAATTAAAAAGGAACAGTCAGAAGAGTGAAATGCCTGCAAACAGCATGGAGACTGTTTAAAAACACCGTAATAGAGGCTCAAATTATATCTATACCATAAATAAATAAAACAGGGGACCAAAAAAATGCCATGATGGCTAAACAGTGGGGTAAAAGAGGGAAAAAGGAATCCAGTAAAAATTGGGAGTCAAATCCTAGTGAAGAAAATAGAAAGGAGCATTAATTCCGGCAAGACAAGTGTGAAAGTATAATAAGCAAACCAAGAAAGAATTTGAAGATAAGCATACAAAAACAGCAAAAACAAAAAACCCCAAAACTTAAATACATCAGAATCAGGAAACCTGCCAAACAGTCAGTGGGGCCACTGGACAATTGAGGTGCTAAACAAGGAAGATACGGTCATTGTAGAGAAACTAAATGAATTTTTTGCATCAGTCTTCACTGCAGAGGATATAGGGGAGATCCCCACACATGAGCCATTCTTTTAGGTGACAAATCTGAGGAACTCTGCCAAATTGAGGTACCAATAGAGGAGATTTTGGAACAAGTCGATAAATTAAATAAGTCACCAGGCCAGATGATCTTCACCCCAGAGTTCTGAAGTAACTCAAATATGAAATTGCAGAACTACTAACTGTGGTATGTAACCTATCACTTAAATCAGCCTCTGAACCAGATGACTGGAGGATAGATGTGACACTGATTTTTAAAAAAGGCTCCTGAGGCAATCCTGGCAATAACAGGCTGGTAAGTGTACTTCAGTACCAGGCAAATTGATTGAAAGTATAGTAAAGAACAGACAAACATAATATGATGGGGAAGAGTCAATGTGGCTTTCTAAGGGGAAATCATGCCTCACCAATCTATTAGAATTCTTTGAGAGAGGGGTCAACAAGCATGTGGACAAAGATAATCCAGACCATATCATGTACTTGGACTTTCAGAAAACCTTTGGCAAGGTCCCTCACCAAAGGCTCTTAAGCAAACTAAGCTGTCATGGGATAATAGGGATGGTCCTCTCATTGATCAATAACTGGTTGAAAGACCAGAAACAAAAGGACAGGAATAAATGGTCAGTTTTCACAATGGAGAGGTAAATAGTGGGGTCCCCAAGAATCTGTAGTGAGAACCAGTGCTGTTCAACATATTCCTAAATGAGCTGGAAAAGGAGGTGAACAGTGAAATGGCAAAATTCACAGACAGTACAAAATTGCTCAAGATAGTTAAGTCCTAAGCTGACTGCAAAACATTACAAAAGGGATCTCACTAAACTGGATGACTGGGCGACAAAAATGGTAGATAAAGTTCAATGCTGGTAAGTGCAAAGTGATGCAAATTGGAAAACATGTTCCCAGCTATACATACAAAATGATGGGGTCTAAATTAGATATTACCTCTCATGAAAGAGATCTTGGAGTCATTGTGGCTAGTTCTCTAAGACATTCACTCATTGTGCAGCAGCAATCAAAAACGCTAACAATGTTAGGAACCATTAGGAAAGGGGTATATAATAAGACAGAAAATATCATAAAGCTGCTATATAAATCTATGGTACATCTACACCTTGAATACTGCATGCAGTTCTGATCATCTTTAGAATTGGAGAAGGTGCAGAGAAAGGCAACCAAAATGATGAAGGGTATGAAACAGCTTCCATACAAGGAGAGATTAAAAAGACTGGGACTGTTCATCTTAGAAAAGAGATGACTAAGGGGATGTGATCTATAAAGAGATCTATAAAATCATGAATGCTATGGAGAAAGTGAATAGGGAAGTGTTATTTACCCTTCACAGAACACAAGAAGCAGGGGTCACCCAATGAAATTAACAGGCAACAGGTTTAAAACAAACAAAAGAAGGTACTTCTTCACACAACACAGACAACCTGTGGAACTTGTTGCAACAGGGTGTTGAAGGCCAAAAGTATAACTGGATTCAAAAAAGAATTAGATAAGTTCATGGAGGATAGATCCATCAATGGTTATTAGCCAAGGCAGTCAGGGATAAAATCCCATGCTCTCGGTGTCCTAAAACCTCCAACTGCTGGGACTGGATAACGGGATGGATCACTCTAAAATACCCAGTTCTGTTCATTCCTTCTGAAGCATCTTGCACTGACCACTGTCATAGACAGGATACCAGGCTAGATGGACCATTGGTCTGACCCCAGTCTGGCCATTTTTATCTTATGTTCTTATGATTTCCTTCTCTCATGAGATTCATTGGGACAGTAACCTCTCAGCACAGACCAGGCTCCACTGGGTATTGGGGGAGGGACAGACTTCACAAGGAAAAAAAGGCAAGTACCTGGGGCCCTCTTAAGTCCGGGGATATTTAGAAATTGAGAAGGGGATGGGAGAGAGGTGATCTCAATTTCCCACATGCTAAAAGACTATTGATTTTAATTTATTTTATAACTGAATCTGAGTGCGTAGATTTGTAAAACCACACTAAAGAGGGAGATTCCAGAGTGTGCTCCCTCTGTAAGTCCTTATACAGCTCTCATCAACAAGGTCAGAGAAACAAGAATTGAATTTTGTTAATAAAGACTTAATTCAGAGAGGTAATATGGGGGATTTCGCTGTATGGATGCCTCTTGTCCACTCCCAGAACTCAATCTAACTCTTATTGACTTCAATGGGATCAGGTCTCATTCACAAAAGATTTGTACAGCTCTGAATTAAGTACTTAGGCCACATCCTCCACATCATGGTATCTAATTAACTAAGTAATCCCAATCATCGTCAATCACTGATTACCTATCCAATTATTAATATTTACCATACTAAACACTTTATAGGGGAGGGTTGAATCTTCAGTGTGTACATCTTATAGATCAGGAGTGGCCAAAGTTACTGACCCTCTCAGCCGCATGTGACAATCTTCAGAAACTCAAGAGCCGGGGCACACCTGGCAGGGCTTCAACCCCGCAGATGGCACCTACCGAGGCTCGGTCTTCAGCCCTGCTCCTGCTAAAGCCCGGAGCCCCAGCAGGTGTGCCCCATGGGGCTGAGTCCTCAAGACCCCCCTCCCTGCAGGGCAGAAGCCCCTAGCCCACCACCAGGCAGAGATCCCAAGTTTCCCCCTCCAGTCTAGCAGGTGGAGAAAGGGGATGGCGTGGGGGACTCCAAGAGCTGCACTTTAAAGATAAAAGACCCACATGCAGCTCATAAGCCACAGTTTGGCCACCCCTGTTATAGATCTAGCTTCTTGGTGTGAGTTTTTATGGAATCTATAATATAGGCTGCAAGTCTGTCATGGAGGTCATCAAAGTCACAGATTCTGTGACTTTCTGGGACCTACGTGACTTCTCCAGTGGCCAGTGCATCTGCCCCTTGCCCCAGAGCAGCAGCGGGCCACCCCTTGCCCCAGAACACCCAAGATTTAGTCAGGGGTATATAGTACAAGTCATGGACAGGTCACAGGCCAGGAATTTTTGTTTACTGCCCGTGCCCTGTCTGTGACTTTTACTAAAAATACCCGTGACTAAAACGTAGCCTTAGCTATAATACAATTATACAATTAGAAATTCTATACAAAACTAACATCCACATTGATCAAATCTTATAAAAATCAGTGTCACATTAGTAAACAGATATTGCAATATAGACCCAAAAACAAACTTTATGATTTACCTCCTACATTGAGTTAGGCAGGGTTTGTCAAAGGTAAAACCTATTTTAGATAGACTACTGTAAAGAATAATGGTACCATCACATATCTATGAGAAGCAATTTTACATTTTTATCTCAGTATATAAATATAAAATTTAAGAGCATAGCTTGCTTTATTGATCACTTATGTCCCAAGGGATCTGAACTAAGGACTCATTGGTTAAAACTCCATTAATTAAAACAAAGACGCACCAGCTCTTTATTTAAACCTGATGGTTTAAATGTTTTTAGAATATAAATCCAATATGCATCTGGTTTCAAAATGTTAAGTTCATTACTTTCTCTCTTAGGGTTTAAAATTTACTCTAGTCTTGTAAAATGTAGGGTGGAAACAGAAGATACTATCTCAAGAAGTGTTTCTCTGAAGGTGAATTTGAAGTTTATAAATATTAAGGCCAAAAGGGACCATTATGATAATCTAGTCTGACCACCTACATAACATAGGACAAAGAACCTCATCTAATAATTTCTGCATCAAGCCCATACCTTCTAGTCAAGCTATGGTATATGTTTTAGAAAGATATGCAGTCTAGATTTAAAGACTGCAAGTGTTAGAGAATCCACCACATCCCTAGGTAAATTACTCCAAAGTTTAATTGCTCTCACTGTTAAACAATTGCGTCTTATTTCTAGTCAGGTTTTCTAGCTTCAGCTTTCAACCATTGCATAACGTTCTGCCTCCTTCTGCTAGAATAAAGAGCCATTAACTATCACAAATCTCTTACCTATGAAGACAATTGTAGACTGTGATCAAGTCACCTCTTAACCCTCTCATGGATAAATTAAATAGATTAAGCTTGTTTAGTCTCTCACTATAAAGCATGTTTTCCAGATCTCAAATAATTTTTGTAGTTCTTTTCGGAACCCCTTCCAGTTTTTCAACATCCTTTTGAAGTGTTGACACCAGAAGTAACACAGTATTCACTAATACAGGACTGTATACAGAGGAAATACCAGCCCCTAGTCTTGCTTGATATTCCACGGCTAAAACATCGAAAATTTAAATATATATATAAAAAGTTTTTGACAAGACACATTTTCCATACAACCAAGTTTATTTGGATTAATCATCCTACCATTTTTTAATTCTTTACTGATTGCATCCCATATTAGTCTCTCACAATCTTGATTAAGATTTATGTCCTGGTAACTGGCCTAAAGTTCCTGGGTAATCCTGTTTAACCTTTTAAAATGATGGCGCTATGCTGGCTTTTCCAGTCCTCTGGAATCTTCTGTGTTCCAAGATTTGTTAAAAATCAACGTTAATTGTTCACAGGGCTCCTCTCCCAATTCCTTTAATAGCCTTGGGTGCAAGTTATCCAGTCCTGCAAATTTTAAAGTGTTTTAACTTTAACAGTTGCTATTTAACATTCTCCCTCGTTACTGATGGGATAGTATGTATTTCATTATCACTTTATGATATCACTTACATCTTCCTGCTAATTTCTAAGTACAGAGAAAAAAAATATTTATTTTCTACTACTGCCTTTTCTGTATGATGATTGATAATTTTACCTTCCTTTTCTCGTATGGGACTGTGAAAGTATAAGGGGTACCATTCCTTTGGGGTCAGAGGCCTGCACCTAGCTAGCTAACTAACTAGTTAACTAGCCCTGCCTGTTGCACATGAAAAAGAGTAGGACATGGAGGAAAGAACTGCAATATCTTCCAGAAAGCTGAGGGACCACAGGGCGTGTGCTCCCAGTGCACTGCTACAGGGGCTAATGCAGAGAGCTATTGCTCCAGAGACCAAATATACAGAAGGGAGACTGTGTGGAGTCCATTATTGCTGAGGCAAGTGCCAAGACATCTTAATTACTGAAGTTACTAGCATGAGGGTCAGAGTTGGGGAAGCAACCAGTTAGCCTGCACAGACTTTGAGGAAAGAGCCTGCAAAGTTTTGATTTGTTTGGTAAGAAGGCTTAAAATAAAACTAACTCGTGGATATTGCTTCCCTGGATTCCTGTAGAGAGCTCAGACAGAACTAACTAAGGAAGTGAGCTGGTTCAGCAAGATCAAAGCCTGGTCTGGTAGAAGGAAGGTGCTATAAAATAGGCCCCAGTCCTTTTTACATGGTCCTATACCACTGCTAGGATTTTTTTGTTCCAGATTATATTTAAGTAACTTCTTAGTGTCTTTTAAGTCTGCTATCCATAGGGGTTTTTTCCACTGATCCCTTTAACTGATAAGAGAAGTTATCTCAATTTCCTGATGGCACTCATTGCCATCAGGTTCTCCATTTGTTTTATTTTATATTGCTTCTTTCACCTCCCCTCTTACTCAGAAATTTTTTTATCCAAGAAATCTTTTCATGATTGAAAAAGTGTGGGGTTTTGGGGCATTTAATAAAAGCATTTTAAAACAATCCCCCATTATAATTCCCTCTTATGTTTAAATATTTCCTCAGCTAAATTTTGCTCCTGATATTTTTCAGCTTCTCTACCTTATTGTACATTTACGTTCTGAAATTTTCATCTGTAAAGATGCTTGAAAGTCTCTATAAAAATCATATTACCATGTAATAATGCAAGTTACTACATCCAAATTACCAGACACTATTTCTGTTATCAGTTTTTGTTTAGTAGTAATAGGTAAATAATTATATAAAGGCAGGGTCAACTTAGTTTATTCAAACCTTGAGAAAGGCCCATAAGGAATTGAAACAATGGATTTCCCCCTTCCTAGACTGCTTCCTTAATAATTTTTTTAGAAAATCTATTCAAAGGTCATTTATTCCTCTGTCACTGCGGGCCTCTGAAATTTCTTCTTTTTCCATGAATCAATTAGTAGTCCCCATTAAGGTTTCAGATTTGGGTTCGTTGCAAAGCAAGGAGAAAGAGAGCCTTGCAATGATAAATTGTAACAACCTGCAGATCCTAACAAGGGAAAATGTTTGCCTATAGTTCCCCAAACATAATAATGTCCTTGACCAAAGAGCACAACGAAAAGTCATCTCCCCACTGACTTGAAGAGGCTGGTTACAAACTGTAGCCACAGGAAAGTTGGGTGGAGAGAGGCTGTGAGCAAGGCAGGGAATGAGGAGGAAACAGTGAGAAAAGAGCCAGATCCATTTAAATCCATGATCCTGCAATACTAACAGATGTGAATGACTTTACTTCCATGAGTAAAGAGGTGAGTGGATCAAGCACTAGACAGAGAACCACCACTCCTGTGCCAAAAAACCCCTGCACTTTTCTGGCTGATGGGAATGGACTCTTGGCAAGGTTTAAAAAAAGAACAATACAGTGAGACTTGAAGTAATGTGGGGGGGACTTTGAGGGAGGGAAATGCTAGTAATTTCAGTAGAAGCAGAATGGTTCAATAGGAAGCAGAAACAGAGGTAGACATTTTAAAATGGCAAGGTCAATTAATAAAATGAAACTAATGAACTGCCTTTTAGTGGAATGAAATCAACATGGAAATATAAATGAAAATGGATCCTGGTAGATTAAATGGAGAAAGAAGCTAATTTATATTGTAATGGCATTTCTAGGAACAAGAGCTACAGCTGCACATTAGAGAGGATTCAGAGATGAAATCCAGCTCCACAGTGAGTCATTCCATCTTCTGTTGTACAGGGGCTATGGGGACTTGAACCACAGCTGGAGGACACAATCAAAAACTACTGGAACATTTGGTTTTTGCTATTTATTTTCATTTTGTGCCTAAGTCAAAGAGCTTCTCCTCCAACCCCTCACTCATCCATGTTAATAAATCTCTCTTGGGTCAGTAAATCATGCTCTTTAGAACAGAATTTTTGTTGTATCTCACCTCGTAACTACTCTCTGTAGATTGTCTATCTGGATTGTAAGCACATTGGGACAGGGGCTGTCTTCATACCTGTCTAAGTCAGACAGCACACTGTTTGCACTATCAGAATAAAATACTATAATGTTCAAACAATTGCTCAACTGTGTGTCATATGCCCTGTTAAAGGATAATCTTAACTCACCTAGCAGGGGCCTGTGCGGGTGGAGCAGGATCAAAGTTCTATCCCCACCATAGAGATTGGGGCATAACAGAGGGATGATCATGCAGTGGGAGAGGGCACATACCTATTAAAATACATGGAAGTTTCACATGATGTAATAGGAGGGGCTAGCCCCTTTCTCTACAGCTCAGGTAAGACCATGCCTGGAATATTTCACCTTTTTCTTGGCCATTACCTGCCAAAAAGATACTGACCCAATGAAGCAAATTCATAGGTTTGTTATGAGGCAGGAAAAATCCCTTCAGGGGATATATGGAAGGGTCTCCTCGAGACAATGGCACTAGTTCCAATGATGGGGACTTTATAAAATAGACTGGGAAAAGCCCTGCAGACCAAATTGGGCTGCCTAAATGTTTTCAATGACAAGGAGGGAAGCAACCTGATCAGACCCAGGCCTGGCCAAGACAACAGCACAGCTGTAGCAGTGCTACATGGGGTAGGCATCTGCCACCCGGTCTTCCAACATACATATAACAACCTTTTAAAGCTACCTGGCTGTGAAAAGCCACAGTCACCCACAGACTCCTGGCCAGGGCTGTGAGCTCTGTCCCCTGGAGCCATCAGTGCTCCCTTCCAGTTTCAAGGGAAGGTGTCAAATCCCCTTGCAATTCCTTGGCTGCCTGAGCTACACTATCCACCAGGCAGTGGCATTGCTTCCCTGCCCCCTCCCCCAAAGAGACGGACCCAGAGCAGCTGGGCGCTGCTGCCACCCCCACACCAGAAGCTGGTGCAGCCAGGTGGGAGGCTGAGGGGGCAGAACCGGCCCCAGCCCCAGCCCCCCCGCCGGGGCTCTGCCCTCGGCCCAGCAGGCAGCGGAGACCCGGTCGCCGGGTGGGCGACAGAGTCCCGCAGCCCTTCCCAACGGCTCTTTTCGGCCGGTCGGCGCCAGCTCCCTGGGGCTCAACTAGGAGCGAGGAGGGCTCAGCACCGCGGACAGCGGCTGCTCCAGCCACCGGAGATGCTCAGCTCAGCCACAGGGGACCCGGTTACCGGCAGGGGGCAGCCCAGGGAAAGGGCAGCGCGGGTTCCTCCCAACTGGACAGAGCCCCCAGCTGCCCCCCACTCCGCCCCCCCGAACCCCCGTCTCGGGCCCCCCCGCGACCCCCCCCCCAGCACCCCGGACTGCCCCCCCACCGGACCCGCTTGTCAGGTCCCCTCCGACCGGCCTCCCCCTCCAGCCTCCCCCGAGCGGCCCCCCTCACTCCGCCCCCAGCTCGCAGCCCCGCACCTTTCCGGATGAGCTCCTCGCTGTCTGGCTCGTACCCCCTGCGGTGGCAGCGCCTCCAGAGCCCGGACACGGTGGAGTTGAAGCGGCGGCCGCAGTGCGAGTCCAGGGCGGCGGCGGCCGGGGCCGGGGCCGAGGCCGGGGGGTGGCCGGGCAGCAGGGCCCGCGGGGGGCGGGCGCGGAGCGGCAGGTGCGGGCTGGGCGCCGACATGGAGCCGGGCGGGTCGCTGCGCTTGTGGCCGAAGCCCCGGCAGCGCTCGCGGTGCCGCCGCGCGTCCGTCTGGTACCAGGAGTCGGTGCCGATGGCCACGGCCAGGAGGGCGAGGGCGGCGGCGGCCAAAAGCAGCCCCGAGCCGCTCAGCGCCTGAGCCGCGGCCGCCATCTTACCCGCGCCGGGGGCGGGGAGCGGCTGGGCGGGCGGCAGCGCGTCCCCGGCAGCCGGGCGGCCGCCCCCCCCCAGGGACGCTGAAAGGGCGCCCGGAGCAAGGCACGGTGCCGTCTGCCCCGGAGGAAGCCTGGCCCGGGCGGCGCGGCCCCGGCGGGGCGAGGCTACAGCCGGGTTCCCGCCCCACCGAAGTCCGGCGCCTGCGGGACAGGGAACCTCTGGCTGCCAAAAAGCCGCTTCGCAAGCGCGCAACGTGCGCTCTGCTCCAGCGGCAGGCCGGGGAGAGCGGCCCAGGGCCGGAGGGGCCACGGCGGTTAGTGCCCCGGCCTTTGGGTACCTCCCGCCTGCAGGCCCCTAAACACGGTCTCCCCCCAAGGGAATCACTGGGCATCATCTGCCGTGCCCTCCCTCCTCGCGGTCTGCGCCTCCTGAAACGCTGCCCCTGAAATTTAAGAAAACGTGTTTCCATCTGCCGCTGCCTGTGGCAGGAAAGCGTGTGTGAAATGCTGCAGGCATCGCAGGCTGTGCTTTTCTCCAGCTGGCCCAAATTCAAGAGGCCACAGCAGAGCACAGCCAGATACTCTGGCGATGCAGGCCACGTAACTCTTTCAATGCAAGACAACGTTAAACCCAGCGATAGGATCCACCCCAAGACACGGACCTACACAAGTCTCTGGGGCTCCATCACCAGCAGACTTTGGCTACTAGATAGTTAAGAGGGGAGCACAAGGGCAGCCCTTTGAGAACCATGTTTGAAATCCCGCTTAGGGTACTAGCGATAGCCCAGTCTCTAGTGAATAGCCATTCTGCCGTACCATCCTATGATCATAGGCAAGTGAAGCTGGAGAGAGCCATGAACGGAACAGACAAGTGCTACAAGATAGTCATGAAGGGTATCTGTAAATCTGTCTGAGGACTTAGATCTAGAATAGGGGTACTGCATGTCTGTAGTGAAGGGCCTTACCAGATGGGTATAGCAAGCTTGTATGCTACATAGTGTATGACTGGCCCTATAGGGTCAGACCAATGGTCCATCTAGCCCAGTATCCCATCTTCCAACAGTGGCCAATAACAGATGCTTCAAAGGGAATGAACAGAACAGGGCAATCCATCAAGTGATCCATCCTCTGACATCCAGCCACAGCATCTCACAGTCAGAAGTCTAGGGCCACCCAGTGCATGGGGTTGCATCCCTGACTAACTTGGGTAATAGCCACTGATGGACCTATTCTTCATAAACTTATCTAATTCTTTTTTGAATCCAGGTTATAGTTTTGGCCTTCAAATCCCCTAGCAACCAATTCTACAGGTAGACTGGGAGTTGAGTTTGTGTTTTAAAACGTGCTGCCTATTTCATTGGGTGGCTCCTGGTTCCTGGGATAAATAATACTTCCTTATTCACTTTCTCCACACCATTCATCATTTTATAGACTTCTATCATAGCCTCCCTTTGTTGTCTCTTTTCCAAACTGAAAAGTCCCAATCTTCTTAATCTCTCCTCCCATAGAAGCTGTTCCATACATGTAATCATTTTTGTTGCCCTTCTCTATACCTTTTCCATTTCTAATGTATCTTTTTTGAGATGGGGTGACCAGAACTGCACACAGTATTCCAGGTGTGGGCATACCATGGATTTATATAGTGCCATCATCATATTTACTGTCTTATTATCTAAGCCGTTCTTAACATTGTTAGCTTTTTCAACTACCGCTGCCCCTTGAGTAGAAGTTTTCAGAGAATTATCCACAATAAACACCAAGATCTCTTTCTTGAATGAAACAGCTAATTTAGTCCCATCATTTTGTATGTATATTTCAGATTATGTTTTCCAGTGTGCATTACTTTGCATTTATAATCATTGAATTTCATCTGCCATTTTATTCCTCACCCAGTTTTAAGAGATCCCTTTGGAACTCTTCACAGTTTACTTTGGATTTTCCTATCTTGAATAATTTTGCATCATCTGCAAACTTTGCCACCTCACTGTTTACCCCTTTTTCCAGATCATTTATGAATATGATGAACAGTACTGGTCCCAGTACAGATCCCTGGGGATCATCACTATTTACCTCTCTCCATTCTGAAAACTGACCTCTTATTCCTACCCTTTGTTTTCTTTTAATCAGTTACTGATCCATGAGAGAGCCTTCCATCTTATTCCATGACAGCTAATTGTGCTTAAGAGCCTTTGGTCAGAGACCTTTCCTGAAAGTCCAAATACACTACTGTATCACCTTTGTTGAAGTTAGTTGACCACCTCAAAGAATTCTAATAGATTGATGAAGCATGATTTCCCTTTACAAAAGCTGTGTAGACTCTTCCCCAACAAAATCATGTTCATTTACGTAGTAAGAAACATAATTATTAGATACAGTTTCAACAAATTTGCCTGGTACTGAAGTTAGGGTTATCGACCTGTAATTGTCAGGATCATCTCTGAAGCCTTGTTTAAAAATTGGCATCACATTAGTTATCCTCCAATCATCTGGTTCAGAAGCTGATTTAAGTGATCAGTTATATACCAGAGTTGGTAGTTCTGCAATTTAATGTTTGAGTTCCTTCAGAAGTGTTGGGTGAATACCATCTGGTCCTGGTGACTTATTACTGTTTATCAATTTATTCCAAAACCACCTCTGTTGACTCCTTAATCTGGGACAACTTCTCAGATTGGTCATTTAAAATAATGCCTCAGGTGTGGGAATCTCCCTCACATCCTCTGCAGTGGAGACTGATGCAAAGAATTCATTTAGCATCTCTACAACAGCTTTGTCTTTCTTAAGCACCTCGATCATCCAGTGGCAGGCTTCCTGCTTCTGATGTCCTAAAAAATTTTTTTGCTGTTAGTTTATGAATCTTGCTAGTTGTTCTACAAATTCTTTTTTGGCCTGCCTCCTTTCTCGACTTGCCAGAGTTCATGTTCCTTTCTATTCTCCTGAGTAGGATCTGACTTCCAATTTTTAAAGGATGCCTTTTTGCCTCTATCTGCTTCTTTTACTCTTATTTAGCCATGGTGGCATTGTTTTGATCCTCTATGTTTTTTAATTTGGGGGTAAACATTTAATTTGCACCTCTATTATGGTGTTTTTAAATAGTTTCCATACAGCTGGCAGGCATTTCATGCTAGTGACTGTTCATTTTACTCTCCATTTAACTAGCTTCCTCATTTTTGTGTAGTGCACCTACCCTACCTCACTTCATCTTTTGTAAAAGCCCACTGTATCTGTAAAAAGAACAGAACTGTTCAAAACTGAAAGCAACAAGTGCTTTTAAACTAACATTTCAGCTCATTACTTTCAACTGAATTGTATAGTCTTTAAGGAAGGAGAAGATATGAGAAAATTCACTCAAAGTGTTACTTACCAGTAATTTGAGTTCTTAAGGCAATTCATAGCACAAATCCACACTCTTGGGATGGAGTTGCTCACTTTACACAAGCCTAGCTTTAGTAGGAAATGAGAAAATTGGAGCCTCCAGTGAGTCATTCTTTGAACCCCATCCTTTTTGCAGATTCTGCCATATTTAGTAGATAAGATAGTGGTGGGGAGAAGAGTACAGGGAAAATTTCCTCTAAACCTATATTTTAGTACACTACAGAGCCAGAGCTAAGAAAACAATCAAGAGAAAAACCCTAACTGGGGAAAAACAATGGCCAACTGACTAGAGTGAATGTAGAGGTAGATCTGACTTGCTGCTTTCCAGGCTGCAAGGAAGTGAGGGTGTGCAGGATCCACACACCTAACACAGCCTAACCTGGAATATTCCATGTCTCAAAGAAAAGATGGGTGTTCCCATCCCCAAGAGTCAAAACTTCCCAGAAGGTGGCAGGCTTCTGAGAAGCACCCCAATGGTGAAGAGCTGCATTGAGAATACTCAGAAAGTTAAGGAACAAAGCGTCATGATTTTTTAAGTCAATAAAATACGGACAGCTGCATTTATGATCATTTATGATTCTTCCTCCCCACCCCTACCACCTCAATGTGGAACAAGGCCTAAACAGCAGAAAAAGCCCGTTGATTGTATGCAGTGAGAAGTAAGCTAACTTGACTCAGTTTTAGTTAAATACAGCTTCTCCAGAGGCACAAAATCTTTTCTGATCCTGGCTCTTTCACGGGACTTATTCCTCCAGCTGCAGCTTTATCACTGTTCAAAGCCAGTTAGTTGTTCAGACTTTGTCTCTGCAAGCCTGGCATCCAGGAGAAACTCAGCAGTTTGCTAGGCCTGAAAGAGAAGTTTAACCCTTTTCTGGGCAATCCTTGAGTTGCCTGAATAAAAAAAGTGGTCTTTATGAATCTTCAGGCTAAAAATCAGCTCTCAGGAACGGAAGTGTGTATCGGACATTATCTTGCTTGTGCTAAACCTGGGCAATATAGGTGCATGCTCACAGCCAGAATGAAAAATGTAAGGGTCTATCCACAGCATAAACCCCACCATACTGGGTAGCCTGCTTCTTCTGTCACTGCCTCATACCATGGCTCCATCAGGCACAGTAGACAAGACCTAACTGTTTTGGGGAATTGTGTTGCAGCCTCTTTAAATTGTGTTTTAACATGGTTCTCTAATGGTTGTTTGTGTTGTCCACGTGGGACCACACTCTTGTTAGTACCTTAGAGTCACAAGATGTAAAGGGGAATTACAGGACTAACATTCTTCTGCAAATGAAGAAGTTTTTGCACCTGCCAAGTCAGAAGCCACAATCACATCAAGAATTAAAAATGAATTGGAAATGTTGCATTTGATTTAATCTGCAGCTCTTTCTAATCTCCAGAGAAGACCAGAAAATTAGTGTTTCCTAAACCAGTCAATTTAAAGACTCACCCTACCTCTCAGTCTTATTACCTACATCCAACATCAATTCCTCTCAGTTTCTTCCCCATACCCTCTTCCAGCTCCTTCTCTTCCACTGCTAGTGGAACACAAAGCAATACCCCTGCAGTTAGCAAGCTATACCTGGCTCCTCATAGGCCCTATTCCATGATCTATTCCTAAAGCTTTGGCTACTGAAAGCACCTTATGTATTTTAAACAACCTGATCTGCCTGCTGTCATGGGAAACTCCAGGATTAGCACGGATGTGGTTTGACCATAGCTGGCTTCATGTACATGTTGTCTCTGCTCCCTCTCCAGGACAGCTGCTATCTGAGCTCACAGCCCAGAGAATCATAGAAAGTTAAGAGAAGTGACCTGAGTTTCCATTTCTGGCCCAATTATCACTTACCTTCCTTAAAAATTAAAGCCAAGCCAATTTTCCTCACACTCTGACAGGGGTGCCCTGCAGCAACCCATCAAACAGTGAATGCAAGAAGAGCCAAGAAGCTTAGCAAGAAGCTCATGGAGGGATTTCTTCTATTCCCCAAACAAAGACAGGTCAGAAGGGGCAAGATGGGGAGTCCTGGAAAGAGTCAACCCCCTCATCTACGCGGTTATCAGGTGATGAGAGCATTGGATGGTTTTAAATACTTTCCATACCAAGAAAAACAAACCCACACTCAGAACCATTTATTTCATCTCTATTGTCTCCACGCAGATCAGATCAATACAGATGAATGGGAAAATGCACAAGAGTAGCTGAAAAAATAGAGCTAGAAAATAGGATTCTTTCTGCATTTCCAAAAGTGACAAATGTAGTGGAGTGGCTAACAACCTCCCTCCCACAGCATGCAGTGGAGCAGCTAATCATCGCTCTTCAAGGCCCTGTGCTGCCCCTGTGGGTGCAGCTTCTCAGGAACTGCAGACTCAGTCCAGGCTTGGGCTGCCAGCCAAAAGACACAGCTCCGTGATTAATGCTTCAGTGTCACCCACTGCACATTCCTGAACACTGAGCAGAATCCCTGCTGTGGTTTACATTCTTAGCCAAACCCAGCACTGATGCAATAGCACCAAGGCCCAGGCACTAAGCCCTGCAATGCACTAGGCCCTCAACTTAAAAAATGCCAACCTGATTTTCACCTAACACAAACTCTTGGGAACTACTGGGCGTACATACATTTGCTTCTTCCAGGCTCCCACATCAGAGGTTTTGTAGCTCCTACCCCCAGGTAAACTAGCCACACTGTGGTGGAATTGGTATCTTGTCGCCTCTCTGAGTACTTTAGGGCTAGGGGTCATCTCTGATGCCTGAAAAGAAGAGAGTGAATGCTTGATTGGAGCTCACAGCAGCTGGATGATATAGGAAGCAGCTGTCATGGGAAGGCAACTTTCCAGGGGAAACAGAGCATTGTACTGAAACAGCCTCCCTCATGGCTCCAACAGGTCTAGCTGGTAATGTAGGGACAGGTAAGGAAAGCTGCAGGGATTTTAGTCACTGGCCCTTCTGCAGAGAATGTTGCAAGCAGAAGCTCTCAGGCTATCACATGGAAATAGTCAAAATTTTCAGAGCTCTAAAGGAAATGAGGACAACCTGCTCTAGGCCGCGCTTCTGGCTTGTTACTGCCTAAGCAACCTGGCCACTCACTGGAGCCCTAAATGTCCTGAACAGCAGCGGGAGCCAGCCCTTTTCAAAAAGGCCCTAGCTACACAAGAAAGCTGTATTTATTTAACAAAAGCAATTTAGAGCCAGATTTAGTTAAATTGATGCAACCCCTGGTTAATGCCAGAGCTTATTTGTATCCTATGTGATGTCTGATGGAACAGGAAGGATTCAGAACACCTTGTTGTGGACTCTTATTTTGTGCCTCACACAAGGAGGTAGCATTAAACTAACTACATTGGTTCTAAACAGATTTAATTCAAATCGGTACAATTTTCTTCTATAGGTAAGGCCTAAGCAATTGTGCATATGTTTAGGGAGTTCTGACATTCCAGAGGAGGTGGGGTTGTCAGAGTTGGTAATCCCCGTCAGCCAAAACCAAGAATTTTTAGGTTTAGTTTTACTAGTCGGTTAAACTGCCATCAAATGGGATCCCAGACACCACATGACTTAAACTCAAGGGCACAGTCGCACTCAGATTCCTTCTCCCAGCTTTGCAGCCACAGTGATTTCAGACTCACTTTTCATCCTTCTCACCAGCAGGTTCCCCTTTCCAGTGTTTCTCAACCTTTTTGTTACCAGGGACTGGCTTGCTGCCTTCCTAAACTGTGTCAGGGAGATCTCATGGACTGGTCCTTGAGAAACACTGCCCCTAGCCATCTCTTTCACACACGCATGATGTTTTCTTTTCTACTCTGCCCTTTCTCTATATACAGTCAGCGTTTTCTCTCTCCTCCATTCCTCCTCTGGTGGCAGCCGGAGTCCAAGCCCTGCTCACTCTCCACCTGCTGATGAGAGGCCTTAGGAGGGGGGCAGTGACTGAGCAGGTTTCCCCCAGATACAGGTGAGTTGATGACCTGGGATGACAGGAAACATTTGCTGACAATTTCTCAAATATGAACCTAGGCTGATTGAACAGGGGAGGGGATAGGTTCTCTAAACAGAGGAGTTAAGGTTAAAGGCAGAAGCTTTCAGGCTAAGCTATATAACCTCCTGTTCCAACCTGCCTCAAGTATTAGGCCTGATTTCAAAGCTAAGGCAGAGGAACTCAGAGAGGCAGACTGTCCAGGCTGACACCTTCCCCTTTTTCTACTGATAAATGAGGGCTGAGTGGGAAGGGGCCTTCTCATGTCTATCTAACTATGTGGTTTTGATAGTACCTTTGCTCCTGCTAGGTAGGCTGCACTGGGGAATGTTGGTGGTTTGCTGCTGCTGCTTTGGGGAATTGTTTTCTCTCTGGGCCTGGACTAGCAGGTAAATCCTTCTTTGCCAGATAAAGGGATCTTGTCCTATTCACTCAGCAGCTTAAGATGTGCAGTTCCAACACTTGTTCTTACTCCAGGGTGAGACACAGTCTGTTCTTGGAACAGGTTCTCGGTTCATTTCTGCTCGTCAAAAGCTTTCACTCCATAAAACACCAACATTGGAAGCCCTGGTTTGTGGGATTTTAACAGAGCAGGGATAGAAGAGCCAGGGAATGGAGTCCAGCATCCCCAATGACTCCCTCTTTTTCTCACCTGCCTCTCTCACTAGCAGCTGGACCCACAAGCGCACACACAGGAAGTTACATTAGTGTTCCTTATTGCTTTGTAACAGCTCAAAGTCAATGCAGCTCTGGGAGGCAGCATGAGGTCATCTGAGTGGAGGTCATTCTGTAGTGAGTGAGAGCAGCACCATGACTGTAATGCCTGTGCACAGGAGAAGGACCTGCTGCAGGGAGTTCCTGGGGAAGAAACGAGAGAGAGTCAGAATGGGCCAGGAACCAGTCCCAATCTGCACAAGTACAGGGACTCAGGAGTCCAATCTCATATGCCAGAGATGGGCAAACTGTGGCCCATGGGACCATCCTGCCCAGCCCTTGAGCTCCCGGCCCATTCCCTGCTGTGGCCCCTCCCCCGCAGCCTCAGCTCACCATGCTGCTATCGCTGTGGGCGGCTGGGCTGCGAGCTCCTGGCAGGCAGCACAGCAGTGTGGCTGGCTCTGACCAGGCGGCGCGGCTGCCAGTCCTGGTGCTCTGAGAGGCATGGTAAGGGGGCGGGGAGAGGGTTGGGTCAGAGGGTGGTTGGTTAGGCATGGGAGTCCTGGGGAGCCTGTCTGGGGGCAGGGGTGTGGATAGGGGTTGGGGCACTCGGGGGGGTTGGATAGGGGGTGGGGTCCCAGGGGAAGCAATTAGGGGCGGGGAGGTTCCGGGAGGGGGCGGTCATGGGACAAGGAGCAGGGGGGTTGGATGGGTCGGGGGTTCTAAGGGGGCAGGCAGGGGGCAGGAAGTGGGAGGGGGCCAGGCTGTTTGGCGAGGCACATCCTTCCCTACCCGGCCCTCCATTCAGTTTCAGAACCCCGATGTGGCCCTCAGGCAAAAAAAAGTTTGCCTCCCCCCCCCACCTCCCTACTGTCTTATGCACTCTGTCCCTCTAGAATGGTCATGGACCGGGGCTGTTGTCTGAGTGAGGACATGCACATGGGCAAGGGAGCCACCTCCAGGAGTAGGAAAGATATTCACAACACTTCCTTCTGTGTGGCAGAGAGAGGTCTGAGAAACCACTCTAACAGGAGACAAGGCTGGCTACTCGAAGCGGTAAGGATATAGTGATCATTCTATGGAAGATGGGTACTACGAATGACAGTAATGAATGGAGATTTGGGGTTTGTCACTGAACAGCAGCAGCACAAAAGACTATATTTTGGGAAAACAAATGTTGGGAAATTAATAACTCTAGGGAGCAGAGTGCAATGGGAAGAATTAAAAATCCATCATAATGGAACGTGACTGAGAAATCTTAAGTCACAATAACCTGCTAATCCTCTGAAAGAGAATGGTCCCTAGATCCCTGAAGTGGCAAACTCTCAAAGATCAGAGGGTTAAAAAATAATTGGAAGTGACACTGGCTTTGCTGGGAGCTGAATGCATTCATGTCAACAGATGAATTCCGTCAGTATTCAGTATCAAATTGGCATTGATTGCTTGTTTTATACCCCCCCAATGTCAATTCAGCAAAGCACCGAATTAGGGATGGGGGAAGGAGTAGATACCCTGAGGACAGCGTTAGGTCAGGCGCTTGGCTAAACAGCCTAGACTGAATCTGTTCTATCTAACATGCTCAGGAGCCAGCACATTATATTAGAGATAGCTTCTGGCCGAAGCCTGAGTACCTGGCACAGCACAGCAGACTCTGCTAGATACCATCTCACCTCTCACGGGATTTGGGGAGAAAGTGCTCACCTGCTCCCAGGAACAGAGGCTTTACCACCATGTTCTCTCCCACCACCACAGCAGAAATGCCATACCAGCATACTAATAACCACGATGGAGCCACTTACCAGGGATTCTTCTCCTCTAGGAGGTCAGGCACAACGTTTACCAAGGCAATGTACAGGAATCCCCCGGAGGTGAATGGCAGAATCCAAGCTATGGTTTCCCCTGCACATGCAGTGAAAATCACCATTAGTAATGAGAAGGGATACAGGAGAACAGACAGAGGAAAGTAGGCACACAAGCAGACACATTCCTCAATGCAGCCCCAGTGAGCCTTACCTGTCCCTTTAGGTGACTGAGAACAGATTGCGAAGCAGGTTCCTAGAATTCCCCCCAGAGCTGTGGAAAGCTGCATCTTGGCTGCACTCCAGCGGTCAAACCCAGCCCGGAGCAGGATGGCGAAATCTCCTACCTATGGGAAAGCAGAGTCAGTGGTTATCGATCCTAACTCTCCTGAACACAGAGACCAGCATTAACAAAGGAGATAGCACGACTAGGAACATGATGGGTGAACACCAACACTCGGCAGGGAGCAGATCCTCCAAGGAAAGGGAAGAATGATGCAGAGCAGAGGTAACCCCGCCAGCCCTCTTCCTGCACACAGAGCACTGCTGTTCTGCTTCAGACCAGGTCCTAACTTCCCAGCTGCCCTGGCAGCAGGCTGCAGACCCTTCTCACCTCATGTGGGATTTCGTGCAGTAGGATTGCCATAGTGGTTAGGAGCCCAACCTGCAGAAGATGGGAAAAGTCTATTAGGAAATGGTCTCAAAGCTCAGTGATGCAGAGACTACAGCCCTCCCACCCCTGGAGTGAATGGACTCTGGCTGCCCTGTGTTAAGTGCTCACTATAGAGCAGGGGTAGGCAACCTATGGCACGTGTGCCAAAGGCAGCACGCGAGCGGATTTTCAGTGGCTCTCACACTGCCCGGGTCCCGGCCACGGGTCCGAGGGCTCTGCATTTTAAATGAAGCTTCTTAAACATTTTAAAAACCTTATTTACATACAACAATAATTTAGTTATATATTACAGACTTATAGAAAGAGACCTTCTAAAAACATTAAAATGTATTACTGGCACGCGAAACCTTAAATTCAAGTGAATAAATGAAGACTCGGCACACCACTTCTGAAAGGTTGCCAACCCCTGCTATAGAGACATATGAGATAACTACCTGGCCCATGCATGCCTAATGCAGGGGCCAAGGGTCTCCCAGATCTGAAACATTAGAGCCAGAAAAGTTATGTCCCAAGCAGGGCTGCTCCCTGTTGTTTTCTCCAGCACAACACTATCTTGGCAGCTACCCCTTGGGGAAGGGATCCCCAAGTCCTTTACTTGGCAGGCAGGCACACACTACAGCTGAGAGAAGGGTTCCCCCTGATCTCCAGTTTGGCAGGTGGGTGCAGTACAAACCTTACCTTTCTGCTAACCAGGAAGCTGGCTGCCACCGCCAGGCCATGTGTGAAGTTATCAATGGTATTGGCCAACAGGTTAAGGTATCCACTGATCTGCAGAGGGAAGTCAGAGGCATTCATGAGTGAGGGAATTTGATGAGGTTCAGGGTAGGGGGAAGCATCAGGTACAGCCAACGAGCAATTACCTACTCTAAGAGCAGGTGAATCATGGTGGGGCAGGGCTGGTCAATGGCTTAAACCCCATGTCTGTGCTTCAGACAGGACACTGTATTGCCACATTCAGCTTTAGTGCAGACAGAGGGAGCCTTAGGGTTGAGAATTCCAGTTTAGTGGGGAAGGGGAAGAGAGGTACAAGCCTAGAAAGAGCTCTAAAGACAGGGAGAGAAGAAAGAAGAGAAAGAAGCTTACTAGAGAAAGGGAAGAGCAGGAAGGCAGTCTGGAGGAATAAATCCAATTGTAAAGCAACAACAGATTTCAGATGGTGCCCACAAATTTGCATAAGTGACTGGGTTCTAATATAAATAGAGTCTGTTTTCTAGTCAATTGCATAGTTTAATATACAACTTGTCAAATGTCTCCCATGCAAGACATGGGAGGTACAAAGCAGCAGAGCTAATGCTGCTGGTGGAAGCTGAAATTTACTTTTTGTGGCTTAAAAACTTTAACTATTGTATTAAATATTAAAAACATTAAAAACAAGAATTTTGCAGATTTTGTTCTTAAAGAACAAGAAACCAATCAAAGGAAAGTGCTAACAGCCCCTAAAGAAGTCAATTTCAATTCTGATGGACCTACTTTAAGGTTGGCTGCCGCCTATTGACATATACCGATAAACACTTCTGAACAACTACAAGCAAGTGCCCACCTGCTGCCCCCACACTGGCTTGTCTCCATCTCTTTTTTAGGGTTTTCTATAGTGCCCACCACTATACTATTTAAGTTCTGCACAAATTAATTCGATTTACATAGCAATGTCTCTAGTGGACTTCATGGAGTCTTCTGCGCTTTTGTGGTTCTAGGAAACTGCTTAAGGCATCTCAATCTCGCTAGTGGGAAAACGTTATCACAGGAAAGGCATGCGCGAAGGTGATCAGGCTCTAGATTAGTCTAAATCTTTTGGAAGCTCATTCCATAGCTGAACCCACTTGACTGAGCACTATCTCTTGCTCTCATGTACTTTGAGTTGTATAATCCTAAAGGAGTACGGTTGCCTTGGTGGGTCATGGATGGAGATGCAGTCACTGGTGTAGATGGGATCTGATCCATTGCTGGCTTTGAAGATCAGGACCAAGGCCTTGAATTGGCAATGGAGGCAGATTAAGAGTTAGAAGAAGGACTGGAGCATGAGGTGATGGTGGCCCAGCCTGTTGAGTCTGACAGCTAAATTATGTATAAAACAGGGCCTCTGCATTACTTCTGCCTTCAAGACCAGACACAGAGTTAATGGTAATACACTTTGGAGGAGACTGATCACTATGTGGATTGCTGCGTCCAAATCCTTGCCCAAGGAAAAGGCAATGTCTTCTAACAAGCTGAAGAAGGCATGAGGCATTTATGGTCACTGAAAAAAGAAAAGGAGGACTTGTGCCACCTTAGAGACGGACAAATTTATTTGAGCATAAGCTTTCGTGAGCTACAGCTCACTTCACTGGATACATTCAGTGGAAAATACAGTAGGGAGATTTATAAACACAGAGAACATGAAACAATGGGTGTTACCATACACATTATAATGAGAGTGATCAGGTAAGGTGAGCTATTACCAGCAGGAGAGCGGGGGGAAAATAACCTTTTGTAGTGATAATCAAGGTGGGCCATTTCCAGCAGTTGACAAGAACGTGTGAGAAATGGGGGGGTGGGGGGAGGGGGGGCAATAAACATGGGGAAATAGTTTTACTTTGTGTAATGACACATCCACTCCCAGTCTTTATTCAAGCCTAAGTTAATTGTATCCAGTTTGCAAATGAATTCCAATTCAGCAGTCTCTCGGAGTCTGTTTTTGAAGTTTTTTTGTTGAAGAATTGCCATTTTTAGGTCCATAAATCGAGTGACCAAAGAGATTGAAGTGTTCTCCGACTGGTGTTTGAATGTTCTAATTCTTGACGTCTGATTTGTGTCCATTTATTCTTTTATGTAGAGACTATCCAGTTTGACCAATGTACATGGCAGAGGGGCATTGCTGGCACATGATGGCATATATCGCATTGGTAGATGTGCAGGTGAACGAGCCTCTGATAGTGTGGCTGATGTGATTAGGCCCTATGATGGTGTCCCCTGAATAGATATGTGGATACAGTTGGTAACGGGCTTTGTTGCAAGGATAGGTTCCTGGGTTTGTGGTTCTGTTGTGTGGTGTGTGGTTGCTGGTGAGTATTTGCTTCAGGTTGGGGGGCTGTCTGTAAGCAAGGACTGGCCTGCCTCCCAAGATCTGTGAGAGTGATGGGTCGTCCTTCAGGATAGGTTGTAGATCCTTGATGATGCGTTGGACAGGTTTTAGTTGGGGGCTGAAGGTGATGGCTAGTGGCATTCTGTTATTTTCTTTGTTGGGCCTGTCCTGTAGTAGGTAACTTCTGTGTACTCTTCTGGCTCTGTCAATCCGTTTTTTCACTTCAGCAGGTGGGTACTGTAGTTCTAAGAACACTTGATAGAGATCTTGTAGGTGTTTGTCTCTGTCTGAGGGGTTGGAGCAAATGTGGTTATATCATAGAGCTGAAGTTACTTGTACATCCAGCGTTACTGATGAATCAAGCAAATCCCTGAGGCTTTATGCCAACTTGACAGGAATGGGGTGAAGATGCCTTTGATGAAAGGAAAAGCCAGTGACACAGTTAATTCTTCAGAACATTGCCCCTATTGACCAGCTTCACTTCAGTCTCCCTGGATTGAATTTCAATCTGCTGCTCTCCTGTTGCCCTTGGGACACCCCTGTGATAGCACTGGCTGTGTGTGTAGAATATTAGATATGTAGCTGAGTACTGTTAGTTAGCAGTCTACCCATGGTGTCTCACTACCTCTCCAAGTGAGCTTATGTACATATTTAAGAAGAGAGGGAACAAGATAGATCCCTGAAGAAATCTGTAGGTGAAGACTCTTTTGAGAAGAGGAACAGATTCCTATCACCACTGTCTGGGTCCTGTAGAGGTGGGCCATCTACTTCAGCTGTATCATATAAGCAGGTCAACAGTAACTTATGGTCAACTGTGTTGAATGTTAGAGATAACAAGCAGTATGAACACTGAGATATGACCTCTCTCCTTTGCTAAGAGGTTGCCCATCAGTGCTACGAGGGGTGTCTGTACTGTGTCCTGATCTGAAGTCTGGTTGTGAAACATCAAGGATATTCACAGATGTCACACGCTGGAGTTCGGCAGTTACTTTTGGTTTGAACAATTTTGCTAGGAACGGGAGGTCAAGTGGTTTTCTGCATTTAGTGTTGGCTTTTTGAGGATCAAGCAAACAACTTTGCTTGTCAAAAGGACTGGCACATTTACTTCTCTGAAAGAGACATTGAGCAGACATTTCTGCTAGCATTGGGCAAAGTTACTGTTCTTTGACTCTCATCAACCAAGATGGGCACATATCTGATTTGCAGGTGGTGGTTTGGATATTTCCCAGGGCTTTTCAAGCCTCAACATGTGTGCGACTGGGAAGACTTCCATGGGGGGAGCAAGTGGTTAGTGTCACCTGTTCTCGGGTAGTGTTTTCTGCAACGAGGAAGTTTGTTTCTCCAAGTAAAAATTATTTAGAGACATTTTCTACTACTCATGCTCAGTATGTCTTTTCAAATATTCAGAACTTTGAGCAGTACATATATGAACTAAGTGTGAGAATAATGAGGCCTAATTACCAGCCAGGTTTAAAAGTTCTGCTGTTGAATTTTCAGTAAAAGTGGAACACACAAATTTCAAAGCTAGCTGAAGTGATTTTGCTCAAACTTAAAAAAAAAACAAAAACAAAAACAACAACAAAAAACAAAAAAAAACCCCGAAACACCTATTTGGGCAGAGATCAAGCCTGGAAAAATTTTAGCTCAGAAGATGAATGTTTTAGAAAATGATGAGCATGTGAAAACAGGGTTAAAACGGATTGTTTTTGCATGTTAACTGTAACCAAACATAACAAGAAAATAAAAGTAATTATGGGAGAAAAGCAGAATCAACCCCCACGAACTACCTGGGAAAGAAAATAGAAACACAGACTAGAAAAATCTGCGCGGGGGGGTGGGAGAGAGAGGAAAAATCACAGATGCCAAGAAGAGAGTGTAAAAAGAGAAAAAGCCAACAGGCAAAAGCAAGTTCCACGTGTGCATTACTGTAACAGGTGGATGCAGCAGTGTCTCGAGAATCATGAATGCAAATCACTTTCTGTTCTCATCCCATTTTCAGTCATGGATAACTGTCTGAAGTTTTTTCTCCTTTTCAAGCCAATATTTTCCAGGATTGGGCTTTGCCCAAAGGGGAGTGGTAATTATTCATTTAAGTTTAAGCAAAACAAAAGAAAACAAAAAAACACAACACTTTCTCAGCAAATAGGAACAGAGAAAACAAATCCACTTCCCATGATTAAAACATGGCCACTTTTTCTTGTCAATGGCTCGGGTGAAAACTGTCATTGAAGAGAAGTGAAGCCAGGGTTTTCTGAAGAAACTTTGTTTTGATTTGACAGTTATGAGCCTGTGACACTTACGTCCGGAGACTGCACCACAGGATATTCTCTAAGCTCATGAAGAGCGCAGCTGGAGAAAGACTATCAGCTCATGGTACAGTTCTCTTGTACCTAGGCACTGGAACATATTGCTGCAGATCAGTAGCAGCCCCTGGGCCTGATAAGGAGAGGAGGGATGTGTTCCTAAGACTTTTTCATGAGCAAAGCTATTGAGGAAGGCATCCTGCACATCTTAGGGTTCCCCTCCTGTGCATGTTATACTCCTGGCCAGGGTAAAGGACCTTCCCCATCTACATAGCTTCTAAGGTGGAAGAGGTTGTATAGGCAGTGGTTAGATAAAGTGTTACAGTTCTGATTTAAATGCATTACTGCCAATTTGTTGTGGCCTACAGAGCTTTGGAGTCCTGAAGAGTCAAATCTCCCTTTTATGGTACTTTCCCCATTTTGGCCAGTATTTTCTTCAAAAAACAACTCGTATAAAACCACCACAGGAACTCCATACAAAAAAGTCTCACAAGGAGAACATTAAAATCATATGATTTAGAAGTCAGGAAACACCACAATTAAGGTTGCACATATAGCATTAACTGCCCCCTTATGCATACTCATTACTACAACAAGGACTTTCATAATATGACCACAGACTCTCTCAAAACCAATACACGCAGATTTTAAGGCCAGAAGGGACTATTACGACCATCTCATCTGTAACACATGACAAAGAATCTTTCCTGATAATTTGTGTGTCAAACCCACACTTTATGTTTGAGCTATAGAATATCTTTTAGAAAGACATCCAGTCTTGATTTAAAGACTGCAAGTGGTAGAGAATCTACCTCATCCTTAAGTAAGTTGTTCCAATGGTTAATTAACCTCATTAAAAATTATGCCTTATTTCTAATCCTAAATTGTCTAGTCTTAGTTTCCAAGCATCAGATTGCGTTATGCCTCATTTGGCTAGATTAAAGAGCCATCCACTAACGGAAATCTCTTCATCATGTAGGTACTGACAGATCATGATCAAGTAATCTATTAACCTCCTCTGAGATTAAATGTCTTTAGTCTCTCACTGTAAGACATATTTTTCAGATCTCATATCATTCCTGTAGCTCTTTTATGAACCCTGTCCTATTTTTCAGTCTTCTTTCTGAAGTCTGGGCACCAGAACTGGACACAGTATTTCAGTTATGGTCTCACTAATGCTGTATACAGAGGTAATACCACCTCCCTATTCCTACTAGATATTCCCCCGCTTATAGATCCAAGGACTGTGTTCACCCTCTTAACAGCACCACAACAGAAGCTAATTTTTAATTTATTATCTACCATGGCCCTTGAGTACTGCTTTCTATAATACAGTCCCCCATCCATTAAGTGTGACCCCTCACTCTTTGTTCCTAGATGTACGACCTTGCATTTGGCTGTTCAAATAAGCCCACCTTACTTAGTGATGCAGGTTGATCTGTATAACTAAATTATCCTCATAATTATTTACCGCTCCACCAATTTGTGTCATCTGCAAATTTACTAGCAATGATTTTATGTTTTCTTTCAGATAATTGATACAAATATTAAACAATGAGCTGAGAATAGATCCCTGATGGACTGTACTTCCACTGGATGATAATTCCCCATTTACAATTACGTTTTATGATCAATCAGTTAAACTGTTTTAATCCATATAATATGGGCTACATTAATTTTGTATATTGCTAATTTTATCAGAATGCCATTTGGGACTAGTCAAATACCTTACAGAAGAACACTATATCGACACAGTTACTTTTATAAATAAAACTTGTGATATAATCAAACATTACATCAAGTTTTGCTGACAAGACCTATTTTCCATAAAACCAAGTTGGCTGGCACTAACTATGCTACCATCTTTTAAGTTTTTACTGATTATGTTTCACATCAGCCTTTCTATGATTTTGCATGGGATTGATACCAAGCTAATCAACCTGTAGATACCCGGGTCATCCCATTTCCTTTAAAATATTGGCACATCATCATACAATTTTTCTTCACCTTTAGACACACTGAAGTAGTATCTTCCAACCTGTGCACACACCAGAGCATGTGAAAGTCACGAACATGAAAAGTACTTAGTAAACTAGATTTACATAGTATCCTACATATTAAAGGATAACAAAGAGCAGCAAAATAAATTAAGAAATAGACAAAAGCAGAGATTTAAAATAAAAGGAAACAGAATTAAAAGAGGAAAGGGAAGAGTTTATAAGAAGCTTTTAACTGAGTGTAATTAAGCTGTGAACTAGCCAGCCCATGTAACCACATCTTATGGTTACCCTCTCACTTCCTTCTCTAAAGTTAGTCAAACATTTGTTGCATGTTGCCTTAAAAACTTAAACTGTAAGCTCTCTGAGGCAGGTATGCTCTTTTACTGTTTGTACAGTGTCTAGCACAATGGGGTCCTGATCCTTGACTGGAGTCTATAGATGTGTATGTAACACAAATAATAAAAGAGTGAAAATTTTCTTTCATACGTAAACCATCAAAAGTCACTAAGCTAAGTTAGCTGTGTAGTTAATTGCCTCAGTCCCCAAATTGCTAAATTATTACAGTACAGATGTTAAGAAAAAAGAAATCAGCACATAAAAAGTGTATGTCAATAAAGAAACTAAAAATAACACAGGTATGAAAGAATGAAAATAATGAGAGGATAGTCAAAAAAACCCATGCTCTCAGACTATTATTTGAGACAGTCTGATGAGTTCACTGAAGATAGCACTGGGGTAACATATGCACAAAGAGCATTATCGTTGTGAAGACATAGGAACTGGCTTTTCCTGACTTTTGAGAGTTTCCCTTTCCAACCCTGATGTAACTGTGTACGGAATTTTTAGAAAGAGTTGTCCAGTCTGCTCCTGGATGTTTCAGATATGGTTAAATTAAACAATTCATTCTTAAACTTTCAACATTTTTCTGTGAATGGCTCTGTCCACAATACACCAGACCAGGTTTTCAGCCACCCTCAATGCAGAAGCCCTGCACTACTCTGGCTGAATTTCAAACTTCTCCCTCCTCAACACATAACGGCAATTTCACCTGGGAGCAGGTGTAGGACACTGCACTCCCTCCTTCTGCACTCTGGGTTCAGCTTGCTGATCATTTACCTTGATTCTTCGGTCCGGTGGGCGAGATGAGAGAGAGGAGCCATTACACTGAGCCATGTTTGTCTTTGCTCTTTGGACTTTGCCTGCTACTTTCTGCAGGGAGAAGCTGTTTCCATTTGGAGTCCCTCTGGAAGGTGCTGTGGAATTATTGCCCTGAATCAGAGAGAAACAACTGTTACCACTTCTAACCTCCAACAGTGAGTGTGACTAGAAGAGGGGCCTAGAAAGTCTCCCTTTATCCTTAATCCTTCCCTCCCTAAAGCCCAAACAGAATGTGTTTTTGGCCTCAAATCTAGTAACCACAGCCTTCAGAAATGGAATAGATTTCTGGGTGGCTTTATTCAAGTTTATGAAACGGGATTCATATATTTAAGTAGCTGAGCTAAAAATTGACATGCACTTGTGGAAGCAAGAAAGGAATCTGAAAGACATTATTTTAGTGTCAAATCTCTCTGCTGGGGCTAGAAACACTCTAAACCCAATATAAATTCTTCAGGAGCAGTGAAGTTTGCTAAAGTGCACTGGACCAGGGATCAAAATAACAACATTTGGTCCTCAGTGTAAAGAATATAATGGGACTCTATAACAAGGTTGTATATCGTGGAATGGGGGACATCAGACCCCACAGTACCACATAATAAGGAGAAAGTTAGGAGACAGGATAGGTGTATCAGCTCCACACACTCACTTAGGTTTACGGGTCACATTTAGCTGTTCTTTGCAAACTCTTTTCAGTGCGTGGTCTCATTTTCTCTTACTTAGAAGGATGGGACTAACAAGAGCCCAGCACAGTTCAGATGCCGCCCAGAAAGTCTGTAGATTGCCAAGGGCTTGCCACTTTATGCTCCATTTGCATAGTTTGGGAGCTGACCTCTCATCCCTTTGTGAATGACCATTTGTCCCTTTGTTGCTAGGTGACTCCTGCCTCATCCACTATGTCACATAAAGTAGCCAATCACAAGACCCGTCCATTGTGACCAGCCCAATCCCATAGTCAAAGGGCCCAGAGTGGTGGTGAGGATAATTCCCACTACCCCAGGGAACCTCTTCTTCTCACCATGGTGGATTTAAATCAATCACCAAGAGGAAAGCCTCAATTTAAATAATCTGTTTTAATCAATGTTTCCATTTGTACTTCAGTTATTTTCTAAAGAAAGGTGCATTTTCATTGGTTGACATAACCATTAAAACATGGTGATTTACAACTAAATAGAGCCTTTACACTAGATTTTTTTTGCTCGCTACGAGGGTATATTATCGCTTAAATAAATGTGTGTAGTAACATAATATTTTCAGATTCTTATTCATTGTACATAATTAGTATATTAGAAAATGGTGAACATATTTCTTATTTACTACTGTTGTGCCATATTTATAAAGCTTGACCTCAAACGTTACATGTTTTCCCCGATTCTTTCTTTATAGAAAAAAGCAGCTTTTAACTCAATAAGTTTTTGATATATACTCTTGGATTCAGCATATTTATTTAAAATATTTTAAAGAAACTATAATAAGTTTAAGCCTTAACATATCATTCAGATTTCTTTTTAAACAGATTTATTTTTAAAAGGAAAAAATAAATATAATTTAAATAAAAAAATAAATCTGATTTAATTTAAAAAATCCAAAACCCAGGGGCAAGAAATGCCTGCCAAACCCACAGGGCAAAACCTTAGCTTGGAGATGAAAGGTCTCCTTTCCCAACTCCAGAAGAATGGAGCAAGTGCCCAGTCACATGTCTCCGCCCAGCACTGCTGGCCTCCCAAACCACGCTTTGAGTTAAATCACAGCTCCAGGTTCCCCTGAGGAGCCTACCAGGAGGGGAGAGTAATAGGGTTTAGTGCATGTGTCAGGGTACTGCTGGAGAAGCCCTTAATCAGCTCCTGCCACTCCAGCTCCAATCAGGGAGAATGGATTTGCCTGGTAACTGACCACACTTGCCAGCCTCATTAGCAGGAGCTATAAGGCTGGAAGGAAATGAGAGAAAGTGGGGGCAGAGACTAAGGGAGGGAGGCCAGGCTCAGAGGAAGTAGGAGCCTTCAAGTCTGTTGCTGTCCAGGCCTGTGCTAGGCCAAGCAGTTGTAAAGCCTGTATATAGTTGGAAACTGGTGGTGGGAAACTGATCATGAATAAAGACGACGGACGTTCCACCAGACTGGAGTGTCCCTGATTCACGGAGGAGAGGGACCAAGGGGCTGAATCCAGAGGGGAGCAGTGTGTACCCTGTTACAGTGCAGTATTTGTATGGAAACTTTTCCCCTTTCATCACCCACTCACCGTGCTGGGCCATTCTTGCTTCTCACTCTCTAGGAACATCTTCTCCAGTACCAGGAAGGTCAGGAAGCCAATGATCACCCAGAGGCCAAGAAGCTGCTGCTGCTGCAAGCTCTGCCCACCTCCTAGAAAGCAAAAGAGATCTCTGTTTGCATTGTTGGAGTTCCTGAATGATAAGCCTCACCCCCAGTACAATGCAGCTTGTGACTGAGGGACTTGAGACAAGAATATAGAGCAGAAAGCATTTCCTTTAGTCCTATGAGAAGCACAGAACAGACAGACCCTGCAGAAAACCCCATTTGCTTCATCTACTCATCCTTGATCCAATCTAGGGCAAGGGAGAAACTAGGCTTCACATCTCCAATACTCCAGCAATGGAGGCTATCATGTCTCCTGAGTACTCTCAGGAGCCTTCTAAGCCCAGCTCCTAAGCCTCCCTTCCATGAATTACTGTGTAAAGGTGGGCAAGGCAGAAATCTCTTACCGGAGGCTACAAAGATGCTTGTATCAGCACAAATCCTGCATCTGAGCCTGTGTGAGTAGCACGTACAGACATGAAGGTTGTGCTTTGGGAAGTTGAGCCAAATACCGATCTTCCCCATCACACCACACCTGGGGAAGTTATTAGCCCAAGGCTACAACATGTTCCTTTCAATGAGGGCTGAGATTGTCAGATCCTTATCTGTTTGGCCTGACTGCAGGTGCAAAGACTGCTCCAGGAACAGGACAGGCAAAAGCATTAGAAATGTGACCCAGGCGGGGCATGCAAACCTGGAAGCTCAAGACAAGAGAAAAGACTAACAAGAGAAGTGAATAAGCTGCAGCAGAGACAGTGCAGTCACTGGGGGCCCAAGGCACCAGGCTCTGCTGATCCTGCCTGTGCAGTGAAGGTGGAAAGGACCAGGGGAGAAACAGAGCCTTGCAGAGGAATTCTGAATTTCTACCACTTAAGTGCCACATAGCAGATTATGAGAAATTCAGGCTGTTCCTCTATCTCCTACATTCTCAGGAAGGAATGGATTCCACAATTCCTTAGGCAGAGATCAGTGGGAATCCAGCCTTTGGTGGGAGATGACAAAAATCTGGCCCGCTGCAGCACTGTTCCCAGAAGAGTCAGGAAAAGTTTCTCTTCTTACTGAGCAGCTACCGCCTATAGCAGGGATCAGAAACCTTTGGCACATGGCCCACCAGGGTAAGCCCCCTAGCGGGCCGGGCTGGTTTGTTTACCTGCCACGTCTGCACGTTTGGCCAATTGCAGCTCCCACTGGCCACGGTTTGCCACACTGTTTCAGGCCAACAGGTGCTGCAGGAAGTGGCGTGGGCCAAGGGGTGTGCTGGCCGCCGCTTCCCGCAGCCTCCATTGGCCTGAAATGGCGAACTGTTGCCAGTGGGAGCCGCGATCAGCTGAACCTGCAGGCACAGCAAGTAAACAAACAGGGCCGGCCCTGGTGGGCTACATGCCAAAGATTGCCGATCCCTGGCCGGCTGCATGCCAAAGGATGCCGATCCCTGGCCTATAGGGTTCAGCATCACTCCGCTTCTCATGACATTAGTGCGCCCATGTGCAAACCTAATTTATTACTTGTCTCCATGGGCCCTTTAGAAAACAGCTACCGGAAGGAGGCTATGCTAGTTGTGTCCCAAGCTTTATCCCAGGGCAGACCAGGGCCATCCCAGCCGTGGTGCTCAGTTTTCTGGCAGAGTTGGAACTCTGCCAGCTGCACCTTGCTTTCCTCCCCACCCAAGAACTCTAGGGATTGTCAATTTCTACCACTTCTCCTCAGGCACAGCCTAGGAGGTCAGCAGATTTGGGCTCTGTTGTACCAAGGTAGGGAATGGAGGGGGAGTGATTCACAGCGGCTCCAGGAGCAGCACCAGGAGAAAGGCAAAGGTTCCCTAGAGCCCATCAGGCACCTACACAGAGAGATGGAACATTAAGAAAAGCAGCATGGTGCAGATTCACAAGAAAGCATAGCAGCCAGTGCCTGGGGCTGGCTCTGGTGCTCAGGGCATTAGTACAGCGCCAGGTATTACCTGCAGTGGCGCTGCAGGTGTAGGCCCAAGCCTCAGGGAGGAGGTGCAGAAATACGTTCCCCAGAAGCCCACCAATTGCAAAACTCAACAGCTGCTTCAAACGATTGGATCCCACTGAAAAACAAACAAATGCCAATCACAGCCCAGACCACTCCTGACAAGTTGTGAGAGACACCCAAATCAGGAGGCCTTGCAGCTTGAACTACCAGGGAACACGAGGAGGGAAATGAACTGTGTGTGACACAGACCCCAGGGCACTTCATCGCCCTGAGCGAGCTGTGGGTGGTGTTGTGCCTCAGAACTCTGTGTCCTGGCAGTGAGGCTCAGAGCATGAACTGTACATTCAAGGGGCCTAGGTGACGGGAGTCTGTACTCCAGGGAAGTGGAGGAGGATGTGAGCATCCCCCCACCCCAGGATGCAAGTTAGAGGATGCTCCTTGTATGAGCTCTACACCTGAAGTCCCAGAACCCCACACTCAGCTAGGGGACTACTTGCCCCATTTTTAGGAATGGCACAAGTCACCCATCTTATAACAGGAGTGTACTGTGCCTGCATTTCAGGGCACCAGGAAGATCCCAGCTCCTGGGTTAGGCATACGAACATTGTCCCATTCAGTCACTGCCTATTGTGGGAGAGGGAGGGAGAAGACGACTGGCATCAGAAATAAAAAGCCAGAAAGAAGATTTACCTTCTGATTGCAGGGCAGCTCCTGTCTCAAGGGGAACTACCAGCAGGGGGAAGACTCCACTCAGCCCCACCATAACTGAGCCAATCAGAGAAAAGATCCAAGCATCCAGTCGTTCCCCACTGAACAAAGTTCCCCAGGACTCGGCCTCTTTCTCACACAGAGGACTGGGACCGGTGGTGGCCTTGCCCACTGGGAGCTCCTGGGCTTCACAGGGGATGCTGAGCAGAAACAAGGCAAGCGTCCCATGAAGCAGAAACCTTTGCCCTGTCATTGCTGAGCAGCTTCAGCCTGGCTGGCCAATCTCTGAAAGGAAGGAGGAAAAGCTGAGTTCTGAGAGAAAGTGCAAGGCCCCTAGCTCAACCCTCAGAGTCCGTGTCCCCTTCTGGAGGGGATCATGGCCTCAAACTCATATATCCTCTGTCTTTCAATTCCCTTCCTGGGTAGCTTGGTTCCCAAATATATTCCCCTTTGCACAGGGAACCCATATTTTTCTCTTCTTCCTGTTTCTTCTTAGTTTCAGTTTCTCGGATTTGAGCAGTTGACTGGAGGGCAGTGACATCCTCTATCATTTGACATGTGAAAATGCCTGTTTGGTCCCTCAGTCTCCGCCTGCCATGGGAAGGAGTCCAACCTCCTGCACCTTCCCTTAGCACTTGGTTTCTCCAGAGTCTCTGCTGCTCAAACTGCACCCCTAGACAAAGTTTCCTCCCTATAGGATACACTGTCCCAGGTGGGCTCCAACAAGGCCCTTGTATAATGGAGCTATAAAGATAAAAAGGTAATGAGGTGATTTTAGGGATATACTGGAGCAGAGGCTCTCTCTATACTTGGGGGCAGGGCTGGCATACTGCACTATCAGTGTTACTACACAAATGCAAATCCCCAATGGAGACATGCTAGAAGATTAGTGCAATAAGTGGCACTGAAGCAGTGTGTCTACTTTAGGGGTCTGCACATCAATGTACTGGAGCAAGTTTTTCTGGTCTAGAAAAGCTCTCAGACCCTTCAGTTGAGGCACTTTTCTTAAAATTATCTGCAGTTCACCTTTTAAAGGGGAGTAATTTTAGTACATCTGGGCCGCAGTAGCTATAATGAGAGGGACCAAAAGGCTTCACGTCCTGCTGGATCAAAGTCCTGCTCCAAGAACAAACTGCCTGCCAGTTGGATGAAAACTTCTCTGATCATAGCTGATCTCCAGATAGCAAACCTCTTGAGACTGAGAACCGTATTAATTTTCAGGGAGAAGTTCTCCTTCCAACTATCTCATAAATACTCTGAAAATCCCTGTTCTCCCTGACAAGGAGTGTCACTGGGAATCAGATTAGAGATTAGATTGTTCACTTGTTACAGGCATAAATGCCAGCACTTTGCCATGTGATGGGTGATGGAATTCCAGTCAGTGCCCTCAGCAATCACAATGAGGAGATTTATGCAACACAACTATCTCCAGCAGAATCAAAGGATTATAAACAACACATCTAAAATCCACAAACTCTGCTTAGTGTCCTGAGGACAGACAAATTGTCAGGTCTTCACAGTCATCCCAGCGATCAGACACTGGCTAATGCTTGGGGTAAGTGTTAATGACAGGACTACAGAGAGAGGAAGTTGTGTCAGATGTGGTTCCCACCCCAGTTGCGTAGATGCAAACCTCCTGTTGTCAATGGAATGCATCTGGGACGCTTCCATGCCATCTGGCTTCCTTTACACAGTCTAGGTCTCTCTCAGCTACAGCCCTGCACAACAACTGTAAAACTAAGGGGCCTGGAGAACCCTCCCAAAAAGGGGAGAGTTCTGAAAGCTTTACGTAGGGAGAGTGGTCACTTTGGATAAGCTATTACCAGCAGGAGAGTGAGTTTGTGTGTGTGGTTTTTGGAGGCGGGGGGGGGGGGGGGTGAGAAAACCTGGATTTGTGCTGGAAATGGCCCACCTTGATTATCATACACATTGTAAAGAGAGTGGTCACTTTGGATGGGCTATTACCAGCAGGAGAGTGAGTTTGTGTGGGGGGGAGGGGGGGGGGGAGGGTGAGAAAACCTGGATTTGTGCTGGAAATGGCCCAACTTGATTATCATACACATTGTAAGGAGGGTGATCACTTTAGATAAGCTATTACCAGCAGGAGAGTGGGGTGGGAGGAGGTATTGTTTCATGGTCTCTGTGTATATAATGTCTTCTGCAGTTTCCACAGTATGCATCCAATGAAGTGAGCTGTAGCTCACAAAAGCTTATGCTCAAATAAATTGGTTAGTCTCTAAGGTGCCACAAGTCCTCCTTTTCTTTTTGCGAATACAGACTAACATGGCTGTTACTCTGAAACCCTTAACCATCTAGTATCTGACTATGCATCCTCCCATTGCATGAGTACATAGTGGGCTGAAGGTTTCATACACATTAGGGCAGAAATAGCTAGAGGTTAGGGGACGTATAGAGCACAATCTTCTCTCTACTAAACCAACCGCAAGGGAGTCTGCATTTACAGTATTTCCTGTTATAAACTGCCAGAGTGTTCAGCACCTTTTCCAGTCTGATTCTATGCTAATGGAAACTGGTGCCCTTAGTGGCAGGGTGAGAGCTTGGAAAATAATAGCTTCCTATACCAAGAGAGTAGCCATGCTGGGCAGACCCCAAGTAGCAGAGCTCTGGGCTGGCCCCAGTACTAAGCAGAAGGGCCTAAGCTAAGGCAAAGAACAATCCTAACAAAACAACTGCTTTCATCAAAGTTTGTGTTGTCTTGGATGAGGAACATTGGAATAGGCCCTAACCCCTCACATTCCCACTTCTGCTGTACAGTTGTTATCCTGTGGGTGTGCACTGTCACAATTTGAACCACAGCAGAAGATCAGGCTGGAAGAGAAGCTGCCACCACAGCTCATGTCACACAAGGGGAGGCCCTACTGGGTTGGAACCACCAAAATGAGGGTCCCGCATCTGCCCGAGACCAAATGGCAAATAAATTGGATACCTGAAGCTCCATTTAGTCTAAACAACAAAAATCCTGTTTAGAGACAGGAGTATGAGGGGAAAATAGCAAATCCCAAAAGCTCAAAGCATGGATCGCAGCTGACTGCGGATCTCTTAGCAGGATTTGCTCTAGAAAGAAGTCTAGGCAGATGACTAGGGAGACTAGAATTGCTTCTCCAGAAGAGATGTCAGTTGCTTAAGGGACAACAGAAGCAGAACCAGATTCTCTTACTTCCACTCATGTCAATTAACTGTCTGAGACTTAGGGTTTGTTCTTCTTAATAAAACCAGAGAAGGAAGTTATACATCCTCCCAGGTGAGTCAGAAGAGGCCCATGGCTCTCAAGTCCCTTTTCTGGTAGCACAGGCACCCCCGCATATTCCTCCAAGCTCCTTACATGGTGGCTGTTAGGAATTTATGACAAAGCAGTGAGGGATTGCACGCAACAATTGACCCATATCTACCTCCATGCCCAGAAAGATGCTTAGAGCAATCCCAGCATTTGTCAGTTTATAGTGCCTCAAGTCCCACTGCTTTACAGCTTGCTATTCATAGCTCCATAGTCTCCTTGATTCTGTATCCCACTGCTATAGACTTCTGAGCAGACAATGCCTGTGAAGTCTCTAAATGCACATTACCTACAGGGAAAGCCAGATTAAACAGTCATCTCAAATATACCACTAAAAGCAACGAAGTGGGCAGCCAGAACCCCACACTGCCTTAAGACCAAAGCGCTCAGGGGAATGGAGGAAGATATATCATGGTGTCATTAAAGTCACAGGTTCACATCACATTTCTGGTTTTGCGATTTTCCCCTATCATAGGCACTCAGCTACCACAGCAATGGGAGCCAGATAAACAATTAGAGAGACAGAGAGGATCTCAGATGCTCCAAGACAATGGGGCAGAATTTTAAAAGCACCAGGTGTACTGGGATTTAAAGCAGATCTGTATTGTTCCTGTGGAAAAGTGGATGATGGATTCAATATATGCAACAGACCCAAATGGTCAGGGCTTCATTTAAACACTTAATTTGAAAGACAGTAGCTCCAACAGCACAGCACCCCATCATACTGGGGTCAGGACCACCTTAAAGGAGAAAGTGCCCTTTACACAATCATAAGTACCACTCTCTGTAACACCAACATGTTCTGTGGAGGTCTCCTATCCAAGTACTGAAGAGGGTTAGCTCTGCTTAGCCCTTTCAATCACAGCTGTAGAGCATATGACTGAACTAGCTAAAAGTATTCCCAGCACAGGAATAACAGATGCCACAACAGAAAGTGAAAGATGAAAAGAGGGGTGGAAATTTTGCCATTCACTCACTCCTGGCAGTGGTGGGGTGTTGAATTCAAAGCATGAAAATGAATCACATTTCCCCTCCCAGTGTGCAAGCCTAGAGTCTGGCCTCCTCCCCAGGCACTTATACAGCAAGCAGAGTCTGCAGCAGTCTCTATGAAAATGCAAACAGAACCAGAAATGCAGATTCACACCAAGATAAAAATCTACTGCAAGTCAGAGAAAGGAAGGAGAGATAAAACCAAATATTTACACAAGATGCTCCTGAAACTGCCGGGAGTCCCCTGCTGAAGCTGAAGAAGCCTTCTAGTTCTTTCTGCAAGCTGTTTTCAAGCAATGCACCTGGAAAGTTCATCCCAGACCTCCAAACAACTCTCAAGTGGTCTGTGCGTGGCAGTGAGTTCACTCTGCGCCTGCCTCCTCCCCCTCACAGCCAGTAGCTCTGCCCTTTCAGACAACGCGGCTTTAGCGGCTTTTTGGCACAAGCCCACGTTCCATCACGATGACACTTTAAATGTGCTTGGAAAGAACTTGTATAGTTATTTTCCCTGGAAGCCCATTGCCTGTTCATGGAGCCACAGTGGAACACTGCTCAGAACAGAAAAGTTATTTCACTAAAGAGGAAATGGAAACAGCAGCCAGCAAATTCTCCCAAAGCCTCATTCCATCAGCCCTGCAGTAACCTCCGGATTCCTACTGAAAACCCCAACACTTCTGACAAGGTTTACCAGGCTCTCCAATTTCCAGTTAATTGCCCCAGTGTTTGTTCTCTCTCAGGAGTTTACCTCTAAACCACATGCCATTTCTGAGAAGCCCAAAGCACTTCACAGTACTCTCCCTTTCCCTAGGATCTCTCACATAAGAATATCTTGCTCTATTCAGAACCGCATCTCTCTTTATGGAGTGCATCTCCTTTTGCAAAGCATACATACATGTGAACATCACAATACCCACAACTAAAAGCTGCATACTTACAGCTAAGAAGGGTAGCAGGCTTAGGAACACAAGATATAACACAGAAAAGTCCAAGGTCCAGCAAATTCAGGATCTCATCTCTAACTGCAACCAATACTGGAATCTTCAGAGGAAAATGTGGTGAAACCACCCACAAAAACGCCTAACTAAACCATAGAGTAGCTTGAGGTGGGGGTATTTCTTCCTGACCTCACCCAGGCTAGCAATAAGCCTCATCCCCCAAAGGACAGGAAAATGTCTTCCCAAACCAACTTGGCAATCAACCTCACCCCCCAGGGATAGGTGTGATTTCTTCCTGACCCAACCCTGCAATCAGCCTCAGGCCCTGGAGCAAGAGTATTTTAGAGCCTTCATAACATTTATCTTAGAGCATAAACAGGCATCATCATGAGCTCGCCACTAGATTTTCTCCACCAGCTAACACATATTAAAAAAAACCCTACAATATATTAGCTAATGTGTTCAAAATCAACTATAACTAGATTTTGAACACATTAGCTAATATATTCAGAACATAAGGCTCTAGATGGCATTCCTGAAGATACAATTTTTATCTAAAAGGAAGAGACATCTGTAGCAGTGGTTCCCAAACTGTGGTTCGTGAACCCCTGAGGGTTCACAAAATGTTACAGGGGGTTCTCAGGAAAAAATTCCCTAACGGCAGACAAAGCTGTCCATAGGGACCCCGAGCAGCATGGGGCCAGCAGCCCTTGGGGAGTTCCAAGAGCTAAGCATATCAAAGCAAGCATATCTATCACACTGAGGGGATTTAAACTTCAAGACTCCTTATATGAAATAGAAAGGGAGGTGGATATTTTTTGCTGTTTTTAAAATTAAATAGACTGCTAGAGTTGTTTTTAAATTATTATGAAGAAAAAGTTTAAGCTTTGTTGTAATGTGCACTGTTTGCCTGGACTGCGCAAGACCTGAATGCTTGTATAGGAGGAACTCTTTGGCTTCTTAAATACCGGAGTTGGCTTCATGCTGTTTCACATCTGATACTCCTTGATGAAACATAGAAGCCAGAGGCACCAGTACTGGGGGGCGACGAGGGTCACATGCCGCCCCCACGTCAGCACGACCACCCTCCCCAGGTCCCTCCCCTTTTTTTCTGGCGGCCCCTGCAGGCCCCCCACTTTTCCAGCAGTGCCCCCGCACCCCTTTTTCCTACTGGCACCTCCGATAGGAGCCTTGTCTTGTAACAGGTTTAATCAAAACTGATACAAGCTACAAAAGTGAGATCTTGGAAGAGTGTTGCTGTTTTCATAATGTAATAAAAATACTGTAATGATACATAATAATTAATAAATAGTGTGTAATAAGCATGTCATAAAAACACATTTTATATTTCCAAGATCTGCTCTTATAATTTATGCTGAGGTAAGGGAGAAAATCCCTGGAAATATTCATTTTTAGGACGGGGTTCACAAGACTTGACATTTTAGTGAAAGGGGTTCACGGGTTGTTAAAGTTTGGGAACCACTGATCTATAGCAATCTTACCATGAATGACTGAATTTGTCAGCACTGAATTTCATCTAAGTAATACATATCGGAAAGGATGATTTGATCAACTCATACAATTTACTAGGTTATAAATTAAATTTATAAATTATAAAAGCTCTCAGGGAAAAGAGCTGTGTTGTCACTATACACAGTGCAATGAAGTTCTCTAGGTGAATGCACAACAGCAGTGAAGAAAGCAAACAAGTTGATTGATAGTATGGTACTGAAAATCCTGCAAATGTTAGGTTTCAGAGTAACAGCCGTGTTAGTCTGTATTTGCAAAAAGAAAAGGAGTACTTGTGGCACCTTAGAGACTAACCAATTTATTTGAGCATGAGCTTTCGTGAGCTACAGCTCACTTCCATTATTAAATGTGACAAAGGTAGTCACACTATAGATTAAGTTGTGTGATACCTTTGACTCTAAGACCTGTTTTCAGTTGTTTATAACTTTGCCAGATTTAAGCCATTTGAGCTGATTTATAGATCAGTGGTATACATTTCCTGTAATACTGTTTCACTCTCATCACCCTATCTCCAAAAGGATATAGCAGAAATAGACATGGAAGATGAAAATTATTAGAGCCAAAGACAGTTATTACTGTAAAAAGGAGATGAGTAAAAAGGATTCTTGAAAGAGGCATATAAAATATTGAATGGTGCAGTGAAGCAAGATCAGGTATGGCTGTGCTGTTCATTTCTCCTGTAACACGGGAACAAGATAACAGCCAATGAAATCCAAGGGCAGCAAATTTAAAACTGGAAAAAAGAAATATTTTTACACAACACCCAATTAGCCAGTGAAACTCACTGCCCCCAGACATCCGAGGCCAAGCGCTGGGCAGAGTGTAAAAGCGGGTTTAACGTTACTGCGGCCCAGGGGCACCTCCGCAGGCCCGTGGACAGGCGCGCAGCGCCGGGGACACCAGCCCTTGGGGCTGGGCACAAGTCAGGCTTAGGAAGCAACTTCTCCTGCAGCAGGCTCCCGTCGCTGCCCCTCAGGGGCTCCGGACACCAGATCAGCGGCCCGGGCTGGGCCGGGGCAGGTCCCGCGAGTCCCGCCAGTGCCAGGCGGCTGCCAGGAGCGAGCGGGCGCTGTCAGCCCAGCCGCGGGGGCCGCGCTGCACCGACAGTCCCTACCCGGGAGCTCGGTCTCTCGGCTCCGCGAGGACCATCACTATTGCCGGCTGGGCCCGGCCGCAGGGACCCGCCTCCCCTGGGTGGGGCGCTGGGCATCGGCGCCGGCCCGGCCGGGGCTCCAGGGGCGGGGGGAGCCCGGGGGAGCGCCGCGTCCCGCCGGCTCCCCACCGCGGGCGGCCACTTACCGTGCGGCGGCGCGCTCCGGGCTGCCCCTGCCATCCAGCCGCGGCGCCGCTCGGGACTCCCCGGCTGGCCCCTCAGCCCCGCCTCCCAGCACCAGCCACGTCGGCCCCATCCCCCTCGGAACCAGAGTCACTGCTCCCCCGGACAGAGCTCCGCGGCGCACACTTCCGGCCTCCCAGCAACGGGGAGCGCTGGGGCAACGGACGCTTCCCGTCACGTCTCCCTTGGGGGACAGCGGAGGCGAGCACACTTCCTTCCCGCTACACCCCCCGCCCGCATAGGGGACAGGAACTCCGGTGAACTTCCGGTCGCAAGTTCTGGGACAGATCGCGCCGGCGCAGAGCTATTTCGGTACGGCAAAAACTCGCGCAGGCGCAGAATGTTCTAACACAAGTGAGGCCACACTGCTGGGGGCTGGAGAGACTCACAACGAACCGCCTGACTTCCCGCTGGAGCCCCGTGAGCGGCGCCCCCATGGCTGTCCCCTGCAGGGGAAGTTGCCCTTGTCCGGCCCTGATCACTGTTGTCTTGTCTTAGAGCTGCTGCGCTCAGAGACTCCCAGGGCTGGAGGAGGTGGTCAGAGTTCCCTGCCCTGAGGCTGACCCATCTCCAAGTGCCTCCCACCCCACTCTCAATTCTCTGCCACAGGCCACTTGCAGATGTCACCAACTGGCTGCCCAGTGCCTCCATCAGCTCATAAATAATGAGCCTACATGGCACTGCAGCCTACACTGAAGCTCCCAGGCCTCGCACAAACAACCTTTTCTGTACTTCAGACAACTAAATGCGGAAAAGAAGAACATACTTTATCTGAGATGTTTTTAAAAGGGCTGAGTGTATGGTGGGAGCCAGAGCCTGCTATAAAAAATCCTCTTTCATTTCAATTCCCCAGGATGAAAAGGTGATGCTGGCTAATTTGACCCTAGTCATTAGGACCCCCTTTTAATTCAATTAAGCTCTGTTCTCCTCCCCAGCCTGTGGGCCTTGGTCTGTTGTTATTAATTAGGAGACAGGGAAATTGCTTTCACCATGAAACTTGCACTTTCTTTCCTGGAAGCAAAACACTGATCCATCAGGCAAAATCAGAAGAGGTTTTTATGCCTGCTGGACATGAGTGGTGCGAATGCCTCATCTCCCAGAAGAGAGCAGTTTAGCACAGCTCCTATAGGCTAGGGTGGGACAGGCAGATTACTGACAAGAGTAGGAGGGGCCCTGCTGGAGTTCAGCTACAGTGGTGGATCCCAGTTCAGCTGGACATGTGTTAGCAGGCAGGATGGATTCTCAGTCTGAAAGCCACTAAAGTCTGATTTTAGTGGTGGGGAGAATTCAGTTCCAGAGAGGCATATTTGAAATATTTATAAAATAGATACTACTACACAGGTCCCAAATGCTGTAGTGACTACACTATAAACTCTGGCCTTAGAGATCATGATTGCAGAGCACTGCTATATTGCTTTCTGTAAGGGCTCCTAACTCATGATGTCTGGTTCATGGGGGAACTTCCCTTTTTTCCCCATGTACACATTCTGGAGAGATGAACTACTCTAGTTTGCACTCTTATAACGCCTTTCACTTCACCAGTGAATTATACCTCCCATCAATCCTCTGTAAGTATCATTATCTCTCTCTTCTATAAGGGAAAACAGAGGCACCAAAACATATGATCTGCCCAAGATACAAAGGAGGCAAGTGTCAGAGTTGCAGGGCTGTAACCAGGGTGGAGCGAGCAGGGCATCTGCCCAGGGTTCAAAGCCATGGGGGCGAAAAATGATGGAAAAAAAGGTAGGGGGCATAAATATGCTTGCTCGCCCTCAGCACTAAAATGCCTAGGTATAGCTTTGGATATATACAAACCCATGTATACAAGTTCCATGCAGATGGTTCTTTTAAAATTTATTATTCTTACTGTATTCAGGAAAGTGGGGCCAGGAAAGATCTTTACAAATTTCAGTTACAGCGACACCAGCTGGGTACTTTTTGGCTTGCATCTGTCCCTGTGGAAACAGAGCAGAAATGGTGGAGGCACCTGGACAATGGAGGGGGGGGGTTAAGCATATATTTTAAAAATGTAACTTAATAAAACATGCGCTTTTCACAGTTTGCTTGTGTGCTATCTCTGTCTTTGCTTGTGTCTCTTGTCTAAATAGATTGTAAGCACTGGGACGGTCTTTTAGGCATATGTATAGCACCTACCACTATGAGGCCCTGATTCTGAGCAGGATCTCTGCATGATACTAGTGTACAAATAAATCATAACTAGAGCCATTCTTGGGATTCATCATCCAAAGGTCTCGCAAGGATTTGGGTGAGTTTTAAAGATGACTGAATGAGGAGGAGGGGATATCTTGGGGAATCTTAACAAAAGCTTTTGAAAATCCCAGCACATATTTACCACTGAGACATCTTTATCTGCTTAGTAGTGGTCTGATTTTCAGAGGTGAAGAGCACCTCCAACTCCCACCAAAGGCTCTGGGAGCTACAGGTGCTCAGCACCTCTGGAAAGTAGGCCTCAAGAGGACAGAGATTTTCCCTCATACAAGCTCAGCTAGTTTGAAGTTATCGGGATAGAGTTGCCCAAATGTACTAATTTATCTTTCAATGCAGTCTGTATAATTTCCCCGGGGATACACCCTACCCCTGCAATTTTCAGGAAGACTTTCAGTTTCTAAGGCTATAGCCAGTCCTGACTGGCATCTCCACTGTCTCACTCCTATTCCTTTTATGCCTATCTCATCGATTTCCTGCCTGTGAGCGTAACCAATCCTGGGAACTGGGGGAAGTCAACCATCAGCAGCATGTGTAATTTAGCTACTATTTATATCTTTATACTATGCACCTCACTCTATGTGAGTGCCTTGCAAATTTATACTTTTGTTTTACAAGTATAATATCTGTCTCCCACTCACACACATAAGATTGATTTATTTATGTGAGAAACCCAACCCAAATAAGAGGGTTTTGCATTTCATTTCAAAGTAAGATTCATAGTTATTCAGTGTTCGAAAGGCTTGGCCCAGCTGCCCCCACATGACACTCAGGGTATGTCTACACTACAAAATTAGGTTGAATTTAGAAGTCGATTTTTAGGAAGCGATTTTATACAGTCGATTGTGTATATCCCCACTAAGCACATTAAGTCGGTGGAGTGTGTCCACAGTACCGTGGCTAGCGTTGACTTTCAGAGCGTTGCACTGTGGGTAGCTAACCCACAGTTCCTGCAGTCTCCGCCGCCCACTGGAATTCTGGGTTAAGCTCCCAATGCCTGATGGGGCAAAAACATTGTCACGGGTGATTTTGGGTACATGTCATCAGTCGCCCCTTCCTCCGTGAAAGGAACGGCAGACAATAGTTTTGTGCCTTTTTTCCGTGTGGACGCCATACTGCTTTCAGCAGACAGTGCAGTAGGACTGCTAACAGTTGTCATCGAACCACCGCTTCCGCTGCAACTCTGCTCTCCTACTCTTGTCTCAAGAGCGAATTTCTCCATGTTGGCTGTCATGGGCTCCTGCTGCAACTCTGCTCTCATGAATCCACCTCGCAGGTCCTCTCGTCGTTCTCTATAAATATCTATTCTCGTGGCAAATCTACTGTGGGGGCTGCTGTGATCCAAGTAGCCAACACAATCATTGAGCTGCTGCTATCAAGGGTAGTGACTCTGGGAAATGTGCAGGTCATAGTGGATGGCTTTGCTGCAATGGGAATCCCTAACTGTGGTGGGGCGATAGACGGAACGCATATCCCTATCTTGGGACCGGACCACCTTGGCAGCCAGTTCATAAACTGAAAGAGGTACTTTTCAATGGTGCTGCAAGAACTGGTGGATCACAAGGGACGTTTCACAACATCAATATGGGATGGCCGGGAAAGGTACGTGATGCTCGCATCTTCAGGAACTCTCGTCTTTTTGAACACCTGCAGGAAGTGACTTACTTTCCAGACCGGAAAATAACCATTGGGGATGTTGAAATGCCTATAGTTATCCTTGGGGACCCAGCCTACCCCTTAATGCCATGGCTCATGAAGCCATACACAGGCACCCTGGACAGTAGTAAGGAGCTGTTCAACTAAAGGCTGAGCAAGTGCAGAATGATGGTAGAATGTGCACATGGATGTTTAAAAGTGTGCTGGTGCAGTTTACTGATTTGGTTAGACCTCAGCAAACCCAATATTCCTATTGTTATTACTGCTTGCTATGTGCTCCACAATATCTGTGAGAGTAAGGGGGAGACATTTATGGTGTGGTGAGAGGTTGAGGCAAATCACCTGTCCACTGATTACAGGCAATGAGACACCAGGGCGGTTAGAAGAGCACAGCAGGGCATGCTGCGCATCAGAGAAGCTTTGAAAACCAGTTTCATGACTGGCCAGGCTACGGTGTGACAGTTCCGTTAGTTTCTCCTTGATGAAAACCCGCCCCCTTGGTTTACTCTACTTCACTGTAAGCCAACCGACCTCTCTCAATCACCACTTGCAGAGGCAATAAAGTCATTGTTGTTTCAAATGCATGCATTCTTTATTAATTCATCACAAAAAATGGGGGGATAACTGCCTAGTTAGCCCGGGAGGGGTGGGGGAGGAGGGAAGGACAAGGCCACACTGCACTTCAAAACTTATTGAATGCCAGCCTTCTGTTGCTTGGGCAGTCCCCTGGGGTGGAGTGGTTGCGTGCCAGGAGTCCCCCCGCACCCCCACGTTCTTAGGCGTCTGGGTGAGGAGGCTATGGAACGTGGGGAGGAGGGGAGTTGATGACACAGGGGTTGCAGCGGTGGTCTGTGCTCCTGCTGCCTTTCCTGCAGCTCAACCATACGCTGGAGCATATCAGTTTGATCCTCCAGTAGCCTCAGCATTGCATCCTGTCTCCTCTCATCACGCTGCTGCCACCTATCATCTTGCTCCCGCCACCTCTCCTTTCGCGAGGTCCTTCCTGTCCTCATGTTCATTTTGTGCTTTCCTGGACTCTGACATTGCTTGCCTCCACACATTCTGCTGAGCTCTTTCAGTGTGGGAGGACTGCATGACCTCAGAGAACATTTCATCGCGAGTGCGTGTTTTTCACCTTCTTATCTGTGCTAGCCTCTGCGACGGAGATGATAGGGGGAGTGTGGAAACATTTGCAGCTGCGGGAAGAAAAAAAGGGAGAGCAGTATTTAAAAAGACACATTTTAGAGAATAATGGGTAGACGCTTTCACGGTGAACCAAGCTGTTAACATTACATAGCACATGTGCTTTCGGTACAAGGTTGCCCCCACAACACACACACACACCCAATTCTCTGGGATGATCGCTTCACTCCTCCCCGAACCGCATGCCTAACAGAGGGGATGATTTCTTTTCAGCCACAGGCAAACAGCCCAGCAGGAATGTCCCCTCTGAATGTCCCCTTAATAAAATTCCCCTATTTCAACCAGGTGACCAGATGAATGATATCACTCTCCTGAGGATAACACAGAGAGATAAAGAACAGATGTTGCTTGAATGCTGTTAGGATAAAGATATTCAGGCCTGTCTGCAAAGGCCTGTACTTTAAGAATTTAGGTGTATTCTTATCACTTGGCTAGTTCTAGAGATATAAAAGAAAGAATCAAAATCACTGTCTGCTGGTGTAAGGGCCTTCTCTTACTGTGACAGTCTGAGGCCCTGTTCTTAGGCTAAGGCCTTTGGCTAAGCAGCAGAGGCAGCCATAAGCTAGGAAGCGAACAGTCACATCCTCACATTCCAAACTAGTCACATTGAAATAAGGTGCTATTGGGCTGTTAGGCACAATAAGGACAGGATTGTATTCCTATCACCTCCAGAGAAAGGGAAGTGCCTAGAAAATGTAAAAGGAAACTTAGTTTGATAGCATCCTGTCTGGCAAGAACTCACTTATCAATAGCTGGGATGTGAAATCCTCACTTCTGTATTGTTTTGTCATTATAGTTCCCACTTTGCTATTGTTTGTCTGTATAATCTCTCTGGTTCTGTGATTGTTCCTGTCTGCTGTATAATTAATTTTGCTGGGTGTAAACTAATTAAGGTGGTGGGATATAATTGGTTACATAATCATGTTACAATATGTTAGGATTGGTTAGTTAAATTTCAGGAAAATGATTGGTTAAGGTATAGCTAAGCAGAACTCAAGTTTTACTATATAATCTGTAGTCAATGAGGAAGTGACGGGGTGTGGGTGGGAGGGAGGGTGGGTGGGGGAGATGGGAACAGGGAATGGGGCTAAGAAAATTGGAATCATGTTTTGCTAAAGGGAGAAATGGGAACAGGGAATGGGAGTAAGGAAGTTGGAATCATGTTTTGCTAAGGGCAGGAATGGGAACAAGGACACAGGTGTAAGGCTCTGTGGTGTCAGAGCTGGGAAGGAGGACACTAAGGAAGGAAACTGGAATCATGCTTTCTGGAAGTTCACCCCAATAAACATCGAATTGTTTGCACCTTTGGACTTCAGGTATTGTTGCTCTCTGTTCATGCGAGAAGGACCAGGGAAGTGAGTGGGTGAAGGAATAAGCCCCCTATCAAATGCCAGCAAATACTGGAACCATACACTGCCATGCTTTGTTATGCAATGATTCCAGACTACGTGCTACTGGCCTGGCATGGTAAAGTGTCCTACCATGGAGGACAGCATAAGGCTGCCCTCCCCAGAAACCTTTTGCAAAAGCTTTGGGAGTACCTCCAGGAGAGCTTCATTGAGATGTCCCTGGAGGACTTCTGCTCTATCCCCAGATTTAACAGACTTTTCCCGTAGCTGTACTGGCCGCGAATGCATCCCAAGTCTTCAGGGCAAATTAATCATTAAACACGCTTGCTTTTAAACCACGTATTATATTTACAAAGGTACACTAACCAGAGGTGCCTTCTCCGCCTTCAAGGTCCGGGAGCCCGCCTTGGGAGGGTTGGGAGTATATTGGCTCCAGGGTGATAAACAGTTCCTGGCTGTCGGGGAGAATGGTTTCATCCTCCTCATCATCATCATCTTCCTCATCTTCAAAATCCTCATCCCTGTTGCATGAGACTCCCCCCTTGCAAGAGTCCACGTACAGGGATGGGGTAGTGGTAGGGGCACCACCTAGAACTGCATGCAGCTCATCATAGAAGCGGCATGTCTGGGGATCTGACTTGGAGCGTCCGTTTGCCTCTGGATTTTTGGTAGGCTTGCCTGAGCTCCTTAAGTTTCACGCGGTACTGCTGCGTGCCCCTGTTATAGCCTCTGTCCTTCATGCCCTTGGAGATTTTTTCAAATATTTTGGCATTTTGTCTTTTGGAACGGAGGTCTGATAGCACGGATTCGTCTCCCCATACAGTGATCAGATCCAGTGTCTCTCATTAGATCCATGCTGGAGCTCTTTTGCAATTCTGGGACTCCACGGTCACCTGTGCTGATGAGCTCTGCATGGTCACCTCTGCTGATGAGCTAGCCACACAGGCCAAACAGGAAATGAAATTCAAAAGTTCCCAGTGCTTTTCTGTCTACCTGCCTAGTGCATCTGAGTTGAAAGTGCTGTCCAGAGCAGTCACAATGGAGCACTCTGGGTTAGCTCCTGGAGGCCAACACCATCGAATTGCATCCACACTACCCCAAATTCGACCTGGCGATGTCGATTTCAGCGCTAATCCCCTTGTCGGGGAGGAGTACAGAAATAGATTTTGAGAGCCCTTTAAGTCGACAAAAGTGGCTTCGTAATGTGGATGGGTGAAGGGTTAAATTGATCTAATGCTGCTAAATTCGACCTAAACTCGTAGTGTAGACCAGGGCTCATTCTAATGGGTAACAGTTCCATTGTTCCAGTAGAATGGAGCTAGGATAGTTAGTCATGGTTGCTACAGGGAGGCAGTTCCTCAGGTATCCTGGGCCAGAAACATGGAGGGCTTGGAATATCAGGAACAAGGGTGAAATCCTGGCCCACTGAAGTCAATGGAAGTTTTGCCTTGGGTTCAGTGAAGCTAGGATTTCACTCTGAGATCTTTAATTTTAATCTTAGACTGTATCCCACAGGGAACCACAGCAGAGCAAAGTTCTCGGGGAAATGTGCTCTTAGTGGGCCCCTGTGCTGCTAAGTGGGCAGCAGCTTCTGCATTCTGAACCAAGTGGACTTTTTCCAAGGGTAGCCATTGCATTCCTAAGTATAATTAATTTTAAATCATCAAGTCTCAGGGTCGCGAATATGTGGATCACTATGGCCAAATCCGAGTCCAATAGGATAGGTCTCAGGCCATGCATAGAAGTTGCTATTTTTAGTGAGCATAGCTATTTGGATGTCTAAAAGCAATGTAGCCTTCCTCAAGCCACTTGAGCCTGAGGTCCTGAAAGGAATTTACACCTGAGTTTCCATATTCCTCCCTATAAGATTCCCTTATCTTAAAGGAATGGAGTAGGAAGTCAGGCTTCTTACATCTTATCCCCAGGATGTTTCTAGAAGTTTATTGGGGAATTTGGGGTGGGGAATGCTATCTAAAGTGACATGCAGTTGCCTTATCCAACACCCTCATCCTCTCTAACTGGAGCCTCTACCTCTGTGTGTCTATGGCCACCACCACTTTTACATGACCATTTCATCTCTACCAGCAACCCCTTCTCCTGGTTTATGAGGCCCGCAGCCTCCAGTGACCTCCTTGCTTAGATGGGAAAGTCATCTGTATAGCCAAAAACAACTTTTCAAACAGGAGGAATTAGGAAATTCAAAGCAGCATGGCTCATTGCACCACACTCAGATAAGGATTTGAAATGGGACTTTGGCTGGGAGGGAGGGGATGTGCATCTGGTGCAGAGCCCCTTGAAGACTGGGGTGTGATGTGATCACATAGGCCAATAGCTGAAATTGCCTCCCTGTGAAAATTTCTGTGGCCGCAGCAAACCTTGGAAGCTCATAGTATCTCAGACGCAACTTGTTAAACATGTTCCTGTAAGTGCGAAGCCTGATAATAGTGTAAGTCCACAGAGACACCACATGGTGGCACTATCTACCTATAGCATTTCAATCTGAAGAGCTCCCTCCGACTTCCTTTACTAGAAGCAATGTCTGGGTTGCGACAGAAAAATTATTTTTCACTGTTTAAGTGTCCCAAATCCATTTGAATGGTGAATGACCACGAATGTCATTCAACAGAAGCACAACAGTGAATTATATAAGCAGATAGATTATATTTGATCATTTATGATGCTACAGAACATTAGTAATTAAATGCAACCCTCCAAACCACGGCACAGAGCAGGGAGTTAGATGGTACTTTGTCTAAAAGAGTTTGTCAATAATTCGCTACTGACATCACTGCATTTTGTACCCCAGAGAACAATGTCACAAGGCTTTCCTGTAGCTGCTGTTGCTTGGACCCACCAGCTATTCCCCCGACCCTGCAAAAGGGGTAGTGTTTGTTCAGATCCCATGAAGGGTACTCCAACCCTTAACCACAGTAGATTCCATTGCTGCAGCTCTGGCCTGGGGGAGGATTTTGTCTATCCAGGGTATGGCATGGCTGGATTTGGGATTTAAATTTTTGATGGAAGTACTGCTGACAGAACATCTTCCTTTAATTAAGCAGGCACCCTGGAAGTGAAGTCGTAGGTCCCAAACTACCAGTGATATGTGTTTGTTTTATTTTCTAAGAAGATATTTTGGTAGTTGAATTTCTACCAAAAAGCATGATGGTAAAGGAGCTGGAATGACTCTGCTGAGGTCACGCCCCCTGGGATCTGGCAGAGCCACCTGGATGCTATCACTGGGACTTTTTCTTTTATAATTTTTCTTTCTTCCATCATATTTATCTACTTCTGTGATGTTTCAGGGCCCTGCCAAGAAGAGATGCAGGACAATAGTGCCACCAGCCTGCAGTCACAGCTCCTATTGACAGGGATGTTAGTGGAAGATACAAAGGCACCTTTGATTAAGGTGGAGCTGGGGAAAGTGTTAAACCCAGAGAATGCAACTGCAGTATGCAGAAGATGTCAGGGCCTCAGAGAAGTCTATGGTGAAGCACTCAAAAATCTTGTGGGGCAAGGTGTCTGAGAGAGGTTAGGGGTTAAGAATTGGGGCATTTTGCTGATGTAGCCGTGGAACCAGAAGGGAAGCTGAATGGGGAGATGACAGGAAAACTTGGGAAAAGTGAACTTAAGGGATAGCATGTGAGGTAGAGAGAGCATCTCAGGGGTAGCTGAAGAGAGCAGGGAGGCCTGACCAGCAAGCTATCTCTGCCTGCTCTTTGGTGGGACCGGAGCGCAATGAGAACACAGTCTGGAAGTGCTGCTCTGACTCATCCCAGGACACAGTTCTGCAAGGACAGTAGAAAAGGAGAAGTAACTGCTGAGCCCTGAATGAGGGGGGAGGGAGGTGGGCCCATGGAAGCTCAAAACAGGGAATTTTAGTCTTACTCATCATATTATTTTTATATTTGGTTTTTCATATGTAAACCTCAGTATTTCTGTCAGCATGTTAACTCTGTGTGCACCACAGGGCCAGCTGCTCCCTTACTCCTTGTTCCATAAATATATGCAGTATCTCCAGTCTGGAACTCAGCTCAGCCAGCTGCTTACTGGGTGTTTGTAAGGAGCAGTTGGGCAACCTGTTCTTCTTGCACTCAGCAGACTGCAGTGCCTTGTAGGAAAGGAAACGGGAGGGTGGGCCCGGGCTGAGAAAGATTCAGCAGCTGTCAGGAGGAGGCAGAGGGGCTGAAATAAGTTAGAGGTGAGGAGTGAATATGTGAGAGATTCAGTGAGGGTTCAGCCTGAGAAAGTGCTGCTCTTAGCTTCAATCCCCAGTGAAATGGAACAAATATGAGAAAAAAAATGTTATCAGGAGCATATGTGGCCATGAGCTGGGAGAAGGACTGGGGGCTCATAAAGATTAGATCTACCGGACCAGCTCGTTTCTTTCTTTGCCAAAGTTACAGAAGGAGAGGGTGTAGAGGCTGCAGTACCATGTAACAGAGCTGGACATTAGTAATACATTTGACACAGGATCTCTCAAAATCTCACAAAATTAATTACAACTGTATTGGTTCTGAGCCTGGCAAAAAGGTATCCTTTTGGGCTCACTGCATCCCTCCTCTAAGGCTACGATCACCCTGCCCCAATTTCTACACACTCCAGACAGTTTTCTCCTGGGCTACAGAGTGAAGCCTGAACAGTGTTGCCTGCACTTCCAATTCACAGAGCACAGGCTGGAATCCCATAGATGTACTTCTGCACAAATGCTGCAGACCTGAATATTATAGCGCCAAGAGCACGGTTCCCTCTAAGCTGTGTGCGTGTGCGCACGCACACAGATCCTAAACCCCGCGCACACGGTGAAACACAGCGCACAAAAATTTGCACAGAAGAAATTTTTTGTGCACAGAAGCCTGTCAAATATTAGAGGGAACATTGGCCAAGAGCCACACATTCAGACTCTGAGTGCCGTAATATCTAGACCTCCTCCCTGCCCAAGTACAGTGAGATCCATACCCCCGAGTGCACGTGCCAGCAGCACCCACATACCAGGACAATAGGGTCAGGACTCACACTCCCAGACTCCAAGTGCAGTAGGATTTAACCTAAAGGATACTAATTTTAGGGTTCACCTTTCTAGCCTGTGAATGCACAAGGATCTGTAACCCAAAGCACAAGTGCAGTGATTCAGCAGGCACTCTACCTCAGACCATGAGGGCCAGAACTCATTGCCCAGCCTCTTAGTGCAGCAAGATCCACATCATTTGGTATTATCCTCTCAAATTTCAGGTGCATGACAACTTACACTTCAGTGTACTAGGGTCTACAATCTGGCTCTCCACCTCTACAGAGGACAAGGTGGAGCTGTATTCAGTGGGTTATGTTCCTGCCCTACAGCCCTGAGTTGAAGTCCTCCTTGGGTCACAAGTAAGAGTGCTCTCAGTCGAGTCTCCATTTAGGTAGATGACAGAACTACCCAATAATTTGTCACCATTAGCACTTATGGGAGAAGAAAAAGGAGGACATTCCTGCCAGAAACAGACTGTTTGAAAAAGACATTCTCTAGAATGGAATATTTCTCAAAGGTGGGAGTAGGCCCTAGGCCTTGGGCCTTTCCACATCTCTCTATTTCATGGCTTGTTTGAAGTAGTAGTAGTCAGGGCCGACTCCAGGCACCAGCTTTCCAAGCAGGTGCTTGGGGCGGCATTTAAAATGGGGCGGCAGTCCGTGTCCCGCGGAGGCAATTTGGCGGCAGCTCCGCCGCTCTTCCCGCCATGGCAGCTTGTGGCAGCGGCAATTCAGCGGTGACTGCTTGGGGCGGCAAAATTGGTAGAGCCGCCCCTGGTAATAGTGAAATAAACCTGGAATTAAAATTAGAGCATTTGGATGCGAAGCTCATCTGAGAAGTTTTAAAGTGAGTGAAACAAATCTTTTTTCTTTTCTCGTTAGAAGAGAACCCCAGGACTGGATAGCAGGGCGTGGTGTAAGTCAAGATTAAAGTGCATTGGCAAAGAGGTGAATGGAGGAGGGCCTAGAACAAGAATAGCAGGGAGTACTGTAGGTCACAATTGAGGCATATTAATTATTATTCATTGAACTACAGCAGGGTACTCAGTGCTGTACAATACATTTAGGCCCAGTCTATACTTAAAATGTAGGTCAACATAGCTATGGTGCTCAGAAGTATAAAAAAATCACTCCACTGACCGTCGTAGCTATGCCAACCTAACCCCAGTGTGGACGCTGCTAGATCGATGGAGGAATGCTTCAGTTGACCTAATTACCCTTGCTTGCAGAAGTGATGTTCCTACAGCAACGGGAAAACCCCTTCCATCGTTGTAGGCTGCGTCTACACTACAGGGTTATGCTGGCATAGCTATGGCACCCTAACTGGGCCACTCTAGTCCCCCGTACTGTAGACGTGGCCTTAGGAGGACATAGTGCTTGCTCCAAGATGTGTGTAGTCTTGAGGTGTGTCTGTATGGCAATCAGAGGCGTGACTACAGCGCAGGCAGCCACGCCCAAGCTAGCTTTGAGATATAGTTGGATCAAATAACAATAGCAAAGTCACACGGCAATATGGGCGGCAGCAGCGCAGGCTAGCTGCCTGAAGACACACACAGGGTCCCAGGCAGGCTTGCGCAGCCTGTGCTGCTGTGGCCTCCCAGCTATTGCTATCTGAGCTTAGCTGGGTCAACGCTACCTTGGGTCTGTCTACACCGGGCTGCAGTCACACCTCTGATTAGGGACTATTCAAGCTGGGTAATTTGCAGCTGGAGGAGACATGGGTGTCTCCTGGAGCTGTGAATCACACCCACAGCTTGAAGTGTAGGCACACCTGTTGGTCAGACAAACAGTACCATGCACATGCAATATTCAAGGTGATCAGTCTCAACCCAGCAGTTTTTTTTCCCATTGTTATGATCACTGTTGGAAGGTTTCACACAAAAGTACATTTACCAGAGATATCTGAATGAAAACAGGGAGGAAATTCTAAGTGTAGGAGGCCTCATGGAAGAAAGAACAAAGCAGCCAGTGGGAAAAAGCTATGAAGAGAGATGTGAGGAGAGAGGTTCAGGAGGAGGAAATGAGCAGGAAAAAGGGGCAGAGAAGCCTTGAAGATGAGGACTGACAATTGAGCTTAATGTAGTTTGATGTCAAAGGTGAGGGGAGACAGCAAAGGGATCTGAATACGGAACAACACAGTCAGAATGGAAGGAAGGGAAAGTGATGTTAGCTACAGTATTTTGGATGGACAAGAGACACTCATATAGCGATGGACAGAAGACAGACAAGGAGGAGCAAAACCTGTTGCCAACTCTCATGATTCGATCATGAATCTCGCAATATTTGGTATTTTTCTTAAAGCTCTAGCTCCTGGAGTCATGAAGTTATGTGAGGAGCTCAGCTTTCATTTTTAAAAAACATTGCAGCCCTCATGCTTGTGGAGAAAAGCTTCAAAATGTAACCCCTAAACATTGAAAAACCAAAGACAAATAATAATAATCCACAATTACTTTAAAAGCCACTGATGATTTTTTGAGAGTTGTCTTTGGAACGCTTAGGGTTGACAGTACTGTGAGAGGCAGGGAGGTTGGAGAGGAGGAGCTAGCAGGAGTTAAGACATTATTATTTTTACTACATCGAGTCCCCATTATGTCGGGTGCTACACAAGTAAACAGTAGGAAACATGCCCTGTGTGGAAGAATTCACATTCTAGATTAAGACAGGCTCTAGCACTTGCATTCACAAGCCCTGACCAAGTGCATCCACCCAGCAGAGTCTGTTCTGCAAAACCCCTGACCCCAAAGGATCACGGCTTCTGAAGCTGAGCGCTTATCTACAGCCCCCAAGTCTCAGCATTGCCACAGACCCTGTCTGCACTCTGGGGCCTGACTCCCCTAACACTGGGCTTGTTCTACACAGCTGCCCACCCCTGATAACACAGCTGGGGAGCCCAGAGGAAGTTGTACAAGACTCTTTTGTCGACACTCTTTCCCACACAGACCATCTCCTTTCTCCCTTCTTACTGTAAATTGACATCAGAGCTGCTGAATCATGAAATGGGAGTCACAAAAATGTTATTTATGCTGAAGAAACAAGGCGTCCTCCCACTCATCGTTTTCAGCCTGCGTCAAAGTTTAGCCCCTGACTTTTGTCCTTCTAGCCTCTCTGGCTCCTGCACTTGGGCTATAGCAGGCTGAGTTCCCCTCATTTGCCCCAGGATGAAATGTAGAGTTCAACTGCCACCAAGGGTCGAGACAGTCCTGCACTGGCCTGCTAGAAGATTGCCCTGAGCAGCAGATAGTGCCTGGGCAGCTACTCATGAGGAACCATGTTAAATGGAACCAGGCTTCGAGATATTCATCTGACAAAGGCAGAGGCCTGCACTATGAGGTAGCCTCCCACACCCTGGCTCTATCTGCACTATAAAAATATTTTGTTAGAGTTCCTAGTTATACCATGCTTCAGTCTTGAGCTTGTAGATGGGACTGAACCACAGCATTGCTTTGCAGTGCTGTAACTGGATCCCCTAACACAGTCAGTTTGGAGAAACTAGGGAAGACAGAGTGATGCATGGGAAAGGGGGCAAGGAACAGAAAGGTATGAAAGATACTAGGGAAGATAGAAGGACAGAAGCAGGGAGGCAGGAAGGGCATGAAAGAGTCCCAGAGATAAGGAGGCCATGGAGAATAGAATTGGAGACAGGAGTTAAGAAGTTATGGAAAGAGGGGGGCATGTTGAGAATATGCAGGGGAATAGGGTGGGTCATCGCAGGGGGATGAGGGGACCAGAGAGGTACGGGGAGGAACAGGGAATGGCAGAGTTTTTTTATCTATATGAAAACTTTAGAATGGTTAAAATTTTCTGGAAATAAAACTATAAACATTAAAAGTTTTTCAGGAGGATAAAAGCCTTCCTCCTAGCCAAGTATCCCACCCAAGTATAACTTCTGTACCACTGACAGCAATACCTCTCTTAGGGATTTACTATGGTCTGCAAGAGGGCCTGCTTTGATTAGCCTCATAAGATCTGTAAGAGCAGAGCTTCTACCTGTGGACCTTATATACCAACCTGATTTAAACCTTTGGTGCTAATTAAAAAATTCCAGAGAAATTCACAAACAAAAAGAGCTAAGGTTGATATTTTGTTTCAATAGAGACTAGCTACCTTCCAGATACTTCTACCCCAACAAATACTTTCTCTCCAAAAAATCTTGGACGAAAGAAAATGTGGAAAAAGGTTAAAGGATCCAGCCAGTTTTCTATTGACATACAATGCTTTATCATTCACCATCACCCCACATGACCCACAGTGCCTACACATCCTTAGCACCCTAACATTTGCATAATATATGCAAAAGTCATAATAAATTACTATGTGATTATGAAATTCTATTTCCTAGACAAATAATCTATTTCCAACATATTATCACACGAACATATTTATTATTTTTATTATTAGTTATTATTGAAGTAGCCCCCAATTAGGATGGGAGCCTGATTATGGTGGGCACTATGTAAAACACACAGGAAGATATGGTCCCTGACCCAAAAACCTTGCTATCTAATTTGAATTAAAATGCAACAAGTGAATGAAACAAATGAGGAGGAAAGGTGAGAGAAAGGATGCGGGTAACAGTAATAAGATCATGCAGTTATATAGGTGAGTGACATGCACAACTTGATGGTTCAAATAATATTAAAGTTTTATTTTTTTAAATAAATCTACCTCTTCTGAGATGCAACTCAATCTGGCTGTCATTGGTTGGCTGACTCCTTATAGGCTAACAGCATACTACATTACTCTCTACAAAAATAAAAATATCTACATATGTTAGTTACTATGCAATCTAGTTAAAAATAAAGTTGAAACTCTGCACAGACTTCACCATCTTGTAATCTACCTATTACAGAGCACCAAACAGATCAATCGTTCCAATTCTATTTATAAAATATTGTTACTCCAACAAATTATCACACTTCATGTGCCCTTAGACTATATGTTTTCTGAACTCTTTACTGCACACTTAGACTACGTATAAAATAAGTATTCCACTGAAACATAATTTCAGCCTTGACATTTTTCTTTGTGATAATACTGCTTTAGTACTTATACAGATGTTTTATCCATAGATCTGAAAGCATTTTGCCTTTCTTTGAAAGCAGCACTATCTCCATGTTACAGATGGGGAACCAAGTCACAGAGAGGACCATACCCTCTTATATTAACACTTACAGTTTTATTTCCTTTTGCAAAAACTTAGCTTTCCATAATGTGTGTAATTGGGAAACTGCTCCACAGAGACAACATAGGAGGAGGGAGAGAAAGAGATGCTAGTAATCAGGGTGATCTCTCTGCAGTGACGTGAGGGCAAAGGGAAGACAGAGCAGTATCTCTATAGAGTGGAAGTGGGGAAAATAGTGCATTAGAGTGGCCTTACTGCAAAGAAGGGGAAAGGCAGAGCAAAATGGTGGGGTGATTTTGTTTTGGAAAGTGGTTTTGCTGGAGGCAGCAGATCAGTCTCTGTGTGGGGGAGAAGTTATTTATAGCTTCCTGCCTCCCACCTGGGTTGCTTGAGCTGGAGACACATTGTTCTCTGCACTTGGCAAGTGAATAGGTTTGAGGGGGAGGAGGATGGGCTTAAGAACAACACAAGATAATGAATACAGTAAAACCTGCCAGCAGCGATCACTCATGGGAGTTAGCAAAAGTGGTTGCTTGTAAGAGGTGGTCTCTCTTCAAAGGTCTGTTGTAAAATGGGCACTTTCATGATGTACAGAAAGGCTACTATTGTTTCATGTTTAATTTTAATCGCCTTTTAAATAAACATTACATACAGTATACAATGCAGTATAGTACTGTATTTAAAATCCCTCAGTGGGTTTATTAATACAGTAGTACAGTATACAAAAGCACACAGCATTTATCAAACCGGGGGTGTGACCCAAAAGAGGGCCGCGAGCCTACTGTAGGGGGATTGTAGGATTGCCACCCTTACTTCTGCGCTGCCTTCAGAGCTGGGCGGCCAGAGAGCAGCAGCTACTGGCTGAGCACCCAGTTCTGAAGGCAGCGCTGCCACCAGTAGGGCTGCCAACTTTCTAATTGCACAAAACTGAACACCTGAGCCCTGCCCCTTCCCCAAGGCCAAGACCCCTGTCCCGCTCCTTCTCCAAGGCCTTGCCCCCTGCTCACTGCATTCCCCCTTCCTCAGTGGCTTACTCTCCCCCACCCTTACTCACTTTCACTGGGCTGGGGCGGGGGGTTGGGGTGCAGGCTTACCTCTGGCGGCTCCCCATCAGTGGCGCCCCAGGGGGTCTAAGGCAGGCTTCCTACCTGTCCTGACTCCGTGCTGCGCCCCAGAAGTGGCCAGCCAGTCCGGCTCCGAGGTGGAGGTGCAGCAGGCAGCTCTGCACACTGCTTTCGCCTGCAGGCACCATCCCCACAGCTCTCATTGGCCGCGGTTCCCGGCCAATGGGAGTGCATAGCCGGTACTTGGGGCGGGGGCAGCATACAGAGCCCCGGGGCTCCCCCGCCTAGGAGCTGGACTTGGACCTGCTGGCTTCTTCTAGGGCGCAGCATGGAGCCAGGACAGGTAGGGACTAGCCTGCCTTAGCTCCGCAGCACCACTGACTGGACTTTTAACGGCCCAGTCGGCGGTGCTGACTGGATCCGCTAGGGTCCTTTTCAACCAGGTGTTCTGGTCACCCTAGCTATCAGCAGCAGCTCAGAAGTAAGGAAGATCGGTTTCTCCTACAGGTTTGTTTTTATGCATGGGAGTAAGAAAATGTGGTTGCTGGTCACAGATGACAGGTTGTCGCTCTTCACAGTTAAATTATAGGGGAAAAACATTCCGTGGCCTCTGCAAGTAGTCACTTGTGACAGGTGGTCTCTCTTCAGAGGCAGTTGCTAAGGCAGGTTTTACTGTAACATATTTGTCAAGACAGTCTGTAATGTCCAATCATGGCTCTTTAAAGATTTCCATCAAGTGCCTTCATAGTTTACAGTTTAACAAATTGAACGTTCCTGTTTTTTGCCAGAGAAGTTTTGGACACCAAATGGGCATGAGCTTTACCCAGCCACACACAGGGCAGCCCACATCTTGAATCATGTCCTTGGAACTGATTTGAAATGAGTTAGTTCATCAGCGGGGATATTTTGAGGTCAAGATGACCCAGGTGTTGGCCTGCAATACAACATCTAAAACGTGGGCTTGTCTTTCTCAGCCTTGTGATCCACTCCCATCTCAAGACATTGTGAGAAATTAAAAATGGACCATAAAGCAGGACTAGAATTCTGAGAGCTTAGAAGGGAGCTTTATCCCTTAAGAGACAATCTGGGGTGGTAAATTAACTGAAACTGCTGTAGAGCTACAAAGAAGGCCTTATTAGAGCAAGCCATTGTTCTGGGTGATATAGGTCCAACAAAACCTAAACATTTCTTGCAAACACAGAAATGTGTTGCTAACTATGTGGAATCTAGATGATGTAAATTTCTCTGCCTGTGAACCCAGTTCTATTACAGGATGGGCCAAAGGTCAGATTTGCAATAATGAGATTCAGAGAGGCTTCTTCCCTTTTAGGGCATTTGGGGAGCACCAGTATCAAAGCATTCAAGTCTGACATGAAGGAGTCTCTTTTGAAGAGCCTGAAGAGGGGGCTGGCCCTGCCAACAGGCAGGGAGATGGTCTCAATGCACTAATGGTTCTTTCCATCTAAGTTTCCTGTGCATGTCACAGCTGTTGGTTTGTGCAGCTGTCTCAGTGTGTTTCTCTGCCTGCCCCACATGGTATACATAAACAGCTTATCATTTTATGAACCAGACTCCAGTGACCATGTCTCCTTGGTCTGCTTTACAAGAAATAAGCAATGCTGCTCCAATATCCCTAAGGATATTTTTGTTAGTAATTACTAAGAATTAAAATACTCATTACTCCTTGCTCTGCATGGGCCACTTTGAAGAGACAGGCTCAATCAGTCAGGCCAAGACTCAACCCACTTCAGATGGGATGGGTGGGGAAGAAAGATAAAAAAGACCATTTTCTGCAGTTTCCTATTAATTAAAAACAGTATATAATCAACTTAAAGGAACAGTTTGTACCATATATGGATCAAAAGCCTCCCCCATCCACCACATTTCTCCTCACCCCTGCAGGCAACCTCCATGAGTACCCCCTTCTCCCAAGCTTTAGATTTTGTATTACCTACACCTGTTTCATATTTATTCCAGGCACATAGATTCAGGAATCTCCCCTGAATCCATAGTATTGGAAGGCCTCGCTCTCCTATGAACTCCAACAGCCCCCAGACCCTCCCCTTTATGGGGATCCTTTGCAGGAAGCCAAAGAGGAACGCATCAGAGTTTCTTTGCCTCACTGTCCCCTTCCAACAGATTTCTCATCAGAAATCTGAGGGGAGGGGGTAATGTGACCTCATGGTGAAGGAGCTCTCTCCCAACCTCCATGCATTATGGGTACGCCTCTTCCCAGCAGCTGGGGATATTCCTTTGGGTCATGGGTGACTTCAGACAAGCTGAGAAAGCTGCCAACACCTCTTCACTCAAGCTCATTCCTTGTATTTCATTCGGCACAACCTCCTCTCGCCATCCAAAGATTAATGCAACACACTAAAAAAAAAGAAATTACAGACTGGAACCCTGTTCCAGATACCCCCCAGAACCCACAAGCCCCAGCATGAAGTAGATTGGAATTGGTTCACAAGAGCTTCACCCCATAATTCCCTGTCCCCATTCTGCACACTGATCACATGTGTCCATGTCCCCTCCCCTCCTGTGTAAGCCTTTTGGGTGGACAGACCTCAGTTGCTAAGTGTTGCCTCAGTGTAAAGCAGCATTTGGTGCTTGTGGTGAGGGGAGGAAGCTGGCTGTGAGAGATAAAGGCTGAGGTTAGGAGCAGACTGACTGTTATGCTTCTGGGGATTTGCTGCTCTTTGTATAACCTCTGTGTGGCTGAGTGATACAAATCGGCATTAACTATTCTGATAAAATCCTTCCACCAGGGACAACCAGCAATTGCATCTCCAAATCCTATATTGAATTAAGTTATTACTGCCCTGACATTCCAGTAAAACCTCCCAAGGGGGAAGCATTAATTTTCACAGTGATATTACTGGGAGAGGAAGAAACAGTCTTCATGACTCCTCTGTCTTGGGACTCAAAGATTGATGAGAGGAAAGGATTGGGCCAGTAATTCAGAAGTGCTGAAGGAAACAGCAGACTTCTGGGAAATCCCAGGATTTCCTCAGAGAAGAAGAGTCAATGAGAGTGTGTGTGTGAAAGCACCATTTTCTCCTTCCTTCCCACAAGGGTCAGTGCCACTCACTGTGAAAGAGAAAGGCTCAGAGAACCAGAAGCAACCCATTTAGCTGTCCCTCTGCTGTGCCCCAAGGTCCTCCTTCACTCAAACCAACCAGCAGAGTAGAAATGCCTAAGTCATGACATTTATTATTTGAGAAAACATAGTTCTATGTGGGGATTGGACTGGCACACACTGGAACAAATGCATGACAGAAATGCTTTGGCTACAGAAGCAGAATTCTCCTGTTTTTCTGCAAACCTTAATGATTTGCCTCCTCAAGGAAAAAAAACCCCAACTTGTCTCCCACCTGCAAATGGGTAAGAGAAGATGGGAGTGAAAATAAGGCTAAGCCTGACAGCACTGACTTCTTTAAGCTCCCCTCTTCCAGGCTGCTTTGGAGCACCCTAGTGCCATTTTGTTCCATAGAAGGTGCAGTGGAAGAGGAAGGACACTCTGAAATAAATGATTTTCTCTTTGAATATCCTACAAAAATCTGCATCCTCTGTGGAAGACAAAGTGGCATAAATGTCAGGGAAATCAGAAACCTTGGACTCTCATGTTAGGGGTATTGAGAATGGCTTGAACCTGAGGGCTTTAAAGGAGGAACATCAAAACTTACAAGATCCTTAACCAAAAAGGAGCCTTTACCCTTAGTGGAAATAAGTCAGAAAACACTGGAGAACCAGATGAGGGTTCGAATTGGCTTCCTCAGTTAGGGTTATGGAAAAGCTTCTTCTTGAACACCTGAAAACTGATACCACTGAGGAGTCTATTTATGTTCAAGGGACCTATTAGAATCCCATGTGTAAGAAAGGGAGAACCATAATTGTATCTAATTGTAATCTGTGACAAAAATAATTTTAAAGATGGCTAAAACTGCAGGAGACTTCACCTACCAGGGAAACCAAATCCTAATCTGTCCTGATTTGAGTCCCATCACACATGCCTGACATAAGGCATTTGTTCCCTTCAAGAGAGAATTTGGTAGCAAGAATAGAATTATTTATACTGTGAAAAGCTCTATGTCATTCATAAGCTTTTGGGATGCTAAATTTGCTAAGGCTTTGTTCTAAACAATCTATAATGTTTATGTAGACTGCACCAGGAAAAATGTAAATTATTTTGTTCAGTGAGGCAGCTGCAACAATAGTACTGGTGATGTAAACTGTAGCAAGCACCATGCACAATTCTGAGTAAGCTTAGACAGCATGCTGGTAAAGTGTCTGCTACCAAGGGAAGCATCAACATCATTTCTTACACCCTAAGTTTCTGATTTTCAGAGATGCTGAACACCAATAACTGCAGCTGAAGTCAATGATAGCAGAAGGTGCTCAGCATCTCTGACAATCAAGCTCTAACTCTCAGAAGAGGGCTGACCTGTTTTCTTTATCCCCTATACACGTTATGGCTTGGTCTACACTAGCAATTTATCCACACCCCTGAGCGATGGAGTTATACTGATTTAACTCCCAGTGTAGACAGTGGGAGGTGGATTATCTACGCTGACAGGAGGGCTTCTCTTGTCAACATAGCTAGCGCCTCTCCCATTGGTGTAAGCAGCATCTTCACTGAAGTGCTTCAGCAGCGCAGCTGCACCGCAGCAGCCTTTAAAGTGTAGACAAGCCCTATGAGATAATAGCAGTGATAACAGATCACAAAATCTCTAGCCACCCCCTACTCAAATCATGGACAGACTTGCTATCCATCCTTTTGGAATGATTGTTTTATTTTTCTCTCATTGTTATACTAGCTCTAAATCAGGGGTGGGCAAACTATGGCCTAGGGGCCGCATCCAGCCCTTCAGACGTTTTAATCCGGCCCTTGAGCTCCCACTGGGTAGTGGGGTCCAGGGCTTGCCCTGCTCTATCACTCCAGCCAGGGAGTGGGGTTGGGGGCTTGCCCCACTCTGTGTGTGCTGTGGCTCCGCATGGCTCCCGGAAGCTGCGGCATGTCCCCCCTCCAGCTCCTACATGTAGGGGCAGCCAGGGGGCTCCGCATGCAGCCCCTGCCCCAAGCACTGCCCCCGCAGCTCCCACAGCTCCCAGCCAATGGGAGCTGCAGGGGGGTGGTTGCCTGCGGATGGTGAAGCGTGCAGAGCCGCCTGGCTGCGACACCGCATAGGAGTTGGAGGGGGGACATGCCGCTTCTTCCAGGAGCTGCTTGAGGTAAGTGCTGCCCGGAGCCTGCACCCCTGACCGCGCCCCAACCCTCTCCCCCAGCTCTGATCCCCCTCCCACCCTCTGAACCCCTCAGTCCCAGCCCAGAGCACCCTCCTTTACCTCCAACCCCTCATACCCAGTCCCACTCCAGAGCCCGCACCCCCAGCCAGAGCCCTCACCCACTCCTGCACCCCAACCCCCTATTTCGTGAGCATTCATGGCCGGCCAAACAATTTCCATACCCAGATGTGGCCCTTGGGCCAAAAAGTTTGCCCACCCCTGCTCTAAATAATACTGTACTCCAACTGAAATAGGAGAATATTGTTTCTTTGGACCTAAATTTTTTTTTCTTAAGGTAGAATCAATAAACTGACCTAATTTCCTGAAATATCATTGTTATTATGCTAGCCTTTAATTGTAGTTATTGAAATTGGCAAGGCTGTACTTGCTTCGAAAACTGCATGCATGTCTTAAACCTTAACTGTATTCCACTCTTTTCTGCTTTTTATTTCATTTCCTTTTCCTGTATGTCTATCAATAAACACACTCACATACAAATGACCTCTCTATTATGGAGTGAGTCCTAATATAAAAGAGTTTGAGCTTAGTAGGAATTAAGTTATATGTGGGAAATGAAAGTAGTGACTACCAGAAGTGAATTACTAAACACAGAACAATCAAAATGATTAGCTGAACAGTGATCAGAAGACAACAAATAGAGTTTCAGAGAGGGAGGGTTACAGAGTGACTTCCTATTTTCAACTAGAAGCAAAGAAACATCTTTGAAGCAAACAATACATGGACTATAGAATGGCTTAGCAGAGCTGCAGTAGTGCAAGCCAGCCCCATGACTTCCACCAGGGTTCTGGGTGGGTTTTTAGAGCAGCTTGTTTCTCGCTGCTCAGTCACAATTGCAAAGTTTCTCACCTTGTACACATGGCAACAAGTTATAGAGCAAATCCATCTAACCACCTTAGGGCTCCTGATTCTTTCCTGGTTGTTGATTTATATCTTCCCTTCTAGAAATGCAGGTAACTACTACTAAAATTAGGCTTTTAAACATTTCAACCAAGGAACTCCTGCTGCCTCATTAGGCCTAATTACTTGTTTAGTAGAAGGCAGAACCTCAGGTGGCTGTTTCCCTGTACAATCCCAGAAAAACTTACTGAGGTTCCTGGCTTCCTCAACAAGGGTTTTAACCCCTTTTTCCTGGCATGGTATGGAGTTTATCTGCACACGTGCCATCAGACCTTCCATGCTTATGGAAGGCCCAACAATAGACTCCATTCTTACATCCAGCCAAACGACAGCCCCCTCACCTACAATGAGATGATGAACAAACACAAAAGAGTGGCTCTAGACCCAGATTTTGCAGAGGGGTGTTCTGTCAGCCAACCTCTTGATTTATTTTTTTAGAAGTCTGAAAATGACCAGCAGCCAGTACACACCAGAGAGGGGTATTAAACCAGGACAAAAAGAAAAGAGATGTGTTAGTATTGAAACCAGTCATACTGTTGCTCTCTGAACACACTTGAAATTAAAACTTATCCATAGTAAGGGAAAAAACCAAACAGTTATGAGCTTTAGAAAAATTCCAATGTGTGTGCTGTTAAGAGAGTTAACGTAATGAGGGGAGTTACAGGGCAAACTGAAGTCCTGCTGAATGACTGTACAAAACGGAAACAATCTGTATAAAATGAATTACATTTACTTCAAACAACAACCTGCACTGAAAGGCATCTCAGAACTATTATACATTTCTCAACACTGCAAGCAATAGTCTAGCTAGAGGACAGAAGCCCAGGCAGAGGACAGAACCAAATTATGAGGTGGTAAAGTGTTGCTGAATTTTCTGTGGCCAAATCCCATTTTCCTGTCTCCATATTATAAGAGGAATGGAAATGAGAAAAAAAGAGATGACCCAGCATCCAGGGCAGAGAGATGTGAGTATTACCCACAGTGCTGTTTACCATGTTCCTTGGTTATGTCCAGGTCAGATTGCTCAAAGGGATTCTGCACCTAACTTTACTACCCAAGTGAAATCACTCCTTCTACCTGGGGATTTTTCTTCCATGTTATATTTATATTGATCCCAACTCTCAAGTTACCTTCCATATAGGATTCTTAGGACTCCAGTAATATGGATTTCTCCATCCTCCATTGGTGTTGATGACACCACCATTCTCCTTGTCTCACAATCTAGATATCTGGGGATCATCTTAACCTCTTCCCTCTCCTATTCCCCATACATCTAGGCCATGTCCAAATCTCACCATTTCTTTCTCCACAACATTTTAAGAATCTGACTTCTTCTCTGTCCTGACAACTAAAACACTTCTTCTAGCCCTGATCATCTTCCACCTTGATTACTGCAACTTCTTCCACTGAAGCCTTCTCAGTCTCCACATCACCCCCAGTGCATTCAAAATACAACCACTAAAATAATTTCATTTGCCCACTACCCCACCCCTGTACTGGCTCCTCTCTGACCTGCAGATCAAATTTAAATGGCTTCTGATCATTTCCAAGATCCACATTCAGCTACCACTCAGCCTACATTTTGGATCCTTTCCTGATCATGTCCCTCCTGTCCCTTTGCTTGTCATATGATGGCAGTCTTGATAATGTTCCACTCATCTCCTTCACCCATCTCTGACTCCATGTCTTTTTCCACACCACTCCCTATGGATGGAATGCCCTGCTCAATGTAATTCATTAAGCCACGAACCCCCTCCTCATGTGTGTCCCTCCTAAAAAACCCCACTTCTTCCACGTCCCATAAAGAGCAAGTTAATCATTACAATTACAAGTATAAAAAAAGACAAACAATACTCTCTGTCTTCTTCATTTCTGTCTTTTAAGTTGTCAGTCCTTCAGACAAGGGGCTGTCTCACTGTTTGTCTTGTACAAAACTGAGCACATTGTTAGGATGAAACAAAATAATGGACAATAATAATAGTCTCCAGAATCCTAGTAATATCATCTCAGTATAGGACATTCAAGCAATAATAATACAGAGGAATAACATTTCCTGGCTGTTAATGACCAGTTAGGTAATGGGCGTGAGAAACTGAAAGCCAGGAATTGCACAGACATAAAGGGGTCAGCAGATTTCTTGTATCTTTCTTGCTGTAGCCTGCAAAGTGTTCTGTTAACATTTTGCAATAAGCTCAGCGGCTCAGTGTTTTGGGGTGGGTGTACGAACGCACCACTTCCTGTGGTGGCCGTTGTGCTTCCTGTTTTCTCAAGACTGATGGAGACAAGCTGGCGGGGCTGCTGATTTTGAAACAGGGGCAGCTGCATGATTGTCTTGTGAGAGGTGGGAATGAATCACCACTCCATCCTTATAAAAATCCCAATTTTTTCCGAAGTTGGAACGCTAACTCTGTAGGGTTTGGGCTACCTGGTTATGCATTAAAAATGGAGGTGGGGAATGCCTGCCAACCTCAAGAATTCAAAAATAATGTGTCACACCTCAAAAGATCATCAGATTGGCTTAAAAATCATGAGATGTTTTGAAAAATAATTTTGGGTTTCATTTTATTTGTCTTCTGTTTTTTGAGCTCTTAGGGTGCATATGAGTCATGTGTTCAAGCTTTTCTTCACAACCATGAGAGGTAAAAACTTTTTTTTAATAAGAAAAACAAATATCATATCTCATGAATAAATAATAAGTGTTGGCCACATTGGATATGGGGGTGGGTGGTTAGTGGAGCAGAAATCCACCCTGATATATTCTCTTGACCAGTGATTGGCTTGTCTGCTAAAGAGCACCAGGCTGTTACTACAAATCTGGATTTAAAAACAACTTTGGTAGAAAGCTGATTGTATTGTGGTGTCCAGCACAAACAGAGCCTAGAAAATGTGCAATGAGATACAGTACACATTTGTCAGCTTGTTGGTGAAAGAGGGGAACTACCTTGTACTCCTATCCACTGGAATTGTCCCAAAAATAAACATTGTTCCGTGGGTGCAAGGATAAAAGATGTGCACTTGTCTTGCTGCCACTCTCTCCAGTGATTATAATTAAAGTTTTAGTCCATATAAGATACCTTCCTTGTTCCTATACAGTGGACTTCCACAAATTGTATGTATTTGCAAATAATAGAGCTGGCCTGTGAGGGGGGCCCTCAAAACTGAAATGAACATTTGGGTCAACATGTGCATGAAGGAGGAGAAGGAAGATACAATTACACTCATACTGTATACCCAGCTCCAGAGACATCCCCATTGCCTTGTCTAGATTACGATTTTGAAATGTGATGTTAGCACTTGTTAGCTAACAAGAGCTCAGGCTGAGTTCATACCTACAGGTAAAGTGGGATTATACTCAAATGACTAACCTAAAGTGCTGCAGCCACACTGCTATTTTTAGGTGCTCACTCAAGCAGAGCTAGCACGTGTATGTCTACCTGAGCTGGGAATTACATCTCCCTGCTGCTGTGTAGATATATCCTAACTCAGCCATCTTTGCACATGTTAAAGACTTTTGAAACAAGCTAACATCATACCTTTTAATCTTACATTAGACAAGGCCCAGGCTCACAATCAACTCCTCAGTCTCATACCCAGAGCCTATGTCAGTACTGCTGGGCCCACAACCAGATCTAGAAGCACCACTAGGCTTGTGGACTGTTCCAGATCTTAGGAGGCACCATCAGGGCTGCGGCCAGTTTTACTGGCACCTCTTGGCTCACTTGTGTTTCTGCTAATATTTTTTACCTTGTGTGGAAAGCATGTTGCCGAAGCCTAAGTTTAAATGAATGCAGCCTCTCTACATCCCCCACCTCTGAGTGCAGACTCTTCTGTGCCAATCCCCTCCCCCTTACTCTGACCCCGCCTTCAGTCCATCTAACTGTCCTTCACTCATTCCCTCCACCTCCTCCCTCTGTACTGCCTCACTCTCCCTCCTCAATCATTTAATACCCCACATCCAGGGCAGTAGCTTTGTCAGCGGGAGAGTATCTCCCGCTAACAAAGCGCTGTCCACACCAGCACTTTTTGTCGTTAAAACTTTTGTCGGTCCAAGGTGTGGTTTTTTCACACCCCTGACCGACAAAAGTTTTAACGACAAAAGTGCAGTGCAGATATAGCCTAAGTCTCTTCCTTTTCCCATCCCCCACATTCTCTCTCTCTCTTTCACTGTGTAGTCCAGTCCAGTCTAGGCTAGGTTAAGATTGCGTTCTCAAAATACCACTTAAGACCTAGTGTAGATGCCATTTAGCACCTTTAAAACCAGGTGAATTGACAGGGGTCAATACTAGATTTCCACCTAGAGTCAACTGATCAACTAACCTGGTTTTAAAAGTATTAAACTGGTCCTAAGTGATGTTTGAAATGGGTACCAAATAATATCTAAAATGTTTTTAAATAATTTTTTTTTTACTTACTGTAGGCAAGGCCTGTGTGCATGAAAGAAAGAGAAGAAAGGAAAGGAGGAACAGGGGAAAGGGAGTTCCAAATCACTCTTCCTTCTGGCTGGAAGGAGCAGCAGTGAAAGGGAGTCATGGGGCTCCTTTCCTTCCCACCCCTTGATGTGCTCCCTCTAGGGGCCAGCCCCTGATAGGATAAGAGCCTACTACTTACATCTACTACTTCTTGGTCCTATGATAAGGTCTTGTGGTTTAGGTGCTGATGGTCCTATATTCAATCCTGCTGATGATCATGGTATTCATATGTATGTTGCTGAGGATATGTTTAACATCAGAGTAGAATGCTCCTTGTACTTCCCACTATGAAGGGAAGATACAGCATAGGCATCTGCTTGCACAAAATCAGTCTGAAGCATAAGCTACACATCCATTTTTAAAAATGTTCCCAAATACTTGCATGTCAAGTCCTACTCCCTGCACCTCACCTCTCTTACCTCCTGCTCCTCCCTAGCTTTTTGTTATAAAATCTTTGACTGCAATTAATGTGGCGGAATGTCCATTTCTTTTCTGAACTTGTATCATGGGCCTCTCCTTTTCATGGGGAAGTGAATATGAAAGAGAAGCTTTGGCTTTCTTTCCGGGCACTGCATTTGTTTCACTTTCTCCTCACCTACTGAGATGACCAGAAGCTGCCTAAACCCAGATGGGGGTCCCTAAGCTCCCATCTTATGGGATGGGGACTTCAGATCCATGAAGAGAAGTGCAGGAAATAAATCTGTTAGAGAGATAAAGTTGCAGTGGTAATGTTTCCCATGGAACTTTTGCTTTAAAAATTCATGACACTGCACACAAAGGCTATATTTGTGAGAAGAGGATACAGGAATGGGCAAGAGATACATACAAAATGAATTAGGTACACAGGGATTCATTCCCATTTACACTAGGGCCACTTACCACTGCTTCTGAACAGCAAAAAGGGGCTTGACAGGAAATGAAAATCAGTCCCTGTGTGCCTGACTCATTCTGTTTGTGTCTCTTGCCCATCCCACCTGAGGTAGGCACACAGGCCCTGATCCCCATTTATGCTCAGGAGCAGTGTAAAGCAGCCTCAGTGTAAATGAGAATCAGACCCACAATTTCCATATTTGGAATAGAACTGAAAGTCAGTGCAAAAGACAAGAGTTGGATGAAACCAGTGAGAGCTGCCCTACTTGTGTACACTGTAAAAACGATAATACTGCTTCTTTAAAACAGGTTCCCTTCTTATCTCACTCTCATTCTGACCCTGCTGGCTTCCCTCCTTACCAAAACTGGCACTGGCAGAGGACAAGTAATATGCTGCCAATATTTAAAAAGGGGCGCCCACAAAATATTCACTCTTAGCCTGCGATAAATCTCTTGTACCACAGGCTTGTGTGTGCTACTAACATGCAAAGTGAGGGACCAGGAAATCTATTCATTTGCTTTCCTATTCAAATGTTTTTTTATAAGCAGAACCAAGATGTGAGGGAGCATAATTCAGCACCAAATTGATGAAAAATGCATTTGTTGGCAATATTTATAAATTTATACTGAAACATAAACAGAGGATACAGGGGAAAAAATGTTTCACTTGTGTAATTAGAAGGTTCTGGATCTGAGGAGAATCCTTCTCAAGAAATATTTTTGAAAATATCTACCATTTGGTGCAACCTAATCCATTACACAGACAATACATTTTCTATCCAAAAGTTTTTATGAGCCCCAAGGATATGTAATTTCTGGCAGGGATGACTTATCAGTATCCCAGGAGAGAATGAGTCTATCAGAAGAAGGGGAAAAACAGTTAGTCACCTGTGCAGTAACCATGGACTTATCTAAATGGAGAGTTAGTGCGCAGCAAGCTGGGATGTAAATCTAGAGCACTTTAGCCTGCTGTGCCCTATTTGGTTGTGTGGACATTGCTACTGTACACTAAAAGTTCTGTAATGTGCTGTGAAGCAGTAGATCAAAGCACATTATGGAAGTTCTACTGCACAGGAGCAGGGTCCACACAGCCAGTTAGTGTGCAGCAAACTACTGCACTGTAGGTTTACATCCCAGCTTGCTGCGCACTAACTCTCCATTTAGACAAGTCCTATGAGTCTTTAAGATGTTTGGTCCATGTGGATGCCACTCATGGTATGTGCATGGGTTTGGAACCTTTGGCCAGCGGTGTCTCTTGGGGCAGTGCTTGCACCTTGTCTACCTTGCACTCGCTGCCCAAAGAAATAAAAGAGATGTGCAATCCCAACGGCCACTCAGTTCCAAAAACTGATCCAGAATCCCAGAGGAGAAAGGAACACCAAAATTGTGCAGAAGGAAAGAAGTTCATGAGATCCATGTGGACAAAACATCTAATAGAACCAGTTACTACACAGGTGAGTAACCATTTTCACATCAAGTATTTGTCTATGTGGATCCCAGTCATGGTGACTAGCTAGCAGTTTCTAACCATTAGGAGAGTCAGAGGAATTCTAGCTAAAGAGATTGTAGAAATACTCTACTGAATCTGGCATTAGATCTAGCAGACAGGTCAAGGAGTAATGTGGTGTAAATGTGTGCACTGATCTCCAAGTTGTGGCCCTACAAATATCTATTACAGGGACGTTTCCAAGGCATGCTGAGTAGACTGCCATAGCCCTGGTGGAATGCACGTTGATTCCTATAGGAAGGACCTGCTAACTGAGAGCACTCATTAATACATTACCTGATCTACTTAAATAACCTCTGGGTGCGGACAGATTGCCCTTGACATGTATCCCCTTGTGCCAAAAACAAATAGAGTGACTTCCTGAATTGTTTAGTCCTATCCAGAAGGAGAAAGCCCTCATGATATCTAAGGTGAGCAATTTAGCTTCATCTAAATTGGAACGAGACAGGAAAAAACAGTTTTATGGACTGGTTGAGGTGAAAGTTGGTGGCCACTTTAGTTAAGAAAATTTTACATGGGGTTTTAACATCACTTTATTCCTATAGGCCATCACACAGGGAGGATCTGCCACTGGAGCTTCTATTTCACTGACCCTCTTTGCCGAGGTGATAGCCACAAGGAATGCAATTTTAATGCAAAGGTGGCATAGCAAATAGTCTTTCACAGGTGTGAACTGATGACCCATCAGGTCATTCAGAACTATATTAAGGTCTCTAATAGGAAGGAAACCATGAACCAGCCCTTTGAAGAATTTGCTGACTGTAGGGTATAAGCTTTCAATGGGAGAATAAGATTGATATCACAGCTAAGTGAACTCTAACAGAGCTGATGGTACGACCCAACTGTTTCAGGTTAAGGATGTCCAAGATCTTAGAAACTGGAGCCTGTGTGGGGCTCAGCCTTGCTGTGAAACCCATACAGAAAATGATGGCCCCCTGTTCTGTGCTATGATGGTTGGTACATCCACGGGCCACAGAGCAGCTTATGTCAGTGATGTTCAGTCAGCCAACATTCAAGCTGTCAGGTGCAGTGATCTGGAATTGAGGCAAAGGGTCTGTTCTTGGTTCTATGAAATCAGATCCAGAATGTCTGGTAGTGGCTGAACATGCAGGGGTAGAAAGTCTGTCAGCCGGAACCGTCTCAGCCAGTATGGTGCTGAGAATAATACAATAGCTGCATCCTGACTGACTGTTCTGGTGACCCTTTAGATCAAGGGAGGTGGAAAAGCATATCTGTAGGGCCATACCAAATTCATAGTCCATTTTGGTCAATTTCATGGCCATAGGATTTTAAAAATCATAGATTTCATGATTTCAGCTATTTAAATCTGAAACGTCACAGTGTTGTAATTGTAGGGGTCCTGTCCCAAAAAGGAATTGAGGGGGGATCCACAAGGTTATTATAGGGGGGTTTGCGGTACTGCTACCCTTACTTCTGCACTGCTGCTGGTGGCGGCGCTGCCTTCAGAGCTGGGCAGCAGGACAGCAGCAGCTGCTGGCCGGGAGCCCAGCTCTGAAGGCAGAGCCACCACCAGCACCACCACAGATGGCCTGGTATGGTACTGCCACCCTTACTTCTGCGCTGCTCACTGCAGAGCTGGGCCCTCAGTCAGCAGCCACCACTCTCTGGCTACCCAGGTTTAAAGGCAGCAGCGCAGAAGTAAAGGGTGGCATGGTATGGTATTGCTATCCTTACTTCTGTGCTGCTGCTGGCAGGGCATTGCCTGCAGAACTAGGTGCCTGGCCAATAACCGCTGCTCTCCAGCCACCCAGCTCTGAAGGCAGCAGCACAGAAGTAAGGGTGGCAATACTGCAACCCCCCTAAAATAACCTTGTGACCTCTCTGCAACTCCCTTTTGGGTCTGGACCCCCAATTTAAGAAACATTGGTCTCCCCCATGAAATCTGTATAGTATAGGGTAAAAGCACACAAAAGACCAAATTTCACAGGGGGACACCAGATTTCACAGTCCGTGACGCATTTTTCATGGCCATGAATTTGGTAGGGCCCTTCATATAGGACATCTTCTGTCCATGACAGTTGAAAGGTATCTGGGAGAGATCTCAGGCTTGTGCCCCTGTAGCAGAATAGTGGACATTTGCTGTTGCTGTTTGTTGCAAACAGGTCTATTTGCAGACATCCCCATCTCTGGAAGAGAAGTTTCAGAATGGTCTTTGAGTCCATGCTAAATATCTCCTGCTGAGTAAGTCCATTAAGTCACTGCTTACTCCAGAAAGTGAAGGATTGTTGGCATTACTCGGTGCAGTATGAGCCAGACCCAGAACCTGATTGTTCTTGACATGGAGGGAAAGAGCACGCCCCAGCTTGTCTGCTCATATAGTATATTGCTGTGGTATGGTCTGTCAGGATCTGGGGAGTAGCATCCTGAGAAGAGAGAGAAATGCTTTGCAGCCTTGACATATCACTCTGAGCTCTAAAATGTTTATGTGGAGACTGGACTACTGTGCTACCCATAGGTCTTTAGTCTGCAAGTGACTGAGGTAGCTCCCCATCCTAGGATGGAGGCATCTGCCATTAGTGTCACTGAAGGAGAGTGGATATGTAATGGTACATCTCTGCAGACTGTAAGTGGATCTGTTCACCAGTACAGGAAAGACAGCAGTTAGAGGAAGAATGACCCTGAGTTCCATAGCATTTTGGGTTCATGTACTGGCCTCAACCACCCTTGTAGAGGGTGCAGGTGAAGTGTGGAAAGTGGCATAATGTACATGCATGAAACCATGTAGCCCAATAGTCGCAGACAAGTCCTTTCTGTTATAATGAGATGTTTGTGCAGAGAGGATATTTGTTATGTGTGTGGTTTAGTGTGGCCCCCATAAATTCCAGTGATTTACAATTAGGCTTGACTTGGCATAATTTACTTTCAGACCATGGAATTGAAATAGGTTGAGTATAATGTTCTGTGCTTTGGAAATACCCTGGGGAAATTCCCTTTGACAAGCTAGGCATTCTGATATGGATATATATGAATGCCTTGACATCTGAGGTGGGCTGCCACTACTGCCAGCCATTTTGTGAAGACTCTCCAGGTATGTATATATGGCAAAACAAAAACTAGCAGCAGTGAGCCTCAGAGCCTGGGTCTACAGACTTGGGCTCATAGAGCTTGCGCTATGGCACTAATAATAGCCATGCAGACATTCCGGCTTGGGCTGGAGCTCAGGGTCTGAAGCCTGGGGAGGGGAGTGGGTTTCAAGAGTCCAAACTCCAGCCTGAGTGTTACACTGCTATTTTTAGAATGGTAGCACAAGCCTAAGTCTGTAGACCTGGTTCTGAAACACTACAATGTTTGTTTGTTTTTGCAATGCAGACTGTCACGTCTGGGGCATGGGCAGTCTGACCTAGTGGTTGGAGCAGGATTTGGGAGTCAAGCCAGCTCAAATACCAGGGAGTCAGAGTCCAAGGCAAGCCAGAGGGCAACTCCAAGAGTCAGGTGTCAGGCAGGGTCAGGTTACTAGATCAGGAGCAGGTAATGCAGGAGAGGCAGCCCTAAGCAGGGAGAACCCAGTTGTATGGACAACTTCTTGGTCCTCTGCTTGGGTTAAATAAGAGCTGGGAATCAATCAGGGCCCCCAGAGTTCCACCAATCAGATTCCTGGGCTGGAGTCTTTGTCAGAGTTCAGCTTCTACTCTTGCAACTGATTACTAGGTGGCAGGTTGGAACTGTCTAGCTCCTAAGACCATTGTGGACCAGAGTTCAAGAGCTGTGGTTGCTGATATCACCCCTACCCTACAGGGTATCCTCAGGACTTTTTGTGGTGATGCTTATGGAATGCTTGCCCAAGTGCAGGACCGTGTACATTTTCCGCAGAATCCCAGATGCATTGCTCAGGACCATACCAGACCCCAGTCAGTAGGATACCAGAGCCTGCCATGATTACGTTTAGAGTCCAGGATATTGTGAATCACGTATTCCTCATGGCCTTTTACCTGTACTGGTGTAGAAGGTGGCTGGGTCTTGTGAGGGGAAAGGGTTTTCTATGTAGGGTTTCAAAAGAGAGACAAGGTGGGTAAGATAATATCTTTTATTGGACCAACATTTACATGAGAGAATCTTCAGACAGCGGGGTAGATGGAGTTCAAAAGTGACTGGATTAACCTGTTGCAAGATCTTAAAAGTGCCAAGGAACTGAAAGTCCAACTTCTGGACAGGTCTGTGCCACACTTTTGTGCCAGCGCATAGGGGCCCTGCTATCAATGCTGGTCCATATACTGCTTACAGTCTGCTTTTGTCTTTTACAGGTGCTGCTTCACTTCTTCCTGGGCCCAAAATAAACAGATCTACCAAAGGAGCCAGAAAAATGTAAAAGAAAAGGAGCCAGAAAAATGTAACCTTCTTGGCAAGAAGGCCTACTCCTCAGCCATGCTCCAGATGCACATTGCCAACTACTGGCCCTGTTGGCAAATATGCCTTTCTGATATTTGACATTGTCCCCATTATTGGAGAAACTGCCTCAGGATGCCAGGTTGGGTCTGAATAAAAATATTTGAAGCCCGGCTGTGACACTTGACACCTCCCATCAGTCTCTTTGGAGATTGAGGGGATGGATGCTGCAAAGAGACATTGAGTTTTTGCTAGTTCTAAGATACTTTTATTAATAGGCCTGGCTTTTCTGCATCGTTGCTTGGGTTGCAGGATGTCAAATCACCTGTGAGTTTTGTCCTGGACTAGGTGAAGCTCTATATCCAGAGTTTCAGCACTTGTACCAAACAGATCCTAAAACAACTTGAAATCATCTGGAACAAATACTGGGTCGGAGCTGATAGCCTCATCCAGAGAGGACAAGTACGGAGGAGCTGATGGATGGTTTGAATTCGCCTCTGGTTCCTCCTGATTTTCCTCTTCTTCTTGTGCCTCATGCTGTTCATACCTAGTCAGTGTGTTAGTTGGCGGGCATGGATCAGCATTTACATCGCACTCCCCATCAGTACCCAGCCCAAGCCAGGGAAGCTAACAATCCAACTAGTGGACCAAATTCAGTGATAAAAACTGGTCATGTGCCACCTGAGGCATGTTGGACATATGCTAAGAAGAAGTGCGTTTGTTGATGTCACTGGTGAAGGGGATCTTTGTGGCCTTTTAAGGAGGTCTAGTTGAGTAGCAGCTCCTATTAGGTTTTGTAGGGGATCTCCACACCGACAGCAGGTCCACAGTCTTATTCCATAGGGGCAAGATCGGTGAGGAAGAGGATCCCAGGATGGAGGGCTCCAAGGATGTGTGTCTTTGTCATAAATTGGTGGAGGACTGGAAGGAAGAGGAACAACAGAGTGGCCGTTAGACTTCATCTGAGATGGCCATGAGGGCAACCCTGGTGCTCTTGGTCTGACTGCATTCTAGAAGGGCATATAGAGTGTGGTGCTTAGGGTGCTTCCCTGCTGGATTCTGAGAATGTTTCTGGGGAAGAACAAGTGATCAGTGGAGGTGCCAATCTCCCTGCTGTCAGAGGAATAATGGCACATCCCTATGTCACAGGGGTCTTGTGTGGGTAAATGCATTAAAAATTGTGAAACACTTTGAGATCTACACATGAAAAACACGAAATAAGAGCTTGTTATTGTTTTATTATTATTGTGGAATGGATATCATTTCAGTCTAGCCCTGCAGGCAGGCTCAGTGCTGATATAGTGCAGCAAGGACACAGTACTGGAGATTCTGGTGCCAAAGCCAAGGTTTGAGACTACAGTGCCAATGGTACTGGTTGCTATTTATTCAGTATAAAAGGCTCTGGTACTGGGGTGGAAGATACCTTAGTATGCGTGAAGGTCCCAGACACTAAAGACTAATCGTCCCAAAGGCTTTGGTGTCAAAGCAGTCAGTAATGAGAGGAGCAGTACTGGGGTTGCAAGGATTTTGTGCCTGGACAACCTTTTGCAACTGGGTTCAGCATCCCAGCTCCTAGGGGATCATGTGACTCATGACTCCTCTTCTTTTTCTTTTTTCTCAAAGGTTCAGAGGACGAGGGACCAAAGTTCTGGCCTATTACTCAGTACTGGAGGTTTATGGACACAAGAGGTTGAGGTAGGTGGAGTAGCTACTGAGCGTGGACTTGGGGGTCACAAGCTACTCTTAGGAGCAATGGAAGCCCTGTCTTCAGTACTAGTGGCCCTGGATAGTGGGGTTGAATCTCAGCTCACTGGAGCACTATGAGATTGTGACCCCCTTAACACAGTGTCTGTGGATTGGGTATTTTTTTGTTTTTGTTTTTTTGCTATGGAATCCCCTTGTTCAGGATCTGAAACAGCTTATTTAGATTGTTCAAGTAAAAAGAGCTTAAGATTGCTTTGCTGAGACTTACAAGTCCTGGTGACTTTACAGATGGAAAATGTCTCAGGGCTGTGTTTTCCCCACCAACGCAGAAGAGGCATCATGTGTGGCTATCTGATAAAGACACAGGTAGCACAGCACCTGAAGCCTGATACCTTAGGATCAGTGATATAGTGGGAAGATGCTTTTAGGCCAGAGGCCTAACTGAATAAACAATAATATTTTAATTTTTTGCCAATTGGCAAAATGATATTAATAAAATCCTAACTGACACCAAACTGGAGAATAAACTAGCCTAGGGAGGCTGCGGAATCTCCATTATTGGAGATTTTAAGAGCAGATTAGACAAACACTTGTCAGGGATGGTCTAGATCAGGGGTATGCAAATTTTTGGCCCGAGGGCCACATCGAGGTGCGAAACTGTATGGAGGGCCAGGTAGGGAAGGTTGTGCCCCCCAAACAGCCTGGCCCCGCCCCCTATCCACCCCCACCCACTTCCTGCCCTCTGACTGCCCCCTTCAGAACCTCCAACTCATCCAACCCCCTCCCCCCCACTCCTTGTCCCCTGACTGCCATTGCCAGCACCCCCTGCCCCTAACTATCCCCCCGGGACCCCACCCCCATCCAACCCCCCCTGCTCCCTGTCCCCTGACTGCCCTGACCCCTATCCACACCCCCACCCCCTGACAGGCCCCCCGGGACTCCCATGCCCTATCCAACCCCCCCAGTTCCCCGACCCCTGACCACCCCAGAACCTCTGCCCCATCCAACCGCCCCCTGCTCTCTGTCCCCTGACTGCCCCCCAGAATGCCCTACCCAACCTCCCGCTGGCTGCCGTCCCTTTACGATGCCACTCAGAGCGGCAGGAGCTCGCAGCCCTGCTGCCCAGACAAAGCCAGCTGTGCTACCCGCACGGCAGTGTAACTAAAGGGGGGGGGCAGTAAGGGAGGGGCTGGGGGCTAGCTTCCCCAACCAGGAGCTCAAGGGCCAGGCAGGATGGTCCCGTGGGCCGGATGTGGCCCGCAGGCCATAGTTTGGCCACCTCTGGTCTAGATAATACTTAGTCCTGCCATAAGTGCAGGAGTGGACTAGATGACATCCTGAGGTCCTGTCTAGTCCTAGAATTCTATGATTCTGTGATAACTGAGAAATAGAGGAATTTTCTGTTAAAGTTCTGCTATGGGATAAGTGGAGCAGTTATTACTGAGTTCCAACTCACTGCCACAGGTGATAAGAAGGAACTGAATTGGGGTGGAAGGGTAAGGAGAGGCAGGCATATATGCAGCCCCAATGGACACTACGGGCTAAAAGTTTCAAATCTATGTGCATGAGGCACATGTGCACCAGGAGTCGGATCCACATGGACAAAACATCTCAAGAAAGAATCAGGGGCAATATAAGCACACAGAGAGACACAGAGACATAAGGGCCAGGAAAAGACAAACAGAACCAACCAATCCTCTCAATTAGTGGGTTGTCAGTGTGATGGCCCCACCCCACTCTTGAAGTTGCAGATTTTGAGTACACAAAGGAGGACCAGTTACCTCCACATCATATTTTTGTGAGCCATCTGAGGCTGAAACACATGCTTCAGACAAGCTGGGAGGGAACAGTGGAATATAGTAGAACTATTCTCCTGCAAGACATTTGGTACAGATGGGAGATTCAATCACTGGAATCTCTCCAATTATTACCTGCTCAGTTCATGCTGGTGGTTTGCGGATGGGAAGCGGTCTCCCAATTTTCACAAAGCAGGAATGGTGATCTAGTGGGAAGATTAGTCCCAAGGAACATCACACAAACCCTGCAAAGGAGGAGGGTATTCGCAGATGTTTTTCTAATAAATTTATATTTATTCATATGCTACTGAGCAGCACACACATACGTATAATAGTTCCCAGGGCTGGAAGGGGGATTTGCAGCGGTAGTGCAGGGAAGGGTCAGCAGTGTGGGGCTTTCAGCTCTGCAGGGTTATTGCACGGCACAAATAAAAGCAGTTCACAGCCACATCTATTTAAAAACAAGTAAAGAAGTGAAGTTGCTTTTGGTTGTACTTTTTTCTCTTTCCCGTTGTAGCTTCCTCTTTCTCTTCACCAGCTCAGCACTGCTGGCAGCTTTTTATAAACCACGATTCCTACTGCTGTCAGCTTGTTTGGGAACTCCTGTTCAGTTCAGCAGCTAATGCAGGGGGGTTGGGTTTCACTGCCGAGTGGATTTGCCTTAATTTTTGTGCTCAAAATCGTCTCACTATTGCATTGCATCAGCAATGGGGACCCAAAGTACTCTGCGTATAGCAAAATAGCTATGTGTAGTTACATTCAGTGTCCAGAAGTGTTCTGAAGAGAGATGCCTCTGACACAGGGACGCAGAGGTCTTGTACTGAACATGCACCATTAAGCACAGTCATAAACTGACTCTGGAGGGGAGATGCAGCCTCACAGATGGTGAATTAGTGTCAACAAATCTACTAAAGAACCTATGCAATGCACATGGGAATGATTGCCCCTGGTAGGCTGAACCATGTTTAGCAGATCAGTAGAGAAGTTACTCTGGGTTGAAAGAGCTACTCAGTAATCTGCACTGAGCCAGTGCAGTGATATCCTGGCCAAATCATTCACTGTTAAGGAAGGAGCAATGCTGAGAAGCTCTTCATTTGTTAAGAGCTGGGAACAGCTGGGATGGATGAGCAGGAGCAGCACTGACTAGGAACATCTAGCACGTGTTTCACTCAGGAGCAATGACGAAAAGTGGAGAAGGAGCAATAATTGGGAGACAGGGATAGCTAGGTAGGAGAAACATGGAAGACCCCTTTGCCTTGCAGCGGGGCTAGGAACAGTTGGAATAGATGCATGGACAAGAGAAATGCTAAGAAGGCCTTCACCCTGTGAGGAGCTATGGCTGGATGGACAGCAGCAGCACTGGTGAAGTCTTTGCGGTGTTCTCTGAATCCTCCACAAAAGGCCAGCTCTACCAAAGAGTAGATTGGGTACTCAGATGGGGCAATTACAAGGGGAGAAAGATTTCCCTTGTACGTGTTTGCCACATAGGAGGGACGGACTTATAGTTTGCTGAGGGCAGAAGAGATCCCTCATACCAGTGTTGATGGGAGGGAGGGGTTGTGGGAAGGCTTTTGGCTGGAGTCTGATGGTTTTAGCAGGGAAATCCATACCAAGAAAACCAAATCAGCTGGCTTCTCTAAGTCATGATTCAGAAGTCTGGGGGCTGGTCTACACACAGAACTTGCATGAATTTAACTACAACTAGTTTGTAAATTGTTTGAATTAAGCTAAAAATATATTACCCAGTTGTAAACTGATTTAAATTTATCCACACAAGGGTTTTGACTATTTTAACTATTTAAAAACTCATTTTAGTTAAACCAGTGAAAGTTGTGTGTATAGATAAGGTCCTGGATTGAACAGACAATGAAACTGTATACCCCAAGTCGAGGGAGGGCAGAGAAGAGCACATGAGGTGGCTGATGAGAGATGCAGCTCAACTTAGCAGAGAACTAAGTTTTACCTCATTTCTACAGCTGCCTCCACATTCCACATAGTTGCAGCAAACTCATGGTATTGCAAATACAGCAATAACTGTCCAAAATCATCATGTTATCTCCCAGATTTGTAGGCAAAATTGCTCTCATGAGACAAAGCCAATTTGAAGGTTCGTCTCCTTGACTAGTAGGAATTCTGCACATTTGGGACAGAGCCAGCTAAGTTATAAATACCCAGCCTTAGTTCTAGTTTGGTGTCTGCTCCTCAGTCTCCTGCCATCTCCTGCTATGAAAAGAACCATTTCCCTTTTCTTAGTGACCACAGAAATCATTCAGGGAATTTCCAGAGAACAGTGTGCAGAGTCTGATTCACTTTAACCCCCCAAAATATTTTAACCCCTTCTGGGAATTACTGTAAATTGATCCAGTTCCACACGTTAAGTTACCTCAAGTTCCCCTTTCCATCTTTTCTTGTCAACCACATAACATGCTCAACATCCTAAATCTCACACACACACAATCTCATCTCACAGTGGAATGTAGTCTTCATTAAGTCTTGGGTTTTCAACATTGTTAAACCTGTGTGCTTCAGATCTGATCTGTGGGAGAGGTTCTGCCCTCCTGCATCGAGGAGACTTCAGCTTCAACAGATACATACAGACATCATGGCCTACTTTTCTGAGGTCTCTTCCTGCATGTCTCCTTACCAACATAAACGTAACATGATCAAAACTAAACTCTTGATTTTTTCCTTCCCCTCTCCCTGCTGTCTTTGTTACTACAGACAGCACCCTCAGTCTCCTTGCCACTCAGCTCTGTAATTTGGGTATAATCTTTGACTCCACTCTCGCCAGAGGCATACATTCAGGCTCTGTCCAAATCTTGCAGCTTCTTCCTTCATAACATCTTTAAGATCCAGTCTTTTCTCTTTGCCCATACTACTTAAACATTCATCCATCTCTCATCTTGACTACTGCCACCCTCCACCTCTCTGGCCTTCCTTCTCTCATACCATATCAGAGGTGCATTCAAAATGCTGTTGTTTTATCATCTTCCTGATTTGTCATTCTGACCACATCATCCGCTCCCCTTTGAATCCTCCTAATCTGCTGTATCAAATACAAGCGTTGGGCCTTTTCTTTAAGACTTTTCAAAATTTAGCCCCTACCAATCATTTGTTCATATAATTTGCTCTATTACCTTTTACCCCATATTCCCGCCTCTAACTGTTGAGTTTAATTTGAAGAATCACTGAATCATAACAGGGTAGAAAAGTTGTGTTAAAAGAGATTGGACTTTAAGAAAAACCTTATGGCAAGTTGGACTGAAATATGATACAAGTATATGAAGCAGTGAGAATGCCAGCAGACAGGAAGTACCAGCCCACAGAGAACAACACAACCACATGAAGAGTACAGTACTATGAGCACAGCAAGCATCAATTGAAAAAACTACACCAAACAAAAAATTAACATCAGCTTTTTATAAGGTCAGTGAGCCTATGTCCCTTGTATCCATGGGGGAAGGTGTTAAAATAATAACCAAGGGGTGGTCCTAAGGGACTGAATGGCTTAAAATCCAGCTACTTACCTCTTCTAGGCCAATTCTAAAGTTCTTCAGACTGTCTGCATTGGACAAGTTTACAGCTCCTTCAGTAAAAGATGTTCAGATTTCTGCTGTCCATTCCATGTTTCAAGGAATCTGAAGTACACAAGAATTTCAGCAATGCAGATGCAGAGTTCTGCAGAGGCTAAGGATTCTAACTGATGTCAAATTTAATTTATTAAGACAAAGTTTACCTAAGGCTCCAAATTAATTTAAAACAAATGCATTCAAAGGAAAGGCTGCTCACCAGCAAGTAGTTCTTTGAAAAAAATGTAAATATAGATCCACACTTCTGAAAGAGCATGTGCTTCTATAACCAAATCAGATGCCTTTGGAAAGTTATGAGCACTTGAAGCTGCTTGCATGATTTCTTCCCTGTAGAGCTGAACATTTGGAGTAAGGTTCTGCAAAGAGTTATGACTCCTAATGCTTCAGTTCCTTCTGCTTATTCAGAATCCCAGACAAACCAGTTGTGCTGGAGAGTGGGGAGCATAGACCTATACAGACAATTTATTCAAAGAATTATAGTTATTTGTGAGTTACAGTTCTTCTCCTTTGAGTACTGCCTATATAGACCCCCCACTTCTAGGGAATTACTAGCAGTAACAAGTTTTAATAGAGGTGAATCTAAGGAATATTAATTAAACAATGAGTGTTGGATTGCTCTCTGGAACAGGCCTTTACATATAGCTGCCGAGTCAAGAGAGAAATGTTGCATAAACGTGAATAGAACTCTAGGTAGCAGCCAACAAAAACATTTCTGAGACAGACTGTAAAGGCTGCTTGGGCCCTAGTGAAACGTTGTAAGGCTTACTGGTACTATTGTAGCTACAGGTTTGTATACCATGTATGATCCACTTAGAATATATCTGAACAGAGATTGCGTCCTCCTTGATATGGTTCAATAAAATAGAAGATTTACATATGGTTGTAGTCCTATCTGCATAATAGCTACAGGCTCTTTTTGCATCTCAGTTATGTATCTTAGCTTCTCCTGGCAAAGTGTGTGTCTTAGGGAAAAACAAGTAAATGAATGGATTAGTTCAGATAGCAATCAGAGACAGCCTTAGATAGGAATTTGGGGTGTGGGTATAAGACTACCATATCCTTATGGAATACTCTCTAGGGGGTTGTAATCTCACTGACATTACTGGCTGATATTATTACTGGCAATGCAGTCTTCAGGGATAGATGGCAGAGTGACCACTCTCGCAAAGGCTCAAATGTAGGCTACTTTAACTATCTGGGAAGAAATAAATACAAAAGTTATAAGAAGATGGAGATTTATACACAAATGGAAAGTGTAAATCCTTCCTTTTAAAAATCTATCTGACATATATTAAGATGGTAATCTTGATTATGCCTTAAAGATGAAAAAGGGGTTATAAAGACAGTAAATAATCCAGGAGAGTCAAGTGGAAGGCAGATGTTGAAACCATTTGGATTGCCCAAAGTGAGATCGTCTCTGCTTTGCTTCAATATTCTATTTTATGGACAATTTGCATCTTTCCAATACAGTTCTGTAGAAACATTTTTGATCTTTGTAAACCACTGATTCTCAAACTGTGGCTCCTAGACCCCCCCAGTCCATGGAACCATTTTTAGTGATTTGCAAAAAGAAACTTTGAGAACCAAGGAGTTTTGGGGCTTGAAGGGGCCGTGAGAAGAACTTTTTGTAAGGAATGGTCTGCAGCATGAAAAGTTGGAGTAGCACTGTCCTAAACAATCCCTCTCCCTCCTTGGTGTTTACCAAAGTGCATGTGTGCGTTTGTGTCTATGTGTACTTCTTCCTGACTCTAGTGAGCTACTCTGAATCATGCCGACTAATAACCCTTTTCATTTGTACCTTGGTAGTGAAAAAAACGGTTACTCACCTTCTCGTAACTGTTGTTCTTTGAGATGTGTTGCTCATATCCATTCCAATTAGGCTTGCGCACGCCACGTGCGCAGTCGTAAGAAAGCTTGTCCCTTAGCAGCTCCCATCGGGTCAGCTGTGGAGCCCCTTGGAGTGGCGCCTTCATGGTGCTGAATATATGACCCAGCCAACTCAGCCCCTCCTCAGTTCTTTCTTGCCGGTTACTCTGACAGAGGGCTGGGAGGGTGGGTATTGGAATGGATATGAGCAACACATCTCGAAGAACTGTTATGAGAAGGTGAGCAACCGTTTTTCTTCTTTGAGTTCTTGCTGATACCGATTCCAATTAGGTGACTCCCAAGCCCTACTCTGGAGGTGAGGTCGCAGTTATGGAATCACTGCCTGGAGCAGCACTCTGCCGAATGCTGCATCATCTCTGGTGTGCTGGATGATGGCGTAATGAGAGGTGAACATATATATCAAGGACCACGTTGCTGCCCTGCAGATCTCTTGTATCGGGACCTGGGCCAGGAACGCCGCCAATGAAATGTGGAGTGTGCCATAAAAGCCGGGGCTGAAACCTTGGCTAGCTTATAGCAAGTCCATATGCAGGATGTGATCCATGATGAGATTCTCTGAAATGAGACCGGGAGCCTGTTCATCCAATCTGCCATCACCACGAACAGCTGGTTTGACTTTCGGAACGGCTTTGTGCGCTCGATGTAAAAGGCTAGTACCCGCCGAACATCCAGCCTCTGTTCTCGGATATTAGCATGAAGCTTAGGGAAGAAGAAAGACAGAAAAAATGGCCTGGTTGATGTGAAAATGTGACACCACCTATGGAAAGAAGGCAGGGTAAGGTCTGAGTTGTACCTTGTCCTTATGGAAAACCGTGGCGGGGGGTCGGAAGTGAAGGCCTTTAACTCTGACACCCTCCTTGCTGAAGTAATGGTGACCAGAAAGACTACCTTCCACAATGGGTAGAGAAGGGAGCAAGTCGCCAGCGTTTCGAAAGGGGGCCCCGTTAGTTTGGAGAGGACCAGTGTTAAGGTCCCACACAGAGACTGGTTGTCTAATTTGTGGGTATAACTGTTCCAGGCCCTTGAGGAAATGGGCAACCAAGGGGGTGGCAAAGACGGAATGCCTGGCCCGCTCCCAGGTGGAAGGCCGAAATGGCTGCAAGGTACACCTTGATGGACGATGCTGAAAGACCCTGCTGTTTCAGGTACAGTAGGTACTCCAGGGTGAGTGGTATGGGTGCCTAGAGTAGAGGGGTGTGATGCTGAGCACACCAGAATGTAAACCTTTTCCACTTTGCTAGGTATGGGGCCCTAGTGGAGGGTTTTTTGCTGCCAAGTAGGACCTCTCTTACTGGTTCTGAGCACAGGAGCTCCATGGGATTTAGCCATGAAGCTTCCAGGCCATGAGATAGAGGGGCTGGAGGTTGGGGTGATGAAGGCGACCTGGTCGTATGTGATCAGGTCCGGAAGTAGGGGCAACGTGATCGGCGCATCCACCGACAGCTCCAGGAGTGTGGTGTACCAATGTTGGTGACCATCATTGGTACATTGGACCAGTGCCATCTGAATCATCTGTGGCCCTTTCTCTGCAGGCCTTGAGTAGGACCTTGTGTACAAGAGGGATTGGCGGAAAGGCGTACAAAAGTCGTCCTGCCAGGGGAGCAGGAATGCATCTGCAAGTGAGCCTGGGCTGTGTTTCTGAAAGGAACAGAATCGTGGGAACTTTCTGTTGCTTCCGGTGGCAAACAGATCGACCTGGGGAATCCATCACCTCTGGAAGATGGAGTGTATGACATCCAGGCGGATGGACCACTCATGATTGTGGAAGGATCTTCTGAGGTGGTCCGCTAGTTCGTTCTGAACTCCTGCGAGATAGGATGCCTCCAGGTGAATGGAGTGGGCTATGCAGAACTCTCAGAGCTGGAGGGCTTCCCAACATAGGGGAGAGGAATGGGCTCCACCCTGCTTGTTGATATAAAACATGGCAGTGGTGTGTTCATCATAACTGCCAGGCACTGTCCTTGTAGCTGTGCCTGAAAGGTTTGGCATGCTAGTCACACAGCCCTCAACTCCAAGATATTGATATGGAGTGAGAGCTCGTCCTGCGACCATAGGCCCTGCATTTGGAGATCTCCCAAATGCGTGCCCCATCCCAGAGCTGATGTGTCCATTACCAGGGACAAGCTGGGCTGAGGGCTGTTGAAGGGGACTCCCTCGCATCCTGTCTGAGGGTCGAGCCACCATCGGAGGGACTTGAATACTTGCTCTGGCACAGTGACCACGAGTCCAGGCTGTCACACCCCGGGCAGTAGACCAAAGCAAGCCATGCTTGGAGGGGTCTGAGCCTCATTCTGGCATGCCGGACCACGTAGGTGCAGGCTGTCATGTGGCCGAGGTGACTCAGGCATCCCCTTGCTGTAGTGGTCAGGTATCGCCTGAGGGCTTGAATAATATCTGTCATCGCTTGGAAGCGGGCCTCTGGCAGAAATGCTCTTGCCTGTATCAAGTCCAATACTGCCCCAGTGAACTCTATTTTTTGGGTCAGTAACAAAGACCACTTGTTCACATTGAGGAGGAGACCCAGTCTCTTGAATGTGGATCTGACCAATCGGACTTGAGACTCGACCTGTTCCCTCGAGTGTCCCTTGAGCAGCCAGTCATCAAGGTAGGGGTATACTTGCACCTGCCTCCTTCAGCCGGCATGCACTTGGTGAACACTCGGGGGGCTGTTGACAGGCCAAAGGGAAGGACCATGAACTGATAATGGTTGTGGTCGATGACAAACCTGAGTAATCAATTGTGTGCAGGCTGTATAGCTATGTGAAAGTACGCGTCTTTCATGTTGAGGGTGGCATACCAGTCTCCCGGATCCAGAGAAGGGATAATAGCACTTAGGGAGACCATGCGGTACTTCAACTTTTCCCTGAACTTGTTGAGTCCTCGCAGGTCTAGAATGGGTCTGAGACCCCCCTTTCCCTTGTGGATTAGGAAATAATGGGAACAGAATCCCTTGTCCCTGAGCTCCTGAGGAACCTCCTCCACCGCTCCAATGGCAAGGAGTGCCTGCACCTCCTGGATTAGGAGTTGCTTGTGAGAAGGTTCCTGAAGAGGGCCGGGGAAAGGGGGTGGAAGGGAAGGGAGGGGCAGAATTGGAAAGAATATCCCACTTCTACTGTGCTGTCCAATGTTATCTGGGACCAAGCATGGTACAAGTGGGATAGACAATTCAAGAAACAAGGGGAAGGATCCAGTGTCATGGCGGGTGCGCCATCCTCAGGTGCACCTTCAAAAGGCCTGCTTTGAGCCCATTGATGGCTTGGTCAGGCTCTAGCCCTGCCTGGACGGAGGATGGGAAGGTTTGCCCCTGCCATTCCTACCCTTCCTCCTATAGAAGTCCTGCCTCGGCTGAGGAGGATAGGGGTATTGTTGTTGTTGTGGTTTAAAATGTTTGCGTTGGGTTGCCGGGGTGTGCATGCCCAACGATTTCATGGTCGCCCAGGAGTCTTTTAGGCTATGCAGCCTGGAGTCCATTTGCTCCAAGAACAGGCTTGTCCCGCCAAATGGCAGGTCCTTCAGGGTTTGCTGCACTTCCAGGGGCAACCCGGATGCCTTTAACCATGAGCCCCTTCTCATGGCTATCCCGGAAGAAAGGGTCTGGGTGGCTGAATCTGCAGCATCCAGTAAAGCCTGTAAAGAGGTCCAGGCCACTGCCTTTCCCTCATTAACTATAGCCGCAAATTTGGCTCTGGAGTCCGGTGGAATCAGCTCCTTAAACTTCAACATGGAGGCCCAAGAGTTGAAGTTATATCTACTGAGGATAGCATGCTGGTTAGCTATTCTCAGCTGCAGGCCTCTAGTTAAGTAGACCTTTCTACCGAAAAGGTCCATCCGTTTTGACTCCTTTGATTTGGGAGTCGGTCCCTGCTGCTCCTGTCTCTCCTTTTCGTTAATTGTGGCCACCACTAAGGAGCAGGGCTGCAGGTGCAAGAAGAGGTATTCATACTCTTTAGAGGGTACGAGGTACTTCCGCTTAACGCATTTAGTGGTAGGCACGATAAATGCAGGGGTCTGCCACAGGGGTCTTAATGTTGCCCTGGATCGTTTTTATCAGTGGCAGAGCTATCCTGGATGGTCCCTCTGGTGCCAAGATGTCCACCATGGGATTCTCAGGTTTAATCACCTCCTCTACCTGCAACCCCATGTTGTGGGCAATCCTGCAGAGCAGGTCTTGGTGGGCTCTGTGGTCAATTGAGGGGTGGTCCCGAGGCCGAAGCCCCTGCCATCGCCTTGTCCGGGGACGAGGATGATGAGGCCAGAGGTGATGCAGGGTCTTCCTGACCCTCCAGCTCTCTTGCGTCCTCCTGACCAGTTCCGAGGACTTCAGCACCAACCATTGTGACAATGGCAGTGGCCTGAATGGGTGGCGGGCCTTGTGCTGGCGTCGTCTCAGAACCCCAAGGCATAGGTCGGTCTCTGGATGGTGAGGGTGCTCAACTTTCGGAGGCCACCGACTGGGAGCCCCTGAAAAAGTACCCCTGGGCCAAGTGGTAAGCCCAGGGGGTCCAAAAGGGACATTGTGCAGCTGGCTGCCCCTGGGGGTGCCAAAGCACCACACCTGTATCACTTTGGTGCCTGTCCGACCTGAGCTGGCTACGTCGCAAGTAGAAGGATTCCGAGTCTGACAAAGCCAACTTTGACTGTAAGGGCCACGCCAGGCGCCAGTGGGTACTGCAATGGGGACTGGTGGCGAAGGTCTGGTGCAGGGGATTGATGCTGAGGTACTGAGGATCCAGTGAAGGGGACCAGTGCTGAGGATTTGGCGCCAGGGACTGGTGTCGCTCCACCTTCAATGTCGGGGAGGGTAATCGCCACCCCGATGGTGCTGGAGAACCCCACCTGGAACCTGGTGCCAGCAAATGGTGCTGTGACAAGGGAGATCAAGAGCAGTGCCATGGGGAGCGGTGCCAAGTTGGGGCGGGCGACTGTCTCATCCTAGCCAGCTTGCCTCTAGGCCAGGGGTGGGAAAAGTTTTTGGCCCGAGGGCCACATCTGAGTGGGCAAATTTCATGCAGGGCCATGAATGTAGGGCTAGGGCAGGGGGTTGGGGTGCAAGAGGGAGTGCGGGGGTGTAGGAGGGAGTGCGGTGTGCAGGAAGGGGCTCAGGGCAAGGGGTTGGGGTGCAGGAGGGGTGCGAGGTGTGGCAGGGGCTCAGGGCAGGGGGTTGGGGTTCAGGAGGGGGATCAGGGTAACGGGTTGGGGTGCAGGAGGGGTTTGGGGTGCGGGCTCCGCCCTGGTGCCACTTACCTGGAGTGGCTCCAGGGTGGCAGCAGCGCACAGCGGGGATAAGGCAGGCTCCCTGCCTGCCCTAGCCCCGTGCTGCTCCCAGAAGCAGCCGGCACCACGTCCATGCAGCCCCTGGGGAAGGGGGAGCAGAGGGCTCTGCGTGCTTCCCTTGCCTGCGGGTATCTCCCCCGAAGCTCCCATTGGCTACGGTTCTCCATTCCTGGCCACTGGGAGCTGCGAGGGGCGGTGCCTGCAGGTGAGGGCAGCATGCGGAGACCTCTGCCCCCCCACCTCCTCCAGGGGCCACAGTGCCAGCTGCTTCCATGAGCGGTGTCGGGCTGGCAATCCCACGGGCTGGATCTAAAGCCCTGATGGGCCAGATCCGGCCCACGGGCCATAGTTTGCACACCCTTGCTCTAGGTGGTGCCGGTCGTTGTGGCACCAGAGGCTTGACTCTGACTACCATGGGATGAGGTGCCATCATGGCAATCAAATCCCTGGCAGCTTCAAAAGTGTCCGGGGTAGAGGGCAGCTCTAACTCCTCCACCTGGCACTGCCTTTCAGGAGTGTTGCTGAGAGCCAGACTTGACAGTCCCCTTAACGGGACCAAAGTCAACGGCACCGACTCCTGTGCTGTTGGCACCTAGTGCTCCTGCATAGGACACACTGCTGCCATGCCCACCGGCACCACTGTCTTTAGCACCGGGAAACAACCCCATCAGTCCTTCTTTTCCGCTTGTGCGGCACTGGGGAGTCGGAGCAGTGCTGGGTTGTCTCCGCAGCCTGTGGTGCTGGGGAGTGCCGGTGCCAAGGGTCTCTTAGGCCAGAGTCCAGCCTCAGTGCCGTGTCACATACGGAGGCCAGGGCGCTCCGCATGGACACGCTTGGTGCTGGGTCCTGACAGTCCACGGCAGGCTGGGGGCGAAGAGCGGACTCCATCAAGAGCTGTTTCAGATGGAAGTCTTGCTCTTTCTTAGTCCTCGGGCGGAATGCCTTGCAGATCCTGCACTTCTCTGCCTGGTGCATCTTCCCCAGACACTTCAGGCACAAGTCCTGGGGGTCGCCTCTTGCAATAGGCTTACTGCAGGTTCTGCAGGGCTTAAACCCTTGGGACCGAGGCTTGCCCCAGAACCCAAGGGAAGGGAAGTAATTGGGAGGTAAACCCCACACCCAATACCTTATCTACAAACTACAACTATATATACAAATTAAACTACAAACTAATAGCTACTATACACGCTAAGAGAAGCACTTGCTACGCAAGCAACTGCAGTTCCAATGACCATCACTGGCGGTAAGAAGGAACAAAGGAGGGGCTGGATCAGCAGGGTCATATATTCAGCGCCACTCCAGGGGGCTCCACAGCCAACCTGACGGGAGTAGCTAAGGGAAAAACTTTCTGACAACCATGCACACAGCGCGTGCACACCTAATTTGAATCGATATGAGCAATCACTCAAAGAACTATGAATTCTTTCCTTGTTGGTCTAGGAGTAGATAGTTCGCAATGGGAGCTGCTGGGTGCTGAGCACTTTTGAAAACCTAAATACATATTTAGGTGCCTAAGTGGGAGCTGCTGGGTGCTGACCTTTTTTGACAATCTGCACCCTATTTTTTTTAATCTTGCCTCAGTAATACTATATAGCCACATCATACTGCCAATGGATATCGACCTTTCTGTGGGTGGCAGATTGGGATGGGCTGTGAACTTCCCTCTCCAGAGCTAAAAGGTGAAATCTGTCTCCACATGCTTGAAAGGCAGCAAGTTTGTGTGGACAGGAGATCCTGGTTCAGAGAGAGAGTAGACCTGGTCTAAATCCACAGACTCTTGCCAGTATAGTAATGTCAGTTACAGGTGTGATTTTTGGTGACATTTCTATATTAGCAAAAGCCCTAGTGTAAATGCAGTTATACTGGCATAACATTCTTTGTCGGTATAGTTTATTTTGTTCAGAGAACTGGTATAAGCTATACCAGCTAACACACTTTTATTTTATTTTATTTTTATTTTTTTTGCTATACCAGCACACCTTTTCTAGTGTTCTAGGACTTGGAGGGGAACTTCAGTGAGGGATAGAACCTCACATAGATACAATAGAGTATGTCTGTCAGTGGTGTCTGTGTTCAGTTTGTTAGGCTACCTAGGTTCAAACTCCATATCTGTAAAGAAGGGGTAACAAATTCCTCTTTAGTCAGAAGACTTGCATCAGTTCTTGCCCTGCTCTTGTTTCCACCATGGAAATAAAGAAGGCTTTGTATTTTGGTGTTACATATTGGGCCTCAGTGGTAGCACATGTAACAAAGGGTTAAATAGAGAGACCCATCGCACCTCAGATGCAGGGAAAATGTAAGAGACCTGACGGGAACCTTGGCTCTTAGGAGTGTAGGGTAAAGTCCTCATGGCATCGTGGCTCTGAGGATGGTATACAGGGCCAACAAGCCACTTCAGCCCTGAAGAGAGAGTGCAAATCCTACGGACAACATAGCTGTGGGGACGGTATACAAGACCTGTGGGATCCTAGTGTGCATAGAGGCCATGTCTCATCATCACAGCAAAGCTCAGAAGCACAGACTGCATAAAGGCTCTTTTGTGACAAGAGTCACCAAGATAAAAGGAGGCAGCGACCTGTATGTGGTTTTGGTAGGAAGAAAAATTACCTTGTGAGCACCAGGCAAGGTTTGAGGTAAAGGGACCTCAATGTGATGTGGCTGTAAGTTAAAACCCTTCTGTTCTGGTAGCTTGTGGTTAGAGGTGGTTTGAAGAATACATGGGTAGAATTGGGGGTGGGGCCACTTAAAATGTGCTTCAGTCATATACGCTAGCAGGGAGAAATGTAGTTTAGAGAAGGGGTTTTCTGTAATTTAATTACATTAAACCTCTTGTTAAACTTTTCCAGAGGTTTATCTTTCAGTTTAGGAGTTATTCCCAAACTCTCAACAAAGCAAAAGCTGCCTTAGTCTTCTTCAAAGCAACTTCAGGAGCCTTTTCAATAGATGGAGTACACTCTGTGTGTGAGGAGCACCAAACACTGTGTATCCAGTCTTAGAGTTGTGTGCACTTTGTGTGGAAATATGCTTTCGACTTACATCCTCCAATTATTCAAAATACCATTTCTAAGCTCATCTTCCTCTTCCATTGCTCTGATTCCATCACCCCCAATTTTGAATACTTTTACTGGCTCTACCTCTCTCATTTGACATCAAGTTCAAACTATTTGTTCTCATCTTCAAGACTCTAAATAGTTCTGTTCATTCCCACATCTCAACTCTCAGCTCCTGCCACTCACCTACTTGTACCATGTGCCATTTCCACTTATTTCAGGCAACCTCTGTATTCTTCTCCAATAAATGCATCTGCTTTTTCTCACCCTTCCCTGTTGCCTTGAATGACATCACTGTTCTTGTATGCCAGGCAGCTTCCTTTTCCTTCTTAAAATCTATCCTCAAATTGACTTCTTCTGACTTTCTAATGCTGCCCTTTACCCCTAAACCAAATTAATAAAAATGCTATTTTCAAATAGATACAAATATTTAAAGTTACAAACAAACAAACAACCCTGAAACAATCTCAATACAAAACCAAGAAACCTGTGATTACCTTAATTTGTGTAAACCTTGTCCTTCATTTACCTGCTCATCTTGCCTCTTGTTTTTTCTGTGTCTTGTACAATTGGAGATTGGAAGCTTTTCAAGGCAGAGATTATGTTTTATCTGTAAAATGCCATGCACTGTATAAAAACTAAATGATATTAATGGAGACCCTGGGACCCTCTTAATTCAAAGTGTATCTGAATTTATTAAACTACTTACAGACTCATTTGCATTGGAAAGGACCTCACAAGTGACTCTGAACACAAAGATAACACAGTGATAGATCTGGTATAAAAACACAGATTAGATAGTCATCTAGGCTGAATCACAACAGGTTTGTTATTTTCCCTAACCAAAATTTAGTACTCTAAATGAGTGTTTTGTCTTAGCCTTGAACATTTCAACTGAGGGTGATTCTACCACCTTCCCTGGTAGCTTGTTCCATTGCTGGACTGTTCTTAGAGTTACAGCATTCTTCCTTCTGTAGCTCAAGTTTTATGACTTCTTATTCTGTTCTAATTGACAAAGTACAATAATTGGCACCTATCCTCTTTCTACCATTCCTCTGAGTACAGTGAAGTTTGTGCAACACATCCATCCTTATTAGGTAATTTCCTGTCTTAAATGACGGCCCCAAAGTATCTTCCAATATACTGACTACAATTGAATTTAGTCATTAGTAGAAGGCCACCTGAATTAAGCATCACTTTTAACTTGTTTTACCTTCCAGTGGGTGCTTAAGATGTGTTTCACTGTATTAACAGTCAGTTAGCATGTCTTCCCTATACATGATGTCCAGATAGCCACAACTACTTTTGTTCAGTTTATCGTCTATTATAACCACAGTCCAACCAGTTATCCATATTCAAGATTTATGTATTTCACTGTTCCTTCACATTTGTTTTTAATTAATTTTATTTTATTGATTTCTGATCATTTTTACAAGTTATGATCACCAATGTGCTTTATTTTAACCCTAGTCTTTCAAGTACTTTTGATCCCTTCACAGACATGCATCATCAATAAATCTGATTAGTGAACTCCCCTCTACAATCTACAAGTCAAGAATGAAAATATAAATAGGATTGGACCCAGAATGGCTCTCGGTAGGATCCTACTTGACAAAGAACCATTAATGAGGATTCTACATTTGATTTTAGCTAATTTTGTATCTCTTTTAGAGTAGTTACATCTAATCTATATTTCTGTAGTTTTCCTTTTATTCTTATGAACATCAAGGGCTACCCAACTGCTGCATTCCCTTTACCCACTAAGCTTGCTACCTATCAGAGATGAAGGTGGTCTTTGATGTGAACTATTTAGCAGCTTGTTTTCCTCAAAGTAAACAACAAGATTTTCTGGTGCCAGCAAAACAGGAATGTGATGCTTAGGTACCAGTCAGTATGGAAGAAATTCAATCTAGAACATCAAGAGTTAACCTCCCATCATGTCCCAGCCCCAGCCCATTGCTAATATGGTTTGTTTGTTGGGTTCTTCAGGGCTGGGAAAGAGAGGAACTTGTGACCGGCCTTTGGTTTTACCAGTGTAAGAGGGAGGAAGTTTGCACTTTAGCTGAAATTCCCCTTCACACATAGTCCCAGGTGAGCGGTGAGCATACTCCTGCCAAAAGCAGAACCTGTGGCACAGGGCATAGAATGAAGGGGAACAATCCAAATGACCACAATTCATTTTTCCAAAATAAGAACAACTAATTGCAAGATGAGGAGGCATTTTGCAGAGCTAGAAAGAATGTCAGCTCTACACAGGCTGCAAGGCTTCAACCCTCACACCCTGCTCCATGCCTCCTCATTTTCCTGCCAGCACCAGGCACAATGATAGGGCACATATTTTCAGTGCAGCCACATTTAAGTAAAACAGCAGGACAGAGAGAGGGAGGATGATGTATGGGAAGAAGGGCTGGTGCAGAGTCTGCTCAGGAAAATGTTAGGATCTGAATCTTCAGATTCTGTACACAAAGGGACAGGTACACCCTCCTCACTGAGTTTCAGAGCCTGGGCTGTAGCCTCAGTCTGGACATCTATGCTACTATTTTTAGCCCTGTAGCATGAGTGAGTTGACCTGGGCTCTGAGACTTGCTGCCACAAGTCTTTTTTTGCAATGTAGATCTACCCAAAAAGGGACACTTTTCCACTCCCCACTAAATGCTTTCCCTTTCTACAATCCAATAAGTTCAGAGACCTCAAGGAAACATATGAAGGGTCTTAACCACTTTCAATTAATCACTTAGCTCCATATCAGAAGTGGTTATTAAGCAGTGTCTATGGAGTTCTCTTCAGCCTTTTGAACAACTTAAGACCATATCTTTGAGCATGCATTGCTCCCAGAAAGAGGTATCATGGACACTGAGATATGTTGCTGCATCACTCCAACACAGGGCTACCATTAATGCAGGCTCATGTCACTGTATTACCATCATAAGCAGAGTCACTAACTCAGATCTGTGTCACTGCATTAAACCGGAGAGCTGTAACATCACTGTGCTTCAAACTCTACTTATATGAAGCATTCTGTTCTCTCACCGTCAATAAAAAACACTGCACCAGTATGCTTGTTTACTGGTGGGGCCTGCGCTGTTGGTTATATAGTAAGCACCTGCCTATGGCAGATCTGGCTGGTGACAGACTTCCTGTTTCAGCACTACAACTCCTTGAAATGAGATTTATGCAAACTGGGTTTGAGGCTGATGTGATGTCACACTGAGCTGATACAGCCCAGGGACTATCTCCCTTCTACAGACATTTGATAAAATCAGGAACTTCAGATAAGTCTAGGGAAGGTTCTCACCTCAGAACCTATTACAGAAAAGTATGAAAGTTAATTAGGGCCCGTCTCCTATCCTGAGATCCATCACAACAAGGGGACTTCAAGGAGTCCAAAGATCTCACTTTTGTTGTGTTGTGTTTTTTTGGTTTTTTGATGCAATTTTTAAAGTCAGTTATTCTGGATGTTTGAAAACTGAAATTAGAAAATTCACTAAGAAGTTGGCTGAATGTTGCAAGCTTGCAAAATGGAAGGATTTCCCCTCATTTCCCCTGTGAGTATATGGGGTTAATTCCAAATATGGCTCATTGGGTTCAGCAACAAAAGACAAAGCAAATTAGGATTTACTATCTGAGAATGCCTCTCTTTTTGTCTGTGTTTGTAATGCCTGAAAGTTGGGCTCAGGTCAATGTATAAAGCTAGTGACAAGTTTTCTAATGAATGGGAAGTTAATGTTTGCTCTCTGAACTTGTATAGTTTCTGAGTATTTTTATATTTTATAGACATAACACATCAGTAAAACTTTTCTCCAAAGTTGGCTTTGTGGTATAAAAGCTGGGTTTTGTTTGAGGTTGTAATTATTTATAATCTGTATACTTAAACATAATTTTATGTATTTAAAATATCTGCCAGTCTGTGAGATAAAAGCAACCAAGTGCTGGTTTTATATTTTGGAAACTCCACGGCTGCTTGCTATTTGCAAGGGACAAGATTCTAGTCTCTGGATTCAGTTTCTATAGATTTTGAGATTTTTATTTTAAATATGAGTGAAATTTGTGTCTTTGAAATAATCCTAAATCTCCCCTACTTCACTCCACCCATCTGTGTATAATAGGGTTGAAAATTTTCCTTTTTTGGAATATAAAAAGTCAGCTGGAAAGTTCAAGATAAAACCTTAACTAAATCTCTATATTTTTTTCCAGAGACACAAACTTTCCTTTTTATAAGTGATCATTGGATTTTTCTGCCTTTGAAGCTTTGTTACACTGTTAACTCTTACTTTAAAGTAATTAACTTGGGAATTATTGTTTATTAGGAAAGTTGTTTCACCAGTCTGCTGTTCAGACACACCAGCTTTGTAATGGGGAGTTTCTGAAGTAGAATGGGTGGGTGATGGCCCTGGGTACACTTGTTAACTCTGTATAAATTCCAGAGAAGTCAAATGAGGGGATTTTATTGGGCACATGCTTTACTTACAGGCCATGTGTACTCAGTTAGGAGACAGTACAGCCCCAGGGACACTTTGGCAAAATTTTTACCAGGTTTTCTCTTTGCCATCTCCCATCGCGCTACCTAGCCTCCATAAATATATCTCTCAATTGCTTTCAGTTGTTGCCATCAATGTTGCTAGCAAAATAAGTGTGACCGTAGCAGGATCTCTCCCTTCACACACTATTGCAATATTTCTCAGATCATGGAGATCATGGAATCCAATAGTTACCCCCTGGGTGGAAGGAACATGCAAAATTATTAGTGTCCCATGTTGCCTACATCAGTCCAGTCAGTCTGTCTGTGAATCTGTCAGGATCATAATTTGAAAAGGATTTGAGTGAATTGAATGAGTATCGAGATTTCCACTGTTCTCCATAAATGACTCTGGGCTTGTTTTGAGGTCATGCCACAATTTTGAATTCTCCAACAAGCATTACTATAAAAACTGACCAAATCTTCCCCTGGAGTCTGAGGAAAAATAAAGAGAAGGGGTTTCCTAACTGCTCTAACGGTCTCATTCACCTATAACCCTCTTTCTCAGGAGCCTCTCTTCCACTCTCAAATTCCAGAGTGTGAAGTGAGTGAAAATCCAGCACCATCTACCCATTATTATAACCTTTGTTAATCCATTCAGATTGGAGTTCTAGCTACACTCTGTTCAGAGGAGAGACTATTTGTAGTGGAAATAGAATCACATCTTATTGAAGCATCTGACAGAACAAATATTTTTTTCTGATTTATGTGATTAAAATATTCAAAAATAGATTACTTTGTATTTTCCACAATTTTTAAATTTTGTTTTGAGTTTAGGTGCTTTGCGTACCAGCAATTTGAGCACACACAGTTTCACTGTAAGTGGCTGGCCCACTGGGACTCCTTAGGGGACAGACATTAGCTGTTTATAGAGTCAGCGTTTCTGTGAAGTGACACTTCCTTCTTCTGTCCCTCCCCTTTCAGTTTAGGGTGTGTCTGTAACTGCCTTCCTCCTGATTCGGCTAGAGAACCATTAGGCTTGGTTTGGAAAGTGATGGCTGAATATGGTTAAAAGTCACAGTTTCTTTCTTTGGAGGTTAAACAATTAATGTGGAAGATGCAGTGGGAAGAATCCTATAAACTAGGACAAATGTTCTCTCTAGTACAGTTCTGGATCTAACCACTTTCACACCAAGGCAGAAAGGTCTACAATTGTAAACCTCTGTCTCGTGGTGCCCTGAGATGCCTGAGAATCTCTAAGGAGCTGCCTGTAGAACCAACAGTTTTGATGTGAAATTTTGTGTGTGAGAGAGGGGAAAGAAACCCTCCATATACAGCATGTCTAGCACACCTGCATTTCCTGCGTGGGCCACTGAGTCTATGGAGTGAAGAGGTTAACATGATTTTCCCCTTTCTAAAAAAGAGTTTTGTAAATTTTTCCAAGGAAATAAGGTTGAGTTTGTCCATAAAACCAGTCTCAGCTGCACATCATGGGGAGTTGTGTTGGGTATTTTTGAATCACACACCAAGGAGAAAAAAAAAACAAAACAAAAACCCAAACAGAATTCAGTAAATGTACAAGCTGATTGAACCATATGACAAAAACTTAGACAGAGAATTTATTATTTGGAATTCAGTTGGACCACTTGCAGCTCTTCTTAACTTCTCATTTACACTGTCCAAATAGCTTTGTAGCTCTTTTCTTGCTGCAGTAATTTTATCTAGATTTGCCAAGCCAAGGGGTAGGGTGGGGCAATTCTTCCTTTAATGTCAATGACATATTTGATTTATGTGTTTGCTGAACACTTGCTTGAGGTTGGAAGATAGTCTTGGATGACCTACTGAAGCTCAGGGCATGTAGGAAAGGAGACCAGCTTCAAAGCACAATCAGTTCCTAGCAAACCTTCCTGTCACCTTCCTCAAAGAGCATGGAATTCTCATAATACACATGAGTTAAAATCTCTAGAAAGTAACATGTGCTGCTCTTTTGTTTCCTGTCTGGAAAAAGCTTTCAGATCAATGTGCATCATAGAAGTAGTAATGGCTTAAACTACCTGGTAAATGTGTGCCTGGTTGGGGGGTTCCAGAAGAAGGCAGGCTAGCCCAAAGTGTGTGGTAGTGGGGAGGCCAAGAGACCATAGGAGCACATGCTGGTGTCAATGGGAGAAGGAGGCTCAGAGAAAGCTCATCTCTCTTCCTGATGATAGACAAAAATATAAGTTTAATGAAACCTAAAGTAGAAACTAAACGGTGATTTAAGGAGGGATCTTTGAGATGAATTCTATGAAGGATAGATAAAACATTCAGTCTTACTATGACAGAGTTCATCAAGGAAAAGGAGAGAGAAAACAGAAATTGGCATCAATTTATTATCGATCTTCACATATTAGTCATCCCATCCATACAGCTGAGAGAATCTATTTAGATACTTTGGTGATAGGAAGTTCCATTTTAAGGTCCTTGTGAGGAGCAGACTGGCATGGGATGCAAGAATTAATATGATATTTTTTCTTTGTCCAAGGGGTCAGTGACCAGGAAGGCCAATAAACCACAAGGCAGAGAATCTAAGGCCAAAATTTTCAAAATAGGATGTCTAAAATCAAGGCATCTAAATTCATAAATAAATAAACCTATACAAAAGAAGCCTGATTTTTAGAGGCGCTGAGCACCCACAGCTCCCACTGGAGACAATTAGATTTCTGAGTGATAATCATGTCACGTTTAGTGAGGTGTCTAATTTTTAATTACCCAAATTTTTCTAGTCCTGGTGGTTTTTTAAACTTTTTAGACTTTAAAATCATATTATTCTGATTACTCTCTTGCCTGTTTATTCCCACTTCATTTCTGAATTGGATTTCAATTGGCTGTATCTCAAAACTCTGTGCAGCTAGAACCAATGCTGACTGGCTTAATAATTGTGCTGAATTTATAATACTAGCTTTCAAATAGGAGAAATCGTTATTTTTTTTTACCTCTAGGAGTTTGAGAGACTACTGGCTGCTAAAAATTATACTGAAATGGGGGAATATGGAAAATTTGCTACTTGATGATTTTCTTTCTGGAACTGACCTCTTCTCCCATCAGACATTTGCTCTGTGCCTTTCTGATACTGATTGCAGCACAGACTTCATGTGACTCTGGAGTTCTCTTGTGAGGGAGGCCTTGGGGAAGAGGGCAGTCTCAGAACAGAAGTCACCAGGTAACACATTTTCTCTGTGTTCCCACCTCACTCCCAAATTTGGGGAATCACTAGTAGTAAGGAACAAATATTAGGGAAGGAGAAGCAAGTAGGAAAGAAGAAAGTTCTCTCCCTTATCTAAAACTGGTAGTATTTATCTATTTTGGGACCACTGCTTGGCCTTCCTGCCAAGGGATGCTTCTTCAGAGATTTGAATGTGAAGTTGGTTATACTTTATAAAACTTTTTACGGATGACAGGTGGCAGCTTTACAGATTTCCTCTGTGGTGGCTGAGGCCCTTTCTGTACAGGATGCTGCTGTGGAATGTGTTGAATGACCCGTTCTGGAACTTGTTTATGTGTGGCTGAATATGTTTCAATGATACAGCACTTGATCCATCTAGCTGTGGAGGACTGGAATGCTTTCAGACTCAGGTAGTTGGGGTGAAAGGAAACACACAGATGTTTTCCTGAAATGATCTGTATTACAAAGGCTAATGTTTTAACTGCACTTTGCATGTACAATTCTTTTTCTTTTGTGTGTTGAAGTTTCTGTCAAAAAAAGTAAGAATTATTTCTTATGATTTATGAGTGGGGGGAGAGTCAGTGATGGTTACAAATGACTAAGAAGCAGCACTAAGGCTCATGTCTTCTAAGAGGAGAGATTTCAGAAATTCTTACTGACATGACTGAATCCAGGCTGCATGTATATGGAAACAAAATACAGTGAGTTAACTTGTAGAGACAGTGGAAGCTAGAACATCAGTTCAGAACATTATCAGCCTCTTGAGCTTTAATACAGACCAGACTCCTGTTTTTTTCCCCACTATGAAGAAAATAGAGTACAACACTCAGCACCTTTTCTCTTGAGGGATTGTTACCATCATTAAGCTGTTGGAGGTATGAGAAATCAGGATTACTTGATGTTTCTGATCACTGGTAGTTGGAGAGGGCATGAAGAAAGGATGTGGAGGAGAAACCAAGAGGACCAAAGAGTATCCATGCTGTCCTCTGTCCTGTACCCACAGATCTGAAATCTGAGAAGTGGTATATACTGCCCTGTAGGCCTATTTCTGGATGGAGGCAGGTTCCGTTGCAGTCATACTGATCTGGAAGGAAGGGTTAGACTCATTGTGATCTGGGCTTCCCTTCAGTGTTTTGGGACTAGGTCTTACCCGTCAAATAAGAGGAGTCCCTTTTCTGGTACCTCTGTTTGTGGGTACAAGTGACTACAGGTACAGCTTCTGTCCTGTATAAGAGCCTACTGTCCTTCTTGACTTTTGCTTTTCCTGGTTGTTAGCTACCACTTTATCAAGCTTTCCCTGAACAGTCGTGCCTGAGAATTTTGAGGCATAGAAGATTTGCTTTGAATAAATTATCCACTGGCCAACAAGTTAGTTCTATGGATTCTCTAAGGCCATGGCAGCAATCTGTCTGTCTCTTTAGCATTGTTTTTTATTCAGTTGTGGCTTTTTAAGGCATCTCATTAGAACATTCTAACAGGTGGTGCTAACAAAGTACATGGTGCCAGTGAGGCTTTGAAGGACACTGAAGAAGCTTTGAAGTCCCTTCCAAGGTTCACTTCTATCTTTCTATCCTCTTTATCCTTTGGGAAGAAATCGCCCTCTATAGGAATTGCCACGTCCTTTTCCAGAAGTGCCACTGCTGCATTGATCTTGGAGAAAAAAAGACTTTGGGTTCTAGGACCCCTGTAACATTTCAGTGGTCTGCCATCTCACCCTTTCCCCTTGGTTGTGAGTTTCACACTCCTCCCTACTGCCATCTTGGAAGGAGTAAATCAATGAGGAAAGGCAAATTCTGTTTTAGTTTTCAATGGGAAATACTTCTCCCATGTGCTAACCTGCTCATCTTCTTGTTCTGACAGACTCTTAATGGCAGCCATCACCTTGTTTTCCCCAGGTACTCCCCATGTTTTCAAACAAATCTGGGGGGGGGAGATGGAAGAGAGAACCTCTCCTGCTTCTCTAGCTTGGTTTTATCATAATCCAAAGCTAAGAGTACCCTTTTCTTCAGGCGAGGAGCTAAATCTAATGACAGGAGATGAGGGTCTGGAATACTTTCTGACTTTTTCCTGTTCTTTTACCTTTTTTTATTTTTTTTTTTTGAGGTAGTGGTGGTCATCAGTCCTTTGAGCAGTTGCTTCACTTTTGGATCTTAGTCATCTTGGGTGGGAGGGAGCTTCTAAGCCACAGTACACATCGACAAATACACAAGTAAAGAGGAGGAAGCTTAGAGGGGCAGCCCAAGAACTCCAGAGCTTCTTTTTGGCAATAAGGAGAGTCAGAAAAGATACTAGATTCTTTCCCAAGTGACTCAATTACCTACTTAAAAACCTGGGCTGCGACCCTCGAACTTTCCCCTTGGATTGAATTGGATTGAGGGTAGGTGAGTTTGGGGAGATTTTTTAATTTAATTCTGAAGAGTGTACAGTCAGCGAAGACAGTCAGTTCTGAAAAGACTTGGCTGTTTGGGGAGGGATGCATAAGCCCTACCAAGTCAAGTCTAGATGCTAAGCTCCTTCCCCTGGTCACAGCAAGGGGAGCACAGGCTGGAAGGAATTATGGCAGACATCCTCCTTTGTAGATCCTGACAAGGCCTCCTTGTGCTGTTTGCATTCCTCTGCCATGACGAGGGAGGAGAAAACAAACAAGGGAAGGAGCATGGCAGGGCTTCCCATTTGGGGACCAAAACCCCTAAAATTTCAGTCACCTAAGGGAGAGAGGACAGAGAGAGGGGGAAGGATTTTGATCACTGCAGCTCCAAATTTTGATTTAAAAACTAGGATTGCAATAGAAAAGTGGGATCACTGAGCAGCCAGTCTGCACTGTTAAAGGCAGAGAATCTAGCAGAAGGGATGTGGACAAGGCTGAAAAGCCCTGTGGCATTTTCACAAAGAGAAGTGTAGCCCAAATATCTCAGGCTGGGGGAGAGGTCAGAATGTAGAGGCAAGATATTAATTGGAATGATGTTTTAAAAATGAGTGTCATCTAATTTATTAAATTATTTTCAATATTTGCGTGGCTCTTGAATGTTAATTAAGCAAAACATCTCAGGATAAGAAAAAAATATAGAAATGTTTATATTTCTCTCCAAACTGTAATTTCCTCTCGCAGCAAAGTCTGAGAGGCTATTCATTATACTTGACATTGTAAGAATTTCCTGTTTCTGCAGAAAGAAAGTACTATGACAAAGTTATTTGGACAAAAGTTTAACAAAGTCCACTGAATACTACTGCTATGTTGTTTTTCTTGAGCTTGGAAATGGGAACTGCTTGTGATGTCAGCAGCAGTCTAGACCCCAGGGATCTACTAGATAGTGCTGGGAATGGGAACCACCAAAGAGAGAAAAATTAACTTTTTTTTTAGTCTGGTGAAACACTGAGTTATGCATAACTAATATTAAACACCACCAAATTTATTTAAAAATACCTTAATACATTACATGATATACATGCTGTAGTGTCCAGTGTTTGGGATTTTCCAGGGGACTGCAAGACTTCAGGGAGAACAATACAAATGCTTACCGCATCCGTGAACTTTTCTGAACACTAGTCCTGGACAAGTGATCAGAAATGAAGTGTTTCAATCTTGTGGTCCCAGCATGACCACCCACTTGTATCCACCTACTAGCAGTCACAAACCTCAGCACCATTCACACAGACCACCCACAAGCACCCAGAGCCAGCATTTAAGGCAGGGGTCTGCCTGCACTGGTGATGGGGAGGAGGGAGGAGAGTGGGTATCAGCCAGTACTAAGGAGGAGGCATGCACCTGTGCTTGATTTCCAAGAGCACACCTTTCCTACAGCATTACACAAGTCCTTGAATTATTTTTCTTTCCAACTGCTAGCCAAAGGACTATCTCCTTGGGATCTCCTTGTCTACTGTATAGATAGCAGCAAACTCATTTCCCATTGGCTCCCAGGAGGTGAACTTCCTTTTTTGCAGGCCACTTGTTGGTTTCTTTTTTTTCCTCATTCCCCTGCTAGTAAAATAAGAACTTTTGAAGACCCTCCTCTGCACATCCCCTCCTTGACAGATAGTGTCTTGGCATCCCCCTTCCCCTCATGTGCCTAACTGATCTAAATAATTGTGAAAGAGCTTTGTCCAAACTCTCAGGCCTAATCTTTCCTCTTCTCTCTGCAGCCCTCAGAAGACGTGGTATCCTATGAGTCAGACCTCTACCGTCAGCCCCATGACTATTACCAATATCTCAACAGTGATGGAGAGAGTCACGGTGGTAAGTTTGAAAAAATCTCCCTGAAACATGCTACATCTTAGGATCCTGGAGAAAACAGATTTAGGGCACTCTGGGAGGAAGCAAAGATGCCATTTATGGTATATGGAGTAAATACATGTATTTTTGAATTAGTAACAATATTTATTCATCTAACACAATGACACTGTTGCAGCCTACCAACTATATCATATGCTTCTATAAAAGAACTTCAAAAGGCATTGAAATCATACATAAAGCTTCTAGGAGGTCTAGAATGTTGCAGCCAGACTATATTCTTGCCTCAGAAGGTGGAAACACAACACCTTTATAATTCATTGTCTCCATTGCCTTCCTATCTATCTCTCAATCCAAATCACTCATTCACCTAGTTTCAGAATGCTTCATGGACATGGATTTGTTCTACCCTACTTCTCTGACCTCACTTCCATCTCTACTTCTCCTCTGACTTCAATTTTAACTATTCAGTTTGCTTCTTCAATCTCAAATGTATTTCTCTGAGCTCTTGACCACCTTCAATCCCCCATAACCCACTCTTCTATCTTGACCTTTCCGGGGTGCTGTCCCACCTACCTGAAACTTTCACCCTCCCCCAGACACTGAGAAACTGGGTCTTTTCTCATTATCTTACAACTGATTGTATGTAAACTGGTTTACTTTGAAACATATGTTAGTCTGTTGTTTCAACTTATACATGTGATATCCAATTAATGTTGAATTAGAGCTGTTGTGTTCCTGTAGCTTGGAGGGCCCGTTGGTGTTTTGGCTAGGATTTAATTTGGTGGATTCCTATATTTTAAAAATCCTATTAGAATTAATTCTGGGCTTTGCTCTGGTGGATGTAAGATCTCATTAGTGTTCGAGCTGAGCCAAGTCTGGACTCTTTTGACATCATTAATGTGATAAATGCCGGAAACAGTTCAGTCTGTATCATCTGAAAGTGTGACCATTTTCCTAGTTGCAGTGATCACTAACTGAGCACATCTCTGCTGATCCTTCATTACTATATGAAACAAACCACAATTAATAATTAATACAAAATATTTCCTTTTTGATAGTTAATTTGTGAAGTATTTTCAAATATTCTGGGGGCACTGAGCTAAATACTCACTCTGAAGTGAGACCACCCCTCACTGAGTGATCCACATCTCCTTCTGCAGCACAGCATCCCACCAGCACCATGCTGGGACATCAGAGTTAGTACTGACTCAAAGAGAAAAGCATCCGCTACTGTACCACTCATAGCAGTTCCTCTGATTTCCCTCTAAGGTTCCCATCCACGTAGTAATCAGGGCCATCCCTATTTAGTTTAAGAGATCTAACAAATTCACAGCATAATGTACTATGGCTAATAAGAGAGATGGCACAGGGCAGCAAGTTTCTGAAGAGGCTTGGCTCATACCTGGGACGTTTAATTAAAAAAAACAAACCTACCTACATCTGCTCTTGACATTACATTCACAGACCAGATATGAAATTTCTAATTGCACACTAAATAAGGGACAGAGGAAGGGAGTAATCCTATCTTGACCCAACTACCACTGTCGCCTTTGTGAAGTCATATTGGTCAAAATAATCAAATTTGAATGCCTAAAGAAAGGCACTTAAATCCAGAGATGCAAATTCAGGTGTTTTACTTTATACACCCAAATTTGAACATGTTGACTTTAACTGCTCTGCCTCAGTTTTCACATCTGCAAAATGGGGATTCTACTCATCTCTCTAACAGAGTGGTTGTGACAGTTAAGTAGTTAATATTTTAAAAGTCCTAACACTCAACAGAATGCATGCACGTGTGTATGCGCCCACACCGCCCCTGCCATACATCCACTCCTGCCAACCTTGGCTCCAATTCCGCATATCGCTTAAGCACATCTTTAACTTGAAGAATGTGCTCAAGTCTAACTGAAAATCAACAAGATTTAAGTACGTATGTAAGTGCTTTGCTGAATCAGGGCCTTAAGGACAGGCCCCCAGTTTATATGGACATTTGCCCCTTGCTAAACTTTTCTAAATGTTAGCAACAATGCAAAATCTCCAACACACGCAGCTGGGTTTCAGTTCTCTTACTAGAGATGGTTAGGCGGGAACAATACCTCACAATCGCAACACACATTTCACATAAATTATTTTTTATTTGTATTATGGTAGTACCGGTAATTTGCCACACATTGTGAGGAGGGATATGAAGGAGCACAGGAAAGAGACTTTACAACCTATTTTAAAGGGTGTGTTCTATGTGGGCTTGGCTACACTTACATTTTATAGCGCTCTATAAAATTACCCCCCTGAATGCAGCAAGTCAGAGTGGTTTAAAGCGCTCGTGTAAACAGGCTCCGAGCACTGGGAGCCGTGCTCCCAGCGCTCTGAGCTAATCCCCTCGTGGAGGTGGATTACCAGGAGCACTGGGAGAGCTCTCTCCCAGTGCTCGCGCATGACCACACTCACACTTCAAAGCGCTGCTGCAGGAGCTCTCCTGCGACAGCCCTTTGAAGTTTCCAATGTTGTCATGCCCACATGTGAGGAGTGTTGTGGAGGAAAGTACAAAGATGGTTGTGGGATAAATGGACAAACAAGGAGTCAGGGCTGGTGGTATTGATGGAGTAAAAGGGGTGTAAACATGATAAAATACAAGAACAGATTAGTAGCGAGGGGCAGAGTTGTGAAGGGTTCATTAAGGTTAAGATGTATTCCAAAAATATATCACAAGGCTTTTTCAAAATCCTCAGGACAGCCCTGGTGTGATTATGGTGAGCAGCAAACCTCTAAAGTTGGGGCTATAGCAAAATAATTATTAATTATTTTTACTAATACTTTAGTAAGCCAGTAAATATTGTGTAGCACATTTTGTAAGACTGATGCAGTCTTAGGGTATGTCTACACTTGGAGCTGGGGGTGTGATGCCCAGCTCAAGGAGATATATACTAGTTCTCATTGAGCTAGCATGCTAAAAATAGAGCATAGCCACACCTACAGCATAGTCATAGCATACCACATATATCTAGAATCTTGGAAGGGCATGTATGAGGGATGGCTAGCCTATCCTATTGCTCACACCACTGTGGCTGCACTATTTTTAGTGCACTAGCTCAATGAGAGCTAGCATGGGTATGTCTCCTCAAGCTGGGTATCACCCTCCCCAGCTCAAAGTGCAGACATATCCTTTTTAATACGAGACTTCAGTGTAGGAGACTTCACTCTCCTGTAGCTCTGTCTCTGTGATTAATTTGTTGCTGAGCAGAGGGGAGACCACCAAGTTTGTGTGAGAGAATTAAACCGTTGTCAATGCTAATGATTTCATATTTTATTGCCATTTCATGTTATTCTGCGTTTTTCTTAAAGCGCCAGGTCCTGGAATAATTTGATTACATAAGAATCTCACCTTTCATTTTAAAAAAAGTTTATAGCCCTCATAGTTGCAGAGAAAAGCAAACATGAGTCCTAATAGTTCAAGACCCAGAAGACAATTAATAAAAACAAAACCATATATTAGGGCTGTCAATTAATCACAGTTAACTCACACGATTAACTAAAAAAATTAATTGCGATTAAAAAAATTAATCATGATTAATCGCAGATTTAATCACACTATTAAACAACAGAATACCAAATTAAATTTATTAAATATTTTGGATGTTTTTCTACATTTTCATATATATTGTATTCTGTGTTGTAATTGAAATCAAATTGTATATTATTTTTATTACAAATATTTGCACTGTAAAAATGATAAAAAAAAAGAAATATTATTTTTCAATTCACCTCATACAAGTAATATAGTACTCTCTCTTTGTTGTGAAAGTGCAATTTTCCAATGTAGATTTCTTTGTTTGTTACATAACTGCACTCAAAAACAAAACAAAGTAAAACTTCAGAGACCACAAGTCCACTCAGTCCTACTTCCTGTTCAGCCAATCGCTAAGACAAAAAAATGTGTTTGCATTTACAGGAGATAATGCTGCCCTCTTCTTATTTACAATGTCATTAGAAAGCGAGAACAGGCATTTTCATGGCACTTTTGTAGCCAGCATTGCAAGGTATTTATGTTCCAGATATGCAAACATTCATGTGCCCCTTCATGCTTCAGCCGCCATTCCAGAGGACATGCTTCTATGCTGATGACGCTTGTTAAAAGAATAATGTTTTAATTAAATTTGTTACTGAACTCCTTGCGGGGGGGACTGTATGTCCCCTGCTGTTTTACCTGCATTCTGCCATATATTTCATGTTATAGCAGTCTCGGATAATGACCCAGCACATGTTGTTCATTTTAAGGACACTTTCACTGCAGATTTGACAAAACGCAAAGAAGGTACCCGTGTGAGATTTCTAAAGATAGCTACAGCACTCAACCCAACGTTTAAGAAGCTGAAGTGCTGTCCAAAATCTGAGAGGGACGAGGTGTGGAGCATGCTTTCAGAAGTCTTAAAAGAGCAACACTCCGATGCGGAAACTACAGAACCCGAACCGCCAAAAAAGAAAATCAACCTTCTGCTGGTGGCATATAACTCAGATAATGAAAATGACCATTTGGCAGTCCGCACTGCTGTGTATGGTTATCGAGCAGAACCTGTCATCAACATGGATGTATGTCCACTGGAATGGTGGTTGAAGCATGAAGGGACATATGAATCTTTAGCACATCTGTCTCGTAAATATCTTGTGACGCTGGCTACAACAGTGCCATCAGAACACTTGTTTCAGGTAACATTGTAAACAAGAGGTGGGTAGCATTATCTCCTGCAAATGTAAACAAACTTGTTTGTCTGAGTGATTGGCTGACCAAGAAGTAGGACTGAGTGGAATTGTGGGCTCTAAAATTTTACGTTGTTTTATTTTTGGATTCCGTTTTTTTTGTCCATAATTCTACGTTTGTAAGTTCTACTTTCATGATAAAGAGATTGCATTACAGTATTTGTATTAGGTGAACTGAAAAATACTATTTTTTTTACAGTGCAAATACTTGTAATCAAAAATAAATATAAAGTGAGCACTGTGCACTTTGTATTCTGTGTTGTAATTGAAATCAATATATTTGAAAATGTAGAAAACATCCAAAAATATTTAAATAAATGGTATTCTATTATTGTTTAACAGTGTGATTAATCATGATTAATTTTTTTAATCATTTGACAGCCCTAATATATATATATATAACATAACACATCTGTTAATGAAGAGGGGTCACTGTGTTTTACCCCTATCAAAAAACAAATAAGCAAAAAAATAAAAGTAAAGGAAATGAGGGAATATATAAAAATAAAATCTCATGATTTGGGAGGGCTGACTTATGATTTTTGAATGCTTGGCATTACTGAAATGATCAGATTTGTTAATTAGTAAAGTGAGAAGTAATGAGATTATATATAATTATAGACAGGCAGCATTACTTGGGCAACATGGCATTTCTCTGAGAAGGGAATGATTCTGCAGAGAATCAGAAGTATATTTTGCAGAGTCTCCAGTATTTTCCCTCATTTCTTTATTTTTACTTTTTTGTTCATTTGTTTTTTGATAGGGGTAAAACACAGTGACCCCTCTTCATTAACAGATACTTTTCTATAGCCCACTTTCCATCCTCCTAGTTGTCTAGCTAGTATTCACCCAGCAAAGGCAAGAGAACATCAACTCCTCTGGGATGAAGGATGCTAGAGAGGTTCAGCTATGTTTTCTAATCCTGGACTAAAGCCATCATATCTGCTTTGGATATCAAAGCCTTTAGATTAGGGCTGTCAAGCGATTAAAAAAAATAATCGCGATTAATTGCGCTGTTAAACAAGAATAGAATACCATTTATTTAAAATATTTTTTGGATATTTATTACATTTTCAAATATATTAATTTGAATTACAACACAGAATACAAAGTGTACAGTGCTCACTTTATATTTATTTGTATTACAAATATTTGCACGGAAAAAAATGTATTTTTCAATTCACCTCATACAAGTACTGCACTGCACTCGCTTTATGATGAAAGTTGAACTTACAAATGTAGAATTATGTACAAAAAAAACGGCATTCAAAAATAAAACAATGTAAAACTTTAGAGCCTACACGTCCACTCAGCCCTACTTCTTGGTCAGCCAATCACTCAGACAAACAAGGTTGATCACAATTTGCAGGAAATAATACTACCTGCTTCTTGTTTCCAATGTCACCTGAAAGTGAGAAAAGGTGTTCGCATGGCACTGTGTAGCTGGCATTGCAAGGTATTTACGTTCCAGATGCGCTAAAGATTCATATGTCCCTCATGCTTCAACCACCATTCCAGAGGACGTGTCCATGCTGATAATGGGTTCTGCTTCATAAGGATCCAAAGCAGTGCAGACTGACGCATGTTCATTTTCATCATCTGAGTCAGATGTCACCAGCAGGAGGTTTATTTTCTTTTTTGGTGGTTCGGGTTCTGTAATTTCCTCATCAGAGTGTTGCTCTTTTAAGACTTCTAAAAGCATGCTCCACACCTCGTCCCTCTCAGATTTTGGACGGCACTTCAGATTCTTAAACCTTGGGTAGCTATTATTAGAAATCTCACATTGGTATTTTCTTTGCGTTTTGTCAAATCTGTTGTGAAAGAATTCTTAAAAAGAACATATGCTGGGTCATCATCCGAGACTGCTGTAACATGAAATATATGCAGAATGCAGTTAAAACAGAGCAGGAGACATACAGTTCTCCCTCCAAGGAGTAGTCACAAATTTAATTGAAGCATTATTTTTTTAATGAGCATCATCAGCATGGAAGCATGTCCTCTGGAATGGTGGCCGAAGCATGAAGGGGCATATGAATGTTTAGCATATCTGGCATGTAAATACCTTGCAACGCCGGCTACAAAAGTGCCCTGCGAACGCCTGTTTTCACTTTCAGGTGACAATGTAAATAAGAAGCAGGCATCAGTATCTCCCGTCAATGTAAACAAACTTGTTTGTCATAGCAATTGGCAGAATAAGAAGTAGGACTGAGTGGACTTATAGGCTCTCAAGTTTTACAATATTTTGTTTTTGAGTGCAGTTATGTAACCAAAAAAAATCTGCATTTGTAAGTTACATTTTCACGATAAAAAGATTGCATTACAATACTTGTATGAGGTGAATTGAAAAATAATATTACTTTTGTTTATCATTTTTACAGTGCATATATTTGTAATAAAAATAATAATATAAAGTGAGCACTGTGCACTTTGTATTCCGTGTTGTAATTTAAATCAATATCAAAAATGTAGCAAAACATCCAAAAATATTTAATAAATTTCAACTGGTATTCTATTGTTATAAGTGCGATTAATCGCGATTAATTTTTTTGAGTTAATCGCGTGAGCTAACTGTGATTAATTGACAGCCCTACTTTAGATCAATTATTGCATCCCAGTAGGCCAACATCCTCTATGTGTATAAAGACAATGAGTTCAGGGCTCATTACTGTCCTTCCTTTAACCTTTCACTACATACAAGACCAAAACAAACATGGTCTCCATGTCTCTACAAAAGAGAATTTTCTCACATCCTCTTTCACTTCACATGAGATTTTTCAGAATGACTCCAGAGCGCAAATACAGCTTGGCTTTTACTGACACTCTCCTTGAGCCACAAAGTACACACTTTCATTTCCGGAGTGTTTCTCTCCTTTCTTCTCCCCTCCCTCCACCTTTGCATCTTTCTGAATAGTAGGGAACAACTACACCTCATTACCAACTTCAAACTGACAAAGAACTTATAAGAAAAAAAAGGTCCAACTTAAACTGATAATAGTAATGTCTGCAGAAATGGATATTTATAATTCCCCATCTTCTGCTGCACAGTGCTGACACCTGATGTGCTGCATCATACCTATCCACACTTGAATGCTCTGATGGTAGGGATACTTGGAGACAGACATGGGGATTTATCTTTCAATATCACGAAAATATATTGGATTAAGAAAGTTTTTCTGAAGAGCAGAATTGATTGATAAATAATTCACGAAAGAGAAATAGGAACTGTCCTCCCTTCACAAGGGTTGTTGCATATATGGGAGCAGTATTATGCATATGTGGGTACAGTATTGTGTTACAGTAACTTATGACATGGTGTGGGTTTGTTACCTATCAGTTTGGTAACTCCCGAGATGATGCATAATTATCATCATCATCATGATGTCTGAATTGCAGCTACTTTCTTATAGTACTTCAGTAACATGTGTTATGTTGTTGGCATCCTTTCGTCTCTGAGGAGACAGTGGGAATTGCAGCCTATGATGTACATGGTTTGCAATGTTTCATGTGACTGAATAGTCCAATCCAAGATTTGCATGATCTTTGGCAGTTATTGCAAATGTATGTATCTTGGTTGAGAGCTGCTTGCTTCCTAAAGGCTCTTTTCTCTTCAAGCTGTAATACCCAACTCCAGTCATGGACTTTGATGCCCTGATGGAGATGATGGCACTACTTGTTACACAATTCAAATAAAAATGGAATTCACTGTTGAATAGGCCAGGTGACAGTGATTAGCAGGGGTCGGAATTAATAGCATTCTAAAAATTAATCTAGCTGTCAAGAAGAGCGTTAACAAAGAAGTTCTAGAGGTAGCAGAGGCTTTGACTCAAGTTCCAACAAATGAAGAGACATCCTGAAATACTGAAGAAACAATTGCTATAAAAAATAGCTATGGAAGGATTCAAGGAAGCCTGCTGGGAAGCATGCACAGTGTTCCTACTTAGGAATGAAGATTACAAAGGATGCTTATGTATTAAGCATAACTCGTTACCTCTTTGGTAGCCATGGTTACTGATGGTGGGAACTTCCACAGATGAGGACATGATACTGAGGACACCCAGAGTTTCATCCTGCGGTCAGTTACAGCATCCTCTCTAATCTTAGTTGCTATATTGGGTTGCAGAGAGGTGGTCTTTGAAAAAAGCCAGCCGAAGCCTATTGAGGGGTTTTTAAAGATTAACACTAGGCCCCTCCAGCAGATCCAGACCAGGCTGAGAAGCCAGCACAGAGCACTGTTATACTATGCTCTCATCAGTTTGTCACCCAAAAGGTGGGCTGCTGCCTGCTGGATCAGTAGGAACATCCAGGATCAATCCTAAATAGAATGTGTTGTCACAGTCTAGACTGGTGAAACTGGTGAATGGATCATTGTAGCTAAGGCTGCATGTGAAAACAAAAGGCTCAATCTGCTAGCTAGACGAATAAGCCTCTTATATGATATCCCAAATCCTCCTATTGGAACATTCCACCTTAGGTAACCTATGGACTCACACTCTCACACAGCCCGTCATACCCTGGACTGGATTCTGATATTAGATTTGAACATTAAAAAAGTGGCAAGAACCATCCTATATCCTACTCAGACCACTTCCTCTTCCAGGAATAAATAAAACACTCTCACAAAGCAAGGCAAGAAACAACCACCCTCATGTTTCCCCTCTGAAAATTGCCAAATTCCAGACCGTGCTAATAGAAAAACAAAGAGCACAAGGAGTAGAATTAGTGAGGCAATACAACTACTCCTTGACTACATTGACTAGACTCCCAAATATCCCCTTCCACACATATTGACATGGATGACCTGTTATAGAAAAAGTAGAAAGGAAGAAAACAAGTATGGGTGGCCAAAAATCATTTGATACAAACAGACCCAGACAAGTAATTTCTACAGACCTTTGCCACTGTTACAAAGGAGCCAAAGGGTATGTTTCCACTGCAATCACAGGGTGTGATTGCAGCTGAAGTAGACATACCTGAGCTAGCTTTAATCTAGCTAGCTTGGGTCCTGGAGCATGCTTGTCCCTTGAGTAATTACCCAGGGTTCCAAGTGGGCTTGTACAGCTTGTGCTGAAGCATGTGCTGCTGAGGCTTCACTGCCTCCATACCCAAGCTAGCTCAGGTACATCTACTTGAGCTGCAATTGCACTGTGATTGCAATGTAGTCATACCCCCCAAAAAACCCTACTTCTCCTCTGCCATATAGCAGCACATGTTGCTGTGAACACATCATCCTGGGGTTCTCATCTCTGCACCGGCTCCCCAGTGAATGCAGAATCCAATTCAAAGTTAGTGGTCTGATTTTGAAAGCTCTCCATGGGATTGACCCGAGCTACCAGAGAGAGCTAAGCTAAGTGACAATTAGAAGTATTTTGGAAGAGCACATGATAGCAGTCTGCAAATATGTGATGGGTGAGACAAATGATTAAAATGGTACAAGGGGCTAGAACAAGGAGTAACGGGGTATAGATAAAAAAGGGAAAATTCAGGGTGAATATCAGGAAGGGCTTTTTGACAATTAGACGTATTAGATGGTGGAATACTGTCAAGGGACATGGTGGAAACCCCATCAATTCAGACAGTTAGTGCTAGATTTTAAAATCTGAGTATACGCAAATTTGTGCTGTGAGTGAAATGGAGCTTGCGAAGTCTCCAGCTGTCCCTTGGCAGATTCTAAATTATGCATCACCAATACAAAATTCTGCACACTGAAAATTTGGGGCAGCATAAACTGAACAATAATCCAAAACTGAGATCTGTGTTGACTTTAAGGACAAGATAAATAATGCAAGAAATAGTGTACTGGTTTTCTTAATCTTTTTAATTTAAAAAAAACCCTTTTTGAATGTATCTGAATCTGTCACAGAAATTTCTAATGTGCCACAGAATTTAGTACTGCCATGCTACAGAAATGAGGAGGGCTTGCGTCAGAATTTAGGCCCACTGTACAACAAAGTAAACAGGACTTACCAATAGCTCCTCTTCCCCCATCTCATCTTGTAAGATTCTGTATATGCCTTTGTGTGTGTGGCATACTGAGGCATGGTTCCATGCAGAATCTAGCAGTATACCATGTTCTTTCTGCCACATAGAGATGTGATGAGGCCAAGTGGAAAATGGAAAAGATTATTTGTGGGGAGCAATCTGTAAATTTTTTCTCTCTCCTTCTCACCCCACAATGAGGAAGACTGTGATGACATTGAGAGACAAGAAAAATTATCGGAGCATACTAGCCCACAGGTGAAATTAAAAAAAAATGTACTTGGCCCTAAAAGAAGCACCTTTACCTTTTGTCCAGAGAGCAAAGGGTCAGCATTTACCATTTCTGCAACATATAATATATTCCCTTTGAAACCTATTAGGTTCCTGTCTGATGGTATCATACTACTGAAAGTTGCCATAGGATGATTGGCCCCCATCAAGGCTATCTTGGAGATGAGGAGGCCTTGTTAACAGGCAAGATAATTCATGTAGAGTGTTATTTAGGAGTCTGATCACTACACGCCAAGGGGAGGAATAGGAAGTGAAAGGTTTGATGAATGCTGCATGTTACTTACCTCTATATTAACAGAGAATTGTTCTTATTTCCTTTAGACCATTACTGGGAGTATCACCCACACCACATGCACAGTGAGTTTGAGAGCTTCGGGGACAACCAGTTTACAGAACTCCAGAGCGTACAGCCTCCCCAGCTGCAACAGCTCTATCGGCACATGGAGTTTGAGCAGATGCATGTCCTAGACTCGGGGATCCCAACCACACACATTGGCCTCAACCACCAGGTATGGTTGTCACTTTTTGCACAGAATATAGGATGACAATAAAGAGCATGGAACAAGAGGCATCAGAGACTGAGCAGTGTTTTGCCAAAGGTGTTAGTGAAATGCAGGGTACAAGTTATGGATCTTGACATAAAACTCGCCAAGGAAAGGGTTAAACAGAACGCCTGGCCTAGAGTTCCACAGAAGGGCTGGCTACAGCAACCACACAAAGACAGTCACTAAGGAAAAGTGTGGGTTAAGCACATTTGTCTGGATGACGGCTCACAGGGTGTCTCTTCACTGCTAAAGGAAGTGTGATTTTTTTTAGAGCTGTGTAGAGAAAGGGTGATTCTGTTTCACAGAGGATTTTGATATTTGGTTTCATTCCAATTTGGAACATCAACAAAAATAAAATATTCCAAAATTCTCCACAAATAAGAATGGAGCCCCAGCTCTGGGGCAGTCTACTTGGCAGGTTGCCCTGGAGCTGCAAACCCTAAGGTCCCTGACTCGAATGCAGTCTACCTGTCAGGTTGTTCTGAAAGCCACAGATCCTGGAAGCTCTGGCTCCAAGGCAGTTCTATAGATTCTGGACACAATGGTGTCTTAGCTAAGGTTTTGCAAATGGAATTGCAGTTTAGGGCTGACCATAAATTATGAAACACATGTTTTGGTGATTTTCAACACCCACCCATCCCTTGTAACACTTTAACAAACATGCAAAATTAAGGACCCACCCACTCCCTAATACATTACGTAATTCATGGAAGCCCTTTAGCTATTTTAGCCATTAATGTTCAGAGTAAATAGGACTCATGTATGTATACTGTTTTAATTAAACAGCCTAGGAGAAAATACCCTGTGTCTATGTGGCTAATTTTTCTTCCAACAGGAAACTCATCCACTGCAAAGCCTCAGAATCTACCACACAGCAAACACAACAACAGTATGTGAAATGTATAGACTATAGGGTGCAGATGAAAACAAACAGAATCAGGTACTGACAAAAAGACAGAGGGAAAAATGCCTGGGACACCACTCTGCGGGGAGCTTCAAGCTCTTCCGGTTCCAGCATTTAGACGAGCTGCTGAAATTCAGTGACTGACCATTATGTCCATCCTAAGGCTGAGAATGAGCATTGACCCCACCTTGGTTTCGTTATAAACATCACAGAAGGGCAGCAGAAAAGGAGATTTTGCCTTGTTCCACTCACCCATCCGCCTTGTCTGGCATTTTGGGACAGAGGAGATAGGGCTAATTCATCCATGCAAGCCAAAACAGGGAAAGAATGGGTTACAGAATAGACAAGTTAGATCTATTAAAGATGACAGGGCCTGATGAAAATCATCCTAGGGTACTTAGGGAACTATCTGAAGCAATTTCAGAACCCTTTGCAATTATCTTTGAGAACTCATAGAGGATGCACGAGGTCCAAGAAGACAGGAGAAGGGCAAACACAATACCTATCTTTAAAAAGGGAAACAAAGAAAACCCAGGGAATTATAGACCAGTTAGCCTAACTTCGATACCCAGAAAGATATTTGAAAAAATTAACAAACAATCAATACGTAAGCACTTAGAGCAGTGGTTATCAAACTGTGTGGGTTGGGACCCCAAAGTGGGTCGGGACCCCATATTAATGTGGTAGCCAGCGCTGGCTTAGATTTGCTGGGGCCCAGGGCCAAAGCCAAAGTCCGAGCCCCATCACCCGGGGCCAAAGTCGAAGCCAGTGGGGCTTCAGTCGTAGGGGGTGAGGCTCAGGTTACAAGCCCCCTGCCTGGGGCTGAAGCCCATGAGCTTTGGCTTTACTCCCTAGGGCAGCAGGGCTCAGGCAAGTTCAGGATTCAGTCCCCCCTCCTGGGGTCATGTAGTAATTTTTGATCTCAGAAGGGGGTCGCAGTGCAATGAAGTTTGAGAACCCCTGATTTAGAGGATAATAGGGTTATAAGGAATAGCCAGCATGGATGTTAAGAATGGATCATGCCAAATCAACCTAATTATCTTCTTTGACAGGGTTCCTGGCCTAGTGGATAGGAAGGAAGCAGTAGATGTGATGTATCTTAATTTTAGCAAGGCTTTTGACACAGTCCCACATGACATTCACATAAGCAAACTACGGGAATGTGGTCTAGGTGAAATTATTATAAAGTTGATGCACAACTGGTTGAAAAACTGAACTCAAAGAGTAGTTACTAATGGTTCGCTGTCACACTGGGAGGACATATCTAGTGGGGTCCTGCAGGGGTCAGTCTTAGGACCAGGGCAATATTCAATATTTTCATTAATGACTTGGATACTGGAGACATCAAGCTGGGAGGGGTTGCAAACACTTTGGAGGCAAGGATTAAGTTTCAAAATGACCTTGATAAATTAGAGAATTGGTATGAAATCAATAAGGTGAAATTCAGTAAAGACAAATGCAAAGTACTACACTTAGGAAGGAAAAAAAATCAAATGCACAAGATGGGCAATAATTGGCGAGGTGGTAGTACTGCTGAAAAGAGTCTGGTGATTACAGTGGATCACAAATTGAAGGTGATGCAGTTGTGAGAAAGGCTAATATAATTCTGGGGTGTAATAATAGGAGTGCCATATATAAGACAGGGGAGGTAACTGTCCTTTTCTACTCAGCACTGGTAAAGTCTCAGCTGGAGAACTGTGTCTACTTCTGGGAGCCACACTTTAGGAAAGATATGGACAAATTGGAGAGAGTCCAGAGGTGACCAACAAAAATGATAAAAGGTTTAGAAAACCTGACTTATGGGGGGAGGTTAAAAAAACAAACACTGGGCATATTTAGTCTTGAGAAAAACAGACTGAGTGGGGACCTGTCTTCAGATATGTTAAGGACTGTTATAAAGAGGATGGTGATCAACATGTTCACTGATGGTAGAACAAGAAGTAATGGGCTTAATCTGCAGCAAGGGAGATTTAGGTTACATATTCGGAAAAAACTTTCAAGTACAAGGGTAGTTAAGTTCTGAAATAGACTTCCCAAGGGAGGTTGTGGAATCCCCATCACTAGAGGTTTGTAAGAACTAGTTGGACAAACACCTTTCAGGGATGGTCTAGGTTTACTTGGTCCTGCTTCAGCACAAGGGGATGGACTTGACAACTTCTCAAGGTCCCTTCCAACATTACAATTCTATGTTCTCCTCAAAGAGTAATCTGGAGTGCAGCTGTAACCTACTGGTGAATGTGGTTTACAGCGCTCCCTTTGGGCAGAGGCTATGAGTGTTACAGCCCCCAGTTAGGGAGCTTTAGCTCAAGCTATAGCAGCTCATGAATTTAGTGCTGAGAGCTGTGGTTTAATCCCCCTAAGTGTTGGCACACATGGCGGTCATCATACAACTACTGTTACAAGGCATTTTCAAGGAAACAGAAGCAGGAGGCCAACTTTCATCCTCATGCTGAATGTGCTAGTCACTACACTCACTACAGTCATGTGAGATCAAAGCAGTAGTTTGTTATTGCGGGAGGGACATACAAGAATTTAGCTACCAAAAAAAATTGGAACAGTCCCATTATTTTGTGAGACCAAATCTGAGCTCCAGATTGTTCTTGGACAGGTCTTCTTGAGAAAGTTTTCTTAGCTTGCTGATAACAGCTCTCAGCAGACAACACTGTAAGGAAAAGGAAAGGCTACGTGGAAGAAGAAGGAAAGAAGAAGAGTGGACGGAGGAAAAACAAATAAAGAGCATCAATAATTAGGTAGCAGCAGAGTGTGGAAGTAGCCAGCAGTTTCTAAGACCTCCTCTCTCCATGATTGCATTAATCATCTGCCTCTGCAAGCACCCCCAACAGGAACAGTGACTCATTGTGTAATATTTTCAGGATATCGTACATATCACATATACTGAATTTCACACACCAGTGCAATATGTGTTACCAAAAGTATAGCAGATATGGAAAGTATATACAGTATGGGAGAAACTCATTCTGCCTCCTGAGGCACTATCCGCATCTTATCCCTTCCCCTTTCTTGAGGCATCATTCATCCTTCCTCTCCCACAGTACCATCCCATACTCTTTCCCCCCCACCTCCAGGGGCATTGTTTAGCTTTGTCCTCTTTCCCCCTTTTGGTACCACACTCACCAACCACCTTCCCCTTCTCCCTCCAGAGGTACCATTCCCCATTTCTCTCCTATCTGCTCATCTCCCACCCCCACCCCCACCTCTCCCTTCCTTCTCATCCCTGAGGCTGCAGTTTGTTCAACTGTAAAACACTAAAGGTGACTCTGTGGTGAGGTTTGGAGTTTCACTCTGGGGCATCTGACAGGAAACTTACACACACTCTTACCCAATCATGGCCCTTCCTGCCATGCTCGCCTCCAGCCAATCTGCCAACTCACTAACCGCCAGCCACTGCACCCTTCAACCAATCCACTTGCACACTCCTTATTGGGACATTTCAGGATGGTTTGAGACTCATCAGAAAAGTTCCAGTCATTCAGTGTCTGACCCCAGACTGGGCACTGTGAGTCATGAACAGACCATGCACTCCCCACCACATCACCTAACCCTGCGCTGAGGGAGTCATACGCAGAACCCCTTTCTCCCACACCGTGCTGGAGGGAAGGGAGGGTGGTTCAAGAGACCCTCAGTCTTCTGGGTTATCAGTTTAACACATTTCACCAGCATTGTATTGCATGTGGTGTTTTGTGGGGAGTGGAAGAAGTGACCTGCTTACTCCCCTACCTCCTGCACTATTTGGACCCACACGGCAATGTCCCTCCATTGGTGGCAGAGGAGAGATTTCCTTATTGTTAACCTCTTGCATGGTCTGTGTACCTTGCCTGCCTGACTTCCATGTGATTCACAGGAGGATGTAATATACCTTATGGTCTCACTATTACAAAAACGTGAGGAGACAGTGCCCATATTTTCTCCTGCACAGAGATCTGTTTGGCACAAGGGGTGGGGATAGCAATCAAAGAGCAGCTCTCGCATTCCCAAGATCCATCTGCTCCAACCCTGATGTAAAGGGCTGCACTAGCTCATGCCAAGGGATCACATGTCGGTTAAGTATTGGCAGAGCAGAAGTACACTCCACCCTGTCATTGACATACCCCCAACACCAGGCATTTAGCATAGGAACTAGCTACACCAGGTGTCAGAGTAGCAGCCGTGTTAGTCTGTATTCGCAAAAAGAAAAGGAGTACTTGTGGCACCTTGCTGATGCATCCGATGAAGTGAGCTGTAGCTCACGAAAGCTTATGCTCAAATAAATTGGTTAGTCTCTAAGGTGCCACAAGTACTCCTTTTCTTCTTTCTACACCAGGTGAGAGGTCTACATTGGGGAATTCTCAGATGGCCAGTTAGGGTCTGATTCCAGTCATTTAACATCACCTAAGTGGTGCAAAATCTGACCCAGTATGGTACATCCCTCACCTTAGTGCTGACCATTCTCCCTCCTCAAAGCAGGTGAGGAACAGAGAGAGCTGCCTCCAGGCCAGGAGGGATATGCTCCTGCTATGTTAGAACCTTCTCACAGTGCCCAATCTCTTCAGCAACAAGAAAGGTAAAAGAGTAACGGATATATACCAGATAGACAAGAGGAAGATACAGTAAACAGCAGCCAGTTTTAAAATGGCTACTTTGTGGCTACAAGTATTTAGACTTGCCAAATTTAAATGGGCTGCCCTAGAAAGTCTTACTAAGAAAAAGATCCGAAAGAGGGTGGCCCTGGACTGGGGAAAGTTAACAAGGACCAGGAAGTCACCAAGAAATGTGCTGCTTCTGTATTTACCCATATCACAAGCATCATGTTCCCCCCTTCCCCCCCGCCCATTTAAAGGTGATTGTTGTGAATCCTTCCCAGAAGCTCTATCTGGAGAAAGCTCATCCCAGCAACTCCCACCCACAGGAATAATCTATCACCCAAAGACACCTGTTAAATGGATATACTGTCTCCACATTAGAAAAGTGGTGGAGTCTCATCCTGTCAGAAAAATAGATACTTTGCATGACTATTGCCACATCCCTCTAAGAATTTCCTTTACAAGCAATACATCCACCACCACACCCATAGCAGGCAGGAAGATACCACAGTGATGGGCATGTAGACCTGATTAGAGAGAATTATCTCTCTTGTACAGGTGAAGAAACCAAGGCACAAAGAGGTGCCATGATTGTGCAGGGCCTAAACTAGAACTCACTTCTGTCTTCCACTGCTTCATCCTCCCTCTCTTAAATGGGCCACGACTGCTAAGGACAGTTTTTGTTCAACTCGATTGGTCCTCTGAATAGGTTTAAACCATACAATATTTAAGTGACAACAATTAAATCTCTACTTATGATCTTAAATAATCTCATGCACCTGTCACTCTCTCCCTCCCTTTCTGTTAATCTCCCCTCACACCTACCCTTTTCATTTTTTGCCCCTTGCTCTGTCACTTTCTCCTCCTCCCGCCATTCTTCCCCTCTTCTACAGGTCTCCTATTTGCCTCGGATGTGCGTACAGTACTCCTCTCCACATCAGCCCAGCTCTGATGAGGAGGATATGGAGAGGCAGAGCCCTCCTTTGGAGGTATCAGATGGGGAGACTGATGGTGTGGACCCACGTCCTGGAATTATACATGGAGAGCCAGGTCAGTAAACCCAGAGAGGCTGCATTGAGCCACAAGAGTGCAGACTGTTGGTATGATGTTGACGGATGGTACTGAAGAATTAACTATGTTTGCCCCTTCACCCAACCTCTAGAAGCTTCAGTTTCCTCTGGCTCCTCACCCACTTTCTTATCTTCTGAAACCTTTGTGGCTCCATCCCCATCTCTCTCTCTCTCTGATCTTACCTCTCCTTGTATACCCTTCTTTTCTGCTCTGCTGATTCTGGCCTCATTTCAGTCACCCCTTGGTCCTTTCCTCTGCCAGAAGTTGATCTGCTGCCTCTGCTTTCTGGAACAGTTGACCTGCCTCCACCCCTCTGACTCCCCATCCCTTTCTAAAAAGCACTCAGAACCCATCCCTTATATGCAGTCTATAAATAGAGTGTGTTGGCTAGTTACCCACACTTGATTCATATCGCCAACCCTTCACATCTCTCACAGGGCCTGATCCTAACCCCACTGAAATTAATGGGAGTCTTTCCACTGACTTTAGTGAACTTTGGATCAGGGCCCTAGGCCCCTGCCCCTACCTATTCTAACTTTTTATTGTTGTAATAAATACCTAACATTAATATAGAGCTTTGTATGTTGAAAGTAATGCACTGGTTTTAATCCGCAAAACACCTCTGGAAAGTAGATATTATCCCCATTTTATAGATGGGAAGACTGAGGCAGTGAGCTTAAGGGTCTGATTTTCAGAAGTGCTGAGCGCTTACAACTTCACTTGAAGTTGATAGGAACTGTAGATGCTCAACTCCTCTGAAAAAAACCAGATAACTCACTTGAGTTGCCCAAAACCACAAAACAAACCGGTGTCAGGGCTGGGGCTAGATCTCAGGAGTTACTAGCTCTTATACCTGTGCTCAGTGCACCAGGCCACACTACATCCTTGCATCATCTATCTCTATAACTGCTGTACATTGAAGAATTTCTGTGAATAGCCTGTTAGCAAAAACAACAATATGAACTGTGCAAGTTTCCTCATTCCATGCTACACACTTGAAACCATGAAGCTGTCTCACTACTGCCTTCTCTCTCTGACCCTCACACAGGCAGCAAGAAGAAAATCCGTCTGTATCAGTTCCTTCTGGACCTTCTTCGAAGTGGAGAGATGAAGGACAGCATCTGGTGGGTAGACAAGGAAAAAGGCACTTTTCAGTTCTCCTCCAAACACAAAGAGGCACTGGCACACCGCTGGGGGATCCAGAAGGGCAACCGCAAGAAAATGACCTACCAGAAGATGGCACGGGCACTGAGAAACTACGGCAAGACGGGGGAAGTCAAGAAGGTCAAGAAGAAGCTGACCTACCAGTTTAGTGGAGAGGTAATGGGAAGGGGAAGCACTGATAGGAAGCATTATCCTCACTGAGCACAGGCCTTGGGACCCTGAGCAAGCCAAAAAATGAAGACCTCCTGGCTGGATATTGGCAGAGGAGACGGACGCATCTTTCTCTTTGCTTCATGTGCCCACTTCTCTACCTTGTCAGGGCTTTTAACGTCCGATATTTCTGGTACGAATTCCCTTCTTCAGCACTTGAGAATCCTACAGATAAGAGAATTCTGCTTCCATCCAACAAGCTGGACAGAGTTGGGAAATTTTAAAAGTGTATAAATATATTATTGTCAGAAAATATTTGTTTGATTGTGTTGTAATTAATGGATATAGCTGATGAAGTTTTGCCCTTCAAAGGCAGTGCTGTGTCATCTTCAGTGACACTGCATTAGCTTACAGCTTTTAAACTAGCATTAATACAGGCTCTGCCGCAGCTCTCAACAGCTAGAGAGAAGTTTGCAGATCTTGGAAAGATACCTGTTCTGTTTAATAACAGTAATAACATGTATATATTTAATAAAATTTGATATAATGAAGTCTTGGTGTTTGCAATGACAGATGGCTGCTTCACAAACTAGTTTCACTTGCATTTACACAGTATCAACTCAAGTATGGTAACTGGGTATAGAGCAGAACAGGTTCATGTCTCCATGGTCTTCTTGTTTCCCTGGAAATGTTGGAAGCATTCTCAGACTATGAAACAAAAGTGAGTGGGGATCACAGTATAGGAGGTTGTAAAATCCTAAAAGTCACTAGGAATCTGAAAAATGCACACACTAAAGTCTCAAATCACCACTGCCATGCATCCTGTATCATCATTTACACCTGTGCATATTAAATGCAAAGAGGGTACAACACACTACCAATTCCGAATTTTCCACTCACTTATACTGATGGTTGCAATTTACAGCCACACATTGCTTTGAACGTAATTGGCTTACATTAACCCATGTTGGGGTATGTCTACACCCCATGGTTTATCTGTACATGAAATATTACAGCAGCACAGCTGCAGCACTTCAGTGTAGACACTATCTACACTAATGGGAGCGGTTCTCCTGTTGGCATAGGTAATCCACCTCCCTGAGAGGCAGTAGCGGGGTTAGGTCGGCAGAGCTATGTCTTTCAGGGGCATGGATTTTTCACACCCCTGATAGATGTAGCTCTACCAAAGTTAAGTTTTCAGTGTAGACCAGCCCTTATTCCTCTTTCACTCATCCTCTTTCTTTTGCTCCTTCCTAGGCTATGTCTACACTACCACTTATGTCAGCAAAATGTGTGTCTCTCAGGGGTGTGAATATTCCACCACCCCTGAGCGACATAAGTTACGCCGGCATAAGAACTAACATTCACAGCTCTCCCACAGACATAGTTCATCCACCCCAACGAGTGGTGGTAGCTATGTCGACAGGAGAGCTCTCTCCTGTCTGCACAGAATGCCTACATGAGAGATCTTACAGCGGTGCAACTGCATCAGGATAGCTGTGCCGCTGTAAGTTCTCTAGTGTAGACATAGCCCTGTTTGTTACATCCACTGTTGCATTTTGTCTTAATTTAGATTGTCAGCTCTTTTGCATAGTGACTGTCCTTTTACTGTGTCTTTTACAGTGCTTAGCACAATCAGTTACAATCAGATCTTAACTGTGGCCTTTAGGCACAATTGTAAAGCAAATAATAAACTAATAACTCTGTACTGATATAAGTTACTTCACAGTGCAAAGTATTAACCAGCTTTACTGGATTCCATAAAAACAAAAACAAACAAACAAAACCAGCCAATTTTAGGAGAATGTTAAGACTTCATGGCTCTAGTTAAGCTCTCAAAAATTAGGAAATGTCACGGTTAAGATACCATGTGAACTTTTATTCCTTCGCCCCTCCCTCTCCCCCGCCCGTGTACATGTATTACAATAGTCTAGTTACGTGATCTCAGCCTACCAAATAATTTTTCTGCAGCCTGAAATATGAGGTATCTTGACAAATAGTCCATGAGTATTGTTCAAGATGCATAGTATATATTCACAGCTTATAATATGCACCTTGCATGATTGTAGGAAAAACTGTACAGTTGGAAGGTGTAACAAAGGTCTCTAAAACAGCTGGAAGAGAGATTACATACCATAATTCAGGAGAGCAGACCAGACTGAAAGCTGGAATTAAAGAGCCTGGTTCTTATTTAAGCATATTCAATAGTGACATAGGCTGTCAAACATGGTGATGAGGAAGACATGGGCAAATAAGAAACTTTAGTTTCTTAGAGCTTGATCCTGAGAGGTGCTGAGCACCCTCATGTCCCATTGAAGCCTGTGGGAGACGAGAGTGCTCAGCACCTGCAGGATTGAGTCTTTAAAGTTATATTCCACATTAGTCAATTTTGTCTGTAGTAACAGTCCCATTGGGGAAGTGAAGAGACTGATGTCATCACTGTGCAGTGGTAATTCCCTGGAACCAGACAGGAAGAAGCAGCTGCTTTAACAAAATGCACAAAGTGGTTTTTTCCAAGTATGTAACTTTTTCCAGTGTCTTGATTCAGGAACATGACAAATATATTTATTGATGCTAGAAATCTGAGAATTACAGCTAGCCAAGAGTTTCAGAACTTTATTGACAGCAGCAGTTGCTAACAGGGGGATTGTTTTTTCTTTTAATTTTCTAAAAAATCTTGAAGCCTGTCTTTAAATCAGTGCTCTTCAGAAATCTATTTGCTGTTAGTTGAGCATTTATATGCTCAGATGGTGTCATGTTATAGCAGAGATTGTAAAACTGTCCTAAGGGAAGCATTTTATAATTTTAGAAGCAACTTAGTGATCTGCTTTCTATATCGCACAACACTATCACCATTAAACTTAATTTGCCTCATTGTGGTAGGCTATATGGGCTGGTACCTCTATTGGTCCAGAGAAAGTTCTCAATGGGAGGCCGGAACAACTCCTACCAATGACTGTCTTCAGGATTTCTTCAGTGCTGATTTTGAAGTTGAGAGCTTCTTCCCTGGTCATGTCTTTTCTCTTTGGCACTGAGGGTGACTCAGCTCCAGGAACTGTCTAGGAGCATGACATTTGTCCCTCTCTTACCTGAGTTAAGAGGAAAGAAGAGAATTCCTCATGAAGATGTGAGTTATGTCCTCATCCCAAACACAGCTGGCAGAGCACAACTGTCCTAGAATAGCCTCACAGTCGCTGATATCAGAGCTTGGTAGACAAATATCATTTCCTCCTACAGGGAAACTATGATGATTCAAACAGAGCAAATCTGTGATAGACAATATGTGAGAATGGCTGGAAGATCTTAAATCAGGTATTTCAAGCTCACCAGGGAGTTCTCTCAGATATCAGAGTTCCCATTTGCTTTTCTGTTTCTCCAGGAAGTAGCAGAAAGAGAAAATAACAAACACTGAAATTCAACAAAATTCAAATTTAAAATGAAAAAACTCTGATGAGCAATTTGAGATCTGACAGCCAAAACTCTGAAGGAGGGGAGGCCTGAGCGCTTCCTTAAAAATATGACTTTCGAGCAGTTGCTTTGATCTCTAATATAAAGCTTCAATGCCTACCGTAGTTTTAGGTCCATGAAATATGGAGCTAGACTCTGCGTGGGGATCTCTGGAAACAATTTCATGGGGAACAAGAAATATTTATTGTTAAAACATTTTTTGCAAAGAATTCTGAATGTAATTTTAGCAAGTAGTTTAAAATAATGGTGTTAAGCTCCAAAGCCAAGATCTTTTTCTCTTCCTCAAATTAATGTTTTGAAATATTTTTAGAAACAATATTAAATCCCCATCTGTGTCGGGTTAGATTTGTCATCTGTAGCATAGGGGTTTGAATAGTCAGGTGCCCCAGCTGCCAAGGGAACCAAAAGACGTTTTTTCTCTGTAATAGTATCTGTTACATCTCATCCAGCTGAACTGTTCTAGATAGCTGTCTGTCTGATGAAGCTGAATTGCCTCCATCCCATCACACACTCAAACAGGAGCTGTTCTGCTATTTTAGAGAGAAAGTTTGAGCAAATATGTGACAGCTTCACTAGCTTCAAGGAGACTAAGATGAAGTAGAAAACAGTGACCTTCCCATCTTCTTTGGCTGAGTTTGGCTCAGTTACATGGGTGCTGAAGGAATTTAGTCTGGACAATAATCAGCAAAGTGAAACCATGATTAGTAAAACCTTGTAGGAATATCTGACAGCCACGGCTGATGGAAGTCATCAATGACTCCCTCAAGCAGAGTAGTCATTCAGTCTGCAGATATGCATATTCTAATCTGGTCTGTGTTCAAGAAACCCATTCTTCACTTTATCTGTCTTAATTACTGTCCAGTTCCTAATCAATCCTTTGAGAAATATTATTCAAAGAAAGTATTAGCGAGCTGACTCTAGCAATATCTATCGTCTTACAATGTTTTGACCCTTTCTGATGAAGCATCAGGCTAGGGAAAGGTGGAGAAACTGTGATGGTTGCATGAGGGACATTCCACTTATAGCCATAGATAGAGGTAGAGCATTTATGCTAGTACTGTGCAACCTGTGAGCCACCTTTTGACACCAACAGTCATGAGATGCTGCAGTTCTACCTCAGACTCAGCATAAGCAGGACTATGGGGGGACAGGAGAGTGAAGATGTGGAGTGGAGGAAATGAAGCAGGGAGGAGGTGAGAGAGAATGCAAGAAAAGGGTGTGTTATGGAGGCCAGCGCTATGCAAAGGATTAGGGGGTGGGGGGTTGTGGTGAAGAGGAATGAAGTCTCTGAGATTTAAGGATTCCATCTAAGCTCCTGTCTCAGCTCCCTGGGCAGCACTGCAGTAGGACTGAAACTGTGGTCTGAGAAGTCTTTCAAGCACTGATGTCTTGGTGCACAGGGACTGGACTCCCCACTCATACCAGAGTTTTGTCGGCAAAAGGCAGCTTGTGGTGGCAAAACAGTGGAGGTGTATATACTGCAATGCCACTTTTGGCGACAAAACTTCAGTTTTGGCCACAAAATGAAACCACCTTGACGAGAGACATAGGGCTTTTGCGCAAAAGGTTTGTGGACAAAGTGCCAGTGTAGATGCTACCATTCATTATGTCGACATAACTGGCCTCCCCCAGTATCCGACAATGCCTGCTGTGGCCACTCTGCTCACTGGTTTGAACTTGGCAGCCCTGCAGGCATGCACCCCTCTCCTTTCAAAGCTCCGGGAAGCTTTGACATTTCTCAATCTGGAGAGCTCACAGAGCTGCTGAGGAGGTTCTGGGAGAACTCAGGGAATCACAGAATCATAGGCAGACAGGCAGACTGGGCTGCTGCTGCTGAGGGGGCGACTGCTGTGCTGTGCAGAGCCAGGGACTGATGGAGTAGCAGTGTCCCCTTCCCCAGGATTGGTTGTTCAGGCTGCTGTCTGAACTTAAAGAGACAGCATGCCAACACACTCTCCCCCAACACACACACTTCCTTTCTCACATATACACTCCCCTCCCCCACAATCTTTCACACACTTCCCCAACACGCACTCTGTTCCTGTCACTCCCTACAACACGCACACACTCTCCCCCTCTTCTCCCACACATATATGTCAGTTGAAAAGCAGCTGACAATCTAGTAGGATGCCTAGGGAAAGATGGGATTGAGAAGCCTGCATCATGTGAGGCTGTACCTGCCCCATGAGTCATTACAAACCCTTCCCAAAGCACCCTATGGCCAGTTGCACAGTGGCATAGCTACCCACAGTGCACTGCTTTTTGTGTTGATACGAGAGCTGCTAGTATCCCTGGATGCCCTTTGCCGACACAAGGAGCATTGTGTGGACATGCAAAAGTGGTTTAATTAAAGCACTTTAATTACAGTGGCATAACTTTTGTCAACAAAACTCTGCAGCGTAGATAAGACCTTAATGCTGTTAGGGTGCCTTAACTTTACATTTCTATACCTTAGCATATTGGGGTTTCTTTTAAGTTTAACATTAACTCGATTTCCTGAGTTTGTAAGGCTTGTTTCCAGAATAATTACAGTACCTCTAAATTACTGATTATGAATTCTAAACCTTAACTGCTGTTTTGTTTTTTTAATCTGGGATTATAACCATGGGCGGCGGGTATCGTAGGCTGGGGGAGGCTGTGCCTCTGCAAACAGCCTGGCGTGCCCCACCCCCAGTCCCCCTCCTGCAGTTCCCGGCGCTCTGCCCTGGCCCAGGCTGGCTGGGATTGGGGCTGGCTGGTCTGCCTTCCGCAGGGACTCAAGGCGGCTGGGGCTGCACTGACTACCTGGCACTCGGATCACACTGCCCAGCCTCCCAGGCTCTGGGCTGGGGGCACTGCGGCGACGTTGCCTGGCCATCCAGGGAACCAGGGCTGGGAGCACTGAGGCTGCATCACCTGGCTGCCTGGCGTTGGGGCCAGGGGCAGTGGTGGGGGTGCTGAGGGCTGCGGAGGAGGAGGGAGGCAGAAGGAGCAGGGGACAGCGCCTCAGGCACAAGGGGAGGAGCCAGGGGCTAGCCTCCCCCAAACAGCCAGGTCACTGGCCACTCATGATTATAACAGAGAAAGTTAAACCAACTTTCTGTTTAAAGCCTGGCAGTTTTAAGTGCTCTAAAATCTGAATGGTTAACCAGATTGCCTGAAATTTGGTGTGCCTCATGGGGACATAGGGTATGGTCAGTGGCCCAAATCTGAGGCCATTTGACCAAGCATAGGCGCTGACTTTCTAATTTGCCAGGGGGTGCTTGACCCCCGCTCCACCCTAGGCCCTGTCGTCACCCCACCTCTTCCAACCCCTGCTCCACCCCCATCCTGCCTCTTCCCGCTCCCTCCTCCCCTGTGCCCCCTGCTCATTGCTGAACAGCTAATTGTGGCGGTCAGGAGGCGCTGCAGGGGGAGGTGGTGCAGCTGATTGGCGGGGCCGCCAGTGGGTGCTGAGCACCCACTATTGTTTTCCCCGTGGATGCTCCAGCCCCGGAGCACCCACAGAGGCGGTGCCTACATGACCAAGGGATTCTAGAGATACAGCCCCTGCTGGAGGTTGGGGGGTAACCCTTTTCTTAAAGTTGAAACATTCTGGCAATGTTCCCCCCCACACAGATATTGCTCTTCACACCAGGGTCTCAAATGCACCAGGGTTACCCCAACAGAGGGCATGGCCCCCACCAACCCTTTTGGGGGAAATATAATTAAAATATTTGTGACAGGTTTGGCCACAGAGACCCCCTTTGGATTGTCATCTGATATACTGAAATTACCTCTGAGCCCGTTTTCCACTGCCAGCTTGGGACTCCAGAACCCTGTCTTGTTGAGCTAGACATGCTAGTCTGCTGCAACACAGATCTAGGTCCGGTCCACACCCACAAAGCTGCAGACTTTAACCAAAAACTGCTCAGCAAGTCACCTATCTCCAGCACCCAGACACCCAGTTCCCAATGGGATCCAAACCCCAAATAAATCCATTTTAATCTGTATAAAGCTTATACAGGGTAAACTCATAAATTGTCTGCCCTCTATAACACTGATAGAGAGATATGCACAGCTGTTTGCTCCTGCAGGTATTAATCACTTACTTTGGGTTTACTAATAAACAAAAGTGATTTTATTGAGTACAAAAAGTAGAATTTAAGTGGTTTCAAGTAATAACAGACAGAACAAAGTAAGTTACAAAGCAAAATAAAACAAAACATGCAAGTCTAAGCATAATACATTAAGAAACTGAATACAGGTAAATCTCACCCTAAGAGATGTTCCAATAAACTTCTTTCACAAACTAGGCTCCTTCCTAGTCTGGGCCCAATCCTTTTCCGTGGTTTAGTTCTTGTTAGTTCCAGCTCACGTGGTAACTAGGGGATTTCTCATGACTGCAGCCCCCTTTCTTCTGTTCCACCCCCTTTTATAGCTTTGGCACAAGGCGGGAATCTTTTGTCTCTCTCGGTCCCCACCCCTTCTTCTAAATGAAAAAGCAACAGGTTTAAGATGGATTCCAGTACCAGGTGATATGGTCACATGTCCTGGGAGACCCCAAGCCTCCATTCTTTCCACCTGACTCACCCAAACACAGGAAAGCTGGCAAGTAAACAGAGCCATTTACAACCAATTGTTCTAGTTAATGGGAGCAATCAAGATCCGAAGCCTCCATTAATGGCCCACACTTTGCATAATTACAATAGGACCTCAGAGTTATACTTCATATTTCTAGATTTAGCTACAAGAATGATACATACATACAAATAGGATGAACACACTCAGTAGATTATAAGCTTTGTAATGATACCTTATAAGAGACCTTTTGCATGAAGCATATTCCAGTTACATTATATTCACACTCATTAGCATATTTCTATAAAACATATGGAGTGCAACATCACAATATTATTTGAAAAAGTTTACTTTTCCAGTTAGCCTAAGTATAGACAAGTCCTTCGTGAGCCTATGTCTACGCTACAGAGTTTTGTTGACAACAGTTATGCCGTTTTAATTAATTAAACTGTTGTTGCATGTCCACACTATGCTCCTTGTGTTGGTGGAGCGCATCCACACTAGCAGCTCTTGCATGAACACAGAGAGCAGTGCACTGTGGGTAGCTATCCCATTGTGCAGCTGGCCACAGGGTGCTTTGGGAAGGGTTTGCAATGCCTCCTGGGGCAGGTACAGCCTTGCATGATGCAGGTTTCTCAATCCCGTCGTTCCCTGGGCATCCCACTAGATTGTCAGCTGCTGTTCAACTGAAGTGTGTGTGGAGTGCGGGAGGAGACTGTGTGACAGGGAATGTGGGTGTGAGGGGAGACAGAGAGAGTGTGTGTTGGGGGAATGTGTGAGGGACTGTGTGTGAGAGAGAGACAGAGAGTGTGTGCTGTCGGAGTGTGTGTTGGGGGAGAGTGAGTGTATTGGCATGCTTTCTCTAAATTCAGACAGCCTCTGGAAGCAAGCAGTTCTGAGGCAGAGGGAGGGGGACACCGCCCCACATCAGCACCCACCGCACCCACCTCCCTCCCTGCTCTGCACAGCACAGCACAGCAGTCTCTCTCACACAGACACACACCCACCCCTGCCTGCCTGCCTCTGTGTTCATAGTTCAGGAGACAGCAACATTCCCCATTAATGATTTGCTCTTTGCTGCCTGAGGTCACCTGTCACAACTCCTTGGAGCTTTGAAAGGAGAGGGGCGCATGCTTGCAGGGCAGCTGAGTTCAAAACAGTGAGCAGGCCAGTCATAGCGGGCATTGTGGCATACTGCAGGAGGTCAGTTCTGCCGATATAATGAACGGCAGCATCTACACTGACGCTTCATCGCTTTAACTTTACCGCAAAAAGCCCTATGTCTCTTGTCAGAGTGGTTTTATTTTGAGGCCAGAACAGAAGAGTTTTGTCGCCTAAAGTGGCATTGCAGTGTGTACACCTCCACTGTTTTGACACCACAAGCTGCATTTTGCTGACAAAACTCTGCAGTGTAGACAAAGCCTTACAGCGCTGCAACGTCACAGCTGCACAGCCTCACTGCTTAGTGAAGATACTGCTCTATGCCAACAGGAGAGCTTCTCCCACCCGTGTAGTACCCCACCTCCTTGAGATGCAGTAGCAGTGTCGATGGGAGAAGTCCTCCCATCAACATAGTGCTGTCTACACCAGGAGTTAAGTCAGTATAACTGTATTATTCAGGAGTTGGATTTTCCACTAATTGTAGTATAGACATCCCCTGAGAGTTCAAATCTAACCCAGGGCAGAAATCTGAAGTAAACAAAGTCTTATCACGCACCTGGCTTGTCACCTTAGCAGTTATTGGAGCACTTGATGCCAAGGCTTGACGAATTTCTCTCTCTCAAATCTTGATGGCATGGATGCTAGATTCGTTGCGGCAATATTTACGCGCCATGTTGGAGACCGACGTACCATCTCTCAATAAGTCCAGCACAGCCAGTTTTTCCTCCAGCGTTGGAACAGATCGCTGTTTCTTTGGCTAAGCACCAGATGAAGTAGTTGGCTTGCGTTTAGGGGCCATGTTGTATGAAAAATAAGTATCTTTAAACACTAGAATCACACTCAGTGCGGTGAGATACTCACACTATGAGAGGCATGCAGGAACTGAGACCGCCTGAGGGAACAGCAGATTAACATCTCCCATCTCACGCTCACTCTGGGGCATACGCTCATTGAGTGGAATGGTGGGCAGAATCGCCCACACTATTTACAGGTATCTTGTTATTTTTCTTTTTTTTTGCCGAGCACATATAGTTGAATTTGCATAAGTTAAATGCGCGTATGATGCGACTCACCTGTAGTTCCCCCTCCTCTTCTGAGGCCACTTGTTGGTAACTTGTCACTGTAGAATCTATTAGCACATAGCCATGTAAGAAGTGTTACTCCTTGCTGTTTGCTGCCCCATGCTGCTGCATACGTGTCATAGGCAGCAGCTTACTAGAAGGCCACATGCTACCTTGGTTTTGTAGCCTGAGCTACACACTCTGCTGGGCCCCCTCACTACCACTACACACCACCTGCACCAGCCACTGCTTGAGCCAAGCTTCCCCAGCCATGCCTCAGGTCCACTCAGTCCACCCCTCCCTCACACAATCTGGTTAGCTCCCCCACCAGGATGATGTGTATCTTAACTATTCATTTTCTGGATTTCAAATGTGTACATTTGTGTTACCTTCATTCTCTGTTCCACTCCAAATCCCTGCTCACATGGGCTGCCTGAGCCTCTCTCCTTGCCCATCCTTGAGGGTCCCCCAGAACACACAGGAGGCAGGGAGAAGAGCTCAGGCCATTTACTCTTACACCCCTACTCATTTCTCCCCTCTCAGTGAGCATTTGCATGTGTAATTTATTTTCTTCTCAGGAATAGTTTGTGCCCTCAGTGTTCTGATGTACTCAGATTACTTTTCTCAAAAAACCTTGACTGACAGGCAGATTTCTCTTAAATGTTTAACAATTCATCCTCTGCTTTCTGCCCAGGATGGGTTTCAAACTTTTAAGTTTCTGGAATCTGTGAACTTAATGAAATGCTTCCTTCCCCAACCCTGGGGGTGAGGTGGGAGGTGCTGTATCTCAGGAGCTCCTTGCTCAAATGACCCCACATTTGGATCATTCACTAACCCTATCTGGGGTGTAGCAAACTTCAAGACAATCCATGTGCACATGGATTTTAGAGTACTAAAAAAAATGGTTCTTTTAATGGGAAGGGCTGGAGCAGAGCTGAGCCTGGCACTTCATTATAATATTGTATGAAATAAGAGGAGAGTAGATGGGAGGAGCTTAACATGTACATTAGCAGCCTAGCAGGCTCACAGAGGCATTAATGGTCAATTCAACTTAATGAGATGTTTCAGATGAAAGAAAATATCCAATAGAAATGAATACAGCCTGAAACAATAGCTCTGAGACTTGTGAACTGCTCCATTCATGTCAGTGGGCATTCCCCTCCCTAGTGCTGGAGTTTCTGATATGTCAAGTTCAGCAAAACACAAGCTTCTGAAAACCAAGAAATACAGAGTTAAGGTAAACACCCAGAAAACCTTAAATCTGTCCTCTGATGTCTTAAAACATCTATAACACACACACTCCCCTTTTCACTTTATCGGACCGGCACTACCTGAACTTGCCCTACGCTCAAACACTGTGCCTACTCCCGCAACTAATACAACAGTTGTAAAATGTAACAACCAGTTCATATCCTTTTACAACCCCTTTACACAGGATACTACCTAAATCTACCCTTTCCCTTCCTCATCATGAAATCAACAGACTGCTCTCATAACCCACCTCACTACTCTCAACATCCATGGAAAGAAGACCTGTGCCCTGCTGCTCACATACAACCTACAAGATTCTGTACTGAAATGATGCAGGCCGGAACCCCAAGGTACACATGCACCTCTTTCCTTTGGTAACATACATTGTGTGTGAGGGGTGGGGACTCAGACCCACATCTCCTCATATGACAATCACAGCTCTTCCAAGATGCTCCAATTTATTCCTCCACCATTCGGTATTGCTACACCCAAAATAGTGAATGCAGCAGAAACGTATGCAGATAATACCCAGTGGCTATTACCAGCTCCAGCGTGGCAGAAATAAGGTTGCATGGGCATCTACCATAACTACAAGTACCCCTGTTCTTTTTTCTGTATTTCCTGGTTTTTAAGAAGTTTGAGTTTTGAAGAACTCAATGTTCTGGAAGGGCACAGGCTATGATCGGGCAACCTTAACTCTGAGTTAAAGTTTTTTTGCCATTTAATTATAAAATAATAAAAACAATAGAGAAGGTAGTCTTATTTATTTTTTTTAAATAATGTAAGACCAAAAGGATTCCCAATTAAATGAAAAGCAATACATTTAAAAAGAATAAAGGAAATATTTGTTTAGATAACATATTTAACCTGTGTAACTCATTTTCATACGATACCACTGGGTACAAGCGTTTGGCAGGATTCAAAAATGGCTTAGCTATTTTTATGGATATAAGAATATCATCTGCATTTAAACTAAACTAGTTAGGATACAACTACACAAGCTACACACACCACACACAATTACAAGACCATGATTAAGATTGCAAAGTCAAGCACTTAAAAAGGTAGGAAATGTCAGAATTAAAGTTGTCTGTGCAACCTTATCTTGGCCCCCTTGTGCATTATGATATGTGTATCTTTAATTTCCTAATCACATGCTATTTTTTCCCACAGGACTTCTGCCTCATTCAGTGCACGGAATGAATGGTGCACACTCAATGAGCAGCTATTCAATATTTTGTTTTCTCCACGTTGTTCAATGTGCGGTCCCATACCTTATTTACCGTAGACTATTCAGTCCCAACTCTGAAGATAGAATTATTAATTTCCTCAATGGCTTTTGTATGGTGCTGATCACTACAGTGTCTGAGTGCTTCACAAACATTCATGAATTTTCACAACGTACCTGTGAGATGAGGGGGTGTTATTATTCCCATTTTACAGATGGGGAACTGAGGCACAGACAGATTGAAGTCAAAAGTATCCACTAATTTGGGGTCTGCAGTTTGAGAGGCCAAAGACCAAGTTTTTCAGAATATTTAACATTATATAGAAATTTGTGTGTTCAAAACACAGTTCCAAATGACTTCAGTTGCAGCTGTGAGTGCTTAGCATTGCAAATCAGACTCCGGGGTCTCAAGTCAGGCACTTACAAAATGAGGAACGCACCATTCGTAACCACCTGTGAAAGATCTGATTCAAGTGACTTGCCTAGTATCACATATGAACTCTGTAATGGGGATATAGAGTCCAGTTCTCCAGGTCAGCATTCAACTGCCTTAAACATGTGACCATACTTTCTCATAGTGGAATCCTATTCATAATGCATATGCAGAAGCGGAACCAAATTAAGGTTGCAAAGACAACCTTAATTCTGGCATTTCCTAACTTCTGAGTGTTTGACTTTGCAACCTTAATAGTTTTGTGCATTTAATTTCCTAAGATTTTTAAAAAGCAAATAGAAAAAAACCCCAGCAATTCCATCATATTGACACCCACATGGGTCATCTGCAAGACTGGAACCTTTAGATTCATGGCCCATACTTAGAGCCCTGCAAATCGGCAGGTATCCGCTTTATATCCATGGACCATTTTTGCGGATAGCATCGCAGATGCGGATAAGGATTTTGTATTCGTGCAGAGCTCTGACAGTGAGAGCTGGGCAGCAGCTGTGAGAAACCACGGCCCAGACCCTCCACCTGCCCTGGGCGGGTGGCCTGGGGGACAGGGACACAGGCTGGGGGGCTGCTCAGGCCCCCCACCGAGGGCAGGTGGAGGGTCTGCCACGCAGCTGCCCACAGCTGCCCACCCGGCTCTTACTGTGGCTGGGCTGAGTCCAAGCTGCCCCACCCACTGACCGGAGCCAGGTTAGGGAGAGCCATGCTGTGGGGAGCATGGGTCCCTCCACCTGCCCTGGTCAGGGGACCTGGGGGGCAGGGACACAGACTGGGGGGCTGCTCGGGCCCCTGACCCAGAGCAGGTGGAGGGTCCGCCATGGCTCCCCACAGCTGCCCGCCTGGCTCTTACCATGCCCAGGCTGCGGCTCTAAGCCCCCCTCTCCCCATCCCGGCAAGACCCGGAGAGCCACGCTGGCAGCTGTGGGGGGCCTGGGTCCCTCTACTTGCCCTGGGTGCGGGGCCTGAGCAGCCCCCAGCCTGTGTCCCTGCCCCCCGGGCCACCCGCCTGGGGCAGGTGGAGGGACCTAGGCTCCCCACAGCTGCCAGCGTGGCTCTCCCCAACCCGGTTCCGTCCGGGGCGGGCGGGGCACTCGGAGCCACAGCCCGGCCACGGTAAGACCCGGGCAGGCAGTTGTGGGGAGCCGCAGCGGACCCTCTACTTGCCCAGACAGCCCCTGGGCAGCTCCACAAGTCACCGCCCTCGCTCCCCAGCCAGGCCAGTGTGGAGTCCAGCAGCCCCCGGCCATGTCACCACCCCCCTTAGGCTCCCCGCCTGGCCAAGGGCAGGTGGAGGGTCCGCATCTCTGCACGGGCTTCCTACTACTGCCTGTGCAGCTCTCCCCAACTGGGCTCCAGCAAGGGGATGCCTCGGAGCCTCAGCCCAGCCACGGTAAGTAAATCTGCAGACAATGTTTGCAGATCACGGATTTTTGTATCCGCACGGGGCTCTACACATGTTTTTGCCACTTGAGCTAATGAATGAGCAATGTGGACACGCACTAGAGGGACATGGGACACACGCTTTGCCAGTGGATTTCACAGGTATTTGCTGACGGCACAGGAATAGTAAGACTCAGGAATCCTGGGCTCCATTCCAGGTGTTCTCTAGTGGGCCTAGACTCTTTTGTCCATTGCTCCCAAGCATGACTGCTTCTGCCCCATCCCCTCCAACCTGTCCCTGGTCCAGTCTTGTCTCTTCCCCAACTCAGGCTCTTTGTCCAAATTCCATTCTCTTTGCCTACCAAGTCCCACTCTCCACTGCTTAGGCTTCTCATGCCAGTCCCAATCTTCTTGCCCAGCAAGTCCTAATCTCTACCCCCCAACTCTGAGTTTCCTTGTCCAGCCATTCCCAGTTCCCCCACTTCAACCCCCCAGCTATTTGAACCCAGTGTCATTGTCCAAGTGGTCCCTGTTACTCCCCTCCCAGCTTCTCATCCAATCTCTCTCCCCCCACTACCCTGGCTTCCTGTGGCCCCCATCCCCTCTGCCTCCCAGTCCCAATCTCCCTCCCCAGGATTCCTGTCCAATCTTAGTATCATTGTCTCCCACCTTCTTGTCCAGTCCCTTTGCCCAGCCACTCCCTGTTGTACCCACCCCCCTGCACCCTAACTTCTTGTAAAATTTCACTTCCCTCCTCTTACCTCACTAATTCTTAGTACCAGACTCCATGCCCAGCCAGCTCCAGATTCCCCACTACTCCAGCTCCCAGTCCCAGATTTCCACCCGTTACACACACACACAAGCTGCCAGCCCCTCTCCTCACCTCCCTCCCAGGCTCCTTGTCCAGATCTACTCCCTCTTTCCCATGAAGGTCCAATTCTGCCCACTTTGCATTTGATTCAGACAGCTTTTTCCTATATGCTGTTTGGGTCCAGTAGGGAGGTCACGGAGCATAGGGCCCTCAGCTCAGTTGCCTAGATCTAAATCCAGACCCAGGCCCAGCCAACTGCTGCAATTACAGGAAAAGTCCTGTTTAGTCCTGGGATGGAGCATGCACACAGCAGAAAGAAGCAAAATTGCCTGAAGATTCTAACACCTAAGAAGTCTCTACTGAGCAGGTTCAAACTGCGAATTTTCTAAAGCTTATAACTCAGCCAAATTAGAGCATTTTTTCACAAGGATGACAAAAGGCCCATCCCTGACAAAAAGACCTTTTCCCTGCCAAATTTCAAGTCCCTGATCTAAAGATGGGGGTCATTAGATATTTTTCAAAGGAAAAGTTGCCAGAATTCTTTTAACGTGGGAAAAATGTCTTTTTTCCCTAGCCTTGTTCTTAGAAATGGCAAAATGCTTGTAATTGAAATTTTCTGCAAAATAAATAAATAAACAAATAATCAATCAATCAGCCTGAGGCAGACACCTGGCATGGTAAATTTCAGCCAAGATATTTAGACTGCCAAAGTTGTAAGCAACTGAAAACAGGGTCTTATAATGGGAAGTGTTGGGCAACCGTAATAGGCCATATCACCAGCTCTGCCTTTAAATAATAAATTATTAGGTTTAATGGCATCAACGAAGCACTAGCTGTATGTGGTCAGGAAAAGACATCACATGGCCATTGCAAAATTTCTATTCATTTAACAAAAACAACACACACTTTCCTCTGAAGTAGCTGGTGCTGTCCACCAGAGTTCTGGACTAGATAGACCACTAATCTCTCCTGCTCAACAATTTCTCAGAGTGACAAGAGATACCTTACCTTTACCACTCAGTCATTGCTCTGGCAACATTCCAATAAAATTCATTATATTTTGCCTCCCTAAATCCTTGCTTTAGTTTCATATAACCTTAGGTTTTTTGTTGTTTTGTTTCCTAAAATGTTGTCTAGTGCTGCAGTGCACTGTTAAATTGTTGTTGCAATTCACTTCAGAAATGGCTGTATTTCCATGACATGTGAAGTGATTACTATCATACCTCTAGTTTGCAAAGAACTTTTGGTATTAAAGGTGCTTTATAAATAAATATAATGCAATGTAGAATGGCCCAGAAAAACGTATATTTATTGTAATTACAATGCTGCCATCTAGTAGCCCGCAGAGTAATAGCAGGGAAAACCTTTAACTTTCAGTACCAACATATTTTTCCTTTGAACAGCTTCATATTTCACAGTAAATATGTATTTAAGATAAAAAAAAATTGAGAAGCTGGAAATGTGGAATGGGATTGTTTCCATTTACCAAGTCTAGTCATTGTTCTCATGACTAGTTTACAGCAAGGAGGAGTGAACTGATTTCTTCCCAATTACAAACTTGATTCTAAATCCAGGAGTTGGGGGGGAGGGGGCGGGTGGGCTGGAGAAAACAGCCAACACAGGTCCTGATTCAGCAAGGTACTTAAGTGTGTCTAATTTTAAGCACATGAACAGTCACACTGAAGTCCATATGTAAAGTTAGGCAAGTGTTTAAATACTTAAGACATTAAATGGCTTATAAAATTCAACTCTATAATTAGATGAAAGGAATAGATTAAATGAAGCCTTGAATAAAGGCAGCCCCAGGGAATAAGACTGTAGACTAAATAATGGATTGTTATTGAAACAGGAGAAAGTTTATAATGATCAGTGAAGTAATGGAAAAGGTGAGAGTCTCCACAACACTGAAAGTCTTCAACCCCGAACTTGGTATGCATGTTATATAGATAAGCAAAAGGAAGGGGATAGTGAATAGATGTCCTAGTATAGCCCAATAATTCTACTTCTGAGACCCCACCAGGCAGCTCTGAGATAAGCATCTGCACATTCCTGCTCCTAGCTTTGTTCTCTGCATTGCTTCATGAAAAGACAGTTATTTTTTCCGTAACTGGTGCTCTTCCAGATGTGTTGCTCATGTCTATTCCACAATAGGTGTGCGTGCTCATCACGTGCATTGGTGCCGGAAGTTTTTCCCCTAGCAGTACCCGTAGGGGGAGCACCCCAGCAACCCCTGGAGTGGCACCTCCATGGCGCGGTATAAGGGAAGCTGCGCGCTCCCCCCACCCTCAGTTCCTTCTTGCCAGACAACTCCGACAGAGGGGAAGGACGGTGGGATGTGGAATAGACATGAGCAACACATCTCGAAGAACACCAGTTATGGAAAGGGTAACTGTCTTTTCTTTGAGTGATTGCTCATGTGTATTACACAATAGATGATTCCAAGCTATATCTGTTGGAGTTGGGAGGAGTTCACAGATCTCCAGGATGGAGTACGGCCCTGCTGAATCCGGTGTCATCCCTGGTTTGGGAGAAAAATCGCATAGTGCGAGGTAAATGTGTGAACCGAAGACCAAGTGGTGGCCCTACAAATATCCTGGAAAGGGACGTGAGCCACAAAGGCAGCCAACGAAGCCTGGGCCCAAGTCGAGTGTTCCCTTACGATTGGTGGTGGGGGAACACCCGCCAGATCATAACAGGTGCGAATGCACGAGGTGATCAAGTGGGAGAGGCACTGGGTGGAAATCGACCGACCCCGCATGCGTTCAGCTGAGGCAACAAACAGTTGAGAGGACTTCCTGAATGGCTTCCAGGTAGAAGGCCAGCGACCTACACATGTCGAGCGTGTAGAGGCGGCATTCCTCACTGGGCTCGTGCAGCTTGGGGCAGAGGACAGGCAGGAAAATGTCCTGGCCCAAGTGATGGACAGAGACCACCTTAGGGAGGAACGCGGGGTGTGGGCGGATCTGAACCTTATCCTTATGAAAAACCGTATACGGGGGTTCGGAGGTCAGGGCCCTGAGCTCCGAGACCCGCCTGGCCGACGTATAGCAACCAGAAAGGCCACCTTCCACAAGAGGTGAGACCAGGAGAACGTGGCCAGAGGTTCAAACGGGGGCCCCATGAGACGGGATAACACCAAGTTCAGGGGGCCTAGCATACGGAAAAAGACGGTCCAATCCAGTGATGAGCTGCCAGAAGATGAAGAACCGGTTCCTTTAGTTGCTCCGTGCCTTCGGCGGCAATTTGGCAGCATGTCCTTCACTTGCTCCGGGTCTTCGGCGGCACTGAAGCACCCGACGCCGAAGTGCCACCAAAGACCCGGAGCAAGTGAAGGATGTGCCGCTGAATTGCCACCGAAGGCACGGAGTGACTAAAGGGCCGGCCGCCAAAGTGCCGCCGAAGGCCTGCCGTGCTGCCGGATGAGTAAAAATTCTTCAGGGGAGCCTCCCCAGCCGAGAGCTCACGCGGGACAGACAGGACGGGAGCTCAGGCGGGACAGCCACCCCTTTAACAACCGGTTCTAAACCGACTTCAAAATTTAACAACCAGTTCACGCGAACCAGTGCGAACCAGCTCCAGCTCACCACTGGTCCAATCCCTTCAGGAATCGTCCAGTCATAGCATGGGAGAACACAGTGTGTCCCTGCACCAACGGATGGAAGGCCGATATGGCCACCAGGTGCACCCTGACCGACGAGGGCACCAGGCCCTGGGCTCTAAGGTGAAGGAGGTAGTCCAGGATAAGCTGGATTGGGGCAGCCACCGGGGAAACACCCTGCTTGGCGGCCCCTCTGGAGAACTGGGACCACTTCGCCAAGTAGGCACGGCGAGTGGAGGGCTGCCTACTTTCCAGAAGGACATGCTGGACCCCCTCCTAACATGTCCGCTCCTCCCTGCCTTGCCATTGAGCTGCCACACTGTGAGGTGGAGAGCCACTAGGTTGGAATGGAAGAGGCGGCCCTGGTCCTGGGAGAGCAGGTCTGGGTGGAGCGGCAACGGCTGCGGCGGAGCCACTGCCAGGCCCATGAGGGTCCCGTACCAGTGCTGCCGGGGCCATGACGGGGCAATCAGGAGAACCCGTGCCTTGTTCATTTTTACTTTCTCCAGGACCCTGCTGATGAGAGGGAATGGGGAGAAGGCATAGAGAAACTGGTCCGACCAGGACAGGAGGAAGACATCGGAGATAGCGCCCTTTTCCAGACCCCCCCCTCCCCCGAGCAGAACCAGGGACAGTGCCGGTTCTGTCTCGTTGTGAACAGGTCCACCTGGGGAGTTCCCCACACTCAGAAGAGCTGATGAGCCACTTCCGGGTGGAGAGACCACTCGTGCTGGGAAAAGTCCCTGCTCAAGTGATCTGCCCACGTGTTGCGGGCACTCAGCAGGTGGAAGACCCTCAGAGAGATGTCGTGGGCTACGCAGAAGTCCCACAATCTGAGGCCTTTGCGGTAGAGGGCGGAGGATCAGGTCCCGCCTTGCCTGTTGATATAGAACATCAAGGTCATATTGTCCGTGAGGACCCTGACCACCTTGCCCTGTAAGTGCGAGCGGAAGGCCACGCATGCCAGATGCACCTCCCTGAGTTCCTTGACATTTATGTGTAGGGATAGCTCTGGGGCCGACCACAGCCCGTGGGTCTGAATGGTCCCCACATGGGTCCCCCCAACCCAGGTCTGATGCATCAGACACCAGCTGCAATGACGAGGCCCTGTCTCGGAAAGGGACCCCTTGGAGCATGTTGTTCGGGGTGGACCACCACCGAAGGGAGGCGATCACCGGGTTGGGCACGGTGAGGACCTTGTCCATCCTGTCCCGGGCCTGGGAGAACTCCAAGGCCAGCCAAAGCTGGAGGAGCCTCATTTGGAGCCTGGCGTGGTGGACCACATATGTGCACGCCGACATGTGACCCAGGAGCTGGAGGCATGCTTTGGCCGTTGTCACAGTGAACTTTGCGACCGTGTTGATGAGCCCCTTTAGGATCTCGAATCTGTCCAGTCGGAGGGAGGCCATGGCCAACGAGGCATCCAGGAACGCCCCGATAAACTCTATGCAATGGACTGGGACTAATGTGGACTTGGTGTCATTTACTAACAGGCCCAAGGCAGCACATGTGGACAGTAGAAGCATCACATGATCCTGCACCTGCGACCTGGAGCTGCCCTTGACCATCCAATCGACCAGGTAAGGAAAGATCTGGACCCGCCGGCGCCTGAAGTAGGCAACTATCACCGACATACATTTTGTGAACACCCTTGGGGCAGTGGATAGGCCAAACAGGAGGACCGTAAATTGGTAGTGATTCTGTCCCACCAGGAAATGGAGGAAGTGTCTGTGCCCCTCAAATATGTGGATGTGGAAATATGCGTCCTGCAGATCCAGGATGGTGTACGAATCACCTGGATCCAGGGAGCGGATGATGGAGGCCAGGGAGACCATGTGGAACTTGAGTTTGACCATAAGCTGGTTCAGATTCCACAGGTCCAGGATGGGACTGAGTCCCACTTTGGCCTTCAGGATAAGGAAATAGCAGGAGTAGAACCCCTTGCCTCTGAACTCCCCGGGGACCATTTCCACTGCTCCCAGGTCTAGGAGCCGCCCGACCTCCTGGTCTAGCAGGGCTTCGTGTGAAGGATCTCCCAGAAGGAACGTTGGGCGAGGGCGAAGCAAACTGCAGTGTGTAGCCCTGGGAGACCGTGTTGAGGACCCAGCAGTCTGAGGTTAGTCGTGACCGCTATGGGAGGAAAGCTCACAACCAATTGCAGAAGGGAAGCTTTATTGAGGGGGGATCCCTTTTGGGACCTGTCAGGGTTCCCCCCGGTGTCCCATCAAAACCTCCTTTTCCCTGCCTGCTTGCCCTTGGAGGACCCAGGCTGCGGGGCAGGCCTTGACTGCCACTGAGGGCGCCTCTTATAGTCTCTCGACTTTTTATAGGCAGCCTCGTATTTAGGCTGGGCAGTCAGAGCAGGAGCCTGCTGCGGCTTAAACTTAGTTTTGGCAGGAGCTGGAACATAAAGACCCAGGGTCTGCAGGGTCGTGTGGGAGTCCTTCAAGCCATGCAGCTGTGTATCCGTTTGTTCCGCAAACGGAGCCTTGCTGTCAAACAGGAGATCCTGCATGACCGACTGTGCCTCACTGGACAGCCCAGACAGCAGGAGCCATGACGCCCTTCTCATGGACACTGCCGAGGCCATGGATCGAGCTGCCGTGTCCGCCGCATCTGACGCCACTTGCAGGGATGACCTGGTAGCAGCTGCACCCTCCTCCACCAGCACCTTGAACTCTTTCTTATTGCACTCCTGGAGGGAGTCCTCGAATTTGGACAGCGAACCCCACAAGTTGAATTCATATCTGCCCAGGAGAGCCTGGTGGTTTGCCACCCGCAACAGGAAACTTGAGAATGAATAAACCTTTCTGCCAAAAAAGAGTCCAGCCTCCTTGAGTCTTTATTTTTCAGAGTGGGGGCTGGTTGTCCCTGCCGCTCCCTGTGGTTGACTGAGTTGACCACCAGGGAGCTGGGCGACGGGTGGGTGTAGAGGTACTCTGTACCCACCAAAGGGCACAAAGTACTTGCATTCCTCCTTCTTCGAGATGGGGGCCAGAGAAGCTGGCGTTTGTCACAGGGCATTTGAAATCCTTGCCACCCCCTCATGGAGGGGCAAAACCGCCCTGCCTGGTGCCAAAGATGACAGTACATTGAACAGGGAGTCTGAGGGCTCCTCCAGTTCCTCTGCCTGGAGGTAAAGGCTCGATGCCACCCATTTTAAAAGTTCTTGTTGGGCCCCAAAGTCCGCCTGTGGGATGGAGGCTGCTATCGCCTCATCCAGGGAGAGCGAGGAAGGAGTACGGTGCTCTGGGTATCCGCCGGCACCAGAGGGTCCACCACCTGGTCTGTCTCCAGGCACAGTGCCGAGGATGTATGTCCCACCGACCCTCTCCTTAGGGGCCTGGAGAGAGAGGCCGATGGCGCCTCTGAGGCTCTGGCTACCGAGTGGGCCCCCATTGGGGGCTGCGTTGGAGGCCACAGTGCCCGCTGGTACCACTGTGCCAGCTACCGGGCCCGGTGCCACTGCACCTGCTGTGGCACCGAAGGCCCCGGCTGTTCGGCCTGCTGGCCTGGCCCATGGAAGGGCGACTACGAGCGGAGGCCAGGCTGACAAACGACCTGCCGCTATCACGGGACTGGGAGGAACAGTGGGGCCGGGAGCGGCATTGCCCAGGGGACCGCAATCTTGATGCGGAGGACCGGTACCGCCTGTAGCTACTGCTCCATGATCTGCTCCAACGGGCGGACCCGCGACGGCATGGTGCCGGCGATCTACGCCTCAGGCTGCAGAGACAGTGCCTTGGTGAAGACTTGGAGCAGGATTCCGAGCGGGAACAGTGACAATGTCCGTGCCACGACCAGCTGCGGTAACCCCAGTGAGACAAGGACCTCTGGCAACATCTGCCTCGGTCCTGTCAGTAATCGCTCCGTGGCATGGAGCGGTGCAGGGAGTCCCAGTCGGATGGCACCCAACCAGACAGTCTGGTGGGAGTCGAGGACGAACCACGTGGACTGCATCCCAAACGGTCGCTGGGCGGAGAACAGCATCGGGAACATTCCTGCGACCAAGACTGGTGCCACGCTGGGGACAACTGTGGAGAACCCAGCTGTGGCTTGCCTCTGGAGTGAGTGGGCCGACACCAGCAGCGCTCCTGATACAAGCATGGTCATGACATCTCTGGCTGCTTGCAGGGCCTCTGGCGTGGATGGCATCCAGACATCAGGGGAGGCCTGGTCCAACACGGCCGGGTTACTCTGCTCAACGTGAGTCGGAGGCCTTGAGACCAGAGGGGATTGAGGACTGCCCGACATGGGTCTAGTCTGTGCCCCTGGTTTACCTCAGTGCTGCTGCGAAGAAGGCACTTTCTTAGCCTTCTTATGCCCCATAGACGGGGAGCGGTGCCAACTAGTTGAAGGCACCGGGAGGTCGCCGTGCACCAATGCCGCGGTGCCTGGTGCCGACTCGGAGCAGCCCGCCAGAGCCGGGGTCAGCGCCGACTCCATGAGAATGGCCCGGAGCCTAATGTCTCTTTCTCTTAGTCCGAGGTTTAAATGACTTGCAAATTTTGCAACGATCACTGATATGGGTCTCACCCAAACAGTGTAGACAGTCTGCGTGTGGATCACTCCTTAGCATAGATCGCCTACAAGTGTCGCACGCCTTAAAAGCCGGGGCATGGGGCATGCCCCGGCCCGGGTACTCTAACTAAATGAACTAACTGTAACAGCTAACTAACTACAGGTATTAGCACTGAACGAACGAAAAGTTCTGGGGACGAGCTACAGCAAAGCTGGAGTAGCACAGTTCTGATGCACCTTCACCGGCAGCAAGAAGGAACTGAGGGTGGGAGGAGCACACAGCTCCCCTTATACCGTCCCATGGAGGCACCACTCCAGGGGTTGCTGGGGTGCTCCCCCTATGGATACTGCTAGGGGAAAAACTTCCAGAACTGGTGCACATGGCGAGCATACACACCTATTGTGGAATACACATGAGCAATCACTCGAAGAAGAATGTACAACTTTCTAATTAGAGAGACAAGGTGGGTGAGGGAATATATTTTATTGGACCACCTTTGGTTGGTGAGACAGACAAAGCTTATCTCTCTCACCAACTGAAGTTGGTCCAGTAAAAGATATTACCTCACCCACCTTGTCTCTCTAATATCCTTTGAGCAGCAAGGCTACAACATTGCATATAACTTTCTACTATAATACAGGGCAAGCATGCTCAATTTCTTATTTTATTTACTGGTTGCCCCTGTGCAGGTTAGCATGAACTGCCCTTAACTTGCCATAGGAAACAGTGACTCACATATAAGAAATGGGATATTAACCGCCCTTGGAATTTAATCTTATACTAGTGATTGAAGCACCTTTAAAGGGAAACATGGCTTGGCTCTTTCACAGGAATTGCTGTAGGGAAATAGATTTCAGAGTAGCAGCTGTGTTAGTCTGTATTCGTAAAAAGAAAAGGAGTACTAGTGGCACCTTAGAGAGTAACCAATTTATTTGAGCATAAGCTTTCGTGAGCTACAGCTCACTTCATCAGATGTATACCGTGGAAACTGCAGCAGACTTTATATACACACAGAGAATATGAAACAATACCTCCTCCCACCCCACTGTCCTGCTGGTAATAGCTTATCTAAAGTGATCATCACACTTTAGCTAAGTAAGATAAGCTATTACCAGCAGGACAGTGGGGTGGGAGGAGGTATTGTTTCATATTTTCTGTGTGTATATAAAGTCTGCTGCAGTTTCCACGGTATGCATCCGATGAAGAGAGCTGTATCTCACGAAAGCTCATGCTCAAATAAATTGGTTAGTCTCTAAGGTGCCACAAGTACTCCTTTTCTTTTTGCGAATACAGACTAACACGGCTGTTACTCTGAAACCTGTAATTCTTGTATCAGCCATGGGGTGGCAGACTTTTCCTCTGCCTGTCCAAATAGAGGTGTATTCATCATTTTAAAAGGGAGGCAGTGATCTCTAACATGTATGCCTTTATCAGACTTATACATGACAATTTTATGGATAAATCCCTGAGAATGAGCATTTAGCAAATGAGGATGTTTCAATTTCAAATGTCAAGCCTTTTAAGTGCTTTGGGATAGACTAAGATATGTGGTTGAGATTAGGTAAAAGGGGGCAAGTATATAAAATAATCAATAGTATGGAGAAGGTAAATTAGAAGTTTCTGTTCTCTGTGTCTCTTATCACAAGCGAAAGGGGACAGTCTATGAAATTAAAAGATGGAAAATTCAAAAACAATAAAAAGGAAATACTTTCAAACAATGTGTGATTACCACAGGAAATCATTGAGTTAAAGAACTTAACAAGATTCAGAAAGGGAATGGATACTTACATGGACAGCAAGAATATCCAGAGTTGTCATAATTAACAACATACATTTGGGAAAGAATATTAAACCTTGTGCTTCAGGGTGTAAGCCAGTCTATAATATTAAACACTAGGAAGAGACCCAATATAGAGGGCAGCTTATTCTTCTGCTACCTACTGCAGGGTTCTTAAACCTTGCTCTGAAACATCAGGTACTGATCACTGTCAGAGACAAGAATCTGGATTAGTGGGACATTGGGTCTGATCCAGTGTGGCAATTCCTAAATGTATACAAAAAGAAAAGGAGCACTTGTGGCACCTTAGAGACTAACAAATTTATTTGAGCTCATGAAAGCTTATGCTCAAATAAATTTGTTAGTCTCTAAGGTGCCACAAGTACTCCCTTTCTTTTTGCGGATACAGACTATCACGGCTGCTACTCTGAAACCTAAATTTATACATAAATACATTTCATCTCAATCTACATTTACAGATTTATTTTCATTTATATGGTTTTTAGTTGATGTTAATACAAGTGTAAGATTTTGTTGGTGGTAAACAAATCTGTATGGCTGAACAGGCTGTAAGGCCAAGATCTAGCAAAGCACTTAAACACATGATTAAGTGCTTTACTGGATCAAAGGCCTAAGTGCATCAATGAATACTCTTTCAATAAAACACTCTCAAAGAGAGAGGAAATGACCTTCATGGTGCAGAATACTTGATTTTGGAGGGTCTGATGGGGACCATGTGGAATTTACATACAGCCAATGTGGCTTTTAGTTGGCTAATTTTCCTTGTAAAAAACGATTGTTTCAGGAAACACCTGGATTGGTGTGGTGGTGACATCTGGGAGACACAGGGGCATACAACCTAATGGGTCCTGGTTCATTTCTGTGCTTTCTTTCAGAGGGGACTCTGATGACTTAAGTTAATGCCTCTTCCTATCACATGGGGAATTTAGTCAACTGGAGTTGGGTGAAATAAAATATTGACAGAATGCACAAATGGGAACAAAACCAGTTTCTGGCATTAGATCTGATCTCACTAAGTGAATTTATAGTCCCAAAACAGCTCAGGAAAGAAGACGGAAAAATCCTCTGCCCTATGACAGACATGAATGCTTAAATCATTAAGAAGAAGAAAAGTGATCAGGAATTCGATTGGCCACAATTGTTAGTTTTACTTTATTGAAAATGCAAGTAAATAAATGACAATGCTTGACACACCAAAGGGCAGTACCCAAGAGAAGTTTTCTGGGGAGGATCTGCATGAACTTCGACAGGGTTCAGCTGAATTTGAATGTTAGGATGCATCTTGCCCACATCTGGATCTTATTGAAATGGTACTCGAGTTAAAAAAAAAAAAGGATTTTCCAGCTTCCAACAGGTTTGTGTTACAGGGGTGAGGGAAAGTTGAAGTTAGTGTAGTGCTTGCCACTTTTGATTGTAAATGTCAGAAATCTGTAGGTCTCTGGAGAAATTTGTTTCTCCCTGAACAGCCATCCTCAGATCTAATGACGCTACATTTAATAAAGAAGAAATGAGAATGAAGTTCTTGTTTGAGGAGTTGTTCAAGACTGACACAATTATAACACTGACAAGGCCTGAAATAGGACAGATAATATAAATAGATGCACAGATAATTACAGAACTGGTATATGGAACTACTCAATGTCATATCTAGTTTAAATGACTGTTAGAAACATGGAGAATGTCAGATTTCTTGACATGGCACACATCCAACTGGGGACTAGAACATACGTGGGCAAAGAAAGATGTATGCATGTGATGTGGAGAAACAGAGAGAGGAGCATAATTCTGGGCACTGAGTTTGTAGCAGCTTCCCAACAAAACTGAAGTATCCATTCTTGGGTGGTTTGAACTGTCTGGCTCCAGGACTTGGCTATATTTATCCTGGCTGATATATTCTGTCAAATGTGCCCTGCTGTTGATAAGGTGCCGCTGGTGACAAGAGTGGGGGAATCAAAGGGGAGGAGCAGGATGGGGGCTTCCAGTCAGTGTTTTTTAAGGGGTCTCAAAAGCCCTGCAGTCTCATTCCAGTTCAGCTCAGACCCTGGCTTCGAGGCACCACTGGGAGCTTCAAGAAAGAAAAAAAATCAAGATGCCAGAGCCTGCAAAGAAAACAGGTAAGGACAACAACTGAGAGAGAGAGAGAGAGAGAGAGAGAGAGAGAAACACTGAACATAGCCTGGCTGAGAGTGTGACTGCCAAGCAGAGCAGCTGTCCCTATATCAGAGAAACGAGATGCCTTAGAAACAAAGTAGAGAAAAAAATAAATAAAAAAGTGATGATATTTTGTAAAAAGTTAATAAAAAAAAAAGAGATGGATTCAGAGAGCTCACAGGCAGAAGAGGGATAAGTTCACTCAGAAACTCCCATCCAAGTAATTAGCTCCAGAAGCTTTGGCTGAGGGGAAAGGACAAAAATTAAACTGTTCCATTCAAATTCCTTTTACTTTTCACTTCCTCTCCTAGGCACCGTCAGGGCAGTGAAAGCAGCTCATAGTCCTTCTCCTGGGTATTTTTCAGACAATAAGCAACAGCCTTTGATAGAATTTTTGGGCATAAAATCTCCAGCATAAAGACAAAGCTCATAGCAGCTGGTTCACATTTTGCTCTCTCTCAGACAGAGAGGCACACTATAGCTCTAGGGAAACAGGGAACTCTGAGAGGTTTATACATAGAATCACAGGGTTAGCAGGGACTGCAAGGGTAATCTAGTTTAACCCCCTGCCAAGATGCAGGATTTGCTGTGTAAACCATCCAAGACAGATAGCTATCCAGCCTCCTTTTGAAAACCTCCAGTGAAGGAGCTTCTGCAACCTCCCTAGGCAGTTCCCTTTCCTCTCCTCCCTGCTCCAGTGAGCCAGAAGATAACTTCTCCTCTCTTGAAATAGGTCAGAGCAGTCTACCAACATCAGGGAGGCAGTTTAGTACCCCTCTCCTGCTCCCACACCCGCAGAAAGGAAGCATGCAGAAGGAAATAGATTTAGAACATTCCTAATTATTCCCTTGATTTAATTTAACATTTAGAACCAAGAAGCTAGTCACAGACCACCTGCCTATGTTGAAAGAGGAGAGCTATGAGAGGTGTGGGGAGAGGGTGCAAGTTACAGGGAACTTCTGTAAGAAGATACACCACCACTCCCACCAGTAAGGCAGAGGTGGGTGAGGAGTATTTAGAGGGCATCTGCCCTTGTGAGTCAAAAAGAGGACCATGGGAACACTGTATGTTCCCAACTAACTTCAAAGAAGGGCCTGAAAGTTACTTATGGATGTTTGAAAATAGTGTATAGGAACATGCAAAAATAGAAAATTATACTAAGTCTGAGCATTTACACTTAAGGGCAGAATCTGCTCTCAGTGACACTGGTGTATATCTGGAGTGATTCAGATGAGAATCACTCACATACACTGTGCAGGTCTGTTCAGGTGTACATGTGACTTTTTAAAAGCACACATTTTTCAGGGATTGTCAATAGCAGCTGCTTAGTGTTTATTGTAAGCTATTGGAGGCTTGTGTACAGCTTGATGGATGTTCAGTTCCTTAGCAATATCCTGTTAGGGTGGACAGAGAGGAAATCTTCCCTACTTGTTCAAACCTAGATACATTAAGAAGCACTTTTGGTTGAAACATTTGGTATTTTATGTCCTCTGAGCAAGCCACATTTGCTGCCTCTGGCAATTACACTAAAGAATTCCAGAGACCCATGCCTCATAAATAAGGGCATGTGTCCAGACCAAGGGAAGTGCCTGGCAGACAGAATATTCAGAGGGCTTATACTCAAACCAGCTCAGTAAGAGCCTCTTCATCATGAAGCAAAACATCCTTAAACACTTAAACTATATCCTTCATGTAGGTTTTCTGGTATTTTTCCCCTTATTTCTAATTATTCAATAAAATATATTATTGCCAGTGATTCTATGAGGCATCATTCAATTTCTTCACAAAACAAAGGACTGAAGCGGGGTTATTCTCTCTAAAAGCATTTACGACTTCAGTGTGATTTCCAGTTTGAGCAACCTCTTAAACGTTGATTATTGTCAGGATCTATCGAATTCAGACCTAAAAGCTTTAAACAAATATAGAACTGACTTCTTGAAACTGAGACAGACACTTTATTAGAATAAACTTACATTTAATGGAATAAAGGGCTTTTTTCCCTAAGTTCAATAAACTGTCAAAGTGCTCTTTCAGGGCTAGTTATTTAATATTGATTTGAGATATTATTGCTCGAATCATAGTAATAACTGATTTATAATCTCCCTGTTATAATGCATATGCACACATGCAACAAGCCTTTGATAGCTGCAACTGTTTGAAACATTTGCCAAACTTTTTATAAAAGCAAATCAATAATAAAAAATGTTTCCCCCTTTTTTCTCTTACATGGGAGAAGTAAAAACAGGGTGGGGTGGGGTGGTGAGGGGAGGGTAGTAAGCAAAAGTTACACTGGACTTTTATCCAGGATTTTACACATAGTAACTATTTTATCATCTCATGACTTGTCGTGTCTAGAAGCCTATTTGGAACCCACTAGAATGCTAAGATTCCAGCTTTCCCATTGATATACATACAGCATTAATTTCTAGTCCAGCAAAGTTATAACATCTCAGATCATTATATTACAAGAGCCTTATAAATAAGAGTTACTATCGTTTGTAGACCTTTAATAAGATTAGTAGTACTAATCTTTGTCATTCAGATACATGTAATTAGATGAAGGTTTCTAACCATCAGAGGAGTGAAGTTCTGGAACAGCCTTCCATGGGGAGCAGGGGCAAAAGACATATCTGGCTTCAAGACTAAGCTTGATAAGTTTATGGAGGGGATGGTATGATGGGATAGCCTAATTTTGGCAATTAATTGATCTTTGACTATTAACGGTAAATATGCCAAATGGCCTGTGATGGGATGTTAGATGGGGTGGGATCTGAGTTACTACAGAGAATTCTTTCCTGGGTGTCTGGCTGCTGAATCTTGCCCACATGCTCAGGGTTTAGCTGATTGCCATATTTGGGGTCGGGAAGGAATTTTCCTCCAGGGCAGAGGGGTTTTTCGCCTTCTTCTGCAGCGTGGGGCCTGGGTCACTTGCTGGAGGATTATCTGCACCTTGAATTCTTTAAACCACGATTTGAGGACTTCAATAGCTCAAACATAATAGGTTGAGGATTTGGTACAAGAGTGTGAGGGTGAGATTCTGTGGCCTGCGTTGTGCAGGAGGTCAGACGAGATGATCATAATGGTCCCTTCTGACCTTAAAGTCTATGATTCTATGTACATTCACGGGGCCACCTCCTCAACTGGAAATGCTCCATTGAAATCAATGGAGCTATGTCAATTTACAACAGCTGAGTATCTAATCCCATGGTAATTAAGGCATCCTGACTTTTTAGAGTGTAGGGTTGAAAATATAGTATTAAGCAATTTACTAATGCTAAGCATTTTCAAAGATTATTTTATCTATGCTATATTTTAAGAGTATCTTGTGATGTAGCATGAAAATTATATACTTATATGCAGTATAAATTAGAACTAGGCTCTATACCATGTTCATCACCTTGGTATTAAATACCTACACAGATAGACCCTTCTACCACACTATCACATTATATCTGTTGTGCCTACTAAAGAGTGCAAAACAGGTTCCCATTTTAACCCATTTGTATGTACACTCAGAACTTTGACTTTCATCTTTTGTAGTCAAGCTGCACTTTCCAAAAAATTCTATCTTTGAGCAGAGACCAAATATGAAAAGTTTAAACTCAAAACAGCCAAAGGGGATGTTATGAGACAGTCAGAAAAAAGTGAACACCCCAACACCACCACAAGCATTCTCTCCACATCTCAAATGTTTTTGAGAATAACAGTTAAACTTTCATACATCAGACTTGTCATGTAAAAAGACTTTTAAAGAAATATGCACTTTGTTAAATTTGGAAGAGAGTCTAGGAATGCTGAGCAATTCTGAAACCTGGCCATTTATATTTAGTTACCTAAATATAGAGTTAGAGACTTAGATTAGAAAATGTTGGCCAAGGTTTATAATAGAACTTGATTGCAACCTTAAGCATGGAGAAGCTATAGCAGAGGTGGGCAAACTGCCCAGCCCCTGAGCTCCTGGGCGGGAGGCTTGCCCCCGGCCCCTCCCCTGCTGTTGCCCCTCCCCCTCAACCTCAGCGCACCACGCTGCCGGCACCATGCTCTGGGCAGCTGAGCAGCGCAGTTGCAGAGCCTCGGCCTGACCCAGTGCTCTGGGTGGCGCGGCTCTAGCGCTGCCAGCCACCGGTGCTCCAGGCAGCGCGGTAAGGGGGCAGGGGGGAGGTCAGAGGGCGGGGAACAGTGGGGTTGGATGGGGCAGGGGTCCCGGGGGGGCAGTCAGGAATGGGGGGGGTCAGGGGACAGGTAGATGGGGCAGGAGTCCCAGGGGAGCCATCAGGGGGCGAGAAGCGGGCGGGGGGGTGTCAGATAGGAGGCGGGGGCCGGGCCATGCCTGGCTGTTAGGGGAGACACAGCCTCCCCTAACTGGCCCTCCATACAGTTTTGGAAACCCAATGTGGCCCTCAGGCCAAAAAGTTTGCCCGCCCCTGAGCTATAGCCACTACGTAAGACATAGCTTGTAAACCATTATGTAGATTATAAACCGTTTGGGGCTGTGCTTGCATAGCGCCTAGCACAATGGGGTCCTAGTTCATGGGCTCCAGTATGCTATGTAATACAAATAAATAATTTCCATCACCTTTTCTTTTGTAGATCTGAAGGTTAATCATTGTCCCCAATTTACAGATGGGATATTGGAGGCACAGACAGGTTGAATGTCCAAGGTCACACAGGAAATGTGATTACTCCCAGTCCTTTGTAAATTCCAGTAACATGAGAAATCTCAGTGGCTGAAATAGAGGAAAATAAGTTTGAGAGGCTTTATAGCTTCGATCAAGTAATGGTTAAGCCTGTATGTGCAAGAAGCCACTTATCTCTGATTAAGGAATTTATAGCTCCTTCATACAGTTCAAGAGCAAGGAATTTACAAGCTCCTTGCTAAAGTTTGTGGAGCTTCTAACCTGCACAGACCTAACTGCTCCAGTTCTTATCTTAAAGGAAAGAAGGGGGGAGGGAAAAGGAAATGCAAAGAACTGTAACATTAAAGTTGCAACATCAAAACCTCAACTATTCAGGAATTTTGAAAATTAATGTTTTTTCTGAAATGTTAACTTGGCTTTGTTGCACATGTAATCATTTTACCATAAGATACACAGGATGTGCAATAAGGCCAATTTAGCACTGCAGGAGAAACCCTAATTTTTGGTATTTCCTAATTTTGTGTCTTTGATTTTACAGATTTCATGTTCTCTGCATTTTCTGCTCATGCCCATCACAAAGCTCTAGTGGAGCTTCCAGTCTGCTTACTGCAGGCTGTCTATGTGATCACAGAAGTGCCATTCTTTGAGTATACAGTCACTTTTTTATTCCAGTGAGGTATATGTGTAGTAGTTTTAAAACATTACTAACCATATCATAACCCATAAAAGCACTTACTTTTCTTTGAAAGAGTAGACTCACTACCAAAGCACCTCCTTGTGGCCAGGCCTGGCAGCTCTCTCCCCATTTAGCACTTTAGCCCTCAGCTGGTCCACCTTTACCCATGACTCAGCCCTCCGGCTTAGTCATGATTTTAAGTCCACACCTTCCAGGGTAATAAAGTCCCACAAACAGTTCAATGACGTTAAAACAAGGCCTTCAGCACCAACTCCAGGCACTGGTCATAGAACCACAGAATATCAAGGTTGGAAGGGACCTTAGGAGGTCATCTAGTCCAACCCTCTGCTCAAAGCAGGACCAACCCCAACTAAATCATCCCAGCCAGGGCTTTGTCAAGCCCGACCTTAAAAACCTCTAAGGAAGGAGATTCCACCACCTCCCTAGGTAACCCATTCCAGTGGTTCACCACCCTCCTAGTGAAAAAGCTTTTCCTAATATCCAACCTAAACCTCCCCCACTGCAACTTGAGACCATTACTCCTCGTTCTGTCATATGCTACCACTGAGAACAGTCTAGATTCATCCTCTTTGGAACCCCCTTTCAGGTAGTTGAAAGCAGCTATCAAATCCCCCCCTTCATTCTTCTCTTCCACAGACTAAACAATCCCAGTTCCCTCAGCCTCTCCTCATAAGTCATGTGTTCCAGTCCCCTAATCATTTTTGTTGCTCTCCGCTGGATGTTTTCCAATTTTTCCACATCCTTCTTGTAGTGTGGGGCTCAAAACTGGACACAGTACTCCAGATGAGGCCTCACCAATGTCGAATAGAGGGGAACGATCACGTCCCTCGATCTGCTGGCAATGCCCCTACTTATACAGCCCAAAATTCATTGGCCTTCTTGGCAACAAGAGCACACTGCTGACTCATATCCAGCTTCTCGTCCACTGTAACCCCTAGGTCCTTTTCTGCAGAACTGCTGCCGAGCCATTCGGTCCCTAGTCTGTAGCGGTGCATGGGATTCTTCCATCCTAAGTGCAGGACTCTGCACTTGTCCTTGTTGAACCTCATCAGATTTCTTTTAGCCCAATTCTCTAATTTGTCTAGGACCCTCTGTATCCTATCCCTACCCTCCGGCGTATCTACTTCTCCTCCCAGTTTAATGTCATCTGAAAACTTGCTGAGGGTGCAATCCACACCATCCTCCAGATCATTAATGAAGATATTGAACAAAACCGGCCTGAGGACCGACCCTTGGGGCACTCCACTTGATACCGGCCGCCAACTAGACATGGAGCCATTGATCACTACCCGTTGAGCCCGACAATCTAGCCAACTTTCTATCCACCTTACAGTCCATTCATCCAGCCCATACTTCTTTAACTTACTGGCAAGAATACTGTGGGAGACCGTGTCAAAAGCTTTGCTAAAGTCAAGGAACAATACGTCCACTGCTTTGCCCTCATCCACAGAGCCAGTTATCTTGTCATAGAAAGCAATTAGATTAGTCAGGCATGACTTGCCCTTGGTGAATCCATGCTGACTGTTCCTGATCACTTTCCTCTCCTCTAAGTGCTTCAGAATTGATTCCTTGAGGACCTGCTCCATGATTTTTCCAGGGACTGAGGTGAGGCTGACTGGCTTGTAGTTCCCAGGATCCTCCTTCTTCCCTATTTTAAAGATGGGCACTACATTAGCCTTTTTCCAGTCATCCAGGACCTCCCCCAATCGCGATGAGTTTTCAAAGATCATGGCCAATGGTTCTGCAATCACATTCGCCAACTCCTTTAGCACTCTCGGATGCAGCGCATCCGGCCCCATGGACTTGTGCTCGTCCAGCTTTTCTAAATAGTCCCAAACCACTTCTTTCTTCACAGAGGGCTGATCACCTCCTCCCCATGCTGTGCTGCCCAGTGCAGAAGTCTGGGAGCTGACCTTGTTCATGAAGACAGAGGCAAAAAAAGCACTGAGTACATTAGCTTTTTCCACATCCTCTGTCACTAGGTTGCCTCCCTCATTCAGTAAGGGGCCCACACTTTGCTTGACTTTCTTCTTGTTGCTAACATACCTGAAGAAACCCTTCTTGTTACTCTTAACATCTCTTGCTAGCTGCAACTCCAGGTGTGATTTGGCCTTCCTGATTTCACTCCTGCATGCCCGAGTAATATTTTTATACTCTTCCCTGGTCGTTTGTCCAATCTTCCACTTCTTGTAAGCTTCATTTTTGTGTTCAAGATCAGCAAGGATTTCACTCTTAAGCCGAGCTGGTCGCCTGCCATATTTACTATTCTTTCTACACATCGGGATGGTTTGTCCCTGTTACCTCAATAAGGATTCTTTAAAATACAGCCAGCTCTCCTGGACTCCTTTCCCCCTCATGTTATTCTCCTAGGGGATCCTGCCCATCAGTTCCCTGAGGTTGTCAAAGTCTAAGTCTAGGGTCAGTATTCTGCTGCTCTCCTTTTTTCCCTGTGTCAGGATTCTGAACTCGACCATCTCATGGTCACTGCCTCCCAGGTTCCCATCCACTTTTGCTTCCCCTACTAATTCTTCCCGGTTTGTGAGCAGCAGGTCAAGAAGAGCTCTGCCCCTAGTTGGTTCCTCCAGCACTTGCACCAGGAAATTGTCCCCTACACTTTCCAAAAACATCCTGGATTGTCTGTGCACCGCTGTATTGCTCTCCCAGCAGATATCAGGGTGATTGCAGTCTGCCATGAGAACCAGGGATTGCGATCTAGTAACTTCCGTTAGTTGCCGGAAGAAAGCCTCGTCCATCTCATCCCCGTGATCCGACGGTCTATAGCAGACTCCCACCACGACATCACCCTTGCTGCTCATGCTTCTTGTCCTCACTCCCTTTTCCGACAGCTCTCTGACATCTCTGGCCCCTTCTCTGGGTTCATGCCATCTTGACAGCAGCTAAAACAGGAACCCAGGCTCTCCCATTACACTCAGTTCCAGCCCAGGGACCCTAAAACCAGCAGCCAAGGACAACTCCATCCAACTCCTTGCTACAGCCGCCCAGGACTTCTTACTATTCATAGCCTTTCCAGGTTAATCCTTCTTGGCTCTCAGGGCCCTCCCTAGAATTCTCTGACAAACTCAAACCAAAAGTACAAAATCAAACAAGTTTTTATCTTTCTCAGGCTTGGCCTTCCATGCCTATTAAGTTCCCCTTGCTGTCCCCACCCCTAACCACTTCCCAGGACTCTCTCCTTGAAAGTCCAGATTATGCCCTTTTATAAGGGTTTACCATTGGAGCCTGCACCACCCCCCAGTGGCTGATTCATCTTTCTCCTGGCCTCTTACCAGAATTGTCTGTTCAGGAGAAGATACCAGGGCTTACTCTCTGCCTGGGCTTCCTCCTTGACCCTCGTGGTTTCACTACTTACTCATCCCAGAGAGCGACTACTGAATTTCATCCTCCAGACCTCTTCTGTGCTAAACTTCCTGCCTTTTGTACTATCCAGCTCCTTCTCTAGCTTGGTTTCATCTCTAATTATTCCTAGCTCACCCTCAGAGGGCAGCCTATTGTATTAATTGGCCTCTCAGGACCTTTCATAGCCTGTGTGTGGTACACACTCCACCACACTCCCTTTCCTTCATAGGCTGACCTATCTAACAGGGCTCAATGATGACATGAAATCAACAGCATAGTGGGGGAGAGGCCTCATTGAGTGAGAACTTACAACTCCAGGGGTGAAGAAGGAATCTAAAAATAAACAAAAAATTCCACAACAAGTTTAAAATCTCCTGTGTGGGCTATGCCTCTTCTGTACTACACTTTGAAACATTCTGTACCTGACTTAAAAATTCAGTAGTTGTAGGGTATAGTTTTTCCCCTTAATACTTGTGCCAAATTATTCACAGAATATAGGTGACAACTTAAATTACACACAAATTTAATAATCTTTTTCATATATAATGTCTTTTTATGACTAGAGAGAGATACTTTCCTGGCAAGAATGGAGAACACCCATCAACATTTGAAGCAAACAGGAATTGGTCTTATTGCAGAGCAAACACAAGGTATGTCTACACTGCAATAAAACACCCATGGCTGGCCTTGGTCAGCTGACTCAGGCTCGTGGGGCTAAAATATTGTAGTGTAGATGTACGGACTCCGGCTGGAGCCTGGCTCAGGACCCTCCCCCTGCATGGAGTCCCAGAGCCCAGGCTCTAGCCTGAGACAGCAAATATACTGCAATTTTATAACCCTACAGCCCAAATCCCCTGCAAGGCCGAGTCAGCTGACATGGGCCAGCCATGGGTCTTTTATTGCAATGTAGACATACTCACTGACTCCTAAACTCATGACTTGGCAGAGGCAAAAAATGAAGGAAATGATTTATTAGTGCTTAAATAATATACTGTGACAAAGCTCTGTCCTTGCCTCCATGGGTCCCGCATTTCGTTGCGGACTTCATTAGCCTCAGAGGCTCACTGTGACCCTCCACATAACCCTTCTCTCTCTAGAGACAAGGGTCACAGTCTACTGAGCCATTTTCATCATAAGCCAGCGAGGGAGGTGAGGAGAAGTTATCCTTCCTTGCACAGTCTCTGTTGTCTCCCAGTCTCAGTGATTAATCGGGGGCAAAGGTCGGGGGGGGGAGCCCGGGCCCACCCTCTACTCCGGGCTCCAGCCCAGGGACCCTAATAGTATCAGCTATGGTAGCTGACCTTTTAGAAACATGACATGTACAATTCCCTGGGCTACTTCCCCCATAGCAGTCCTCACTTCCTCAAGCTCCACTTCACCCTTACCTCAGGGCCTCCTTCCTTGTGCCCGATATGGTGTGTACTACTCAGTCTCTCCAACAGCACAACTTCCTCCCACAGCTCCTGACATGCGCGCCCACCTGACTAACTGGGAGGCTTTTAACTAGTTTCAGCCAGCCCCTGATTGGTTTCAAGTGTCCCAATCAACCTAGCCTTCTCCCTGCCTTCTGAAAAGTTCTTAATTGGCCCCAGGTGTCTTAATTGACCTGGAGCAGCTGCCATTTCACTTATCCTGGTACCAGGGATTTGTTTAGCCTGGAGCTAATATATCTATCTCCCACTACTTTTCTGGCCTTGCCCCATCACAATACTTATAGAGAAATTTGTCCTGCTACCTCATTACATGCTTCATATTTTCCTCAGCATCCTAACTGAAAGTTATCCTGCCATTCCCTAAAGTACTCTCGAAACCAAAGTCTTCAGCCTGGCTCTGGAAGTCTGACCAGGGGCAGCTGCTCATCAGGAACTAATAGAGCTAAGACCCATCAATAACGGTATAGCATTGTGATGCCATACAGTCCCATCTTCAGCTACTGGAGGACTCCTGATGGGGATGGAGCCCCTGGAGTATACAGTAGAGCTGGTTGTCACTACAGGACCCTTGCTCCTGCAGCAAACAGACTGGAAGCAGGAAAGGGAGGAGTAACAGCACATCTTTTGTAGGGATATTTCAGATCACAGGATCCTTGCTTCCTCTCTCTTTTGGAGTGGGATTTTGAACAAAATTGTACACACCTCCATGTGTGACATTTCATGCAATTTTTAACTGGCTAATTTGCATAATTAGAATTAATTTGGATATAGCCATAAACATCAGTTTTGGCAACTGTGTGGATTTAGTGCTGATGAAGGATACTGGAGTGGCATTACATTTCCCTCACAGGGTAATCCCTGAGCAGTGGGAAAAGGCAATAGGTAGAAAGGACCTTCTTCTTGGCTCTTCTCAAAAGAGATGGGATGGGAAGGCTTGTAGGGAGCCAGAGATGACCAGGGAAGTATGAAGGGGTGGCAGTTGCTGAGAAGGTTGGTACATAATGGTGGTATTTAGTTTCTTTCCTTTTATCAGCCCCCTGCCTCTACCTTGTCCCCCACAACAGCTTGTCATCTCTGTCCTCTTCAGCAGCACCTGTCATACATCATCTTCAGTAGCTCCTGTTCCCCCCTTTCCCTCCTCCTGTAGTGCCTCCCTGCTCCTGCCTGTAAGGGTAATGAGGCTGCCTCCTTGCCTCTCTGCTGTTCCATGTGGCTGAGAGCTCACAGGCAGTAAAGAGGGGCTAGAAAGGGTGTCAGGCCACCTAGCTGCTTCTTCAGCAGGTGCCACAGCAGCTCCTGGTGGCAGCCACCCAAGCCCTCCTGTTTGCCCAGGGCCCAGCTGAATGTGTGATGAGGTCAGAGTTGCTGGAATGCCTAAGAGGCAGCTTGCATTTATGAATGTCACACAAATGCATGTCATTTGGCAGGTCTGCCCTGGTGAGGGATGGTATGAGAGAGGAATATAGTGGAGACGCATCTTACGCAGGGGTTAGGTTCTAAAGTCAGCACGTAAGGCGAAAAATCGCATATAGTCAAAATTACCCTTGAAAATCCCTTAAATCCCCCATAAAGTACAGTATACTGTACATGGTTGTGTATACAACCCTGTACAGTAAGGTATAAATATATAATGTGTACAGTATATAATAAAGAGCACATATGCAAAATATAATTTTACAGTACTGTATTTTTAATTACAGGGGGGTAATTACAGGGGGGTCGTCAGGGTTTGATGTCGATCCAGGAGATGGAGGTGACGGAGAGCGAGTCGTAGACTAAGTGGTTGGCTCTGGTTCAGCTGGAAAAGTTGATTGCATAGGCTCATCTGCTGCTGGTTGTTTTTCCTTGAAAAACCATGGTCATTGGCAACTGTCTCTGTTGTCTCTCGAGCTGCTCAAACATTTCTTGATACCGTTTCAAATTGTCCATAATACTATGTGTGATTTTGAGGCTTTGTTCCATAGAGGGATCATATTCAGAAATCATTCAAGTGTTTCGTTGCTTGGAACACTTCAGCAAATTTATGAAGATTCCAACTTGCTGGCTCTTCCTGTTCATCATCATCATCATCGTCTTCTGTAGACGATTTTATCAGTTCCTCTAACTCTTCATTAGTCAATGTTCCTCTGTGGCTCTCAATTAATTCTACAATTTCTTCCTCAAGGATGTTGACAAAGCCATCACCACCCACTTGCCTGGCCACCTGAACAATGCGTATCACTTCTTTGTCAATGGTCGGGAAACCCTTAAAATCATTCACACACTCATTCCATAGGTTTCGCCAACATGCATTGACTGTTTCAGGCTTGGTTGCATCCATTGCCTGTTTAAAAAGTGATGCAACTGGCAATGTTGAAGTACTTCCAACACTCCATCACATTAAGATTGGGATCAGCATCCATAACGCTATGTATCCGTGAGAACATAAGCCTCTTGTAGGTGGCCTTGAAACAGCGAATCACGCCTTGGTTGAGAGGTTGGAGGATGGAGGTGGTATGGGGGTGGGGGAGAGAGAAAGACGACTTCAACGTTGTTATGCGTAAACTGGAATGCTGCAGGGTGGCCAGGAGCATTGTCTATGATCAGCAACACTTTAAAGTCAAGTCCTTTCTCTTCGAGGTACTGCTTGACCTCCGGAATGAAACCCTTGTGGAACCAATCCAGAAATAATGCTGCCGTCTCCCAAGCTTTTTTATTTGATTGCCAGAACACAGGCAGGAGACTTTTGTTCTTGCCTTTTAGGACATGGGGATTTGCAGCCCTGTAGAGCAAGCCCGGCTTTATTAAATGCCCAGCTGCATTGCCACAAAACACAGTCACACGGTCTTTAGCTACTTTGAAGCCAGGGGCTTCTGATTTCAAAATGTAAGTGCGGTTGGGCATTTTTTTTTCCAAAAGAGCCCAGTCTTGTCAGCATTAAAAACTTGTTCCGGAAGATAGCCCTTTTCTTCTATGATTTTCTTTAATTGTTCGGGGTAGGCTTTTGCTGCCTCTTCATTGGCAGATGCAGCTTCACCAGTAGTCTGCACGTTTTTGAGGTTGAAGCGGTTCCTAAAACTGTTAAGCCAACCTCGGGTGGCTTTGAATTCCTTCTCATCAGAAGGCTGTCCCTCTTCGGCGGGAGGTTTGAACAGCGCATAGAGACTAAGAGCCTTTTCTCGCAATGTGTTGCCATCGATAGGCACACATTGACTTCATGTCTTCCAGCCATAAGTTTAATGCCTTTTCAGTCTTCCCTAAAGTCTTATCACGCACCTGGCTCTTCACCTTAGCAGTTACTGGAGCACTTGATGCCACGGCTTGACGAATTTCTCTCTCGAATCTTGATGGCATGGATGCTAGATTCGTTGCTGCAATATTTACGCTCCATGCTGGAGACCAACATACTGTCTCGCAATAAGTCCAACACAGCCAGTTTTTCCTCCAGCGTTGGAACAGATCGCTGTTTCTTTGGTGGAGCACCAGATGAAGTAGTTGGCTTGCATTTAGGGGCCATGTTGTACGAAAAATAAGTATCTTTAAACACTAGAATCACACTCAGCGTGGCGAGATGCTCACACTAGGAGAGGCACGCAGGAACTGAGACCGACTGAGGGAACAGCAGATTCACGTCTCCCATCTCACGCTCACTCAGGGGCATATGCTCACTGAGTGGAATGGTGGGCGGAATTGCCCACACTATTTACAGGTATCTTATTTTTCTTTTTTTTTGCCGAGCGTGTATAGTTGAATTTGCGTAAGTTAAATGCGCATATGATGTGACTCAGCTGTATTGGGAGCATGGAAGTGTCCGATAGGAGAGACTTCAGCGCTGAGAATCATAGAAATGTAGGGCTGGCAGGGACTTTGACAGGTCATCTAGTCCAGTCCCCTGGTTTTGATGTGTCAAGTGGTCAAGAGTAGGCAGAAGAAGGATTCTCAGCTCAAGTGTGGGTGAAGGGCTGGCGTGAGAAGGTTGAGCTGATGGGGGCTAGGGATGTTTTGAGCTGGCAGGGAGATGGATTAGGCTAATAGGATTGTGTGCAGAAGAGAACAGAATCAATAAAGGATACTGGGGTGTGTGCAGACAGTAGGGGGAAATATAAGAACCTCAGAGTTACGAGCACCTTGGGAATGGAGGTTGTTCATAACTCTGAACAAAATATTATGATTGTTCTTTCAAAAGTTTCATAGAATCACAGAACTGGAAGGGACCTTGAGAGGTCATCTAGTCCAGTCCCTTGCACTCGTGGCAGGAGTAAGTATTATCTATTATTAAGGCTCCATGTCTGTCACGGATTCTGTGACTTTCTGTGACCTCTGTGACTTCTGCAGCAGCCCGTGCTGAACACCTCATGCAGCCCCTGGGCCAGTCACATTGGCTGCTGCTGGGGCAGTTTTGGGCCCCCTTCTGCTACCCAACAGCACGAGTTTGAGTGGTGGGGGGTGGCTCAGGGCTGGGGGTGGCGCTTACCTTGGGGGAACTCCCCTCCCTCAGCTCCTAGCTCCATGTGCTGTTTCTGCCCCTGCAGGCACCGCCCCCAGAGCTCCCATTGGCCATGGTTCCCAGCCAATGGGAGCTGCAGAACCAGGGTTTGGGGCGGAGTGGAGGCAGCATGTGGAGCTAGAAGCTGGAGGTTGCTGCTTCCCAGGAGCCGGATAGGGAACCTGAATCTTCTTTACATAGGAGCATCCAGCCCTATGTAGTAGTTTTGCAAAAGTAGTTTTGCAAACCCAGTTTCTCAGGTGAGCTTTTGGGTAAATCCAACTCCCATTTACTTCAGTGGGAATATTTCCATCGACTTTAAATGGGAGTGGATCAGGTCTTTAGGAGGAAGGTTCAGAGACTGAGAGTTGCTCATAAACCCTTACATGTGTATTTAGAGCTAATAAAGGGAACAGGAGACTGATGTGATGGAGAAGAAGTTATCAGTGTGAATATAGTTCTGGCTACCAATTCATTTTTACTGAGTTGTCTAGTGTAAATGTAAGAAACATAATCCTCTTGCAGGATCTGCAATAGATCAGAGAGCTCCTATCAGGAACGTATGTCCTGAATTATTGCTACTTTTAGGCTGAAACCTTCACAAGCCACAGTATTAAGTAATTAATATATTTATGAATTCTCCTGTGGCTAACGGGATGGTGATAATGATGGAACTTTTACAAAAATATGATTTCAGAGTAATAGCTATGTTAGTCTGTATTCACAAAAAGAAAAGGAATATTTGTGGCACCTTATAGACTAACCAATTTATTTGAGCATAAGCTTTCGTGAGCTACAGCTCACTTCATCGGATGCATGCCGTGGAAAGTGTAGAAGATCTTTTTATACACACAAAGCATGAAAAAATGGGGGGTGGGGAGAGGTATTTTTTTATGCTTTGTGTGTATAAAAAGATCTTCTACACTTTCCACGGCATGCAACGGATGAAGTGAGCTGTAGCTCACGAAAGCTTATGCTCAAATAAATTGGTTAGTCTCTAAGGTGCCACAAGTACTCCTTTTCTTTTTACAAAAATATGTCTGTCTCTTTATCTCCAGCGTTGCAGGGTCAGGAGCCAGCTGGTAGCAGCTTCCAGAGCTGGCTTGGCTCCCTATAGTGCTGCAGTCTAGCTGTCTTCAGAATAACTCTGTGCAATGACCCATGATACCCTACATCAGGGTGCCAACCTTTCATGTCTACTCCATAGAATAATGGATCAGAGGATATGCACCTGTGTATCTGAGTAGCAGGGACCATTTTCTGTGTCTGGACATAAACAGCATCTCATACTTTCATACCTGCCTTTACGAGCAACTGGAATAAAAGGTTGCAAGGGTATCTCCAGCTTCCACTGTGAGTGGAAGAATTTACAGTAGCCTACTATAAGTCCTTACTATAGTTTCCACTATCTGTCAAATCTATAAAATGTAAAAACAAAGGTGGTTTGTCTTATTTGGATCATTTTTAATATATCAAAAGAAGTGAAAAAATCTTTGCAAGTCAACTTTAATTCATGAAAGTTTGTAAATCAGCTTGAAACCCACTGACAAAGGTGCTATAGAAGTGCAAAGTATTATAACTAAACAAAGGGCATGGGTCAAATTATTTGCTGGTGTAACTCCACTGAAGTCAAAAGAGGTATGCCAGCAGAAAACGTGGCAGACCTATCTAGATGGTGCACAATGGACAGATAGTATTACTAGCAACAGATCTATAAGAAGTAGAGAGCATGGTGAAGCATGAATATGACCTAAACATTTTAGAGTATTTCACACTTCAGTTCATTCATATTTAAAAAGTGGACTCAAAAGTTTAAAGCTAGTTCCCAGATTTACTGAGGTGTATTTGGAAGCTAAGGTAGCTGCCCGCATTAAAAAAAACAAAACAAAAAAAGAGAGACATGAAATTTGCAGAAGTGGAAATAACTAAATAGGCAATGGAATTTAGAATTGATTATGAACACATGATCAATGAATGGGGAAAGTCAACAAAAAGGTGCTACAATGATTTATTAAAAATATTCAGAGTATGAAGAATCTTGATAGCGGTGTTCTTAAATATCTGCACATTTTGTGGAGATTAACAAATGACAAGAGATTTGACTAGTCCCCTAATCTGAACATAAAGTAATAACTCTGAATCACAATAAAACTTCACATTCCCAAATAAGGAGACAGGATGCCAATGAGCTGAAGTCACCTTAGTGAGGCAAGTCAGGAGATGGTACATGCTCCAGACATGCCCACCATGTATGCTATTTTGAGTATGCATATCAACCAGAATGAATAATATGCCCTTACACTTGTTCATCTTAGTCACTTTATTGTTACTTGAATTCTCAGCACTGAGGAAAACACCAATTTAAATAAGGGGACATGTAAAGGAAACTTTTGATACAGCATGTAATTAATTAGCAGAAATAGTGTCAGAATATTATGTAGGCAAATATTTTAGTAACTTTCAATAACAGATTAGACATTTGAATGCAGATAGGTGGGATAAAATGATAAGGCCCAACTTTAGGGTGGTTTTATCCTGCTGGAGAAGGCTTGAGCATTGGCCACTATCAAAGACAAGATAGCAAGACTAAATGAATGACTGGCTTATTCTGGTACAACAAGGGGTGGTATACTGAACTACATATACCTCTTGTCTTCTGGTATGGCAGTAGGAATAGATACTGAACTAAATGGTGTTGGTTTATTACAGTACAGAAATTCTTACATTCCTAAACTTTTTTTTTTTAAATGACTGATGTTTATTCTCTGGAGATTATTCTTTGGTTACCTGTAGAAACAGTAAATCAAATTTTAGGAGAGAAATTTAAGGCTGAAAAAAGTTGCTACTTAAATATTTGTTCTTCAAAATGTTAGCAAGAAAACAAATTCTTAAACTAATTCAAGGTTTAAATCCATCTAGACGGAACTATTTATTTTATTTATTTCAATTTAAAACAAACAAAAACACACTAACCAGAGTTCTAGGCTTGTGTAATTTTGAAAAAATAAAACTATACCTCACCAGGGGTGTGCCCTCTATAGGTTTGTCTACACAGCAAGTGGCAGCAAGTCTCAAAGCCCGGGTCAACAGACTTGAGCTCACACTACAGCACAAAAATAGCTGTGTAGACATTGCAGCTCAGGCTGGTGCTCAGACTCAGAAGTCTTTCCCTAGGCTTCAGAGCCTACCGTGAGCTGCAAAATATTCACAGCTATTTTAGCACTGCAGCATGAGTCCTGTGAGCCCAAGACTGTCAATCCGAACTCTGAGACTCGTTGCTGCTCACTGTGTAGATGTGCCCAAACGAGATCAAAGAGAGGTCTCATTCAGCTCTCCTCACCGCACAGTCTTAAGGCATTATTTCACACCAAGGCAGTCAGTTAGAATAATCACTTATACTGACACAGTGAAAAATTCTCAGAAGTGGCTAAGAGCTTAGGCACTTGTGAAAATTTTGCCCATAGTGCTTTTCACCCCCAAAAGGATGTTGGAGTGCACTAACCACTATACACACACAAAGGAATCACTTCACTCAATGAAATTAAGCTACCCTGCAATGCAGTATCTCAGGGGCAGGCAACCGATGGCATGTATGCCAAAGGCGGCACGCGAGCTGATTTTCAGTGGCACTCACACTGCCTGGGTCCTGGCCACTGGTCCGGGGGGGGGGCTTTGGGAGGGGGCTTTGGGAGGGGGCTCTGCATTTTAATTTAATTTTAAATGAAGCTTCTTAAACATTTTAAAAACCTTATTTACTTTACATACAACAATAGTTTAGTTATATATTAAAGACTTATAGAAAGAGACCTTCTAAAAACATTAAAATGTATTACTGGCACGCGAAACCTTAAATTAGAGTGAACAAATGAAGACTCAGCACACCACTTCTGAAAGGTTGCAGACCCCTGCAGTACCTTTTTACCACAAATTAAGGCAACAGTTAGGACAGGATGTGAACGTGAATCCTGTATCTAAAAGAAACTGCATGGGAAACTCCAGGAGACAGCTTTATGTGTATGTACTGAACCATCATGACACATACCATCACACCCAAGGGGAAGAATTAGAAAATCATAACTGTACAAATATTGGTCTGATTAGAGGTACAGGAAGACAGGTAGTGCTTCTGACTTAAGCAGGGTCCTTAGTTTGGGAACAGTTTTCAATCCATTATGTATTATTTCATGACAATATGGATATTTGACACCTAAATTACAGATAGAGTCAATTAACTGAGATCTAAAGCTAAGTCTATGCAGAGTCCTGTTAAATTGGTCTGACCATTCCACAGTTGTGGAAATGGTTATATTCATATCTTGCACAGGCAGATGGGAGGTAGACTGTGCGGGAGGGAAGGCAGACAAAAGCTGTTGTACACACAAAGTCTGACTACAAGAAAATGTAAACAGGTGAACCCTCTCTCTTTTTAGCTTCTGCTTTCACCAAGAAGCCAAAGACAACAGAGGTAGTGGAAGGAGACACAGCTGTGTTTGAAGCAGAGACTGAAAAGACTGGCATCAAGGTGAAGTGGCAGCGAGCTGGAGCAGAAATGTTTGAAAGCGAGAAGTATATCATCAAGGCTGAGGGGAACAAACATTCACTGACTATCAATAACACTGGAAGAGAGGATGATGCGCCATATGCTGTAATTGCGGGGAGTTCCAAGGTCAAATTTGACCTCAAAGTCAAAGAGCCAGGTATGGTATCTCCTAAACCACTATATTCAGAATTGCTAACTCAAGCATTCAGAAATCATGAACTGGGCCCATAAGAATGAGATTTTAATAATAAATAATAAATGGGGGGTTTATATTTGTTTGCCCTCTAGTGCCTGAATCTCACACAGAAGCAAATTGTTTTTAAAAGTTCATAAGTTTCATAAAAGTTCATCATTTTTCATCACTGCTGTTTCTATATACATCACAGAAGCCAAAGGGTAGAAAAATTATTCTTAAAACATCTGAAATTCGATATGTCAAAATTATGGCATTTAAAAATTCAAACATCTCTTTTGAGAGAGAGAAGAGGGTTCTTAGCCATCACAGCTCAAAGCGTGGCAAAGGTAAGCTATTCTTATCTGGTTAGAAACTCCATAAGGCTGGTATCTTCCAAGGCAGTGCACCTTCCAAGCTCTACAAGACAACAGACAACTTTCTGTGCATTTCCTAAGGCTCACTGAAGAGATGCTCCTCTGCACAACTCTCTCAAGTATATCCAAGAAATACATAGCTTTCTGTAACCTTGCTTTCCATTCCTTTTCAGAAAAGTCTGAGGCAGTTCTTCATACTGAAGCTGTTTCTACCCCAATTGTCTCAGACTCACCTACACCAGCAGAGACACACCCAGGAGAATGCACCAGGAGTTCTGAAGGTTAAAAAAAAATAATAATAAAAAAAAGATGCTAGGACTAACCTTAATTCAGTGGCTCTCAATCTTTCTGGACTATTGTAGCCCCTTGCAGGAGTCTGATTTGTCTTGCGTACCCCCAAGTGTCACCTAATTTAAAAACTACTTGCTTACAAAATTAGTTAGCGGTTGACACAAAAGTGTCACAGCAACTATTACTGAAAAATTGCTTACTTTCTAATTTTTACCATAATATAAATATTGTACTTACATTTAATTGTATGGTATATAGAACAGTATAAGCTAGTCATTGTCTGTATTGTAGACAATGGTAGAGATCATCCTTGAATCGAGGGATCGCCAATCAATCATGTCTGTATAGTTTGTACTGACTTTGCTACTGCTTTTTATGTAGCTTGTTGTAAAACTAGGAAATTATCTAGATGAGTTGATGTACCCCCCTGGAAGACCTCTGTGTACCCCTGGTTGAGAACCACTGCCCTACTCGACACATTGAAAGAAAGAATAGGGACAAGGAATCCCAACATTGATGGTGGGGGAAAACAGGACCAGGAGGAAGAAGACAAGTGACAAGCCCCAGCCAAGTGGGAATAAGGAGTTATGGAAGAAACAGGAAATATCTGAATGGAGAAGAATATTGAGGGAAACATTGAAATGATGTAAAGGATTCACTATATAGACTAGGACAGAGGCTGAAATGGAAAGATAGTTAATAAATCCAGATATTTGGTTCAGTTCCAGCTCCTGAGGCTCAGCCAGAGCTGCCTCTGGACCCTGTTGGTCTCTTCGTGACACGACCTCAGGATGGAGAAGTGACTGTTGGTGAGTAAAAGACTTGATTTTTGTAAGCTGCTATGCTACTACCTGGATACTACCTTTATCTCTCTAATTACTGTACAATAGCAATGATCTAACAGAAATACTAAACATCACTCACAGGCTTATCTTAACCTGTCTCCCTTTCAAGGTGGAAACATCACATTCACTTGCAAAGTAGCAGGTGCCAGCATGCTGAAGAAACCATCAGTGAAATGGTTCAAGGGAAAGTGGATGGACCTGGGAAGCAAAGTGGGGAAACATCTCCAGCTGCATGACAGCTATGACCGAAACAACAAGGTACAGCCAGCAAAGCAGAACTCTCAATCTCTCTCTCCTAGCCACTAACCTTTGTTCTGGGGGAAGATCTCTTCCCTAGTAGTGACATTTTGGTACTAAGGTGCCCAAAATGGCGCACCAGTATTCTAATCATAGATACAGATCTATAGTCAGAGGATCTAGACAAAAGTAGAGGCACAAGGTAGATACTATCACTCCTCGGTTCCATGATAAATGATAAAAGATTTGGAAGACAAAGATTTTTGAGGAAACATTCAGCATATGTTCAGTCTGGAGAAGAGTCTGAGCAGAAGTTTGGTAATTGTATGAATACACAAAGGCATACCAGAAAGAGGACAGAAACACTCACTCAGCAGTGAATACAGAATAGGAATGCATACAGCCAGGGAAAACAAAGAAATGTGTAAAAATCCCACATAATTCTGATAAAAATCAGTTTAACAATTTGCTAACAGTGGTAGTGAAAAACAGAAACATCCAATGTAACAATAGTAAGGATTTAAAAAAAACAAGTTTGGAAAGCATCTAAACTTTAATTCTTCAGAGTATAAGCCAACCTTTAACTAATTTGTTTTAGAAATAAATGCTCCTTGTGTGCACACGTAACAGGGTTCTACTCACTGGTGGGGCAACTGCATGTGGCTGCATCTGGGGAATTAGCTCTGCCTGGACTGACACACCCTTCTGTCAGTCACTAACTCCATGGTGAGGCTCTCTCTCAGAACTCAGGGTGCTCTTTCCTTCTCACTTGCTCACACCACAGCCCCTCTTCCTCTCTAGGAGTCGCAGTGCTTCCTCTTTGTGGCTTGGCCCTCCAGCCAGGTCATTATACAGTTTTTCCCTTCCAGAAAAGTTTCACTGGACTAGGTGTCCAAGTGCCATTCTAGCCTGTTGTCCCATTCAATACTATGCCACTTTCCCACTGGGGGAACCAGGCCCACCTGCTACTCCAGGTTCCAACCAAGGGACCCTACAAACAGCACAGACCTTGCCTGCTAATGTTTCCCTGGGCTTCTTCCTACTTTGCCATCTACAGGCTTTCTTCTCCACCACCCCTTTGGGTAAACCACTTCCATAAGGGTCAGGATCCCAGGCCTTCTGTTTCCTTTTCTTTACCTTCAGGTTTCATTCTTCTCCCCTCACTAGGACAAGAGAGTGACTACAGACCTTCACAGTGCAGCCCTCTTCTGCTCTCCACTCCCAGCTTTATACAATCCGTGCCTACTCCTGTCTAGATGGGCCCATCTTCAATTAGTGCTTGTCAATCAAGCCTCAGTCTCCCCCAGGTGCAGCCTATCACGTTAATTAGCCCCTTCTGAGCCACTTTAACCCCTTCAAGGGTGGTGTGGGCTGAACATCTCATTGCAGCAGGTTAATCTATAACTGCCTACTCCAGGGTTCCTTGCACCTGAATCTCAGACAGCTGGTATCGGTCACTGTCAGAGATAGGATCCTGAGTTAGATGGACCATTGAACTCAACTAGTATGGCAATTTCCATGATCTTATTGCATAATTATCCTCACAGGAATATTCAGCCACCCATACATTGGTGCTGAAATTAACTGCTTTATTACAGTGGGTAAATTATCATAAAGCGATCAACAAAAATCCATTCCCACCATAAATGAATCTATAATGTGAATACTCTAGCCCAGAGACAGACAGACAGACACCTGGAACACAAAGAAGTCTGTAGTGCGTCACTCTCTCTTCCTGTAGGGATCACGCTAGCGTTATGGTTTGTAATATACTTGCTATGTGTATGCATCTCCACTTCCCTCTACTGGATGCAATAGGATAGATTTGCCCATCGGTAACACCAATCCTTCCGAAGGCTGAATTTATGGAACTGCTCTATTAGCTGTAGATAGAGGTCTACATTTTTTGGAGATGGAGGACCTGTTCCCCTTGGCCACAAGCGTGCAGCTACTTTACCTGATGAGTGTGGTGTCTGTATGTATGCAATCACAGACAAGTACAACAGTAGGATTTGCTGCTATCAACATCCTATCCCCTGGAAAACCTCTGCAGATAATGTCCTTTAAGTGTTCAAAATGGATTAGAGAAATTTTACCTTTATGACAACTCCTCACCCAGCCACAAGTGAGACAGAGTTGCACATACAGGGAACAAAGTGGGTTTTTTAATGAATTCCAGTCTTTGTCTATCACTGTTAATGTTCTAGTATGCTATATTTGTTTCTATGCATTTTTATCCTTTTATTTTCTAACTTCCCTTGCTCTGTGGGCTGATCTTTTTTTTAGGTTTACATCTATGAAATGCACATTATCCAAGCAAAAATGACTTATGCAGGGGGGTATAGATGTGAGGCATCTACCAAGGACAAGTTTGATAGCTGTAACTTCAGCCTGATTGTCAATGGTAAGATTATATGATTACAGAAATGTGTTGCTAAGTCAAGGGTGAAAGTGGGCTGGTACAGGCTGGTATGGCGTACCGGTAAAAAGTGGCCACTGGTACCAGCCCATACGGAGACAACATTAAAGTGCTGCCATGGCAAAGGACCCTGCTTAAAGCGCTGCCGTGGCAGCACTATAATGTCGTTGCCCCTCCCTTCCCCGGACTGCCGACGGGGGCGAGGGGAGGGCAAAAGGGGCTGCTGCCCTGGGGCCGGAGATTTAAAAGGGCCCGGGGCTCTCGGGCGCTGCTACTGCGGCAGCAACCGGAGCCCTGGGCCCTTTTAAATCGCTGCCGGAGCCCCGGGTGGTGCGGGCCAGGCAGTGCGGATGGGCTGGCTGAGGGAGGCTGACTCCCAGACCAGTCCCTTCTGCCCAAGGCCCCGCCCCTTCCAGGGGCCCAGAGCCGAGCCCCCATACTGGTAAGAGTTTAATGTTACTTTCACCCCTGTGCTAAGTTAGGTTCTATCTTATTCCCACTCTGTCCTCCCTGTGTACAGAGTAACCTCTCTCCCCAAGAAACAGTGGCCACCAGAAGAGGGTGTAGGTCAGGTTTGAGAGAAACTGGCAGAGATTTATGTAGGCCCAAAACTAGAATAGCAGGAGTGCTACAGATGCAGATTGAGATGCATTAGCAGGGCTATGAAGGAGGGGGGTGGCCTCTAAAAAGAAAAGTAGTGTGTAATTCAAGTCAGGACTGAGATGTACTGAAAGAGCAACACGAAGTAAGCAAAAGGAGAATTAGCCTGTATTATCCTTGGCTTTATCCAGGCTTCAGTCCCACACTTCCATGAGCACTAAATTCAGTAAAAAAATTTTTAAAAGTCTGAGAATTAACTCCAGTTCTAGGTTGCCAAAGGCTATGTACTTGAACATGGAAATTTAAAAAGAAAAAGGAAAAAAAACTTGGAAAAGTTCAGAAAGCTAACACTATTACTTCCTTTCCTCCGGCCAAATTCAAGCACGGCAGGAGCTTCTGGCAGTATAAAATTGCAACAAGAATAGTTGACTAGTTTTAGCAAGGGATTTACTCTAAACAGTTGCTCTTGTGTGCCAGTGATTAAAAGGGAAGTACATTTAACTATCTATTTACCTCCAGTGTAGAATGGGTCACCAGGGATTTCGCTAAAACAGTGTGAGCATGGTTCACCCTTGCTAGTTCAATATTTGCACCACTCTCCTTCCTCAGGGGTTGTGTTGCGGAGTGGTAGCTTTAATTGGTGACTGGGGCTCCATAGGAGCTTCACAGCACAGGCACTGACTTTTGTTTTTCCTAGTGGGTGCTCCACCCCCATTCCACTCGGAAGCCCTGCTCTTGCTGGGCCTCTTCCCGCCTCTGCTCTGCCCCCTCACCCAAGGACCCCTCCACCCACACACTGCTCCCTTCCTGAGCGCCTCCCACCAGCCACTTGCTAAGGAGCAGCCAGCCCCAGGGGCCTGTCAAACAGCTGACTGGTGGGCAGCCAGCCCTGGGTCTGGAACCACTATGGCTGGTGAGTGCTGAGCACCACCTATTTTTTTACACAGGTGATTGAGCACCAGAGCACCCATGGAGTTGATGCCTATGCCTCACAGGCAGTGGCAGACCAGGAATGCATTGAGTCAGCACTGCTCATTTCTGAAGCAGCACTGGTTGGCTGCAGGACCCATGATGGTATAGGGCATAGGTTGACTTTCAGTCACTGGAGGCTCTCTACCCTAGGCTATGCCAGCAGTAGCCGGTTTAAATTGGAGATTAATCAAACACTTTATACGCAGCTTCCCAGCTGTAAACCTCTCCATGCTTCTATTAATCAAGGGAATTTATTTTCTGCCTCCACAGATGGTAATATTACCATTAATGAACTATAATCCATTTGGACGTTCTCTAGCACCTTTCACCCGAGGATTTCAATGCATTCATTATGTCAATATTCAGACCAGATTTTACAGAACACAATACGACTTTCCCACTGTCAAACTACAAATTAATGTGAAGCTTGAGGTAGAACCCCAGACAGTTACTTGCACTAACCATGGCTACCGTTCACTAAGTGATTAATCATAGTTAAAATATAAGATCTTTGAAACAAAAATGGCGTGAAAGGAAAAACTTTTGCAGTGGTGCTGTCTCTTCTTCAAGAACACACTCAACTGTTTTCCCACCTTCCTTTTCCATTGTATGCCACATCAGAAGCACCAGGAACAGGAGACATGGATATTCGCACTGCCTTCCGACGAACGTGAGTAGGAAGCTTGTGCTTCCATGTGGAATTCATTACCTTCCTAGACAAGGTCATGTAAGAGAAAAACTATTGTACAAATAGCTATTATTACAAAGATTTATGTAAGTCTATAGTGTAAGTGTTTTTAAGGCTAAAATGCCACCCTTGACTCTCAGACATCATCTAAAAGAGGTTGGCTCCTTACTATGCAACAACAAACCCGATCTTCAATTATTTCAGAGATAATGAACATAATTTCTCTAAGAATTGCACTAATTATTTTTTCTACAGTGTGAAAAGAGTATTTCAGGTACAAGTCAACAGGGGCGCTAATGATCCTGTGCTAATGATCCAGGCTGTATGGCTTGGACCAAGCAATGCTTTCCAAAATGGTTTAGTTGAGCCTGAGGATCCACTTGTGTCTTAAGACATTCTTACACTAGACAGGGATCAAGAGTTTGGACATAAATACTATATAGCTGATTACAGTATGGTTATATTTAATTTTATTAATGTTTTGTAATTTTATTACAAGTGCAATCAATGAGATTTTGAATGTATGTGTGAATGGTCAGGTATATATACACCTCCTAGACTATTAAGAGCCACATGTAGGGTTGCCAGGCGTCCAGGCCAGTAGAAGTCTGGTTGGCCGCAGCACCCACGAGGCAGGCAGGCTCCATGCCCAGCTCCACGCAGCTCCCAGGAAGCAGCTGGCGTGTTTCTCCAACTCCTAGGTAGAGGGGTGGCCAGGAGGGCTCCATGCGCTGCCCCCACCCGCAGGCGCTGCCCCAAGCACTGGCTCCGCAGCTCCCATTTGTCATGGTTCCCAGCCAATGGGAGCTGTGGGGGTGACACATGTGTGCAGCGTGCAGAGCCCCTTGGTCACCCCTCTGCCTAGGAGCTGGAGAGGCATGTTGCCACTTCCCAGGAGCTGCTTGAGGTCAGCGCCACCTGGAGCCTGCACCCCAAACCCCCTCCCATGCCCCTGCCCCAGCTCAGAACCCCCTCCCACACCCAAATTCCCTCCCGACCCTGCACCCCCTCCGGCACCTCAACCCCTTGCCCCAGCCCTGAGCCCCCTCCCACATGTCGAACCCCTTGGCCCCAGCCTGGAGTCTCTTCCTGCACCTCAAATCCCTCATCCCCAGCCCCATCCCAGAGCCCTCACCCTCTCCCACACCCCAATCCCCTGCCCCAGCCTGGTGAAAATGAGTGAGTGAGTGAGGCTGGGGGAAAGCGAGTGACTGAGGGAGGGGAGATAGAGTGAGCGTGGGCTTTGGAGAAGGGGCAGGGCAAGAGTGTTTGGTTTTCTGCAATTAGAAAGTTGGCAACCCTAGCCCTAGGGCATTGCTTAGGTGTTGAGAAAGGCCACTCTTCCCATCTGCAATAAATACTCAATTGACCTAGGAACTCTTAATAAAGCTGCCCTGACCTCTACCGGTTCAATTGAAAGAACTGTTACAGATTTTTGGTAAAGTTTAGGAAGTAACTTGCAACTGTATTCATTACTGAACACTCATTTATCTTGTGTGTAAATCAGAGTGTTATTTCCCTAAGTTATCAATAAAAATCACTCCAACAGCCATCAACTGTAACAAGTACAGTCCTTCAGGGCAATATGTGCTATCCCTCAAGGAATTTTAACATGATCTTTACTGTGCTCCCAATAGCTACACTGAAATTTATCACTCCAGCACTTACATTTCACTTGAACCAATTTTCCTAATACAGGAGAAAATCCAGCACAGTCAATTGCTTGTGCTTTTCCACAAGTTATTATTATATGAGATCTGCCTTTTACACTCTACTCTGTCACAAGGAACCAAGAAAAGTCTTGCAGAATTTAACTAAACAGTAACTATGGAATCCATATGTGCAGCTGGTCAGTCCTGCTGTGATACAGGCTGGTTCCACTTGAACATAATTCTACATGGCCAAGCCTTTGTTGTCCTTTATTTAGCATTCAGTAGTTCCTCTTTCTGCTAGCAGGATAACGAAAGCAACAAATCTAGTGCTAGTGAGTGCAATGTGGGTGTAAAATCCTAACAAATCTTTTGGATTTAGGGAGTTTCTGGTCAGCATGGAGGAAGCATAACTCCTTCCCATCAAAACCCCCGTCACAAAACAAATAACCATATTTATCTTTGCTCTGTCAGTGAGCCAGAGCTGAAGACTGAAGATTCCTTCCTCCTTTACTAGACTGTATTAGGAAGACTCTGTGAAGGGACTGCACCAGATTTTCATTTACTGCCTTTACTGTCCAGCAGAACGTAAGACACAGAGACACTGCATTACACAACACCTTTTTGCAGAGTCTGACTATGATTCAATGAAGGCCCAAGATTGCCCGGCCCATTTGATTGGCAGGATATTTAGGATTCATTTGTCTCTATGAAACTGAAGGGAGGTATTTTGACAGCCAAGCAAAAACTTGTAGATGACTCAGGATATTCCCTACGACAAGCTGTGAACGTACAGGAGGGTTAGAATGTCATGCAGCTGCATGGACTAGGCAGTAGCAATTCTCCTTTTGGAATGGAAAAGGCTCCTTTGGGACAGAGCACTTCTAAAACTACTGCATACTTGCCAGCGGAGCTTGGAGTTTGATGATCTTAACTTATTCTATGAGAAGGTTGCAGAGATTAAACTGAAGTGCATAAATCTAAAATGCTGTTTTTTGTGACTCTCACTCAGGAGCCTGGTGGGAGGAGGAAGACGGATGTCTGCAGCCTGTCTCAGGTAGCCCAGGTTTCTGCCAGCAGTCCCAAGCCTCAATGAACTCTCTCTCTCTGATCAGTAAAGAGAACCAGAACTTGTTGCAGATTTAATTTTGAACATCTGAATTCATTACAATAAATAAATAATAATACTTAGCTCTTATACGTGGCTAGAAAACACAAAAACAATGATCATGTGAGACAAGCATAAAGCAATGAGAAGAGTAGAGCACTTTGATGCTTCAGTGAGAGAGATTCATTTACAGGAAGAGCACATGCTGGACATATGGCATCCTCTAAGAACTGTGACTCTGAAAAATCTCAAACTGAATGCACGTCTGCCCTTCTATCATACACACATCCTGATTACACCTCCCTCACTGCTCCCACACAAATTCTCACTTGGATATGAAAATATACCTGTGTGCTATCCCATCCTCCTCTGTTCCTAGTGCTTTCAGATGTCCTATTTTACAACTCTATAACTCTTTAATTGCATTTCAGAAGTTACAATTTAAGGAAGTTTCAGAAGAGCTCAGCAACCACAAAGCTCAGCTCCCATTTAGGCATCAGAAAAAGTGGCTACTTTTTTCAAAATAGATAGCAAGGATTTTCAAAGAACTTAACATATTGGCTGCTGAGATCTTTAGAAAAATCTGGTCATAAGTGTCAGAATACAGAGGATTTCCTCCTGCAGCAGGGGGTTGGACTAGATGACCTCCTGAGGTCCCTTCCAACCCTAATATTTTAGGATTCTATGATATTCTATGCATAGGAGCTTCTAGGTGCTCAATTCTTTAGAAAAATCTACCTGAATTGTGGGTGCTAACCATTTGAAAATCTAGCCTTGAGCTATTTTGAAATCTGGCCTTACATTAGTGACTTTATCTATGACTAAAGCCCTCTGCCATTCAAGTTGTTCTTATCTATCAGTCAATACACCCATCAACATACTAGAGTGTCTAGGCACCACATAGGGAAAATTAGCCCATGCAGTGTTGTTCTAGTCTGAAAACAATTATGTAAAAATGGCACTTTTGTAATCAAAAGAGCTTTCCCCAATGCATGTTAAGAATCAGATCTGACTAAAATAAGTTTTTACTGCTGTTGACTCCAATTAACCTGGCACTGTCAATGCAGCTCAGAAGGTGGAAGCTGGATTCTATTCCCTCTTTATCAACAAAATTGTTTACTAAATTTCAATCTGTTGAGGCTGTTTCTTGCATTTGTTCCTGACACCTTGAGTTTCTCTGGCCTACTGTCTACTGGCATACCTGTCTTCAGCAAGATTATCTCCTTGTAAGCAATCAGTGCTGGCAAATATTGGAGACAGAATAATGGGCAACATGGACCTCAAGTCTGATTGAATATGGCAATTCCTGTGTTCTTAAAGCAATAATGTATGCAACACAGGATGTCACTTGAGGGCCATATTAAAAAAATACATAAGATACTGTTGTCTTAACGCTGTCCCAACTCATAAAACAGTTTCTACATCCCCACATCTAGTCCCCAGAAAGCACTTATGATTCTAAAGCACTTTCTATAGTCCCCAGAAAGCACTTATGATTCTAAAGGAAGATCCCAGCAATGCTCCACAAATTTCCTGGAGCATGTGGGAAATGTGTTTATTCTGACTACTGATTATATGTGTGATATCTTTTCTTTTAATTCAGAAAAAGGGGGATTACAATTACTACAAATTATTACAAAGGGGGATTACTAATCTAGATTACTATGTGCCACTAAATTAGTCACAGTGTAGGATTTCCTCTGTAAGCAGAGCAGGAGAAATTCAGGGTCAGTAAGTGCACTTCTTAAATCTATATAAAGGCCAACAAATAGGAAGAGAGAATCTCCAGATTTCTAAAAGAAAATGGCTGCAATGCCAATGAACATTCTAGAGTCATTGTGAAACTATCTCCTACTTCCCTTCCAATGATACATCTTATGCTTATGAGATAATTCTGGCTAATTCATTCCCCATCTCCTTGCAACACTATTATATTTTTCTGTTACTGTACAGTGCAGAGGGACATGAAGAAGGTGGAGAGCTGGATTTTAGTGCCTTATTGAAAAAGAGGTGAGTGAAAATCCGCAATCTCAGAACAATAAACTAACCAGTTAAAGTTCCACCAATTCATAATTCCCTTAGCATACCCTAAAGTTCATCTAGTATGGAGAAACTGGGACTGGTAGATTTGTGACCTCTCCACAGACAGCAATACTTCACCATTTCTTACTGCATCTCTAGATTGTGTCTTCACCAGTAAAAAAGGTGTCTCTTACAACAGAGATAGATAACTTGTAAAAAAACCACACCTTTTTTTATTTGTGAAAATACAGATGTAGAGACTGGGACTGGAGTAGCTGTAAGCCTTCTACAGCGCCTTCTGCTGGAAAAATGTAAGGACTGGAACAACTGCCTTTGGGATGTAGTGTTTGTCTGGAGTTTTCTATTCTCCTGAGTTGTCATTGGGATTGGAGAGTTGGGGAAATCAAAAATCTGTTTATTATAAACAATTGTGACTTTTCCAATTCTGACTCTTCTTCCTGGCTTCCATTTCTGGCCTTCTCCCACTTCCCCCGCCCCTTTTTTTTAATTTTATGACATCTCTTCCCTTTCTCATCCCTCACTGCCTTCCTCTGATCTGCCTACCTCTTTTATCCTGCCATCTCAATCTGGACACACTGCTTCGGATTCTGTTGTCTAAGACAGAGAGTAAGATTTCTATTTCATCTCATTATAAAATGCATGAGACAGACTGAATAAAAGATTCATGTGGTTTGAATAATGCATGAGACTCCCCTTCTCACATGTGGAGCATGGCAAATTCCCTACACCCCGACAACTTGGAGGAGGGTATCACCTACTGATTTCCAGTCCAGAAATGCTTTTAAACAATTAGTTCCCTTGGAAGTAATGAGGGGGGAGATTCAATCCATGTCCTCTCCTACACTTTTTATGTTTCAACCACCCCTTTCTTTTAAAGGCACTTTTAAATTAGGCTTCAGTTTCCAGATTCTCTTAATAGTCCAAGATTTCAGTTCTATATTCCTAACCCATTTGCACAGAAATTAGAGATAGAAAAGACTTCTTTGATCACAATTAGTCCATTCACCTAATTTAGAAGTCACTGCAGGATTGTTCCCCACAAAAAATGGTTACTCACCTTCTCGTAACTGTTGTTCTTCGAGATGTATTGTTCATGTCCATTCCAATCAGGTGTGTGCGTGCCATGTGCACACCAGCCAGAAGATTTTTCCCTTAGCAGCGTCTGTAGGGTCGGCCTGGGCGCCTCCTGAAGTTGCACCTTCATGGCACCCAATATAGATCCCTGCCAACACCCACCCCCTCAGTTCCTTCTTGCCGACTGCTCCAACAGAGGGGTAGGAGGATGGGTATTGGAATGGGCATGAACAACACATCTTGACGAACAACAGTTACGAGAAGGTGAGTAACCGTTTTTTCTTCTTCGAGTGCTTGTTCATGTCCATTCCAAACAGGTGACTCACAAGCCAAAGTTCAGGAGGTGGGGTCGGAGTCATCAACTGATTGGAGCACAGCTCTTCCAAAGGCCGCGTCATCTCTGGTCTGTTGAGTGATCGAATAGAGCGTGGTGAAAGTGTGTATGGAGGACCATGTTGCTGCCCTGCAGATTTCCTGTGTGGGGATCTGTGCCAAGAATGCTGCTGAGGAGGCCTGAGCCCTGGTGGAGTGTGCGGTGATTGGCGGAGTGGGCACCTTCGCCAAGTTGTAACACTCCCGAATGCACAACATGATCCACAACAAGATATGTTGTGATGACACAGGGAGGCCTTTTATTCTATTGGCCACCATCACGAATAACTGGACAGACTTTTGGAACAGCTTCTTTCTCTCGATATAGAAGGGTAGCGCCCTATGGACATCCAATGAGTGAAGCCTCTGCTCCCTGCAGCTGGAATTTGGTTTAGGATAGAATACTGGGAGGAAGATGTCCTGGTTGATGTGAAACTGGGAGACAACCTTAGGGAGAAAAGCCGGGTGAGGTCTGAGTTGAACCTTGTCCTTATGGAATACAGTGTAAGGGGGCTCTGATGTAAGGGCCCTGAGCTCCGACACTCTCCTAGCTGAGGTTATCGCCACCAGAAATGCCACCTTGTATGAGAGATAAAGCAGTGGAGCATGTCACCAGTGGCCAGTCCATAAAAGGACTAGATTAAGGTCCCAAGCCGGGATAGGCTGTCATACTTGCGGATATAGTCTATGAGACCTTTAAGGAAACGGCCGACCATCAGGTTCGCGAAGACTGAGTAGCCATCTGCACGGATGGAAGGCGGAGATTGCAGCCAAGTGAACCCTTATCAATGATATGGACAGTGCCTGTTGCTTAAGATGGAGGAGGCACTCCAGTATAAATGGCACCGAGGCAAGTGTCGGAGACTGACTGCTGCTCTGACCAGACGGAGAATCTCTTCCACTTGGCAAGGTACGTTGCCCTTGTGGAGGGCTTTCTACTACCAAGAAGAACTTGCCTGACTTGATCAGAGCAATTCAGCCATGGAGCTTCCACCACATTCAGCCATGGAGCTTCCACGATGTGAGGTGGAGCGATTCACGGTTCAGATGCCGGAGGCAGCCGTGATCCTGTGTGACTAGGTCCGGGACGAGTGGTAGGGTGACCGGAGTTGCTACGGACATTTCCAGGAGTGATGTGTACCAGTGCTGGTGTGGCCAGAGCTATCAGTATCACCAGGGCTCGGTCCCTGTGGCTCTTGAGGAGCACCTTGTGAACGAGAGGAACTGGCGGGAACGCGTATAGGAGACGGCCTCCTCGTGGAAACAGGAATGCATCCGCAATGGAGCCTGAGTTGTGACTCAGGAAGGAGCAGAATAGCTGACACTTCCTGTTGCGTTGTGTGGCAAACAGGTCTATTTGGGGAAAACCCCAGAGTTGGAAGATTGAGCTCACTATGTCCGGCCAGAGCGACCACTCGTGGCCATGAAAAGACCGGCTGAGACTGTCCATCAGCTCGTTCTGTATCCCAGGGAGATGTGATGCTTGCAGGTATATCAAGTACTCTACACAGAAGTCCCACAGCATGAGGGTTTCATGGCACAGGGGAGAGGAGCATGCACCCCCTTTGTTGATATAAAACATTGCCATGGTGTTGTCCGTGAGGACTGATACACATCTCCCTGATATATAGACTCTGAAAGCCTGGCATGCCAGGCGCACCGCTCTCAGTTCTCTGACCTTGATAGGCCGACCTCACTGTGCCTGAGACCAGAGGCCTTGTGTCATGAGGTCTCCCAAATGTGCCCACCCATTCCAGATCTGACGCATCTGTCACTAATGAGAGGGATGGCTGGGGGCTGGTGAAGGGGACTCCTGCACATACTACCTGTGGGTCGAGCCACCACAGGAGGGAGTCTAGTATTGGGTGAGGCAGGGTTACCATGCTATCCAAAGTGTCCCAAGACGGTTGATATACTGACGCTAGCCATGACTGGAGTTGGCGAAGTCTAAGTCTGGCATGCTGTACTACATAAATACACGTGGCCATATGCCCCAGAAGTTTCAGGCAATTCCTTGCTGTAGTGGTGGGGGACTGCCTGAGGCCCCATATGATGTCACCCAGTGACCGAAATCTGGCTTCTGGGAGGTATGCTCTGGCTTGAGTCGAGTATAGTACAGCTCCTATAAACTCTATCCTTTGCACCAGGGACAGTGTCATTTTGGCCTCGTTTAGAAGGAGACCCAGTTCGTTGAACATCCTTCTTGTGAAGCCAACCTGTGCTTCCACTTGAGATCTGGAGTGGCCTTTGATCAGCCAGTCGTCAAGGTATGGGAACACCTGTACCTGCCGCTTGCGCAGGAACGCCGCGACGACTGCCATGCACTTGGTGAATACCCGAGGTGCTGCTGACAGTAAACTGATAGTGGCTGTTGTTCACCACAAACCTGAGATATCTTCTGTGAGGTGGAATTATCGCTATGTGAAAGTACGTGTCCTTCAAGTCGAGAGTGGCATACCAGTCTCCTGGATCTAATGAGGGGATAATGGAGGCCAAAGAGACCATGCGGAACCTGAGTTTCTTGTTGAATTTGTTGAGTTCTCGCAGGTCCAGAATTGGCCTGAGGCCACTCTTGGCTTTCGATATTAGGAAATACTGGGAATAGAAGCCCTTGCCCCTTTGCTCCTGAGGAACCTCTTCCACTGCCCCTACCAAGAGAAGCGAGTGCACTTCCTGCATGAGAAGTTGCTCATGAGAGGGGTCCCTGAAGAGGGATGGGGAAGGGGGCTGGGAGGGCACAGAATTGGATGGAAAATCCCCTCTCTACCATGCAGAGCACCCAGTGGTCCAAGGTGATACATGACCGTGCACAATAGAAAGGGGACAGTCAGGACGAAAAGGTAAGAGGTTGGATCCAGTTGCAGTACTGGTGTGCCATCCTTGACCACACCTTCAAAAGGGTGGTCTGAGGTTGGGGGGTGGCTTGGGCTGGCCCAAGCCTTGGCCTGAGGAGGGGTGCTGCCACCTTCTACTGCTTCTATTCCTCCTACAAGGAGCGTCTTGGCAGTTCTGAACTTGGTAGAACCCAGAGGGAGGCTGTGGCTGGAAATGCCTACATTGAGTGGCTGGTGTAGGGAGCCCCAAACATCTAAGGGTGGCCCTTGAGTCTTTTAGGCTATGGAGTCTTTTATCCATCCTATTGGAAAAAAGGGCTGAACCCTCAAAGGGGAGGTCCTAGATTGTTTGCAGGACCTCATGAGGGAGACCAGAGACCTGCAACCAGTAACCCCTCCTCATTACAACCCCCGTTGCCATAGTACGTAAGGCTGCACCTGCTGCATCCAATGACGCTTGTAAGGAAGCTCAGGAGACCAGCTTTCCCTCCTCCACCAGTGCCAAGAACTCTGTACAAGAGTCCTGAGGCAGTAGCTCCGCAAATTTGGCCATCACAGCTCATGTGTTGTGTGTATATCTGCTCACGATGGCCTGTTGATTTGCAACGCAGAGCTGTAGTCCTGCAGTGGAATAAACCTTCCTGCCAAAGAGGTCAAGTCTTTTTGCCTCCCTGTTCTTAGGGGAGGGTCCCAGGTAGCCCTGGCACGCTCGTTGATTGGCGGCGTCAATGACGAGGGAGTTGGGGGTTTGGTGGGTGTATAAATGTTCATATCCCTTAGAGGGGACAAGGTTCCACCTCTTGTTCCTCTTGGCTGTAGAAGCCAGAGATGTAGGGGTCTGCCATACCATAGGGTTTTTGTTGTCTCTGTAATCGTCCTTATTAAAGGCAAGGTGATATGAGAGGGACTGGAGGGTGTAAGGATGTCGATGACAGGGTCAGATTCCTCCACAACCTCCTCCGCCTGTATGCCCAGGTTCTGGGCAGCGTGACTTAAGAGCTGCTGGAGTACCCTGTTATCGTCCAGAGCTGGGGCCGTTGACATCCCTGCCACAGCTTCATCTGGGGAGGATGAGAAGGAGAGGCCTGGCAGCGGGCTCTGCTCACTCCCTTCAGCGCCCTGTGGGTCTCATGGCAAGTGGTATTCCGAAGCTTGTGGTGCCGGAGCTGCTGGGGGTGGAAATATCGGTGCTGAGGCAGGCGGTGCCAAAGTTTTGGTTCTGGCGGTACTGATATAGTTGACACCAGTGGTACCGATGCTGTAGCCGCCAATGGTGCTGCTGATGGGAGAGTCGGTGCCGGAGCTGTAGGGGACAACTGTGATGTTGGCGGCGCTTCTGTTGGCGGTGCTGCTGCCAGCGGTGCTGGCGGTGGGACGAAGGATGCCGAGGACACCAATGCCAACCTGGATCTTGAGCTGTGGATCTGTCCCTGGCTCTGGTGATACGCCCAGGGTGTCCAAAAGGGCCACTATGTCAAAGGCTGCCACTGCGGAGGCCATGGTGCCGGGTAGGGCTCATGGTCATGGAGGGATCTGGACTTCCTGCTCCTGGTCCTATCGGAGCAATAGGACTCTGCCTCCACCTCTGAGGTCTCCGAGTAGGAGGACCACGGAGGAGTGGTACTCTGGGCTGCCGGAGAGCGGTGTTGAGAGGTCGGGGACCGGTGCAGCTCCCCTGTGTGGGTGGGCCGTGCGGGGGAGAGGTGCACCGGGGATGGAAATCAGCGTGCCATCATCACTGGTTTGCCCCTTGACTGAAACTGGAGCCGCGCACTCACCGGTTACTTGTCTCTCCTCTGCGGGGAGGATGGCGCTGTGAGGCGTATAAGGTCCTTGGCTGCCTCGAATGCTTCTGGCATCAAGGGGAGCCGGAGGTCATCACCATGGCAGTCCGGGGACTCAACTGAACCCCAGGCAGGGCAGGAGTCAATGAGACCCTGGTGGACTGGAGAGACGAGGTGGCCTGGCTCGAGACACTCTTCGATGCCACAGGTCCCTTGGTCTTTAGATGGGGAAAGCGACCGCTATCCAGCCTTTTCTTCTTTTGTGGCACTGGGGACTGAGAACGGTGCCACACCGAAGAGGGTTTTTTATGGGCAGAGCTGTGGCGGTGCCATGAGACCTTAGGATTCTTGCTCGGCAACAGCTCGCACACCGTCAGCGCCGGAGCGTTGAGGACCATCGAGGAAGTGCATGGCGTCAGTTCTGCGGACCTGGGGTTAGAATGCCATTTCCATTAGCAGGATCTTAAGTCTTTGATCCCAGTCTTTAAGGGTCCTAAGGCGAAAATCCTTGCAGATCCTGCACTTGTCCTTTTGGTGGCTCTCCCCAAGGCACCGTAGACAAGAAGATGCAGGTCACTCTTGGGCATAAACTTGTTACAGTCCTCGCAGAGTTTGAACCCTGGGGACCGGGGCATACCCCAGAACCAGGGAAAATGTTGTTGTGGGGGGAAACCCCAAGAATCACAACAGCTAACAAACTATTTACAACTATTTAACAATGAAGACTGAAGAGGAAGCTTCCAAAAGCGCCTGCAAAGCAAGAGTGACAGTTGTTCCAGCTAGCCGTCACCGGCAGTAAGAGGGAACTGGAAGGGTGGGGGATCGACAGGACCCTATATTGGGTGAAAATATATATTGCCATGAAGGTGCAACTCCAAGGGGCGCCCAGGTTGACCCTACGGACGCTACTAAGGTAAAAATCTTTCGGCTGGCGTGCACACAGTACGCACACACCCGATTGGAATGGACATGAACAAGCACTCAAAGAAGACTATATATTAAAATGTTTTGTTCAGTATACTCTTAAACATTCCATGTGATGGAGCTTCCACCACTTTCCATAGAAAATTATTTCATAGTCTGGTAGATCTCCCTTGCTTTACAACTAAAGTTTCCTTTGCTCATCTTCATGTAATTGCTGCTACATATATTCCTGAGGATCACCACGCACTATTCCCAGGGGTGAAAGTAAATTGAGTGACTTACCGGTACTCTGGGGCCTGCTCTGGCCCCTGGAAGGGGTGGGGCCTAGGGTGGAAGGGGCAGGATTGAGGGGGTCAGAGCCAGCCCCAGCCCACCCTGTAAGGTAAGTGCCCCCCCACCGGGGTACCAGCAGCAGCCGGGGCTCCGGGGGCTATTTAAAGGGCCCGGGGGCCCCCTCTTCTACTGCCCTGGCCCTTTAAATAGCCCCCGGAGCCCTGGGGAAGCGACGGGGCTCCAGCGGCTATTTAAAGAACCAGGGCGGCAGAGGCAGCTGGAGACCCAGCCCTTTAAATAGCTCCTGGAGCCTCCGGTACCCCAGGGCTCTGGGGGCTATTTAAAGGGCCCGCAGCTCCCCTGCTTCTACTGCCCTGGTACTTTAAATAGCCACCGGAGCCCTGGAGTAGCGGCAGCGGGGCTCCAGTGGCTATTTAAAGGGCCTGGGTGGTAGAAGCAGGGGAGCCCCAGGCCCTTTAAATAGCTGCCGGAGCCCTGCAGCCGCTACTCCAGGGCTCTAGCAGTGGGGCTCTGGAGGCAATTTAAAGGGCCTGGGGCTCCAGCCATTGCTGGGAGCCCCAGGCCCTTTAAATTGCCCCCTGGAGAAGCCGGGCTGCCCCAGTACGGTGCACCGGCTCTTGCTGGTACGCCATACCGGGGCATACCGACTTACTTTCACCTCTGACTATTCCTCTCCCTCAATATTTAAAAACTGCAAATTATTATTGACAGATGTTCCTGAGTTGCTTTTTCTTGCCAAGTTATACGTAGTTAACTGTTTCAAGTTTTCCTCAATGCGCTATTTAGCCAACTCTCTGTTCTTGATTCTGGCCTCAGTCTCTGCTCCTGTGTTTTGGCTCCATTTATAATAGAATGGAACTGTGTTTATGTAGATTAAGATCCAGTAGAAAGCAAGTAGCAGAACTCTTAGAAATACAGGATTGAACTTGCAGTCTGTAAATTTCTACCTCATGGGCCTCATTTATTTTCAGATATACCACATACTACTGTGCCAACTAGATAGGGACTCTGCCCTCATAATGCCATCATAGACAGCATTCCTAAATAGGTGGAGCCTGCTGGGAGAGGCTGGAACTACAGTAATTGAACTGTCCAGAGCCATTACCTCTATACCAGTTGTTTCTCAACTGGTGGGTCATGATGACCTCCAGAGGGGTCAGATAAAGCAATCATGGGGGAAGCAAGAGACTGAAAATGTTATTACAATTCTAAAGCAAAGACAATAAAAATTCCAGAGTAACTTCAGAATGGCCAAAGCCTTCAGAGTTTGTGAGGCCAAATGCAGTAGTTTTGGTAGCAGTTGTGTGGATTTTTAACTCTTAGTTTAGAATAAATGAAGGGGGTCATAAGCATTTTTACTTCAAATAAGGTTTGCCAGTCTGGAAAGTTGAGAAACATTGCTCTGTACCATTCCCTAAAGTGACACAAGCTGGGAGAAGAGGGTAGTGTAGGAGTTCAGAACACCTCTAATGGAGCCTTCCTTCTGCTTTCATGATCAATTTTAGTGAACAGCAAGTACAGACAGAATTTTTTAAAATAAATAAATAAATAAAAGAGAGAGAATAATCTCCAGTACTTTCATGATTTTTGACCTACTGGGTTAGTTAGTTATCATTAATATTAAACTAAAAACCATGACTCAGGAAATTATGCTTTTAACTATCACTGCATTTTTACTCCACATTAATAACTCCTGGAAGACACCAAGCCTTTTTATGGGGTGAATATATGCTCCTTTGAAAACACAACTGGAGAAACAAACATGTTGAAGAACTCTCAAGAACTGCAGAGAGACAGAATGCAGGAATGACACCTCTGCCATCACCTTCTACTTCTGTTCCACCTTACCCATCATCAAGTACTACTTTACCCAGATGACGCACATGTTCACTGTCACGGAGAAAACTTCATTTTATATTGTACAGGAGTTGTATTTTCTGGCCACTGTAATTTAATTAGCTGGTGTTGACACACAGGTGCCATAGGCCACAGATAGGTCATGGGGAAGGGGAAGGGAACAGTTTTCACACTAGTATTAAATAGGATAGTGAAGAGACCTTGAAAGAGATGACAGCTGACAGGGTAACAGGATAGGAAGTAAGCAATCCAGGGTAACAGGATAGGAAGGAACCATCTCTGGGATGTACAAAACTATTTTTAACATCCTCACACGTTTAAAAAAATATCAGCTGCCTGTTCTGTTAACAGCAGGTTCACTGAGCTTCATCTTCATGTCCTCAAGTGCACGGTCAACCTACGAGGTGATCCCTGCAGCTAAGACCCTCAACATCAGGGAGAATGACTTTAGGGCAACAGAAACCTAAGGAGACCAAAGTCACCACATTAAGAGCACTCCCCTTCCTGAAATGCTTAGCCTGGGAGGATGTTACTCCAGCTGGGTGGGAGAGGTCAGTCTATTTCTGTGAATACTACAAATCCTTACTGGAATTAAAAGAATGTTTTAATAAAGTTAAAGTGGTGACAGGGAGCATTAGAAATGGGGAAACATGAAGCCCGGAACTTACTGGAGGAGACAGGGACATGAATTCTGAAGGGTTATGAACAGGACTTTCCTGCTTCTAAGTGCTCAATTCTACACTATTTAAATGGTGATCTTGGCTGTAAAATAGCTTTTTTATTATGTAGTGGCAATTTACAAGCCAGTCCATGCTCTGGAGAGTTACAAAACACTTGCTCTTTACAAACAAGGCTGAGATTGCACTTTGGGGAACATTCAGGTTCCTTGCATTTTAGTTCACATAAACATGGGTTTAGGGTGGGCTTGACACAGTTAGGGATTCTTGATGCATGATTTTTATTCAGTTATATAAATATTTTGGATGTATATACAATACCAACTACTTAAAGGTAAGTCTTGCAGGACCCACAGCAAGATCTCATTAGTCCTTACAAGTGCTGTGGGATTTTTGTTTCAGTTATTATTTATGCAACAACATTGGATTACATGACCAAGTACAAAACAGAGAGGGAGACAATTGGCCAAATTCTCTGCTTGTGTAAACAGGTGCAGTGTCATTGACTGCAAGGGAATAGCCAATAGCCTTTACCCCAAATATTTTTAAAATGAGTTATAATTTAAGAAAGCACCTCTACCAACTTCCCACAGGCATGAAGTCCAGTCCACAGATGATGATATGGTTTACATGAATGAGGCAATATTACAAAAAATATATATATATAGCTTGGCTACACAATAACTAAGGTGGATAAGATAATTCTCTATAATTATAGAGGGATATAAACACCAGGAATGGAGAGGAGTTGTTTCAGGTGCTCCAACTGAGTATAACCAGAAATAATGGGATGAAACTGAACAATGGAAAATTTAAGTTGAATATTAGGGAGACCATCTTGACAATGAGATGTATTTGGTTGGGGAACAATCTCCAAAGTGGAAGACTTATTTGCGTTTAAAAAATAACCTAGACAATGTATTTGAACACAATATGAATAATCCTACCTTAAACTTTCAGGTGGACAGTGCATATAGGTTAGCTGGAGAGAGAAACTAGATTTGACCTAATAGGGTTTTTTTTACGTTCTATGATTCTATACTTATTTTTGAGCCACTGTTTCCTCAGAGCATAATTGCTCCAATGCAAACCTTACATTTATAACTAGGAAACATGTATTTAGACAGTATTATAAATGTTGCTTGTTCACATTATCAAGAGCTAGCTAGTTCAGAGTGCTTCGTATGTTGAAAGATCTTAGACTATCTGGTAAATGGCCTGTTCTTTTGGTTGGCAGGGCACAATTTTTAATTGTGCCTTGCTAGGCAAAATACAAATAATTTACCAGACACAAAGAAACCAGTGGGGATATGTAGTGGGGAGGGAGCTGGCTGAATTTCTGGAGGACGTAGATATGCTCTAGTGAAGAAACATCTCCACTGTGGCCCGTATTTGTAACAGAATACTGGCTGGAGATCCAACCAGTCAATCCCGGTAATAGAGGATGTTAAACCACCTTAAAGAACAATTCTCTAAGTATAAGACTTTACATGCCAAGTTTCAGCTCAGAATGACTGAAGTGCAAGCTCCAAGCTGGACATGGATACTGGAAACCCTGACACTCGATTGCGGCACGATAATAATAGTAGAAATCCTGTTACAAACACCTTCCTAAGAAAAACACTGGAATATTAGAACCACCTTGTTAAAGATGCTCCCTAGACTGACCCCACTAACCCTCCATGCTCCTTTCATGCAGTGACATTCCTCACGGAGATTAATGGGAGATATTCCTTCTCTGTAGACATTCACAGTATATCATATAAATGAAAACAAAACTAAAGAGTCCTCTAAGTTTCCCTTCACTGCATGCTTCATAGCTTGTGTATGATTTGGGGGAGGGGAAGGGCCTGGGATTCATTACTGAACACAGCCTTATTACATGGGTATATTCTGCTGCACTGGAATCTGCTTGATCCTGGAAACAAGCTCCACCTAAAAGGAGTTCTAAGAGGTGCTGATTTTCCCTCCAGGATTCTGGAGCCTGCATGTCTTGTCATACCTCCCTCATCCTTCAAAGGAATTCACCATACCGTCTTTTGTGAGAAATCCATTGAAAGATGTCAGGCAGAAGGTTCATTTTTGGAATGAGGATAGTGACGTAAATAGTCTCACTTTGCCCTATGAGGCCATCTACCAGTAGCAGAAATAAATTGTGGTGTTTACATCTGCAATATAAACTGTAAGATGGAACTCTACAGAATGAGGCTGATTTCACTAGAAAAATGCATTTCTTCTTGAGTATATTTCAGTGCAATATATCCATCTCCCTGCTGCTGAAATGCAGGCTTTTTCTGCTAAGGGTGGAGATGATGATGGCTCTGTTGTATTAACACATGTTGCCCTCTTTCCTGCCCATGGGGATGCTGCTTGCTTTTCCAAATGCTTCTCTGCATCGCTCTCGAGTCCAGCAGCTTCTTGCGCTCAGTAAATCGGTAAGTTTTTAATCAATCTTCAAATAATATATACTATGACAGGAGCATAATGTTTTTCACACAGCAGATCAGCCTACTTCTCATTCGGGTCCTACTGTACCACAAGTTAACTCTCCCATAATCACCAGCTCTTTGGGCAATCCATAAGCTGAGTGGCCCATTGTAAATAGTGTCTTGCTAGCCAGAACCTGCCAATCTAAGTGTCTTTCAACTCTAAGAACTGATTATAGACAACCTTCCCATCACAAAACTGATCTTCACTTTTAAAGATGAACCAGGCCTCACTTTAATAAAGAGAAGGAATCCTGGGAGATAAGAAGTGAGTCTCTATCTTATAGACATGAGCGTGGGCCTCAGAAGATCTGGGCTCATTTCCTGGCTCTGCCACAGATTTCACGGGTGATCTTAGGAAACTCATCTTTGTGCCTCAGTTCCCCATCTTTAAAATGGGGATAATACTTTGTCTTGCCTAGATAGACTATAAGCTCTTCAGGGCAGGAACTATCTCTAATATGCATATGTACAACATCTACCACATTTAGGCCCTGATTTTGGTTAGGGTCTCTAGGCATTTCTGTAATAATAAAGCTAGACTGCTGACATCTAATGCAGGAATGGCTTCACTTAAACAATGCATAGCTTGCCAAGTTTATGGCTTCTTTGGAAGTTCTTTCTAGTGTGTCATTCTAACGTTCTACTCCTCTCCTAGCAAAAGTGAGCCAAAAACTGAATTACAACCTGATGTTGATGTCTGGGACATCCTGCGGAGAGCTCCTCCTTCTGAGTATGAGAAAATTGCTTTCCAGTATGGCATCACAGACCTACGGGGGATGCTGAAACGCCTCAAACGCATAAAAAAGGAGGAGAAGAAAAGTACAGGTTGGAGAGCTGTATTTCTTCCTAAAATATCTGTTCTTATCTTATTTTGGTCATTGGTGTTTCCAATATCAACATTAGGGGAGAGGGACATGATTTAACTAGTTCTTCCAACTTTTCCTATAGTCTTTTATATTTGAGATGCCTGTTCCCAAGATAAGACCTTCACCAGGTCTTCTGAACTACCTCACTATGACTCTTGGAGATTACACACCTTCCTCATTTTGCTAGATTTCCCCCGACATTATAACACTCTGTTCTGTGCCTTAACCAGCAATGGTTCCTTTAGACAGGAGTGGTCAATTTTATCTTCCGTAGAAGACAAGGACTTCTCAGCTACACCCCAGACACCATGGCTTATGTGATCTAATGGGTCTTGTTTAGACTAGGATTTAAAAGTGGGATGTTAGCTAACATTTTAAAAGTCTAGTGTAGACAAGGCACACTGCCTTTAATATGTTATCAAGGGAAAGCCTAGTGAGAAATTTAGGCTTTGACTCAACATGTGCTAAACTGGTTAAATTACACACTGCCTTATCTATACTAGATTTAGAACATGCTAATTAGCATGTTAGCTAACATCATCCTAGTCTAGATCAGGCCACAGAATCATAGAAAAGGATGGAGGGTGAAGCTTAAGGCATTTGGGAAAGAAAGGTAGAAGGAGGTGAGGGCAGATATGGAAAGAACAGAGCAAGGATTAAGAAGATAAACCAATAGGAAAGGTGATAAAAACCTCCTTTCCTTTCCTGACTTCCTTTCCTCCAGATTAGGCTGCAAAGAAAGGAAACATAGCAAAGAAAAATTATTAAAATCTCCTTTTTGTAATGGTTCTTCATCTCAGCATTCCTCCAGAAACTGGATCCTGCTTACCAAGTGGACAAAGGACAGAAGATCAAGCTAATGGTTGAACTTGCCAACCCAGATGCTGAAGTGAAATGGCTGAAGAATGGACAGGAGATCCAAGTGAGCGGCAGGTAAATTAGAAAAGAGACTGGGAAATCCAGCCTGGAGAGTGTTAGGTCTGGAACAACTGTAGATACCAAGCCATCTTCAGGAAGGGGAGACTATAAAGAAAGCAGGGGGAATATCAGACGGGAAAGGGAAAGATGGAGGAAGACTATGGGTGTGTCATTGTGGGTGCAGTGCCAGTTAACATGTGAAATGACATTCAGTTTGCAGTTCTCATTACTGTTTCTTTTCCCCTCCTTGCCCTGTGCTCACTCTCTGCACATGGAATTGAACATTGTCATCTGCCCACTTAGCAAGTAAGTCCTCAGATTATATCTTACTGTTTCTGAATGTATTTAAGATCCAGTGAGATTGTCCTTCTTGTGATATGGGACCTATCTAAATGTAACAGGACATCAGCTACCGCTGAAGTGATTTTGTGCTGAAGTTCTGTTGGGACATAAGTGGGGGCTAATCAGGCCTCTAGTGAGGCTACATGGGAGAACACTTGTACTGGCTGGCATTCTAGCAGCCATTAACAAGAAGGGCAATATCCTTGTGACACAGCCCTCGCTCGAGGTTGGTTGGGGAGCACTGCCCAGTGACATGCTGGGGGGGGGAGGGTTGTTAATAGGGGAACCTGGGCCCTTCCTCTCCACCAGGCTCCAACCCAGGGCCCTTTGAGGGCTATCAGTGATCTGACAGCTTGGAATTCTTAAGGCAACCCTCCCTGGGCCACTTCCTATCACCTCCCTGCAATTGTCCTAAGGTCATCATCTGGGGTAAGGCAGCATGAGGGTCTTCTGCTCACCACAAGGCACCTCCAGACAGCAGCATGTAGCAAGGTCTTTCTTCCCTCTCAGGCAGAAACTGCCTCCTCCTGTAGTATGGCCCAGCTCATTCCAAGGGCTTTCCCCTGCTGGGGTAGTCCAAACACAAATAAAGGGGACCAATGAAATCCAGAGTTCATATGAGAGGGAGTGCTTCCCTCTCAAGCTGTCTCTGCAGCAAGCCCTTTCTTCCCTCCTTCAGGGAGAGATATTTGGACAGTTGTTTAGGGAGAGATTCTACCTTCCCTCAGCTCATCTCTTGTGGAGCTGCCAGTATCAGGTGTGCTCTCTTCTTTGGTCTGCCACCACATGAGCTGCTCACCTGCCTTTTAATTCCTCCTCCAAGTGGTGCATTTGCTACAGATGTGGCAGGGCAGGACTGTCTCAGCTCAGAATGGTTCCTTAACCCCTTGCTGCTCAGTGTGAGGTTTGTATACCCCGTCACACCTTGCTGAACTCTCTCTTGTTGTTGTAAATAGTTCTCTGTGTCCCCCCATCTCTCACGAGCATTCTAGAAGCGGATAACTCTCAAACAGTCTTCCTCTCCCCTTTGCCAGGTAGGGTGGCTGGTACAAAGTCCTTCCCACTCCTCTCACCCAGGCCTTCCCTCCCTTCTCGCATGCGCCAGAACAGGGTGGCTGGCTCTAAAGGACATACTTGGTGAAAATTACACTTAGATTCTGTTTGCATTTCTTCAGATATATTTTTGAGGCTGTTGGGAATAAGAGGATCCTGACTATCAATCACTGCTCCCTAGCTGATGATGCAGCATATCAGTGTGTGGTTGATGAGGAGAAAAGCTTCACAGAACTATTTGTAAAAGGTGGGTGCCAGCAAGAGAAGCAGATCCACGCTAATACCATTTATTGTTATGTCCTGCTTCTCTACTCTGAGGATATGTGTACACTACGAAATTAGGTCGATTTTATAGAAGTTGATTTTTAGACATCGATTTTATACAGTCGATGGTGTATGTCCCCACTAAGCGCATTAAATCGGCGGAGTGCGTCCTCACTACTGTGGCTAGCATCGACTCATGGAGCGGTGCACTGTGGGAAGCTATCCCACAGTTCCCACAGTCTCCGCTGCCCATTGGAATTCTGGGTTAAGCTCCCAATGCCTGATGGGGCAAAAACATTGTCGCGGGTGGTTTTGGGTACATGTCGTCAGTCTCCCGTCCCTGCCTCCCTCCGTGAAAGCAATTGCAGACAATCATTTCGCGCCTTTTTTCCTGGGTTACCCGTGCAGACGGCATAGCATGGCAAGCATGGAGTCCACTCAGCTTACTGCTGCTGTTGTGAGCACTGTAAACACCTCACGCATTATAGTGCAGTATGTGCAGAACCTGGCTAAGAGACGGCAGCATGAGGACGATTGTGAGAAGGACATGGACACAGACGTGCCTGAAAGCATGGGATGTGGCAATTGGGACATCATGGTGGCAGTGGGGCTGGTTGATACAGTGGAATGCCGATTCTGGGCCCGGCAAACAAGCACAGACTGGTGGGATCGCATAGTCTTGCAGGAATGGGATGATTCCCAGTGGCTGTGAAACTTTTGCATGCATAAGGCCACTTTCCTGGAACTCTGTGAGTTGCTTTCCCCCACCCTGAAGCATAGGAATACCAAGATGAGAGCTACCCTGACAGTTGAGAAGCGAGTGGCGATAGCCCTGTGGAAACTTGCAATGCCTGACTGCTATTGGTCAGTCGGGAATCAATTTGGAGTGGGCAAATCTACTGTGCGGGCTGCTGTGATTCAAGGAGTAAATGCAATCACTGACGTTCTGCTATCAAGGGTAGTGACTCTGGGAAATGTACAGGTCATATTTCCCAGGATGGCTTTGCTGCAATGGGTTTCCCTAACTGTGGTGGGGCGACAGATGGAACGCACATCCCTATCTTGGCACCAGACCACCTTGCCAACCAGTACATAAACCACAAGTGGTACTTCTCAATGGTGCTGCAAGTACTGGTGGATCACAAGGGACCGACATCAGTGTGGGATGGCCGGGAAAGGTGCATGATGCTCGCATCTTTAGGAACTCTGGGCTGTTTGAGCAGCTGCAAGAAGGGACTTACTTCCCAGACCAGATAATTACTGTTGGGGATGTTGAAATGCCTTTTGTTATCCTTGGAGACCCAGCCTACCCCTTGCTCCCATGGCTCATGAAGCCATACACAGGCAGCCTGGACAGTAGGAAGGAGCAGTTCAGCTATAGGCTGAGCAAGTGCAGAATGGTAGCAGAATGTGCCTTTGGACGTTTAAAAGCTCGCTGGCGCTGTTTGCTGACTAGGTTAGACCTCAGCGCAACCAATATTCTCATTGACAGGTTTCAGAGGAACAGCCGTGTTAGTCTGTATTCGCAAAAAGAAAAGGAGTACTTGTGGCACCTTAGAGACTAACCAATTTATTTGAGCATGAGCTTTCGTGAGCTACAGCTCACAAGTGAGCTGTAGCTCACGAAAGCTCATGCTCAAATAAATTGGTTAGTCTCTAAGGTGCCACAAGTACTCCTTTTCTTTTTGCGAATATTCTCATTGTTATTACTGCTTGCTGTGTGCTCCATACTATCTGTGAGAGTAAGGGGGAGACATTTATGGCAGGATGAGAGGTTGAGGCAAATCACCTGGCATCCAATTTTGAGCAGCCAGACACCAGGGTGATTAGAAGAGCACAGGTAGGCGTGCTGTGCATCAGAGAGGCTTTGAAAACCAGTTTCATGACTGGCCAGGCTACGGTGTGACAGTTGCGTGTGTTTCTCCTTGATGCAAACCCGCCCCCTTTGTTGATTTTAATTCCCTGAAAGCCAACCACCTGCCCTCCTTCGATCACAGCTGGCAAAGGAAATAAAGTCACTGTTGTTCTGAAACCATGCATTCTTTCTTTATTAATTTTTAAAAAAAGGAAGATAACTGATAAGGTAGCCCGGGGGGTAGGGTGGGATGGGGGAGGAGGGGAGGAGGGAAGGACAAGGCCACATTGCTTATTGTAGCCATACTACAAATCAAAACTGTTTGAATGACAGCCTTCTGTTGCTTGGGCCATCCTCTGGAGTGGAATGGCTGGGTGCCTGGAGCCTCCACTGCCCGAGTTCTTGGACGTCTGGGTGAGGAGGATATGGAACTTGGGGAGGAGGGCAGGAGGTTGTACAGTGGATGCAGCAGCAGTCTGTGCTCTTGTTGGCTTTCGTGTAGCTCCACCAGATGCCTGAGCATGTCCGTTTGCTCCCCCATTAGCCTCAGCATTGCATCCTGCCTCTTCTCATCGCACTCACTTAATGCTTTCCTGGACTCTGCCACTGATTGCCTCCATACATTCAGCTGTGCCCTATCAGTGTGAGAGGACTGCATGAGCTCAGAAAACATGTCATCACGAGTGCGGTTTTTTTTACCTTCTAATCTGTGATAACCTCAGGGACAGAGATGATGGGGGAGCATAGAAACATTTGCATCTGCAGGGGGATTAAAAAGGGAGAGTAAAATTTAAGACGATACATTTCTGAGAACAAAAGGGAGACTTTTTCACAGTGAATTAAGCAATTCACAGCAGACAGCACATGTGTTTTAGGTACACGGTCACATTTTGCCTTTTATATTGGGCGCCTGCCAGTATGGTGACACATCACACACAGCTGGGCAACAGAATTCGGTTTCCAGGCTGCCATGGTAAGTCAAAGGGTACGTGGGTTTGGCTTCTGACGCCTTCATAACATGTGGGAATGTTTTCAAACTGCAGCGTCCTCCTTTCCCATAGCAAGCAATGCCGGTTGGGTTTGCCATTTAAAAGGAGGGGCTGCGGTTTTTGGGTGGATGTGCAGCCCTCCCCAGAAAATCTTCTGCAAAGGCTTTCAGAGTACCTCCAGAAGAGCTTCATGGAGAAGTCCCTGGAGGATTCCCGCTCCATCCCCAGACACGTTAACAGACTTTTCCAGTGGCTGTACTGGCCGCAAATGCATCCCAAGTCTTCAGGGCAAATCAAACATTAAACACTATTGCTTTTAAACCATGTACGGTAGTTACAAATGTGCACTCACCAGAGCTGCCTTATCCGGCTTCAGGGTTGGGGACCCTGCCTTGGGAGGGTATTGGCTCCAGGGTGATGAAAAGGTCCTGGCTGCTGGGGAGAATGGATTCACCACTTGCCTGCTGTGCATTCTCCTCCTCCTCATCCACAAAATCCTCCTCCGTGTTGCGTGAGACTCCCCCCTTGCAGGTGTCCATGGACAGTGGTGGGGTAGTGGTAGAGTACCCCCACAGAATGCCATGCAGCTGATCATAGAAGTGGTACCCAGAGCGACCATTTGCCTCCTTTGTCTTTTTGTAGGCTTGCCTGAGCTCCGTGGCTTTCACGCGGCTCTGCTGTGTGTCCCTGTTGTAGCCTCTGTCCATCATGCCCTGTGCGATTTTAGCATATATATTAGCATTTCTTCTTTTTGATCAGAGTTTGGCCTGCACAGATTCTTCTTCCCATACAGCAATCAGATACAGTATCTCCCGTTCGCTCCATGCTGGAGCTCGTTTGCGATTCTGGGGGGACTGCATGGTCACCTGTGCTGCTGAGCTCGCCACGCTGACCGAACAGGAAATGAAATTCAAAAATTCCTGGGGCTTTTCCTGTGTACCTGGCTAGTGCATCGGACTTGAAAATGCTGTCCAGAGTGGTCACATTGGAGCACTCTGGGATAGCTCCCAGAGGCCAATAATGTCGATTTGTGTCTGCACTACCCCAAATTCGACCCAGCAAGGTCAATTTTAGCGCTATTCCCCTTGCCGGGGAGGAGTACAGAAGTCGATTTTAAAAGCCCTTTAGGTTGACGGCACAGGGTTGCTTGTGTAGATGCATTCATTATAAAATCGACCTAATGCGGCTAAATTCGACCTAACCCTGTAGTGTAGTGTAGGGCTGATACTAGTTAATCTCACAGAAAAGGACATTCTTAACAACAGAAACAGATTCTATTATTTACTGAACAACAAGGCATTTTTCTTCACAGTTAAATGAAGGCAGCAAGCAAGTTACAAGCTAACATAACACTTGAGTGCATCATAAAAGGGAGACAAAACAAACTTTATGACATATCAGATATTAGGCTATTCCTGCAGAGCATTGTGCTCAGTTTTGGTCATAGTGGGTTAGGGCCAGATGCACACCATGAGCCCTTTCTATCTGGAACTGTTTCTGCATTAACATTTATTCAGGCTTGTTAAAATAAAATTACAGTCCCAACCCCTTCCCCAACCTACCTGCAAAAATGATCAACAATTAAATGGTCAATGCTCACATTGCAAGTGTTATCTTTAGACTTTAATGTTAACACCCCATGAGATTAGTGGAGGGGGCAGAGCAGGTTACACTTGGTTCACATTTAGAAGACTGTATTTGCAACAAAGAGGACTAGAAATATACTTTACAAATAAAGTTTATCTGGTATATAAGCGAAATATGTTACATAGACTGCACAAATATGTCAAATGGGCCAGGTTTTTAACACCTCTGAATTTGGGTTATGAAAAATATAAATGAGAAATGAGTAATCCCTCATTTTTATTCTGTCCCATAATGTAGGAACAGAGGAATCACTAGATAAAATTAATGGTATGAACTGGCATAGCAAATTGTATGCTGCCATATGGTGTGCATTGGTGGGTGCTTTGGAATGGATGAGATTAGTTCACAGCTCCCTAGTTACTGTAGAATGAAAAAGTCTTACCTTAGATCCTGTCCCTTTCCCCCACTAAGATGCAAATGAAGGGACAGGGATCTTAGTACTCTTTGTGTTCCATTATCCAGACCCTGTTTAAAACAGGCTTGTTCATTTCCAGAGCCTCCAATCCTGATCAGCCACCCATTAGAGGACCAGGTGGTGATGGCTGGAGAGAGAGTGGAGTTCGAGTGTGAAGTGTCTGAGGAAGGGGCTGCTGTGAAATGGTAAGGGTAATGTAAGAAAAAAAACAAACAAACACCCAGTGCACACTCCTGTGTGGGGGACTCTAGGGCTGACACCATTAGTGTGGTTATATTGTCATGAGTGGCTGGGGCCTGTCCCTGAAGCAATGAGGAGAGGGACAGGGTGGAACTCCACACCCACATGCCTTCAGGGTCAGAAAGAGAGGAACTGAGAATACCCCATCCGCCCACCTAACAGGGTGAGGAGGAGAAGGAGAGAGGCCAGAACAGATCATAAAGTGATAAAACAACAAATGTAAGGGATACTTTATGATGTATCCAGAATTTCTCACTCTATAATTCTAGCATTCTATCAATATACTTGTTTTGGCGTTTTCTATAGAGCCTATTACTTTACGGTCTAAGTGTTGCACAGGTTCATTAGATCTGCATGGCAAGATCCTAATGGACTTAATGGCATCTTCTGCTCTTCTTGTTAAATGGGTTCAGAAGCACTGTTGCCAGTGGTTGGAGGTTTTCTCCCTACACAGGGCACAAGCAAGCACAATGCCTTTGAGGGCTCTATAATAAGCATTAAGAAGTGGTTTCTACATTTCCTTTTGGGAGGTGTAAGCATATGACCCCCCCAGCACCAGCCCTAGGTGGCCAGCTAGTGCAGAAGGGGGCTAACTCCCAATTTCATAGCCACCTATCTATGTCCACTCTGGATTGTCTGTAGTACCCCAATGCTCACAGAGCACAAGACCTAGGGTGTTGGCATCTCCTGCACAGATGTGCAGCACAGGGATACAGATTCTGGCCCTTAGAAACCATTATTGATGGTTGATTCTGAGACTAACTCAAACTAGGGCAGAATAGAAAAAGTGGCATAACGCCATCTTCAGGGAATGTGTCAGGAACCCTCAGAGAAGTAGTAGCAGCTCACAGTGTCAGGGACAGGAACTCTCAGGGGAGCAAGGAGTGGTTTCCAAGGCAAAGGAAAATACCTTCAAGGAAGCAGACACTGTCAAAAGGGGAAGGGACTCTCAAGGGAGAAGTCAGTATTCCTCAGGACAAAAGCCTTTCCTCTCCTCTCCTCATTGTCATCTTCCCTCTGCACAACTCCTCCTCATCAGCCTTCCTCACTGATTTTGACTCCTGGCTCTCTCTTTCTCTTCACAATCTCCCCCACTCATCCTTGGAGACTTCACCTTCCATGTTGACGACCCATCCAACCCCTTAGCTCCACATTTCATCACCCTCATGTCTTCATTTGATCTGCAGCCCTGGTTCAATTCTCTCACTCACCAGAAGGACTATTCACTTGACTTGGTCTTCATCAAGCACTGCTCTCTCTCTGATCTCTCTGTTGCTGGGTTCCCCCACTCTGGCCATCACCTGGTCTCTTTCATCCTCACCCAGCAGCCTCCCAATTCACACCCTGTGACTCGGCCTTTCCATGACTTCCAATTGATCAGAACTGATGACTTCTCATCTGCTCGGCCCTCTCCTCCCTGTCCTCTCTTCCATCACTTTGGTTATTGATTCTCTCCATGCATTGCTCTTCTCCATCCTGGACTCTTTAGCCTCTCTCTCCCATTACAAGAGATCCACCCTACCCAACCCAGCCCTGGCTCACCCCCAACATTCCTTTCCTCCCCTCCTGCTCTTGCACTGCAGAGCAACTCTGGTGGAAAACCTGTGATCAGGCTGACTTCCTCCATTAGAAATTCATTCTCTTCTTTAGTTCTAACATCTTCATAGCTAAACTTTACTTCTCCAACTTAATTGATTCATGCCCTACAATCCCACCTGCCTTTTCACCATCTTTGACTCACTCCTCAAACTCTCCCCTCTTCCTGTCTGAGAGAAAACTGACAAAATATGATTTGACCTTCCTCTTTCCCTCATTTCACCTTCCCTTCCTCCTTTTCTCTCCTATAATTCTCTCCTTCCCCCCATTTACAGATGCAGAAGTTTCTCACCTGCTCTCCTCCTCTAACCCATTCCTCTGGCCCAGTAACCCCATCCCATCCCATTTCTTGATCTCTCCCAGGTGCTCACTCTCATCCCCTACCTTACTCTTCTCCTTAACCTCCCACTTTGCTCTGGCTCTTTCCCCTCACCATACAAACATGCTTTATTCTCTCCAATATTAAAATAACCCACCCTTGACCCCACTTTCCTCTTCAACTGCCCCAACTCCCTTTTCTCTTTCATTTTAAAGCTCACTGAACATGTTGTTTACAATTGCTTTCTGGAATGCCTCTCCTCCAATTCTGCCCTAGATCATCTCCTATCTAGCTTCCGTCCCTTCCACTAAACTGAAAATGATCTTACAGAAGTGTCTAATGACCTCTTCCATAGCCAAAGGTCAGAACTAGTACCCCATCCTCAACTGTTTTGAGCTGTCAGCTGCTTTGATACTGTCACTTATGCTGTTCTGTGACTCTGTCCTCTTGTAGTTCTCCTTCTACCTCTCTAACTGCTCCTTCAGCGTGTCCTTCAGAAGATCCTCCTCATCCCTCCCCCCACCAACTTTCTGTGGGTGTTCCTCAGGGCTCTGCCCTTGGTCCCTTTCTTTTCTCCCTCTACATTTTATTTCTGAGTAATCTCATCTACAAACGCAAATTCAACTTCCATCTCTATACAGATGATTCTCAGATATACCTCTCTACTCCAGACCCGTCTCCTTCTGTTCAAAATAAAATCTCAGCCTGTCTCTCTGATATCTCCTCATGGCTCTCTAGCCATCAGCTCAAGCTCAGCATGGCTAAAACAGAGATTCTAACCCTCCTCCCTAAATCCTCCCTGCAACCTCCTTTTTCAATTACTCCAAACTGGGGGTGTGATACCTAGCTGGATGAGACATATTCACACTAGTGCTGATTGTTCTAGCACACTAAAAATAGAATGTAGCTGCGGCAGTGCAAGTGGCTAGCTGCCCCAAGTGTGTGCCCATCAGAGATGCTATGTATGTACTTGGCATGGCTACTGCAGTCATGTGCACTGTCGCAGCTAGATTCTATTTTGAGTGAACTATCTTGATCAGAGTTAGCACAAGCATGTCTCCTCAAGCTGGGAATCACACTGCCAGCTAGAAGTGAAGACATATCTACTGTGGACAACACCAGCATCTGACCTGTCATTCAGGCCCATAACCTAATGTCATCTTTGACTCAGACCCCTCTTTAGGTCATCACAACCAGTCTATGTCTAAGTTTTGATGATTCTTTCTGACTAAGATCTCTAAGATACCACCTTCCCTGTCCATCCACCCAGCTAAAACTCTCAGTGAGGTTCTCATAATTTTGTGTCTGCAACTTTGATGACATCACCCCCTCTTTGAATCCCTCCACTGGATTCTTCTCTATGGTATCAAATTTAATTTACTTGTCTTCACTTTCATGGCCTTTCAAGAGCAATCCTCACTCTACCTCTCATCTCTCATTCAGTATTGAAAGGTTGACACCCACCTCTGATTGGCCCATGAAGCCAGGCTTCCTTGCCCACGTGTTACATTTTCAAACAAGCACCTTCATTCTTCCTATGCTGCCCCTCACACTTGGGAGAAGCTCCCCATGATATCAGCAAATCTAATTTGTTATCTTCCTTGAAGTCTCTCCTCCAAACTCTCCTCTGCTGTGAAGTCTACAAAAAACTTGACAACTGTTAGGCTGCTGATGGGCTGAGACCACTGCTGATAATGCTGACCAGCACTGTCTCATTGTTTCCTTCTACTTCCCATCCATATGTCTGCATCCCTTTGTTGTTTCTTGTCTTAGATTGTACGCTCTGTCCTGTGTTTGTAGACCTAACACAATGGGGTCCTGGTCTATGACTGGGGCTCCTGGGTGCTGGAATAACACAAATAATAATACACCTATTCTCTTGACCATGCAGAGTCAATCATTATGCAAATTAGGTTTGTGAGATTGGAATGAGGGGCATTCAGTTCAGGGAGCCCAGCATGTTCAGCATTTTGGTTTACAGGAAGCTGGAATGCTAATCATGCTTGAAGAAGACACTGGGGAATTCTGACATACCAGTTCTTACATGTTGTCCTCACTTAGTTTCTTTTTCATATGGAATCCTCTCATGCTTGTTAACAGCTGCCGGCACAAGGCTGTCAGCATTTCCCATAATACCCAAGTCATTCCTAGAGAGTGCTATCTTCCATCTGCCCTCTCCAAGGAAGGAACTGAGAATTTAAATAGACCCCTGCCCCAGAGCTGGCTAGAGTGTATAAATTACTCTGTTAAAAATACATGCGTGTGCACACACATTGTTGTGTAGTGTCCACTTACAGATACATGGTGACAAGGCATGGGGGGGGGGCATTAATCTCTGTCCCTCCCGGAATACCATGCAATTGCTACTCTCTGATACTGTGCTTCAGAACCACTCCCCAAAACAGACCCACCACACAGACTTGATATCTGTGGAATGTGCATTTTATCAGACAAGGGAAAAGGTGCAGCTGTCTTTGCCTAATAGGGAGTAAGCAGTCAGATAGAGATCTCTCAAATACACAGTAACTGAGTTTGAGCAGTTAGGAATACAATATATAACATTTTAATGTCTTTTTTCACCATTTCAGAGACTCAATAAATGCCCCTTTTGTCAACACCTGGACTAAAGGGATAAATGTCATCACCTGGGAAAAATATCAAATGCCGTATGGTTACTTTAGGGAGCTGTTTAAGTAGTTTAGGCCCTTCAACAGGGCACTGGGCCTTGGGACACATGTGCATATCCCAGTGTTCTGTTACAGCCTTTGGGCCCTTTAAAACTGGGAACTGTAATCACAGGTACATTAATAGGAGCAAGTATGTGACCTATAGGAAGACAGGTATAAGACTTCCTAACTCTTAGGAAGGGGCAGCAGAGACCACCGGTCAGTGTTGGCCAAGTGCGGGGCTCTCCATAGTAGTTGGAAAGGGTTACTAAAGGGGAAGTATTTGTGTTCTCCTTCACCCTCTGGCTGAAGCTGGAAACGCCTCAGGTGGTTATTAGCCAGTTATATAAGTTAATTTATTCTGACTTTAAGTTTGTGTTTTGGAAATAAAGCAATCCCTGAGAAAAGGAATGTAATGAGATTTGTAGCTAGGGTGTATTTTTTCATCCCTGGCTGGTGAATGTGCACACTGGTTGATAGGCCTAAAGTGAAAACAGCTGTACTAACTGCCATAATAACAGTTCTGTCTGTGTTCTTATATGGCCTCCATGACTGTTGTATCTGAGCATGTTGCAAACATTAATGAATGTATTCCCACAGTATGCCTGAAAAGTATGGAAGTGTCTTTATCCCCACTTTTACAGAAGGGGGACTGAGGTACAGCAAGATTAACCATTTATGCAGGAAGACTGTAGCACAGCTGAGAATGGAGCCTAAACCTTGTGAGGCCTAGTCTAGTGTCTTAATTGTACTGTCATCCTTTTCTCTCTCTTCCCCCCTCCAGTCAGCAATGACTACATTTGTACTTCAGATGTGGTTTTGTTTGGTTTTTTTTGGTGGTAGCATACTGTCGCAAAACTAACTGAAAAGTCTGGAGGTTCCCTCTTGAGGTTTGTAGTTTCCATTGTTCCACTGATTGTCTGTAAAGCCCTGTGCAGATAATATAATTTTATATGGCACCAGCAGTGTGCTAGCCACTTAACTAAATAAATGAAAGTAATAATGCAAAATATCCACTACTCCCTCAAAGAAAATTAAAAACAAAAACCACAATAGCAGTACTTATGCAGACAAAAAATAAGGCCAGATTCTACTATTCTTCTTCACGCTAATCCCTTATTTCTCAACTAGTCTTGTTTAAGACACTACTCAATGCACGTAACTTAGGGTATGTCTACACTGAAAGCTCGAGGAGAAATAACTGTACTAGCTCTGATGGAGCTAGAGTGCTAAAAACAGTGTGTAGCTGCGGTGGTGTGAGCAGCAGAGTTGCTTCAAGTACATACCTAGAATTTTAGATGGATACGTACTTGGGGTGACTAGCCCCTCATGCCACGGTGGCTACACTCTATTGTTAGCATGCAAGCTCAATCAAAGCTACCATGGGCATGCTACTGTCTACTTGAACTGGAAAGTACACCTTCCAGCTCAAAGTGTAGACATATCCTAAATCTGTTCTCCATTGTTTAGGCCCTGATCCTGCAAATGACTTGATCCCAGAAACTTCCTTCAGTGGTGCTCCACACGGGAACAACAAAGATGCGCCTGCACATATCTCTTTGCAGAATAGGAGTTCTACTGCTTTAGTCCTCCCGCAGCTGGCACTACAGTTTGTTACCAAACAAACACATTCACTAATCTGAGCTCTTGTATTCTGGTACTGGGGCACAGTTAAGGAAACAAAAAAACAGCAAGGAATTTCTAAGTCCATTAAAAGCACAAGAGAAAGAAATACATTTTTGCCAAATGAACAAGCGCAAACCCCAAAAGGAAAGAAATGTGAATATACAATTTGTAACAGCACTATCTTAATAAAATAAAAACATGTAAAATGAATTAAGAATATTTGCAGAAATTTCAGGCTACTTATTATAAAATATTTATGTTATTTGTAAACTAAATAGTAGGGTTGTCGATTAATCGCAGTTATCTCACGTGATTAACTCAAAAAAATTAACAGTGATTAAAAAAATGAATCACCAGTAATCGAATGGTTAAACATTAGAATACCAACTGAAATTTATTGAATTGAAATTTATTAAATATTTTTGGATGTTTTTCACTTTATATTATTATTTTTATTACAAATATTTGCACTGTAAAAATGATAAACAAAAGAAATAGTATTTTTAATTCACCTCATACAATACCGTAATGCAATCTCTTTATCGTGAAAGTGCAACTTACAAATGTAGATTTTTTTTTGTTACGTAACTGCACTCAAAACCAAAACAATATAAAACTTTAGAGTCTACAAGTACACTCAGTCCTACTTCTTGTTCAGCCAATCACTAAGACAAACAAGTTTGTTTACATTTACGGGAGATAATGCTGCCCACTTCTTATTCACAATGTCACCTGAAAGTGAGAACAGGCGTTCACATGGCATTTTTGTAGCTGGCATTGCAAGGTATTTATGTGCCAGATATGATAAAACATACATATGCCCCTTCATGCTTTGGCCACCCTTCCAGAGGACATGCTTCCATGCTGATGACGCTAATTAAAAATAATGCATTAATTGAATTTGTGACTGAACTCCTTGGAGAAGAATAGTATGTCTCCTGCTCTGTTTTACCCACATTCTGCCATGTATTTAATATTACAGCAGTCTCAGATGATGACCCAGCACATGTTGTTCGTTTTAAGAACACTTTCACTGCAGATTTGACAAAACACAAAGAAGGTAGCAATGTGAAATTTCTAAATATAGCTACAGCACTTGACCCAAGGTTTAAGAATCTGAAGTGCCTTCCAAAATATGAGAGGGATGAGATGTAAAGCATGCTTTTAGAAGTCTTAAAAGAACACTCCAATGTAGAAACTACAGAACCCGAACCACCGAAAAAGCAAATCAACCTTCTGCTGGTGGCATCTGACTCAGATGATGAAAGTGAACATGCGTTGGTCTGCACTCCTTTGGATCATTATCAAGCAGAACCCCTCATTATTATGGACCCATGTCCTCTAGAATGGTGGTTGAAGCATGAAGGGACATATGACTCTTTAACACATCTGGCATGTAAATATCTTGTGATGCTGGCTACAACCGTGCCATGTGAACATCTGTTCTCACTTTCAGGTGACATTGTAAACAAGAAGCGGACAGCATTATCTCCTGCAAATGTAAACAAACTTGTTTGTTTGAGTGACTGACTGAACAAGGAGTAGGACTGAGTGGACTTGTAGGTTCTAAAGTTTTACATTGTTTTATTTTTGAATTCAGTTTTTTGTACATAATTCTACAATTGTTTGTTCAACATTCATGATAAAGAGATTGTATTCCAGTACTTGTATGAGGTGAATTGAAATGTATTTCTTTTTTTTTTATAGCACAAATATTTGTAATAAAAAATAAATATAAAGTGAGTACTGTACACTTTGTGGTCTGTGTTGTAATTTAAATCAATATATTTGAAAATATAGAAAACATCCAAAAATATTTAAATAAATGGTATTTATTATTAACACTGTGATGAATAGCAATACATTTTTTAATCACTTGACAGCCCTACTAAATAGGGAAGAGTTTTTACAAAAGCTTTATGCCAATGACTTGCTGTGTGACCTTGATCAAGTAGGTTCACTGCTCTGTGCTTCAGTTTCCCCATATGGAAACTGGGAATTATAATAATTACATACACTCCCAGGGAGTGTTGTGAGGTTCAGTAATGTTTGTAAAATACATGGAGATCCTTGGACAAACAGGGTGGGAAAAGTCCAGAGTAACTCCCCTCTTCATGTAGATCCCTCCTAAAATCTCACTTCTTCTGTGATGCCCACAAGTTATGAGTTCATAATAAGTAAATAGTAATTAATAACAACAGTTAAAATGAACCTTAATCAATTTAATCTTCTGGATTTTCCACTGAGTTCTGTCTTCTCTATGTCAGTCTTTTAGACAGTAAGTTCACTGGGGGAAAGGATTGTATTTATCATTGCCTCCTGTATAACATTCAACACATTGTCAGGGTTAAGTATATAACAAAAATAATAATTAACCCTCTTGTACTAGGAATCAGAATTTCAGTGCAAATGAACTGTCAGCAAGTAGTGGTGTCAGCGCTGTGCTTTTTGGTACTGTGTGAAATGCGCAGTCTTTTGCCACTTAGGTCACCATCAATCCAGCACTGCTGTCCTGTGCCCCCAACCTTCAATATCATGCAGTTGACTTTTATCCTGCCCCAGAAGGGGGCGAGTGAAGCAGAGTGACAATACTGTTTGGTACTGCAGGGAAAAGGATGGAAATGAGCTGAAACGGGAAGAGACATTCAAGTACCGGTTCAAGAAGGATGGGAAAAAGCATTACCTGATCATTAATGAGTCAACCAAGGAGGACAGCGGGCACTACACCGTGAAGACCAATGGTGGGGAGTCAGTTGCTGAACTGATCATACAAGGTAAGTGTGACGTTCTGTACCTTGTGGGAACACCCTACATCCCCCATGTTCATCCTTATAATATGATGCTGTGGTATCTAACGCAAAGTTTGTCATGTCAGGTGTCTTTGGAAGGCTCATGATGTACTGATCATTGTTGTTATGGTAATGTTATAGTATTCGTTATAGGTTGTAATTTCATGTATATAGTTATGAGGCTGAAAATGTGTCCTCATGGCTTAAAGCAAGCCCAGGCAAAAACTCTCCAAGAGCAGGGGGACAATTCACACCACATCAGGGCATGTATGGGACAAACCCAGCCCAGCCTCACAGGAACAAAAGACACTGGCCTAGGCAACAAGAAAGAATCTGTTGGACTTTCAAGTGAGTCACCCCCCTTTCTTTGGTCTGTTTGGGACTGCGATGAAATAATGATCACCTGACTCTGAAGGGGGGGGGGCAAAGCCAAGAGGGAAGAACGAACACGATAAAAGGGAGAGACTTTGCCATACTCTTGCTCTCACTTCCACCTCCATCTACAGACATCACCACCAAGCGACTGAAGTGCTGATCAAAGGGGAGAGCCTGGCTGAAGGGCAACCAGCCAGCCTGTGGTGAGAAACATCTAAGTTTGTAAGGGCACTGAAAGTGTTAAGATCGGCTTAGAATGTGTTTTGCTTTTATTTCATTTAACTAAATCTGATTTGTTATGCTTTGATTTATAATCACTTAAAATCTATCTTTGTAATTAATAAATCTATTTGTTTATTCTATCTGAAGCAGTGTGTTTGGTTTGAAACATGTCAGAGACTCCCCTTGGAATAACAAGCCTGGTACATATCAATTTCTTTATTAAACTGACGAACTCATATAAGCTTGCAGTGTCCAGTGGGCATAACTGGAAACTGAAAGACAGAGGTTCCTAGGGTTGTGTCTGGGACTGGAGATATTGGCTAGTGTCATTTGGTTGCACAATCCAAGGAGCAGCTTACATGCCAGAGGCTGTGCATGAACTGCCCAGGAGTAGGGGTTCTCACAGCACAGCAAGGTAAGGCTGGCTCCCAGAGTCGAGGACTGGAGTGACCTAGCAGATCACCGGTCCAGATAACACCAGGGGAATGTCACAGTAAGTTACAGGCAATGCCAGATAATCAGGGAGGTTGAAATGTGCAAGAGGGCTTTAGGTAACCTTCTCCATAACGGGATGAGAAGGTTAGTCCTTATGCCTGGAGAAAAATTAAACTATAGCTGGGGAAATGACCAGAGGCCTCAAGGAGACAGAAGATTGTTAGATCTGCGTGCCAGATGTAATAGATATCCTGACTGCAACAGGTGCCTGGCTACCAGTCCTGTTAAATCCTGCGTACTGTGGATTTCTCTTCACATTTCACCTCTCAACAAACAGCATCCTCAGCCCTGGCTCCCTCTCTTCTTTAAAAGCAACATCAACATTTTACTGTACAAACCAACCTTTGACCTGCTGATGTTTGTGTTGCTTCCTCCCACAACTTACAACTCTAGAGAAGAAGCTGGAAGTGTACCAGAGTATTGCAGATCTGACAGTGAGGGCACGGGATCAGGCAGTCTTCAAGTGCGAAGTCTCCGATGAGAATGTGAAAGGAATCTGGTTGAAAAATGGAAAGGAGGTGATCCCAGATGAGAGGATAAAGATCTCTCATATTGGCAGGTGAGTCCTGCTTCAGAAAGCTTGGACAGGATTGGGTATGACACTAAAGTCCTCTCTGGATAGTGATGAGGAAATGAATATAAGCCAAGATCCTGTTCTGGCTTCAGCTAACCAGAGGAAGTTGGAACATTCCTGAGCACAATGAACATGTAGCCATTCCTCCCTTCTGTGATCTGCCTGGTTGTGTGCACCACATGTACAGTACTGGCATGTATGTTATTCTGCAGGTGTGCATATAGTATGTTGGTCTACATCTGAACAATGGAGCATCAGCCCAGATTCTCAGCCTTTACTCTGCCTTTCATTTTTGGGGGGATTTAAATTGCTTAGAGACCACACTGATGGTCACTTTAGAATAGACATAATCAAATAGATTGATACATTAGATAAGGATAGACAGGTATCAGTACCGAGAAGTAAGTCTGTGTTAATTTACTATAGTTTTTAATATATATAGCAGGGGTATCAAACATGCGGCTCACGGGGTTATTTTCTGCGGCCCACCAGCTCCCCGCGGCTCCTCCGTCCCCCCCCCAAGAGTTTACCTAGAGCAGCTCCAGTCCTGCAAACACCAGGGGCAGGGCAGGCTCCCTGCCTGCCTGCCCTGTCCCCGCGCTGCTCCAGGAAGTGGCCAGAACCTAGGGGAGTGGGGGGGGGGGCACAGGGGTCTGTGTGTTGCCCAGGCCGCTCCTACAGGTACCTCCCCCAATGCTCCCATTGGCCGCCCTGCCCCCGGTGCGCGCCAGGCTGGACCTGCCCCCCGAACCCCTCCTGCAGCTGAACCCCGTGCTGCACATTGCATCCCGACCCCCTGCCCTAAGCCCCCTGCTGCACCCCTCCTGACACCCCAACCCCCTTCCCTGAGCCCCCTGCCAAACCCCACATCCCTCCTGCATCCCGACCCCCTGCCCTGAGCCCCCTGCCACACCCTGCACCCTGACCTGAACCCCCTGCCCACTCCCCACATCCTGAGCCCCCTGCCGCACCCCACATCCCTCCTGCACCCTGACCCCCTGCTGCACCCCACATCCCTCCTGCACCCCAACCCCCTGCCATGAGCCCCCTGCCACACCCTGCACCCTGACCCCTGCACTAAGCCCCCTGCCGCACCCCACATCCTGACTCCCTGCCCCACCCTGCACCCCAACCCCCTGCCCTGAGCCCCCTGCCGCACCCCACACCCTTCCTGCACCCCAAGCCCCTGCCCTGAGCCCCCTGCCACACCCTGCACCCCTCCTGCACCCTTTGGGGGCAGGGAGGGGGCGGAGCTGGGGTGGGGATTTCAGGGAAGGGGTTGGAATGCGGGCAGGGAAGGGGTGGGAAGAGCAGGGCAGGGGCGGGGCCTCATGGAAGGGGTGAAGTAGGGGGGTGATCAGTGGTGCGGCCCTTGGGTCAATATACTAGGCCTCCTGTGGCCCTTGTGGTCATTTGAGTTTGAGACCCCTGATATACAGTATATACTCATACACACACACATTTAGATGAGTAAAATTTTCTAAATTGCCTAAAATTACTTAGGGTCCTAAGTCTATTGAAAGTTAATGGGACTTAGGCTCCCAAAGGATTGTTTTGATGTGCTGTCTCCTGAGTTTACAAGGAGGGGGATGGTGAACTAGCCTGCACTTTTTTTGCCATAGTGTTGCTTGAGTTTACAATATCCTTGAGAGGAAACTGGTTCTGTTTGCCCTAGCATGTTGATTTGATACTGGGAAGTTTATTAATGGCTTGCTGTGTGCTGCAGCCTGAATGCCCTCATTCTCTGTAGCAGTGTACCTCCTGACTAAAGTTAAGAGAGTCACATGCTTGTGTATATTTTTCAGAATCCATAAGCTAACTATTGACGATGTAACCCCAGAAGACGAGGCTGACTATTCTTTTGTCCCTGAAGGATTTGCTTACAACCTTTCTGCCAAACTCAAATTTTTGGGTGAGTGTTGTAGAATCTGGTTCCTAATATGTAATGGGAATACCATGGGCCTTCCAAAGAAGGAATTATCCATATATAAGCACTACAGGGAGCTGTGGGACCAAATCATTTAATTGATTATACCAGGAAGCTGTATGGCGATTTCCCTTCCTGATGTATGAACATGGCACATGTATTTTGTATTGTTATAGAGCTCACAGTGTTCTAGGCACTTTAATACATAGGAAGAAATGGCCTCTGCCCAAAAGAACTGACAGTCTAAGGCCCAATCCTGCAAACATTTACATATATGAATAACTATTCATGTGAGTAATCCTACAGATGTCAGTGACTTGGATCATCCCATTTAGATCCTTGCACATAGATCCTTTACAGCAGTGGCTCTCAACCTTTTCAGACTACTGTACCCCTTTCAGCAGTCTGATTTGTCTTGAGTATCCTCAAGTTTCACCTCACTTAAAATCTACTTGCTTACAAAATCAGACATAAAAATACGTAAGTGTCACAGCACACAATTACTGAAAAATTGCTTACTTTCTCATTTTTACCATATAATTATAAAATAAATAATTTGGAATATAAATACTGTACTTATATTTCAGTGTATAGTCTATAGAGCAGTATAAACCAGTCACTGTCTTTATGAAATTTTGGTTTGTACTGACTTCACTTGTGCTTTTTATGTAGCCTGTTGTAAAACTAGGCAAATATCTAGATGAGTTGATGTACCCCCTGGAAGACCTCTCCGTACCCCCAGGGGTGCACATACCCCTGGTTGAGAACCACTACTATATGGACAGGAGTTGGGGGTAGGGTAGTCTCCTCCACTGCACTGTCCTTCCTTTCTCCAGACCTCCAGAAAGGCCTCTCTGTGCATCTACCCTGGGAGACAGAGTGGAGTCTGGGGAGCCCATCAGATCTCACAGAGATTCCTCAGAAAAGATAATACAGTCCAGTGCTGTATTACGTTTTTCAGTAGGGCTCAACTGATGGATCCCATAAGCTGGGGATCCCATAAGACTCCAGCCAGGGAAAACCCTGGCAGTGTGGCTTCAGTAGAGTCCGGGGTGAGGAAGAACTGAACCCAGTGTGGAGACACAGGCCCTCCAAGCAGATGGCTCTGGCCTTTAACAGACCCTACTAGGATCCATCAGGTTTGGACCAAGCCCTGCAACCTCTTCTGTTGGGAGGGGGATCCCACCTAAACACAGGTGCAGGGAGATATTCCCCCCCCCATAGATATTTCCACCCCCAGAACACCTTTCCGTGTGGGTTATGCTGGGAGGTTTTCTTCTTAATGTATGTGCAAAGTGCTTCAGGTGGCACGTGACCAGGATTCATCACCAAATTTGGTCTACTGATTGGATCGCAAAGAGGGGAAGGGATAGAAACAAACAAACGAAGTGATTAGGCTGAGGACTGGCACATGATATGTTCATTCCTTTTAATATACATGTAAAATAGTTCCAAAATGCCCATAGCCACTCTTAGTTTCTCTTGTTTCTCTTTCAACCATTGCTTATTTACAATCTCTATGTATTTTTAACCCTTGCATATACTACTGCTATTATTTGTTTTTATCCTAAACATTTTCCAAATATTTTTTAAAAGTTGCTTATTTTCTATTTTTATTTTTCTGCATTGTTTTCTTGTCATTTTATATGGGTCTGATCCTGCAAATACTTACAGACTATAGCTTTGATCCTGCAAAAACTTATTCATGGGGTTACATTTACTGATGCACGCAATCCCAGAGACTTCTATGGGTCTACGCATGAGTACAGTTAAATATGTGTGTGTTTGCAGGATTGGGGGTTTAAATCACTGCCAATAGGATTACACATGGGAGCAAAGTTATTCACTTGAAAAAGTCTTTGCAAGCCCTGTTCTATTTTTTGTATTATTTTCTTCTTGTTTTACCAAGCCAGTTTCCAAAATACTATATATTCACCCATTGATTTACATCCACTGAGAGATTATTTAGTATATTATTGTTTTAAAATTATTTTTGGTCTGCTGATTATATGAAATTTAGCTATTTTCAGATCCATTTTTTTCCCCTTTCCAGAGATCAAGATTGATTTTGTGCCAAGACAAGGTAAAAACAATGTTCATTATTGGAACATGTGAGTAACATCTGAACAAGTCATCTTGCATGCTTTTCAGTAGCAGAACCTCTTCAATTTTTAACATAACATCTGAGAAATGCCTCCCGTTTCCTGCAAAGCATTCAAACCACGTTGAAAAATATTTTATTTTCTCCACTTTCGCTACAGAACCCCCCAAAATCCATCTGGACTGCATGGGTCAAGCAGCCCCTGACACTATTGTTGTGGTGGCTGGGAACAAACTTAGACTGGACGTTCCCATATCAGGAGATCCAATACCCATGGTCATCTGGCAGAAAGTAAACAAGGTAATGTGTAGTCTGACAGTGTGGCTAAGGCAAACAGGTCATACCAAGGAACTTCTTCTCTTTTTCACATATGATTTGAATTTCCAATTCTTACCTAAAAAACTTTTCCATATCCCTTCAAATGTAGAGTTTCTAAACAAAGAAATTTCTAAAACAGCAGCAAGGCAGCACCTGGTGATTTAGTTGATTTTGCTGTAGTCTTCTTGAACAGTGTTCTTCTTCTAAAGTGTTTATTTTCAGCACGGGGAAAACAAAAGGAAGGCAGTGGATGTGTATGGTAGCCTTTCTGCCCTTCTTTCTCTACTGCACATCAGCATAGTATCTGCATGCCTAGGGAGAGGGCTGCCACCACTAGATTACTGTCTTCTCACACATCACAGGAAACAAGTAAGCCCTGGTCATCAGCCCTCCCCACCACCTATGCCTCACAGGAAGGAAATGTTCTAGAGTCTCTCCTTTCCCATCCCGAGTTCTTTTGGTCAGTTTGTGAACAAATGGTACTTTCAATATCCTACTGAATGTCTTAGAAGCAGACTCATATATACCAGCAGCCAGTTCTGTTGGGCATTCTGCCAATTTAGACTTTGTGAATTTAGAGGATACCTGCTATTTTACCTGGTTGTTGGAGTAACTGCAGGAGGACAAAATAGAGGAGTATAAAGTAATACTGCAGCCAATGGTACTTACTCCTTTTATGGTATTTGCTGAACTTTTTAGACCTTTCAATCTCTCTTCTTTAAGAGTGAAATGCTACTTCTTACTGCCAGATAAATGTTCCTTTTTTTTGTTGATAGCAAAAGGCTGACCTCTTGTGGCAGTCATGTCTGGTAAGAATTTCATTTTGAGACGTGCCTGTAAACATGAATGCAGTAAAGACTCTGCCTCCAGTTCACTCATATTCCCAGCACCCACTCCTAAATAAATCATGTTTTCCTTTGCAACCCAGAATTAGGAAATTTCCTTCAGTGACAAGATAGAGAGGGAATTCAATCTTCTGAAATATTATTTTCTGATCATCAGTCCACAGAAAAATCCAGAAAACAGTTCATAGAATAACTTTGCCTCTAAAAACATATGCAGACTTCATTATTATTTAAAATTAAAATTATTAATATTTTCCCACAGAGGAAGCTAAGACCCAAACCAGTCTTACCCCTTCCCCCAGCTCCAGAATGGGCAGCGAAGAGGTCCCATTCCTTCCCCAGGAATAGTAAAGCCCATACAGCCCCACCCTCCCCCCTCAAGCCAAATGAGTTTGTGGAAAAAAATCTTCTGGGAGGGATTACCCAAAAAGTTTTCAAGAACAGAGTAAATCAGCTGCAGCAGGCAACTTTGGATGAGATATAAGACATGAGTAAATAAGTAAGGAAGACCATGAAGGACCATGAGGACAAGAAATTGAACTCAATGCAAAGGAAGCATGGGGACTAGTGGAGGAAGGGCAGTAGCATAACTTCAGAGTATCTAGTTTGGCTGGTGTTAAAGGGCTGAATTTATTCCTTTCTGTAAAAGATGTTCATAAACCCAATACCCCACTGATACAGAAAGAATACTCTCTATTTTGCACAAATACATAAGCCCACTAACCTACTACTTTCATGGGACAGTGACTGAATCACATCTATCTATGGCATCTGCTGCAGGGATCTCATAATCTTTGGTTTATGAGGCTATGAAACTGGTCTTGCTGATGCTTCCTTTAATTCTATTTCACTCTGGCAATGCATTGACCATTTTGGGTTTTTTTATCAGTTAATTTCCTTCTCATTTTTGTTCATTCATTCTGATCTTCATTTTTGTCACATCTCCCCTGCCAAGCAGCCAACATACCCTGCATAGATCCTTCTTCTCTGTGTCTCAGACACAGCTTGACCAACTCTGCTCAATGAGATCTTTCTGACTCTTCATACAATCATAGAAGGGTAGGACTGGAAGGGACCTCAATAGGTCATCTAGTCCAGTCCCCTGCACTCAAGGCAGGATTACGTAATAACTAGACCATTCCTGGCAGGTGTTTGTCTCACCTGTTCTTAAAAACCTCCAATGATGGAGATTCCACAACCTCCCTGGTTAATTTGTTCCAGTGCTTAACTTCCCTGACAGAAAGTTTTTCCTAATGTCCAACCTAAACTGCCCTTGCTGCAATTAAAGCTAATTGCTTCTTGTCCTATCCTCAGAGGTTAACAAGAACATATTTTCAGCCTTCTCCTTGTAACAACCTTTTAATGTTTTTGAAAACTATTATCATGTTCCACCTCAGTCTTCTCCTCTACAGATTAAATAAACCCAATTTTTTCAAGCGTTACTCACAGTCATGTTTTCTAGACATTTAATCATTTTTGTTGGTCTCCTCTGGATTTTCCCCAGTTTGTCATCATCTTTCGTGAAATGTGGCGCCCAGAACTGGACACAATTCTCCAGCTGAGGCCTAATCAGCATGGAGTAGAGTGGAAGAATTACTTCTCATGTTTTGCTTACAACACTACCTGCTAATACATCCCAGAATGATGTTTGGGTTTTTTGCAACATTGTTACACTGTTGACTCATATTTAGCTTGTGATCCACTATCAGCTGCAGATTCCTTTCCACAGTACTCCTTTCTAGGCAGTCATTTCCCATTTTGTATTTGTGCAATAGGTTGTTCCTTGATAAGTGGAGTACTTTGCATTTGTCCTTATTCAATTTCATCCTATTTACTTCAGACCATTTCTCTAGTTTGTCCAGATAATTTTGAATTTTAATCCTATTCTCCAAAACACTTGCAGTCCCTCCCAGTACTGGTATTGTCCACAAACTTTATAAATGTACTCTACAGCAATTATCTAAATCATTTATGAAGATATTGAGCAGAACTGGACCCAGGACCTATCCCTGAGGGACCCTGCTCAATATGCTCTTCCAGCTTGACTGTGAACTACTGATAAACTACTCTCTGGGAACGGTTTTCCAACCAGTTATGCACCCACCTTATAGTAGCTCCATATAGGTTGCATTTCCCTAGTTTGTTTATGAGAAGGTCATGCAAGACAGTATCAAAAGCTTTAGTAAAGTCAAGATATGCCACAACTACTGCTTTCTCTGTATCCACAAGACTTGTTACTGTTAAATTAGGTTGGTTTGACATTAATTTGTTTTTGACAAATCCATGTTGACTTTTACTTATCACCTTATTATATTCTAAGTGTTTGCAAATAGATTGCTTGATTATTTGCTTCATTATCTTTCATGTATTTCTTTGCTCATCTAGAACAGCTGCAATGTGCTAAGCAATGCTGATTCTATGGATTCCCCAGACTCCAGCAGTGATTTAAGTAACGAGAGCAAGGTAAGTTCCTTATTATTTATACAAACCCATTAATATATCTGGTGTATTTACAGGCAAATGGTCCTGCCAAGAGGAGCTTAAAATTTAAAGTATATAGGAACATAGGCATTAACATAATGGATCAGACCACTGTCCATCTAGGGCAGTGTCCTGCCTCACAGTGGCAATTATCAGATGGTTCAGAGGGAAGCACAAGAAACCCCTTAGTGGACACTTATGGAATAACCTGTCTATGGGACAAGTTTCTTCCTAACCACCATTGTTTAGTGATGGACTTTTGCACTGAAGCATGAGGGTTTATAACACTTCTAAATATTTTTTGTAAATTCTGTTTTACGTAACTCTGGATATCTAACCCTTTTTTGAGTCTTAGTAAAGATATCTAGTTGAAGAGATTAGTAGGATGCAAGGAGAGATGACAACAGGTAAAGTGATGGGAATGTGAAGGACACAACACAAGATCATGACGTTACCTGTTTTCACATTAAATCCCTTTTATCCTGCATTAATTTTTGTTACATTGGTGTATGTGTGGTAGTCAATCAGAAGAATTATTTTGCTATTTGTATTACATTAGAACTCAGAGGCCTGGGTCAAGATTGGGACCCCATTGTTCTAGGCACTGTACATACACATAGCTCTTGGACAGTCCCTGTCCAAAGGAGCATAGAGTCTAAAAATACAATGATGTGACACAGGGAAAAGGAAAAGGATACAACAAAGTGGTGATGGTTATGCTTAGACATGTTAGCACTGATTAAATGGTCAAAGTATTTTTAATTAAGTGGGGGCAGGGGTGATGTGGGCATCCAAAAGCCCTGAGGATGAGGAGGTGACAGTAACAAAAATGGATGAGGGCTTTGACAAGGGTTTTAGTATTGTGAATAAAAACAAAAGGTCAAAAGTTCAGATCTTAGAAGTGTCAAGGAGGAAGAAGCAACAAGATTTGGACACAGACAAAATGTGTGGGCCAAGGGAGAGAGAGGAGCAGAGGATAATCTCCACGTCACAAGTTTGAGACTTTGAAATGCAATAGGGTCTTTTTAACTACCAATGGTGCTTACAGAGTTTTAAAAACCAATTTCTTCCCAAAGGAGAATGTTCGGAGTTGCTATTGGCTATCCACTGATGTCCTGTTGTTCCTACAAAATAGAACCTTAAAACAGAAGAGAACTTCACTGATAGCTTTTCAGTGATATTGGTAATGGTCGGTGTCAGAAAGACTTACATGTTGCTGCAGGCTCAGCATGTTTATGCAAACCCCTGTTCCCTTCATTCAGACACAGCATTAGGCTCTTCTGTTTCCACCCTAGATACAAATGACTTCACTTGCTGTTTTCAGTGCCCACAGCTTCTCTCTGAATCTGAAGGTAGAGTTCGTGTAGAGATGCATGAAGACCACTGTATCTTCATCATTGAAGGAGCAGAGAAGCCAGATGAGGGGGTTTATAGAGTTACAGTAAAGAACCCAGCAGGAGAAGATAAGGCTGATATCACAGTAAAGGTTATTGGTAAGTGACTGACAGGAATAACCAGTCTCTGAAAAACTCTTGAGTTCAGTGGGACGGACCTACCCTCATTCCTGTAAACCTGAGAGCAGCTCTGACTCTTGAGTTCAAAGAGGTGAAAAATGACCATATGGGAGGAATATGTTTTATAAAACTTGACAGAAATGTTTTTTCTAACTAGCTTCCCTTGTATTCCCCATCTGGGAGGAGAAAGAATCATTCCCATTCATAAAAATAAGGCCATATGAATATCCTTCCCTTCCATTTCCCTACATTTTTGAATGTCAGTGATCCAGTCTCTTCTCTCAGTGGGGTTTATATGTCTATAGAATGAAATCACTTTTTGCCATTTTGTTGTGTAAGTTTTCAAACAGAAACTGCTTTATTATATGTATGGTAAACAGTTAATGGAATGAAGGGATATGTACATATGGTATAAGATATTAAAAAGGACTGGAATTATTTAGCCTACAAAGGAGAAGAGCTAGAGGGGAGTTTGACTGAAGTACTCTAGATTATGAAGGGTGTTGTGAAAATCAATCAGCTCCTTCTTTATATCCTGGCCTACATTATAAGAACAAGGGCAAACTGAACAAATTTAGAAGTGATAAAAGGAAATGTTTTTTGCATGCCATATTGTAAACCTTTGTAGTTCATTGCTGTATGAGGTCATCGGGACAAATACTAAGATAGGTTCTTTATATTATTAATTTCTGTTCTTAAATAAGGTAAGATAACATACGTGCAGCCATTGTATTACACATACTAACTAACCTCACTTCCCAATAATGCCTGGCATCCCCTAGCTCTCTCTCCATGATATGAGCATTTCTTGGAGAGCACAAGAAGTTTGGTCTGAATCTGACTATTGTATACATCAGTGCCTAGTCCAATCTGGTATTGAGGACCCCTAGATGTAATCTGGGCAAAGCCACCATTTTCTGCACACAGCAGGCTCTAAAGGAGGATAACTCACCAATCCCTGTGAAATACAAGGACTTTGCAAATGTATTTGATAAAAATAATACTGATGCTCTGCCCCCGCATAGGTCCAATGACTGCCCCACAGACCTCCAGCTAGGGGCCAAAATCCCCTTTGTGCAAAATTTATCCCATCAGAACCTCAACTCAGGTTCCTACGGGAGTATCTTGATGAAAATCTGGCAAAAAAATTTATCCATCTGTCTGTGTCCCCCACTGTGGCCCCAATCCTGTTTTGTCACAAAATGGATGGCACCCTGCACCTCTGCGTATACTACTGAACACTGAACAATATAACCATCAAAAATAAATATCCCTTGCCATTGATCAACAAAGAAGTAGAAAGGGTCAGCTCAGCAAAAATTTCCACTAAAGCACCTATCACATGGTCTGGATCCGAGAGGGCGATGAATGGAAAACAGACTTTCATACTTGGTATGGACATTTTGAGTACCTCATGCTGCCTTTTGGTCTCTGTAACACCTCCACCATGTTCCAGCATTTGGTTAATGATATCTTCAGGGAGGTTCTAAACCAGTTTATCATAATCTATCTAGATGACAGTTTTATTTTTTCAGAAAACCAAACCTTGCATCACCAGCATGTCCAGTTGGTACTTGAATGTCTTTGAGCAAATGGCTTATATGGGAAGCCTGAGAAATGTGAATTTGATCACACTGCTGTGGACTTCTTGGGTTATACCATCTCTCCCAGTGGAATACGTATGGATCCCAAAAAGGTTTCTGCAATTTTGACTTGGGCAACTGCCAAGAGCATCTGTGATATCCAATGCTTTCTAGGATTCGCCAGCTTCTACAGATAATTCATCCAAGGATTCTCAAAAGTGGTGTTTCCAGTTACCCAACTGCTACAGAAAAACTCCACTTTCAACTGGACACCAGAAGCCCAACTGGCTTTTGATTGGCTGAAGAAAGCATTTACTTCTGCCCCTATCTTAGTACACCAAGATGCATCTAAACCGTTTTGTTGTTGAAACAGAGGCTTCCAATTACGCATTCAGGGTAGTATTATCTCAGTGATGTGGTCCTCAAATGACCTCCATGCTTGTGCCTTTTATTCTAGGAAATAGACACCTGAGGAACAAAATTACCAAATGTACAATAAGGAATTACTGGCCATCAAGGCTGCATTTCAGGAGTGGCACCACCATCTAGAAGGTGCGCGCTTTCCAGGCAACGTGTTCACAGATCATAAAAACCTGGAACATCTCTGAATGGGCACAGCCCGCAACCAATGTCAAATATGTTGGCCCCTTTTCCTTAGTAGATTTAACTTCGACCTGATCTACCAGCCCGGAACCCAAAATGGTGAACTCAGTGCATTATCCTGCAAGGGGGAGTTCCTAGATAAAGGGGATAATCCTCTTGAACCTGCCACTATATTGAAAGCCCTGCCATTTTGTGAATGTGCTCCAACGTTGATCTTTTGGCCTTGTAAACTCCTCACTGGTCAGTGATCTCCTTTCAGTGAAATGGATGTCAGCCAATTCTGACCTAAACTTCTCAGTCAAAAACAAGTTACTCTGGTTCAAGGATCGCCTTTATCTCCCCGATGGATCACCCCATCTAGCTGTACTCTGGCTATGCCACAATTCCCTGCTGGCAGGCCATTTTGGGTACTGAAAGAAAAGAAGCTGATCTCTCACAATTTTTGGTGGCCAAAACTATTCTCCTCCATCAAATCTTTACATTGCTTCCAGGGACACATGCAGCTGGATGAAGACCCCCACTGCCAAACTTCTGGGTGTCTGGATCCCACTTCCACCCATATCTCAACCTGGGGCCTTGATATCATAGACTCATAGAAGATTAGGTTGGAAGAGACCTCAGGAGGTCATCTAGTCCAACCTCCTGCTCAAAGCAGGACCAACCCCAACTAAATCATCCCAGCCAGGACTTTGTCAAGCCAGGCCTTAAAAACCTCTAAGGATGGAGATTCCATCACCTCCCTAAGTAACCCATTCCAGTGCTTCACCACCCTCCCAGTGGTGATTAGGATATTTTCCTAATATCCAACCTAGACCGCCCCCACTGCAACTTGAAGCCATTGTTCCTTGTTCTGTCATCTGCCACCACTGAGAACAGCCACCTCCATCCTCTTTGGAACCCCTCTTGAGGTAGTGGAAGGCTGCTATCCAATTCTCCTCACGCTTTTCTCTTATGCAGACAAAATAAGCCCAGTTCCCTCAGCCTCTCCTCATAAGTCATGTGACCCAGCCCCCTAATCATTTTTGTTGCCCTCCGCTGGACTCTCTCTAATTTGTCCACATCCTTTCTGTAATGGGGGGCCCAAAACTGGATGCAATACTCCATATGTGGCCTCACCAGTGCCAAATAAAGGGAAATAATCACTTCCTTCAATCTGCTGGCAATGCTCCTACTAATGAAGCCCAATATGCCGTTCGCCTTCTTGGCAACAAGGGCACACTGTTGCCTCACGTCGAGTTCAGGATCCTGACACAGGGAAGAAAGGAGAGCAGCAGACTACGGACTTTGACTCCAACAGGGAACTGATGGGCAGGATCCCCTGGGAAGCTAATCATAGAATATCAGGGTTGGAAGGGACCTCAGGAGGTCATCTAGTCCAACCCCCTGCTCAAAGCAGGACCAATCCCCAACTAAATAATCCCAGCTAGGGCTTTGTCAAGCCTGACCTTAAAAACTTCTAAGGAAGGAGATTCCACCACCTCCCAAGATAAGGCATTCCAGTGTTTCACCACCCTCCTAGTGAAAAAGCTTTTCCTAATATCCAACCTAAACTTCCCCCACTGCAACTTGAGACCATTACTCCTTGTTCTGTCATCAGCTACCACTGAGAACAGTCTAGATCCATCCTCTTTGGAACCCCCTTTCAGTTGAAAGCAGCTATCAAATCCCCCCTCATTCTTCTCTTCCGCAGACTAAACAATCCCAGTTCCCTCAGCCTCTCCTCATAAGTCATGTGTTCCAGTCCCCTAATCATTTTTGTTGCCCTCCACTGGACGTTTTTCAATTTTTCCACATCCTTCTTATAGTGTGGGGCCCAAAACTGGACACAGTACTGCAGATGAGGCCTCACCAATGTCGAATAAAGGGGAACGATCACGTCCCTCGATCTGCTGGCAATGCCCCTAATTATACAGCCCAAAATGCCATTGGACTTCTTGGCATCAAGGGCACACTGTTGACTCATATCCAGCTTCTCGTCCACTGTAACCCCTAGGTCTTTTTCTGCAGAACTGCTGCCGAGCCATTCGGTCCCTAGTCTGTAGCGGTGCATGGGATTCTTCTGTCCTAAGTGCAGGACTCTGCATTTGTCCTTCTTGAACCTCATCAGATTTCTTTTGGCCCAATTCTCTAATTTGTCTAGGGCCCTCTGTATCCTATCCCTACCCTCCGGCGTATCTACCTCTCCTACCAGTTTAGTGCCACCTGCAAACTTGCTGAGGGTGCAATCCACACCATCCTCCAGATCATTTATGAAGATATTAAACAAAACCGGCCCGAGGACCGACCCTTGGGGCACTGCCAACTAGACATGGAGCCATTGATCACTACCCGTTGAGCCCGACAATCTAGCCAACTTTCTATCCATCTTATAGTCCATTCATCCAGCCCATACTTCTTTAACTTACTGGCAAGAATACTGTGGGAGACCGTGTCAAAAGTTTTGCTAAAGTCAAGGAACAACACGTCCACCGCTTTCCCCTCATCCACAGAGCCAGTTATCTCGTCATAGAAGGCAATTAGATTAGTCAGGCATGACTTGCCCTTGGTGAATCCATGCTGACTGTTCCTGATCACTTTCCTCTCCTCTAAGTGCTTCAGAATTGATTCCTTGAGGACCTGCTTCATGATTTTTCCAGGGACTGAGGTGAGGCTGACTGGCTTGTAGTTCCCAGGATCCTCCTTCTTCCCTTTTTTAAGGATGGGCACTACATTAGCCTTTTTCCAGTCGTCCGGGACTTCCCCCGATCGCCATGAGTTTTCAAAGATAATGGCCAATGGCTCTGCAGTCACATCCGCCAACTCCTTTAGCACTCTTGGATGCAGCGCATCCGGCCCCATGGACTTGTGCTTGTCCAGCTTTTCTAAATAGTCCCGAACCACTTCCTTCTCCACAGAGGGCTGATCACCTCCTCCCCATGCTGTGTTGCCCAGTGCAGTAGTCTGGGAGCTGACCTTGTTCGTGAAGACAGAGGCAAAAAAAGCATTGAGTACATTAGCTTTTTCCACATCCTCTGTCACTAGGTTGCCTCCCTCATTCAGTAAGGGGCCCACACTTTCCTTGACTTTCTTCTTGTTGCTAACATACCTGAAGAAACCCTTCTTGTTACTCTTAATATCTCTTGCTAGCTGCAACTCCAGGTGTGATTTGGCCTTCCTGATTTCACTCCCGCATGCCCGAGCAATATTTTTATACTCTTCCCTGGTCATTTATCCAATCTTCCACTTCTTGTAAGCTTCTTTTTTTGTTCAAGATCAGCAAGGATTTCACTCTTAAGTCAAGCTGGTCGCCTGCCATATTTACTATTCTTTCTACACATCGGGATGGTTTGTCCCTGTAACCTCAATAAGGATTCTTTAAAATACAGCCAGCTCTCCTGGACTCCTTTCCCCCTCATGTTATTCTCCCAGGGGATCCTGCCCATCAGTTCCCTGAGGGAGTCAAAGTCTGCTTTTCTGAAGTCCAGGATCCATATTCTGCTGCTCTCCTTTCTTCCTTTTGTCAGGATCCTGAACTCGACCATCTCATGGTCACTGCTGCCCAGGTGGCCACCCACTTCTACTTCTCCAATTCTTCTCTGTTTGTGAGGAGCAGGTCAAGAGGAGCACGGCCCCCAGTTGGTTCCTCCAGCACTTGCACCAGGAAGTTATCCCCAACACTCTCCAAAAACTTCCCGGATTGTCTGAGCACTGCTCTCCCAGCAAATGTCAGGGTGATTGAAGTCCCCTCCGAGAACAGGGCTTGTGATCTGGAAACTTCTGTTAGTTGTCCAAAGAAAGCCTCATCTACCTCATCCTTCTGGTCTGGTGGTCCACAGCTAACACCCACCACGACATCACCCTTGTTGCTCTCACCTCTAAACTTAAACCAAAAACTCTCAACAGGCTTCTCTCCGGTTTCATACTGGAGCTCTGAGCAATCATACTGCTCTCTTACATACAGAGCAACTCCTCCACCTTTTCTCCCCGGCCTGTCCTTCCTGAACAGTGTCTACCCATCCATGACAGTGCGTCAGTCATGTGAGTTACCCCACCAAGTCTCTGTTATTGCAATCGTATCACAGTTCCTTGACTGTGTCAGGACTTCCAATTCTTCCTGTTTGTTTCCCAGGCTTCTTGCGTTTGTGTACAGCAGGGGCGGGCAAACTTTTTGGCCTGAGGGCCACATCGAGTTTCTGAAATTGTATGGAGGGCCGGCTAGGGGAGGCTGTGCCTCCCCAAACAGCCAGGCATGGCCCAGCCCCTGCTCCCTATCCAAACCCCCTGCTTCTTGCCCCCCGATGGCTCCCCCAGGACTCCTGCCTCATCCAACCCCTCCTGTTCCCTGACGGCACCCCGGGGATCCCTGCCGCATCCACCCACACCTGCTCTCAGGCCCCTGAACGCCTCTGGGCCCCCCGGCCCCTAACTGCCCCCCTCGCTGCCCCATCCAACCCCCTCCTCTCCTTTCTGACTGCCCCCCTGGGACCCCTGACCCAGCCAACCACCCCTTCTCCCTGACCACCCCCAGACTCCTCGCCCCTAACTGCCCCCACCCCTAACTCCCCCCTGACCCCATTCAACCCCCCCTTTCCTTCCTGACTCCCCCCCCCCAGGACCCTTGCCCCATCCACTCCCCCTGCTCCCTGTCTCCTGACCGTCCCATCCAACCCCTCCTCTCCTTCCTGACTGTCCCCCCCGGGACCCCGTCCCCATTCAACCCCTGTTCCCTGCCCTCTGACTGCCCCGACCCCTATCCACGCCCCTGACCACTCCCTGGAACTCCCCTGCCCTCTATCCAACCCCCCCCTTCCACTCCCTTACCGTGCTTCCTGAAGCACCAGTGGCTGGCAGCTGCGCCACGCTGCGCAGCACAGAGCACCACGTCAGGCCAGGCTCTGCAGGACCGCTGCCCAGAGCATTGCGCCGTGCACTGGCGTGGCTCCGGGGGAGTGAGGACAGCCTCCCGGGCCAGGAGCTCAGGGGCCAGGCAGGATGGTCCTGCGGGCCGGATGTGGCCCTGGGGCTGTAGTTTGCCCACCTCTGGTGTACAGGCACCTAAGATAACTAGCTGATTGCCCTACTTTCTCAGTATGAATCAGGCGGCTTCCCCTGTTGCACCCTCCTCTTTGTGTTTCCTCCTGGTATCACACTTCCCCACTTACCTCAGAGCTTAGGTCACCATCTCCTGGCAAACCTAGTTTAAAGCCCTCCTCACTAGGTTAGCAAGCCTGCCTGCGAAGATGCTCTTCCCTCTCTTTGTTAGGTGGATACCATCTCTTCCTAACAATCGTTCTTCCTGGAACAACATCCTATGGTCGAAGAATCCAAAGCCTTCTCTCCAACACCACCTGTGCAACCATGCATTTACCTCCACAATTCGATGGTCCCTACCTGGGCCTTTTCTTTCAACAGGGGGGATGTACGAGAACATGACTTGCATCTCAGACTCCTTTATCCTTCTTCCCAGAGCCACGTAGTCTGCAGTGACCTGCTTAAGGTCATTCTTGGCAGTATCATTGGTGTCCACAAGGAGAAGTAGGAAGGGGTAGCAGTTAAATCAATAAATAGATTTAATCACTTAGGGCTGCACTTCTTCCCCACTTCTTAGGGCTGCACAGCTATACTGATCATTGTCAACCTCCACGCCAAAATGGTGCACTTTTTGCCTTGTCAGAAGATCCCAACTGCACAAGCAATGGCTAACTTATTTTTCAACCACATCTTCAAGCTCCATGGGTTATCAACTGAGATTACATCCAACTGTGGGCCACAATTTGTCTCCCATTTTTGGAGAGAATTGTTCAAACTCCTGGAAGTCACTCTACACATTTCCTCTGCCTACCACCCCCAGATGGATGGACAAACAGAACGGATAAGCGAAATTCTAGAAAAATGTCTTCACTGCTTCATCAACATGACTGGATCAGGCTCTTGCCTTTTGCCAAGTTTGCTTACAATAACTCTGATCACAAATCAATCTGCCAAAGTCCCTTCTGTTTCAGTTATTGCTTCCAGTCCTGATTTCATCCATCTGTACCGCCAACCTCCCATGAGACCCTGCGGCCTCCAATTTGGTTGAACATCTCCACCGCATTCAAGAGGAATTAAAATCACACAAACTCAGCCAAAGAGGACTACAAACAATACACTGACCTCCATCGACAGGATATGTCTCTCAGCTCAGCACTTGGACACCTCCCGACCCTCAAGGAAACTAAACCACTGTTATCTTGGCTCATTCCAGATCATTCAACAGATTAACCTCATGACCTTCAAGCTCCAGCTACCACGTACCATGAGTGGATACATCCAGTATTCCACGTTTTCTTGTTAAAAATATGTGGATAACTTATTTCCTAGATACACACAACCACCTCCACTCCCAATCTCAATTCAGGAGCAGAAAGGATATGCAGTGGCACAGAATTCCCCCAGGAGTAGCAAGAGGCAACCTCTCTCTGCAACAGCTCCCTCTGCCTGCCAAATTAAGGAACAACAATGATGCATCTCAGGAATGCACCTATTCTGCAGGCCAGAGGAAACATGTTATGACTGCAGCCGTCAAAACCTTGGTGGGCTGTGTGGGCAGATTATACAGAGGACTATGCAGCTAAAATTTTGTATTTCACAAAGATGTATCTATATATGTGTAGATTAAGAAATATGAATAATCAAACATAATTTAAAGTAAAAGCAACCTAACCTAGAAGCATCAAAGAGCAGGGCACAGTTTGGACTGAGGTAATGACTTATACTGTATCTGGTGCTTAGATGCTACAGATCTAGATCTGCGCATTAAAAATACCATAGGACAGACAGACAGTGTCTTCAAAATGAAGGAGGAGAGATCTCTCACTAGGTTTGATTGGTTGTGCGGATATCCTTGAGATACATAATGTGGAAAAATGCTCAATAAAAATGTTTAGTAACATAGCTGATGGCAAGGGTAATAATTTTGACACTCCCTCTCTCATACAATCTTCAGACGTTCCTGATCCTCCAGAAGCTCCCAAGATCATCAATGTTGGAGAGGATTACTGCACAGTGCAGTGGCAACCCCCTAAATATGATGGAGGCCAACCAATACTAGGTAAGAGTTGCTAAAAAGACAGAGTCCTCCGCAGACTCATCTATACCAGTTACTGGCCCTTTAAAATGAGACCTGGGGCCTTTATCAGCATATTCATACAGAAATCAGATATGCTGACTCTTAAAAGTCAGATATGCTGACTCTTAAAAGTCAGTGAGAGATGCACACAACTCATTCTCAAGCTATCGGAATCCTGGCCCTTTAATCTTGGGGGCATAATGCCTTGTATCTGCCCCATCTAAATCAGGGACATGTTTCACTGACAGACTTAAGTCTGTGTTTGGACAAGGGCACAAATGGGAATGTCTAGTGTCAAGGCAGAAGGAAACTAAAGTCAGACATTCCCATTCCACACTCTGAAACTTTGCTGAAGTCTATACGGTCTGGACTTGCTTGAGTTTCCTTGTTTCAGCACAGTACACCCTTTATGAAGCCCCATGAGAAGCACTGTAGCTATGGATGATCTACTATATTCCTCCCTTTTAACTCCTCATACTATATTCTAGGAGAGTAGAGTTTGTATTAGATCTTTGTTTTTTCCCAAAAGAAAGGAGTAACTTCTATAGGAGTCACTGGTACCCTGTGCAGGAATAATAGGACCTGCGAAGTGTCCACTCCAGCCACCAAGGAGTTAATAGCTTAAACTATTAGACGTGAAGAAACACACCAGCAGTTGCCATGTTGCTGTTATCAAAAGCTCACAAAATAGTTTGAAAAGGTCACACCAATGCATCCTATGAAGTGAGCTGTAGCTCACGAAAGCTTATGCTCAAATAAATTCGTTAGTCTCTAAGGTGTCACAAGTACTCCTGTTCTTTTTGCGAATACAGACTAACATGGCTGCTACTCTGAAACCAATGGTTCAGTTATGTGGAGCTGCTTTCAGTTGGGTCAGGTCATTTAAGTATTGTTTTCAATCCCTAATTAAAGTTTTAGCTAATATCATGTCAAAGATTTTGCTATCAGCAAAACTAGAACAAAAACTGCAAACACTATGTTTAGTGACAGTTAAGGTTGCAGCAGAATTCACTCTTTTCATTGAAACCCTTAAAAGTATGAAAATAAGAAGTTAAGGGGAAAGATTTGTGCATTCCCTTCCATTTTCATATTGCCCACAACATTATCTTTGATGCATTCCAAAACTCCATAAGGCTTTCATGTCCATCTCCAATAGATAACAAAAAGCAATACAACTTCATTAAACTTACACTCGCTAGCACAAAATCTTAAGTAACCTCATATGCTTTTATATCAATAGATCAGCACGTTTGACTGTCATGCTTTCCATGTGTTTGGAAAGTTATTCTGCCTTAGCACTGTAGAGGTCACTGATACTACTATCACTGTAGTTTTTGTTTACTAATTTCCTAGGTTTTTATGGTTTTGATGTACAACAGTGGATAGCTTCCCACAGTCAGGTGAGAAATGGAGCAGAACGTGCCTGGGAATCAGAGGGAGAAACTGTGTTGCTGAAGCTGCTCCTGACTACATTGATACTCCTGAAGAGTGAGAGAGACTGAGGTGTACATCAGAAAATTATTTGTTTTATCCCCATTGAGAAGTTTTTAATATTTTATCCCCTTTTAAAAGTTACTGAAAGTAAGTACACCATGAGAAACCTTCCATGTTTAGAACTGATTACATAATCCATCAGCTGGAAGGAACCTCTGTGAAGAAGTCTGTGTCATCACTCGCTTCTAAAACCCTCCAAAGTCTTGCCTGGACTTCTGAAAATTGGATACAGCCAGCAGCAGCTGCAGGGTGTGTGTGTCTATATTACACTATGCAGTGTAGTCGTAGCTGCTTCGGTCCCAAGATATTAGAGAGACAAGGCGGGTGATGGAATATGTTTTATTGGACCAACTTCTATTGGTGAGCGAGACAAGTTTTCGAGCCACACAGAGCTCTTCTTCAGGTCTGGCATTACACTAGCAGTTTTATCTATATGGATCTCCCATCCCCGCCAGTATGAAGCATGCCACTCAGCTTGCCAAAATGCCCATGTGAAACACCTGCTGGTATGATGGCTGCCATCTTGGCCAACAATAGGGAGTGAATCAGTGACCTCCAGAGGTAAAAACATGAGTCTTTACACCTTATGCTAAAGAGCCAGCCTCTCAAGCTGAGACCTGTCATAGACTCAGCCTCTGTAGATTAAAAACAAAGCGGGGGAGACCCTCTGACAGCAGGAATCCGGGCTGAAGGGGGAGCCGCAGCCTGCCCTGCTCTGACAGAGTGGGAGTCTGGGCTGAGAGCCAGAGCCACAGCACACCCTGCTCTGACAAGCAGAGCCCGGGCTGACAGCTGGAGCCCGCCTGGAGATGACAAGAGGAACCGCAGCCTGCCCTGCCTGCTTTGCCAGTGGGAACCACAGCCGCAAGGGGCACTGCAGGGCTCTTCACTAGTCCCATGAAGGGCGATCTTAGCAACTGCGAAACGTCAGACATCTGTTGCATGTTTTTTTCCCCCAAGAACTTAAAAACATTATCAGCAAGAAACAGCGAGAAACAGCTTATATGAGAAATGGATTGTTTTGTGACAAAGGGACAAAAGTGTACAACACAAGCCAAAGTGAGGGCAGAAGTGGAAGTTCCAGCAAAACGTAGAAGACAAAAATACGACAAAGCTTATTTCAAACTGGGCTTTACATGGTGCTGGTCCAGCGATGCACCAAGGCCTCAAGGTGTTGTAGGCGGCGATATACTGGTAAATGACAATATGTGGCCCTGCAAGCTATGCATCTCATTACCAGGACAAAAAAAAGTTGTTGAAGTCTAAGCACTGTTAACATGAACGCTACTGAGGCTTCTTACCATGTGGCTTTGTGCATTGCCAGAGCTGGTAAGCTGCACAACGTAGGTGAGAAACTACTACTTCCAGCTGCAAAGGATATGTGTGGTGATGATAAAAGAGAAAGCAGCATCACAGCTAGACGTAATCCCACTTTCTAATGACACAGTTTCACACCGTATTGCGGAGATGGCCACTAATATAAAAGAGCAGCTCCTAAAAAGTATTTGTCAGAGCCCATATTATTCAATTCAGATAGAGGAGTCTACCGATATATCAAATGCTACACAGCTACTGGTTATTGGTGGTTATCTGAGTTTCATGAATTAATACACTGGGTACCTAAAGCCCTCATTCCTTTTTTATCCACCTACATATGCTAGTCAGGCTTCTCACTATTAACTGCAATGAAAACAAAGTATGGCTCCCGGCTTTCTGTTGAAGATGACTTATGTCTCTTCCTTTCTACACTGCAACCCTGAATTCCACTACTTTGTACAGCAAGGAAACAAACACACCCCTTCCACTGATAAGATAGGGCTGATTGATATTATACTGAATTAATATATCATTATTTGGTGTCATGTTTCCTAAAATGTTTGTGAAGTTTTATTTTAGCTGCTTCCATTTGTACTGTTTTTGAACTTAAAATTAATACTTCTGAAACTCCTACTGATCTATAATTGATCAAATCTTTACATTTTTATTATTTTTTGCAACATATAGGATTTTCAGTTTGTTATACTGTTTTACTAAACTATGGGGAGGCGTAGTATTTTTTTCATAGCTCACCGAGTCTAACTATGTCAAATTTTGAGAACCCTGCTATATAGGATAACCCAAGCTGATTTAGTCACTCTGAAAGGTAGTGTGTTGCTGTGGATAAGACTGGGATTTATCATGTTAGGGTATGTCTACACCGTGCCAACTGGCTTGTGCTATGGGGCTGTTTAATTGCTGTGCAGATGTTCGGGCTCAGGTTGCAGCTGAGCTCTGAGACACTCCCACCTTGTAGGGTCCTAAAGAGAGGGCGCCACCTGGAGCCTGAGCATCTATACTGCAATTAAACAGCCCCTTAGTCTGAGCACTATGAGTTTGAGTCAGTTGGCGTGGGCCAGCCACAGGTTTTTCATTGCAATGTAGACATAGCCTAACATGACAAACCCCAATCTTATCCATGGCACCACACAGAATGACTAAAATCAGTTTGGGTTGTCCTATCTCTACAGGATAAACCATGACCCTCTCCGAAAGCCAGGGATAGAATCCAGGATTGCTGATCACCAGTATTCTACTACTGACTAGTGTACCTATCCTTAGAGACCTGAGTTATGAGTCTAAGGTGGCCTTGCATAAGATCTCTGCTAACGTATTTTTAAAATGGCGGGGAGTCTTCAGCAGCGATTCCCTAACCATCTTCTAATTTGGGGTTTATGGGGTTAGTCAACAATAAGGGTATTGAATTGCATTGGAATTTAAACAAAAGTAGGAAGAGGTGAGATTTTAATTATTGGTCTTGTCTTTCCAAGACCAGGAAGTTTTCCTGTACACTACATGGGTATTTACTAAATCTCTCTCACTCATGTGTTTCTTTGTCTCCAGGAGTGAGTAACAGCGCTCAAGCCAAAACAGATTTATCATCAAATTAATTCAGCAGGTTCATCTTGGAGCTAATATTTACTATAATTACTAAAAAGTTATAAAATCCTCTACAGACAAAAGCTACCAATTTATGATTGATAGTCTAGCACATATAGGGCAACAACGTGGACAAAGAACAAGTCCCAGAGTGTGTCAGATTTCTTGGAGAAGCAGACAAAAAATGAGCAAACCAGTGAAAAATTGCCAAAGGGGGTGATTTTTAAATTCTTCTTATTCTGTCTGTATCAATTCATTTTTTTTAAAAAACACCATGAAAAATTCAAACAGTGCTCAAAATTTATAATGCAACCTTAGCTAAAGTGCAACCAGTGCATAATAAACAACTGAAGATTTTAATGGGAAAAGTTGACAGTGGTGTTAGGCTGTCTTGAGTAGCTCGTAGGTGTGAGTGCCAACCTCAGGGCAGACTGTCAAAAAGCAGGGCACAAACCCCAAACTAGTTGTGAGTTCTATACTTAGATTTCACCAACCAAATAATAAGTGTGAACTCCTCAAGCACTACAGCAGCCTGAACATGGAGTCTCAGATAGTCCCCTTCAGTACTCCAGTCTATTTTACCACCCAAGCAAACCTGCCTTTGTGACAGATGGTCCCTTATACCAAAAATCACAACAGTGTTCAGGTTACTTCCAATCCCAAAGGACCAGACACTTATCCCAGTTCAGTTGCACCTTAGACCTCACACCAATGATAACATTTGTAGCCAATCCTATAATTAACTAAAGATTTATTAACTAAGAAATAAGAGAGTTATTTACAAGGTTAAAGAAGGTAAACATACACACACAAATTAGTTACAGTCTTAGGTTCCAAAATGTATTAGAAGGTGCTGTGATATGCAAGCTTTCTATGTCCTGTAGAGCTAACCAAGGCTAAACAGATTGGGGATCCCTTGCTTATGCTTAGAAACTACTGCCCTCTCTAAATTCCAAGCAGTATAATGATACAGGGATTCTCATTCCCTTCCCCCATAGTTCAAACTGATGGGACAAGTATTTGCGCCTGTCTCCTCTTCATGGGGGTGTGTGGGACTATCCACAAAATCTTTGTACTTTGATGTTTTACAATGGCTCCTTTGGTTTCAATGGGCCTTCCTGTGTGCGAGACCAGCACATCACATTAATTTAAGATTCTTTCCCATTTGGTGAAATTTCCCATTTCTCATCTGTCATTGTTCCATGAGGCCTAGGGGCCTTGGCATAAGCTGGCATCTGTCTCCCAGTGTCAGAAGTGAAAAATGTCAGGGGAAGTCATAATAATAGGATGTCACTCAAACCAAACTAGAATGATAATATTTGTTCTTTTAAATTATCTTCCATGTAAGAATCTCAATGCATTTCATATACAAATTATGTGGGAAGATTCATATAGTTTAAGGCCAGAAGGGACCTTAGTCAGAGGTCATTAATTTTCACCCTGTTACCCCTACATTGAGATCAGTAACATGCATTTAATAAAGCATAACTTGTGTTTGGTGAAAGCACAACTTCCAGAAAGTTATCCAGTCTTAATTTGAACACAAGAGATGGAGACTTTACCACTTTCCTTGGTAATTTGTTCCAATAGTTAATTATTCTCACTGTTAAAATTTTTTACCTAACTTCTAATTTGAATTTATCTGGCTTCAGCTTTCAGCCACTAGTTCTTGTTATGCCTTTCTCCACTACATTAAATAACCCTTTAGTGCTTGATATTTTGTCACTATGAAAGTACTTATATGCTTCAGAGTAGCAGCCGTGTTAGTCTGTATTTGCAAAAAGAAAAGGAGTACATGTGGCACCTTAGAGACTAACAAATTTATTTGAGCATAAGCTTTCATGAGCTACAGCTCACTTCATCGGATGCATTCAGTGGAACAGAAACACCCCTATTCAATGACTCCCCCTCATTGATAACTACTTTTTCAGATCTGTCAGCTAGCCAGTTCTTAATCCATTTAACATCTATTGATATTGCATAATACTAATTTTTTAATCAGGATGTAGTATGGTACTCAGCCAAACACCTTACAGAAGTCTAAATATATTAGATCTATGCAGTTACCTTTTTCAGCTGAACTTTTAATTTAATTTTTTAATTAATCTCTTTTAATTTTAATTTAAAAAATTAAATCAGATTGTTTGACAAAACCTATTTTCCACAAAACCATTTTGATTGGCATTAATTATATTCCTATCCTTTAACTCTTTACCAGTTGAATCCTGTATCAGCTTATCCAGTATTTTGCCCAGGACTGATTTCAGGCTAACCTGCCTAAAGCTAGCCAGGTCATCCTGCTTGCCCTTTTGAATAGTGGAATAACATTAACACACTTCCATTCTTCTAAAATTTCCCTAGTATTCCAAGATTTATTAAAAATTAACACCACCAGGCCACAGATCTCCTCAGCCAACTCTTTTAGGACTCTTGATGAAAGTTATCCAGGTCTAATGAATTAAAAATGTTTATTCCCTACTAAATGTTGCCTAACATCCTACTCTGTACTAATGGGCTGGAAAGTACTTCATCATTCTCATATGATATGAGTACATCATCCAAATATAGAAAAGAAATGTTTACTGAACATTTCTGTCTTTCCAGCATCATTATTAACAAATTTACTATCTCTATCTGGTAATGGGCCTACACTATTTCAAATCTTTACCTTCACATGAGGCGCTCATGCCTTAATTGGTTCAGTGATTAATGAAGAATACTTGTTCCCAAGCCATGTAATGGGTCTAGAGAGGGCAGATAGGAACTCTGCACTTTCTCAACTTTGTTTACTATTTTTACATACTATACATAATAGAATACTATTATTGTATAGCATCGAGAGTGTGCTAGGTGCTTAACAACAGACATAGAAAGGCGTCCGCAGCTCCAGAAGAGCTACAATTTAAATTTCCAATGTGATCAAACAAATCAAGTTGTCAAATAGTAGAGGGGGAACAGAGCATGGAAGGTGGAGAGCAACAGCAATTTAGTTATGTGCACATCCTGGCGATTCATTTACAATTATATTTCTCTCTCTCTCTCTCTTTTGTTTTAAAGAGGTTTCTTATTGCCTTTTATTTGCTTACTTGCCACTCTCTCTGGCTTAGGACAATTTGACTGAAAAGGGAAATATAGTAATAGAAATGGTAAATTCCAGCAATGTGGGTTTCCTTCCTTCCACTGTTGTTTCTGTTGAGAAGGATGGTGTCATCATATTCCTTCTCAAAAGCTCAGGCAAATTTCAGGTCTTAGAACAGAGAAATCAAATCTGATGACAAGAACTAACGGCAGTGTAGAGTGGCTACTACTGGGCCCAGCAAGACTCTGGAGCACAGGAGATAGATAGTACTGGATCCCACCTAGATCCCCAGAGAGGAGGCTCTGAAGTGCAAACTCAGGAGTGTTGGGCCTGGATTGGGCCCCTCCATACAGTCAGAAGGATGGTTTTCCTTTTCCTTCAGAAAATTATGCTGTCTCAGCCACTTCTAATTCTTGTACATCACAGAAATTTTTTTCATTCATAGGATACATCTTAGAGAGGAAAAAGAAGAAGAGCTACCGGTGGATGCGGCTGAACTTTGACCTTTTGAAGGAGCTGTCATATGAAGCCAAGCGAATGATTGAAGGTGTTGTTTATGAGATGCGGCTTTATGCTGTGAATTCCATTGGCATGTCCCGGCCTAGCCCCGCCTCACAGCCTTTCATGCCAATTGGTGAGTTTCATCACATGGTACTGTATCTCTCTGACCTCAAAGAAACAGATAAATGAACTCTCACTTTCTCATTCCACCATCTCTAAAAAGAAAAAATGTTTACTTTTTTGAGACAGCTAACTAGTCATTTGATATTTTCTCTCCCTTCCATACTTCTCACCCTTTTTTCTTTAGAGAGACAATGTGGGTGAGGTAATATCTTTCTCGGGCCAACTTCTATTGGTGAGAGAGAGAGAGACAAGTTTTCAAGCTTACATAGAGCTCTTCTTCAGGTCAAACCTTTTTTCTTTGTCATTTTTCTCTTCTCTTTCCCCCATTCCCTTCCCTGGGGAGCACAGAGATTCTAGTTTCATGAAATTGCTGATGAATTTCTAGCTGTTATAATTAGAAGTGTGAGAGCCAAGGCCGGGTCTGGAGAGGAGAGGGAACTAATTAATAGCATTTTCCCAGCCCCTCTCAGCTTCCCCTATTCCCTTATGGGTGCAAATATCATAGTATCCCTCCTCCTTTAATCCTAGCCCCTTCCAGAGCTACAAGGCTAGTTGATTAAGAAAATATCCGAGGAATTATTTTCTATAAATAATTCCTCTCAACCCAGCAGTACAGTGTCTTCAGCAGTCCCTGAGCTGGGAGCAAACTGTGTGAGTCTCCAGGAAGCCAGCCATTGAGGGCTTTAGAAACAGCAGTAACAAAAATACCAATAGCTGGAGTCTGAAATGACTAAAGTGGCCCAATCTGCAGACTGTAGCCAGGGGGAACAGTCTTCTGAAGGAGACAGTGTGAAAGCAAAAGGCCATTGCAAGGGGCCAGGAGGGCAGGATGAACTGCAAGAAGGGTCTGTTAACTCTGGACTTCAGTCACCCAACAGTTGGGCTACGGAGACAGAAGGGAAGCAACAAGAGCCATCAAGAGGAGCTACTGAACAAAAAGGTCCAAAGTTTTCATGGAACAGGCAGAGATTTACTAAATTAGGGATAAAGCCTGAGCCCATTGCTTCAGAGAATAGTATTTGGGTTTGCAGTATGTTTTGTATGGTCATGTGTGCTGCTAATTACCTTTTCCTCTTGTGTATGGTGCCCAATCTTTATCTCATTTTGAAAATGAAGGCTGTTGATGAAATGCAGCAACAGCAAGGAACTGGTTAAAATCTGATTTTTTTAATAGCAGTAATAAACTACAATGCTAATAATATAATCTAAATCTATTAACAGTGTACTAAACTGTATTGAGCTTACAGCATAATTGATATATTTAAAGCAATATTTAAAATGTTTAAAATATTTCAAAGCTGTTCAGTTTATGATATATACATATTTGGTATGGCAAAAATAATTTATTTAAAATGTGTTCTGCCATACCATATAACTTAAGTGAATGAGCCACTGTATTAATACTTTGGTACACAGTTTACATCCTCTCACATGTATTAGGTTCTCTGCAGTCCTTTTATGAAATGTGTCCCAAATAGAGTATTTTTTCCACAAGGGATATCAAATGATAGAAATGCACAATCTGCAATTCCAACCTTCAAGTAACTCCTCAGAGTATGTGCCCTGGGGATATCCTACTTAAATATCTATCTGGATGAAGAAGGGATCAGATAACAACAGCTGGAAAACTTCTCAATACAGTGTTTCAGCCATGCAATATGTGACTTTAAGCAAGTTCACTTTCAGCTCACATTTTTGAATTATGGTTTTGGTACTGGTACCTAAATCTAAGTTTTGTTTTCCTGAGGCCTATTCAGGTTTCAGAACTCTTTAGCAAGACTTTTCTTTGTTTTTTCAAACTAGTAGAAAAGAAGCACGCCCAAAGATAAGATGAAACACTAGGACTGTATTTAACTGCTGTTCTTGCTGAGCTATGAAGTGCAGAAGACTCACAGGGCAAGAAGCCCCTGTTCTGAGGGGGCATACTGATAAATTTAGCAGAAGTGAAACCCCTGACACCAAAATGTTTTTTCTCATGTTTCTATTTCTATTGCACAGACCAGATCTAGTTGCACTTGTAAATAAATATGGATACTATGGGCCATTTTTACCACTGGGGTAAGCCAACATACCACTACTGAAGTAAAATGTGTTACACCAATTTGTGCCATTGATGAATTTGGCCCTGTCTATGTGAATTTTACCTGGTAATAGTCAAGTCATAAATGCAGTATACAAATTGTACAGATATTGTTTTTTCCCGTTCCCCTGCTCTCCTCAGCTGAAAAGCTGATTCATTTCTCCAGAGCTCTAGTCTCTTCATCAGCTTTATCTATAAAGGAACTTATGCACAGCAACTGCTATCTAGCTAGACTTCCTATGTTACTGTACAAGTATCTTGTATTCCTCCTTGTCTGGGTTTTAGTCACTGACTCTTCCATCGAGTGGAGCGACAAAGGTTACATTTTAGAGCTGGGGTTTGATATGATTCTATATCATTTTGACCTCCACCCCGCCCCCCCCGCTTAGTAATATAATTCATACACTGATCACTCCCTGTATATCTACCATGTTCTCTCACTTATAATCCTATATCTCAGGATTTTACTTTCTACTTATTTTCTTTTAGCTCCCCCAAGTGAACCAACTCACTTTACAGTGGAAGACATCTCTGACAGCACTGTTACCCTGAAGTGGAGACCCCCTGAACGGATTGGAGCAGGGGGACTAGATGGCTACAATGTGGAGTACTGCAAAGAAGGATGTGAGTAAGCCCTAGTACCACAGTATTGATTGAGCATTATCAGTCAGAACAGAATAACTAAAATATCACCATAACTACTACAGCTTCACAACAGCAGCACTAGAGATAAGTACATCCAGCATCATTACATTAAAGCTTACCACTAACAATGGTGGATGTGATCCCAATATAATTATCAAGCATTGCCACATTTACTTCAGCATTCTCATAGTACCATGATATAATCATGTCAACCATAACATTGTTGTCACACCATCATCTTCACAATTATCATCACAAACAGTACTTGCATTTAACCACAGTATTGCCAAAAGACTCAGTGCATCACTGCAATCATCATCTTAGCATTTCTGCAGCATCCAACCCAAGTCAAACAACCCATATCATCTCTACAGACAACACATTAGCAATGTCTTTTTGTTTTACGTATGTACAACAACCAGCATTTTGGGGTCCTGGTCCTTGACTAGGGCTCCTAGGTGCTACAGTAATACAACTAAACTAAACTAAATAAGTAAGTAAACACAAGGCCTGGTCGACACTAAAACTTAGGTTTACCTAGCTCCATTGCTCAGGGCTGTAAAAAATGTTGCACCCGCAGCACCATAGTTAAGTGGACCTGCTTCTCTGCCCCCATCCTCCCCATGTAGACATGCCTAGGCCATGGATTCTTCTATTGACCTAGCTACTGCCTCTTGGAGAGTTGGATTATCTTCGTCCACAGAAAAACTGCTGCTGTCAATGTAGGAAGCATTTGTACTAGGGCTGTCAATTAATCGCAGTTAACTCACATGATTAACTCAAAAAATTAATCACAATTAACTGCAGTTTTAATTGCATTGTTAAACAATAGAACACCAATTGAAATTCATTAAATATTTTTAATGTTTTTCTACATTTTCAAATATATTGATTTCAGTTACAACACAGAATACAAAGTGTACAGTGCTCACTTTATATTATTTTTATTACAAATCACTGTAAACATGATAAACAAAGGAAATAGTACTTTTCAACTCACCTCATACAAGTACTGTAGTGCAATCTCTTTATTGTGAACGTGAAACTTATAAATGTAGGGGTTTTTTTTTGTATAACTGCACTCAAAAAAAAACAACCCCAATGTAAAACTTTAGAGCCGACCAGTCCACTCAGTCTTACCTCTTGTTCAGCCAATCGCTAAGACAAACAAGTTTGTTTACATTTATGGGAGATAATGCTGCCTGCTCCGTGTTTACAGTGTCACCTAAAAGTGACAACAGGTGTTTGCATGGCACTTTTGTAGCTGGCATTGCAAGGTATTTACGTGTCAGATATGCTAAACATGTGTATGCCCTTTCATGCTTCCATGCTGATGACATGCATTAATAAAAGAATGCGTTAATTACATTTGTGAGTGAACTCCTTGGGGGAGAATAGTATGTCCCCTGCTCTATTTTACCCACATTCTGCCATATATTTCATGTTTTTGCAGTCTCAGATGATGACCCAGCACACATTGTTTGTTTTAAGAACACTTTCACTTGCAGATTTGACAAAACACGAAGAAAGTACCAATGTGAGATTTCTAAAGATAGCTATAGCACTGGACCCAAGGTTTAAGAATCTGAAGTGCCTTCCAAAATCTGAGAGGGACAAGGTATAGAGCATGCTTTCAGAAGTCTTAAAAGACCAACATTCTGATGCGGAAATTACAGAACACGAACTACCAAAAAAGAAAATCAACCTTCCGCTAGTGGTATCTGACTCAGATGATGAAAACGAACATGCTCTGAATGGTCCGCACTGCTTTGGGTATCGAACAGAACCTGTCATCCGCATGGATGCATGTCCTATGGAATGGTGATCGAAACATGAAAGGGACATATGAATCTTTAGCACATCTGGCACGTAAATATCTTGCGAGCCAGCTACAACAGTGCCATGCAAACACCTGTTCTCACTTTCAGGTGACATTGTAAACAAGAAGCAGGCAGCATTATCTTCTGCAAATGTAAACAAACTTATTTGTCTGAGCGATTGGTTGAACAAGACGTAGGATTAAGTGGATTGGTAGACTGTAAAGTTTTACAATGTTTTATTTTTGAATGCAGTTTTTTTGGTACATAATTCTACATTTGTAAGTTCAACTTTCATGGTAAAGAGATTGCACTACAGTACTTGTGTTAGATTAATGAAAAATACTATTTCTTTTGTATTTTATAGTGCAAATATTTGTAATAAAAATAAATATAAAGTGAGCGCGGTACACTTTGTATTCTGTGTTGTAACTGAAATCAGTATATTTGAAAATGTAGAAAACATCAAAATATTTAAATAAATGATATTCTATTATTATTTAACTGCATGATTAATTGCAATTTTTTTTAATTGCTTGTGTCAGGGTTCCCTCCCCACTCTGAACTCTGGGGTACAGATGGGGGACCCGCATGAAAACCTCCTAAGCTTAATTCTACCAGCTTAGGTTAAAAATTTCCCCAAGGTACAAATTCCTCCTTGTCCTTGGACGGTATCACTGCCACCACCAAGTGAGTTAGACAAAGATTCAGGAAAAGGACCACTTGGAGTTCCTGTTTCCCCAAAATACGCCCCCCAAGCCCCTTCACTCCCTTTCCTGGGGAGGCTTGAGAATAATATACCAACCAAATAGGTAAACAAGATGAGCACAGACCAGACCCTTGGGTTTTTAGGACACCAGAATCAGATTCTTAAAAGCAGAACTTTATTATGAAGAAAAAAGTAAAAGAAGCACCTCTGTAAAATCAGGATGGAAGGTAGTTTTACAGGGTAATAAGATTTAAAACACAGAGAAGTCTCCTCTAGGCAAAACTTCAAAGTTACAAAAAAACAGGAATAAACCTCCCTCTTAGTATAGGGAAAATTCACAAGCTAAAACAAAAGATAATCTAACAGATTTCCTTGCTTCACTTACAATTTTTGTAATCTAGATGCTTATTTCAGATAGGGTTTTAGGAGATGGTTTTTCCTGCCCTGGTCCCTCTCTGTCCTGGAGAGAGCAACAAAAACAACACAAACAAAAAACCTCCCCACACAGATTTGAAAGGATCTTCTTCTCTTATTGGTCCTTTTGGTCAGGTGCCAACCAGGTTATTTGAGTTTCTTAACCCCTTGCAGGTAAAGGAGGGATTTTATGCTACCCTTAGCTGTATGTTTATGACAGCTTGACAGCCCTAATTTGCACTACAGCGCTACAATGGTGTAACTGCAGCGCCACAGCTATGTCACTGTAGTGGTTCTAGAGTAGACATACCCTTAATTAAATACCACAGTTACCCTAATCTTACTTGATACCATATGTCTATGGTTACCAAAGTATTACTGCAGCAAGTCTAGAATCCTCATATATCTTCACAACATCACCATTATCATGTCATCAAATCAACTACTGCAGCAGCATCATAATCACCACAATCATTGTAGCATCAACATGGAATAATGGAATATAGAATCTTCTCTGTTACCAATCACCACTGACAAAGCAGCTGTATCTCTTAAGGTCACTGCAGTACCACCTTACTATATGGTGATGCCATGTGATCTGTATTAGGTTCTTCTAAAGTGTCTATTCACTAGTATCTATTCACTAATGACAGGTTACAGAGTAGCAGCCATGTCAGTCTGTATCAGCAAAAAGAAAAGGAGTATTTGTGGCACCTTAGAGACTAACAAATTTATTTGAGCATAAGCTTTTGTGAGCTACAGCTCACTTCACTGCAGAGTTACCAGAATCACTGTTACATCATCACAGCATGACAACAGTGCTATTAGTATCATGACTTCTATGCTGTTAGTATTACTGAAGAAGCAATAGAAATTCTGTCCTCCTACTGTCATCAACTTGTACAAATGCAGAAAAAAATGAGGTGATAAATTCCATTATTTGCACTATTGTTGTTAGAAGCATGTTTCTGTCACCATAGTATCCAAGTACCATATACATAGTTAAGGGATATATCAATTTCAGGAAAGAATTAACCTAACTCACTGCCTCCCTGTTAGAGCCACTCCCTTCCACTTTTATGAAATCAGTTGCAAAGAAAGCCCTCAACAGTCATCACTAAACTTCCTGAACACACAGTCCTAAAGAAACTAGAGGGAACTTTAGTTTAGAAAGTTTGTATTATTTTAAAACAGAAACCCTTTTCTTGCAGCTACAGAGTGGGTTCCAGCTCTTCAGGGCCTAACTGAGCGAACATCTGCACTCATTAAAGATCTGGTCACCGGGGACAAACTCTACTTCCGTGTCAGGGCTATAAACCTGGCTGGTGAAGGCGAACCAGCTCTAACCAAAGAGCCTGTTACCATCCAAGAGATCCTGCGTGAGTATCTGGAGTGAACAAGTATCACTTATCTATTTTCTTCAGGACAATTCTAATAATGTCCTTTAATGGAAAGTATGCAGTGTTGTTGTAGCCATGTCAGTCCCAGGATGTTAGGTGGGTGAGGTAATATCTTTTATTGGACCAACCTCTGTTGGTGAGACAGACAAGCTTTCCAGCTACACAGAACTCTTCCTTAGGTCTGGGAAAGGTTCTCAGAGCATCACAGCTAAATACAAGATTGAAGAGATAGAATGTGTGCTAACTACTTATGCTAAACTAAGGGACCATCAGGGTGAAATGGCCCGTTAACACCCCGGTAGTAATAGGACAAAAAGGGAGGTTAGTGGGTTAACAGATTGTTGTAATAAGCCATAAATCCAGTGTCTTTATTAAGACCATGATTTTTTAGTCTTTAGCAAAGTTAGGAATTTAAGCTCCTAGGTTTGTCTTTTGAAAGTGACAGGTTTCAGAGTGGTAGCCATGTTAGTCTGTACAAATACTCCTCGTTTTATTGAAAGCATGCATATTTCCTTTGAGGATGGGGAGATAGGTCAGATATAGAGTGATCTCTTTGTGAAAAGTGTTCACCCACAGTTAATACAGTGTTTTTGTCTTTTATACTTTTCCTGTGTGAGTTCATTCGAGATCATAGTGATTTTCTGGTTTCACCCACATAGTTGTTATTGGGGCATTTAGTGCACTGAATGAGATAAACCATATGTTGTGATAGGCATGTATAGGACCAATGGATCTTAAAAGGTGTGTTGTGAGGGGTGCTGATCATTGTAGTAGTGGAGATATGTCCGCAGGTTTTGCTTTTGTTGTTCTGGTGGGATCTGGTGCTACTTTGAGTTGGTGTGTCCTGGTCTATGGGGAGCCTGCTTCTGATGATGAGCTTGGTCTTCAAACAGCCCTCCAACCTCTCTGGGTGAAACGAGACAATCACTATGCTCTCAAATGAACTTACAGAAGAAGAGGACAGAAGACAAAAACACTGTATCACCTGTGGGTGAACAGTTTTCAAAAAGCGATCACTCCATATCTGACCTATCAGCCCCATCCTCAAAGGAAACCTGCACAACATTTTCAAAAGATGAGCCTGGGAGCTTAAATTCCTAACATTGCTAGATGCTATGGCCAGGTCTACGCTACACACTTACTTCAATATAACTATGTCGTTCAGGGGTGTAAAAAATCCACACTCCTGAGCGATGTAGTTATACCAACCTTAACCCCCCCATGTAGACAGTCCTAGTCAACAGAAGAACTTTTCTCACCGACATAGCTACCATCTCTCATGGAGTTATTAAGCAAACAGGAGAGCTCTCTCCGATCAGCTTAGAGCATCGTCTCCAGACAGTGCAGCCAATGCAAGTTTGTAGTGTAGACCTTCCCTAAAAATCATGGTCTTAATCAAGACACTGAATTTATGGCTTATTACAACAATCTGTAACCCACTAAACCTCCTTTTTGTCCTATGAAACAGGGGTTTTAATAGGCTACTTCACCTTGAAACGTCTCTTAGAATATGTGCTAACTACTTATGCTAAACTATTTCTTGGCCTTGTATTTAGCTGTGACACACTGAGTACTTTCCCTAGACCTGAGGAAGAGCTCTGTGTAGCTTGAAAGCTTGTCTCTCCTAACTGAGAGGAAATTCTGGGATTGGTAGGGTACACACTCTCTTTAGGGTGAGGACAGCGAGCAGGCATTCTCTCACTTGAGTATAACTCTGCCCATATTCCAATACTTGACAGTTCTCTCAAGTTGGTTCTGAACTATTCATTTCCTAATTCTGGAAACATACAAGAGAGATAACAGGATCTGGACCATAGTCAGTATATTTTTATTCATATTTCAGTTTTTAAAATGTTTACATTTTGCTTCCTGAAATGGTTGTCTCAAAGTCTGACTAAGAGATGCTTTATTTATTTAATTATTTATTTTATAAGAGTATTCTTGAAATAGATTGGTATGTTAATGACAAACATTCACTCTCCTGCAAACTGAGGCCAAGGACTCTCTGGATAAAAGCTGTTATCTGCACTTGCATGTCCTACTTTGTTGATTACCATCCTATCCACCACTCAATAGCAATAAGTTTTAATTCATTTGACTGCAGTCCAAAAGATATTAAGAGCTGTTAACTGCCCATTCCTCACTCTTGACTCACACAAGATGCCTACCAGAGTCCCACTAGTGTAATGAACTAGAGTTACAGAGCATCCGAAAACCAGACAGATGTAAGAACGAGTACTCCAAATCCAGGCTTACAAATTCATTCTATAGATAATTGATATGGATAAGGGAAGGAGAAAAGGTAAGACAGAGTATGCAAGTGTCAAGGTTCCTTCCCCACTCTGAACTCTAGGGTACAGATGTGGGGACCTGCATGAAAGACCCCCTACGCTTATTCTTACCAGCTTAGGTTAAAAATTTCCCCAAGGTACAAACTTTGCCTTGTCCTTGAACCATATGCTACCCACCAAGCATTTTAAACAAAGAACAGGGAAAGAGCTCACTTGGAGACATCTTCCCCCAAAATATCCTCCCAAGCCCTACACCCCGTTTCCTGGGGAAGGCTTGATAAGAATCCTCACCAATTGGTACAGGTGAACACAGACCCAAACCCTTGGATCTTAAGAACAATGAAAAATCAATCAGGTTCTTAAAAGAAGAATTTTAATTAAAGAAAAGGTAAAAGAATCACTTCTGTAAAATCAGGATGGTCAATAACCTTACAGGGTAATCAGATTCAAAACATAGAGAATCCCTCAAGGCAAAACCTTAAGTTACAAAAGGACACAGCTTATTTTACCAGCCATTAAACAATAGAAAATCTAACGCATGTTCTAGCTAAATTACTTACTAACTTTACAGGAGTTGTAAGACTGCATTCCTGATCTGTTCCCAGAAAAAGCATCACACAGACAGACAGACCCTTTGTCCCGCCCCTCCAGATTTGAAAGTATCTTGTCCCCACATTGGTCATTTTGGGTCAGGTGCCAGCGAGGTTACCTTAGCTTCTTAACCCTTTACAGGTGAAAGGGTTTTGCCTCTGGCCAGGAGGGATTTCATAGCACTGTATACAGAAAGGTGGTTACCCTTCCCTTTATATTTATGACAGCAAGAAAAATTCAAATGAGCCGGGATTTGAAAAGACAGAATACACTTTGCAATAAGATTCCCACTTGTAAAGGAAAAGTAAGCTGCCACAAATTACTCCCTTGATGCTGAGTAATGAAGTGCAACTCCTTCCACCACTGGTCACTGAGGTGTTATTGAGCCACTCCACAACAGTGATGCAAACCCAGTGGCTGATGTAGTGTTGGGAGGAGGATTGGAGGATCTGTGCAGCAGCAGTTTCCCTGCCTCTCAGCCAAGCCTGCCCATGCCCTACCCCCTTGTTGCTCTGCAGATGGGTACCCAGTGGAGCTGAGCTCCACAAAGAGGTGCATATACTATGCAGAAACCTCCAGAATCTTCCTTCATTCAGAGGAAATGCACTAGTCCTGCTAGCAATTGAGCCTGCAGAAGTACAGAAACAAGGGCAAGAGTTGCTGTTACAGATGAATATGCACAGGAAATTATCAATTTTCCCAACTGTATGAGTAGCATTCATTCTGATTTTCTCATGCTCACAAGCACTTTGTATTGATTCCCAGTGTTAGGTATAAACGCTGTCTCCATTGGTGTTTTTCCTTCATTTTCCTAACATTTCAAATAACCAAAATATGACATCTGTCTTTATCAACAGAACGTCCCAAATTCTGGCTGCCTCGCTATCTACGGCAGACTCTGGTGAAGAAAGTAGGAGAGACAATCAACATTGTGATTCCCTTCCAGGTATGTGATTGATTCAGTTTTGACATGGGTCTCTTTAGTTGCTTATATAACAGATTGTTTTTTCCTTACCCAAGCTCCCCTGCTGGCTGGCCACTGGTTCCTAAAAATGATGGGCTCGTGTGACTTTTAACCTAGAATCAAATGTGATAGTAGCCCTATATGGTTTGGATAGTTTACAGTAAATAAAGCGGAGATATGCAGCAAGTTAGGCCAGTCCTCACACTAGACCAAATTCAGTTTGTTTACAACAGTGTAAGTCTGGAGTACATCCACTGGAATCAGTGGATTTACTCCCGATTTACATCAGTGTAACTGAGCAGAATTTGGCCCTCTATTCACAGATCAGATAGCAAGCAGTGAATAGCAAAGAAGGGTCCAATGATCTAATGGAGAAAATCAAAATAACAATGAGCCAGAACTGGCTTTATGTATTTAAGATATATAGTTCAAATTCAATTATGTTTAAATATATTTTAACACAAAGGATTTTTTGTTGTTGACAAATAATAATTTTATGTATGTCCCTCCTGTTAGTTTTTGTTCTGATAAGTTATTTAAAACGGGGTGTTCCTGCCCTGCGTCATTCACAATAAATTGTACAATCCACACAATGAATAAGACAAGATACCAGCTTATGCTCATGCAATTAAAGATGTACTGTAATGCCAGGCAATAGAGTTAAAGTTGTGAGTGCAAATTTAAAGAAATTATATAATGAGGCAGTGCTGTCTTATTTCATGTCCTCAGTTTGATGGCTTTTACTACAATCCAAATTGCACATGCACGGCACCCTTTATCAGAAAAAATGGCACATGTCCAAAGTAAGATTTTTAACTCCTTATAACCCTTTTTGATAGTATTAATTATGTGCCAGAGCTTTGTAAAGGCATCTTTTTATTATTTAAATAGAAATAAATAAATAACCTGGCCAAATCAAATTAAAATATTGCACTTCCTTAAGGACTTGCTTGCCAAACTTCAGATTTCTAAACCCTGCTGCTGAGGTACAACAATGGGTTAAGATTGTTTCCCTCTTTCCTCCTACTGAAAAACAAATGAACCATTTAAAATCAAATTCTCAATGCAAATGTGAAAACTTCAGAAAGTGACAAGCAACTAAAAATGGGGGGTTATAATGGAAATGCTTAGTCCACCTTACCTATAGCTTTCACTACATGCTCCAGTTGTCATAAATAATATACAATAGTATTTTTAACATTTCACATTAAGGACAAAATATTAAAGAAAAAAGACAACAAAAATCAATCATGTTTATTACATTTAATTAAAAAAGATAAGTACTCAAAAACATCTTAGAAAGGAAAAAAATCTACACAAATTTCAATCATCAAAAGTTTATTTCATACAAATAATTGTCATCATTCACACTGATATAAAAATAATCAACAGGGGGAAGAGCCAAGCCTTTAGGCTCAGCTGAATGTGAGGCTGCATGTATCTGTGCTACCTCAGAAGCATTCCGAAGGAATTGTGACTCTTTCTTCCTTCTTCCTTGGGAGGGGAGAGCTACACCACTGGAAAGGGGTGTATCTTACTTCTCCTCTTGCATACACCTTGAAAAGAGTGTAAAGGAAGAAAATAGTGGCTTTTATGGCGTCTATGTATACAATGTGGCTAGGATACTCATTAACAGAGTATGTTTGTTTATGCATCTCTGTGCAAATAAGCCTGCAGAGAGAGGTGTTCAGAGTTTACACACATGTACGGTGTCTACGCGTTCATTAGAAGTGTAATTTGTATGCATGAGGCAGATATGAATGTCAGTGCTTTGTTGGGCATGTATTCAAAGTGTGAAAAATTGCATGGCAGATTTTCAAAACTGCATGTGTGCAACTACATACAGTTACTGTGTGCATGCACTTGAAATTATACAGAGTGTATAATTAACTAGGCAGTTAAATCACTTACTGGTTATCTGTGCGTGCATTTGCTGCAATTGTATAAGCAATCACAGTAATCACATATGTCAAAGAACATATATTTTTGTATGTGAATTTATGTCAGGATGAGCATATACAAAGAAGGATGGTCTTCTGACTGAGGCATAGGACTGGAAGTTAGAACTTGCAGATTCTATTTCTGGATTTGACACTGACATTCTGTGTGACCTTAGGCAAATAATTTGATGTTTCTCATTTTCCTCATCTAGAAAATGAAGAAAATGATACACCTTTAGTGTCAGGTGTGGGTGTTTGTGGAGATTAATTCATTAAGGTTTGTAAAGCATTTTGAAATCTCAGATGGATGGAGTTAGAGATATACAAAATATCATTTCAGTAAGGGAGAGAACTGTGTATATATAGTACTTATAAAGTGCATATGTTGAGGATGGATGGGAAGTGGGAGTACTGTATGTACAGATGAGTGGAATCTATATAAAGTACAGTTTGCATGTGTTGTGGCTTGTGGTTTCCAGGTTATACAAAGGGGTTTATATGCATGGGGAGGTATCGTTTCAATGAGCAGTGGAAAGTCAGAAATTTGAAGCAACTGTGATATGTCATGTGTGAAGTTGAGACATACGGAGTTTATGTCTTATGTCTGAACTGCATGCTTAACACCGCTACCATGAAATTAAATGCTTACCATTATTCTTTCTCAAGTCCCTCACCCCTAAACTTTCTAAAGTATTTTTTCACTGATTCATAGATTCATAGATATTAAGGTCAGAAGGGACCATTATGTTCATCTAGTCTGACCTCCTGCACAATGCAGGCCACAGAATCTCACCCACCCACTCCTGCAATAAACCTCTCACCTATGTCTGAGCTATTGAAGTCCTCAAATCATGGTTTAAAGACTTCAAGGTGCAGAGAATCCTCCAGCAAGTGACCCGTGCCCCATGTTACAGAGGAAGGCGAAAACCCCCCAGGGCCTCTTCCAATCTGCCCTGAAGGAAAATTCCTTCCTGACCCCAAATATGGCGATCAGCTGAACCCTGAGCAAATGGGTAAGATTCACCAGCCAGATACCCAGGACGAATTCTCTGTAGTAACTCAGATCCCACCCCATCTCATCCCATGTCTAGCCACATACAGAATGCAACATTTTATAGGGCAGACAATTTTGAGTTACTGTTACTGACACAGTTGAGTTACTGTTAAATCTTTAAAACATTTTTAAATTGAAAAAAGATATAATTTTGCTGCTGTGATAACTCAACAACTGAAGGAGTTTTCCACAAAACATTTTTTTTTGGTCTGAAACCAAGAGTGGAAAATTTCAACTCAAAAGAATTCTTCATAAAGTTGTAAGTGAAAACAAGTTTAATGAATGTTGATTTGTAACCTTAACTATAGCTCTCACTAAAGTAAAAGCTCTGAAGGAACTTATTAAATCATATTTAGACTACAATATCCAATTTTTATCACCTTTTCTAAACAAAAAACAACAAAAGGAAAATAAAAATAAAGATTGAGAGGTTTAGCTTCTTCAGGTAGGCTAAAAAAATTAGGACTGTACTTGCTAAAGAAGAGGCACTTCAGAAGATAAGACTGCAGTATTCAAAATACAAAAAGAGATTTGGAGTACATAGACAAGCCTCTGAATTAATGCTAAACCTCTGTGAATAGAAGACACAATCAGGAATTGAGGAGCACTGTCTGATGGCACTGTAAGTCAGAATCCTGTGTTCTATTCCTGTGACTGAGTCTCTGACCTTGTCAAAATCACTTATTCTCTATGGGCCTGTTTACCGATCTGTAAGGCTAAGATTTAGTCATGGATATTTTTAGTAAAAGTCATGGACAGGTCACAGGCAATAAACAAAAATTCACGGCCAGTGACCTGTCCATTACTTTTACTATAAATACCCATTACTAAATCTCTGCTCTTAGACCCCTTTGCTCGGGGGGGGGGGGGGGGGCTGCTTCAGCAGTGGGGACTGTCTGCCGTGGGGCGAGGGGGCGTGTCCGAGGCCCATGGGGACTGCTCTCCCAATATCCTCCAGAACCGCCCCTGGATCTGCTGCTCTGACCACCTCTGGGACCGTCCTTGCTCGGGCACTCCCCGGGCTGCTGCTCCAGCTGCCTCCAGGACTGCTATTGCTTGAGCGGTCCCTAGGGCCAGCTGCTCTGGTGGCCCTGGAGTCAGCCGCACCAGTTGCTGCAGCTGCGGAAGTCACAGAGGTTGTAGAAAGTCATGGAATCCGTGACTTCTATGATGTCCGGACAGAATCGCAGCCCTACCCATCTCTAACATGGGAATTCTACTATTCAGTTACCTTATAAGGGTATTATTAGGCTGAATTAATGTTTGTAAAGAAATTTGAAATCCTTAGATGAAAAGTGCTAGAGCAGGGCAAAAGCAAGTAATTAGTAGACCACGCCTTTTTTTATAGAGCGCTGTAATCTTGTGGGACATCCTGTCAAGAGGAGGAGGTTTGTACACTTTTATTCCAAAATTAACTAGACAAGTACTAGAAGTAGTATTATGTGCTATTATTGGGGACTCAAGGTATGGCTTAACTGACTTCCTGCCCATCATATATCTGTAAATATTAGTGTCTAAAAAACATTGTTAGAAAAAATCACTTCTCTATCTCCCTTCAGTAAAGCCCCTGAGGCTCTTCTGGTGTGCCATCCACCTACTCTGCCTCTCACTGTTCCTTCCAAGATTAGATATTGCTCATTACAGAAATCCAATCCTCCGAGATATGAATTAGGAACATGCTTTCTATGGGTTCATGCTTTTCACAGTCTATAAATAAGAGTATCGGGATATGAAAACCAACAGTGCAAACATTTGCCCTATTTCATTAGTTACTATAGCATCTTAAATAAGGGGTTATAAGAAAAGTGCCTACTCAACCGTACTATAACTACAGCAATTGCTAAGATACATTTATGACTAAGAGGACACTTTCATAGTAAGTTTCTATTTTGAGCTAGATATAACTTTCAGAAAAAGCTGCTAAAATTTGTCATGGCTCTTCGTTACTGAAAAAATTTAGGGACAGATCTTCTGCCTCCTCTTATCCCTTTGAGCTATTCCATTTTGCAAACAGGTTGGAAAACCAGCCAAGTACCTGGTCCTAAATGTTTTGGTAAATAATAATTTCAGTCCAAAAGGTAATTTTTTCCCTTAAAGTTATACGTTTCTTTATATAAGTCCCCACCTTGCCAGTCGACATAATACATGGCAGTGGTATTATATGTGAAGATCTTGAGAGTGATAAAATTCAACTGAGGAAAGAAAGATTTGCAAGTTAAACTGGATTGCTCTGAGCTCCAGAACGTTTAAGTGTAGAGAGGATTCTTTGTGCCTTAAATATCATGGATAAACACCCCACATTTGGGTGAAGGCAACTGACACCCCTTCCTTCTGCAGCACTAGTGATTGAAATGGGACACTTTGCATACCATCTCTGGTTTGTCCCAACTAAAACCTCTCCAACGCATCATCAAGGATCTACAACCTATCCTGAAGGATGACCCATCACTCTCACAGATCTTGGGAGACAGGCCAGTCCTTGCTTATAGACAGCCCCCAACCTGAAGCAAATACTCACCAGCAACTACATACCACACAACAAAAACACTAACCCAGGAACCTATCCTTGCAACAAAGCCTGTTGCCAACTGTGTCCACATATCTATTCAGGGGACACCACCACAGGGCCTAATCACATCAACCAGACTATCAGAGGCTCGTGCTCCTGCACATCTACCAATGCGATATATGCCATCATGTGCCAGCAATTCCCCTCTGCCATGTACATTGGTCAAACTGGACAGTCTCTACATAAAAGAATAAATGGACACAAATCAGACGTCAAGAATTATAACATTCAAAAACCAGTCAGAGAACACTTCAATCTCTCTGGTCACTTGATTACAGACCTAAAAGTGGCAATTCTTCAACAAAAAACTTCAAAAACAGACTCCAACGAGAGACTGCTGAATTGGAATTAATTTGCAATCTGGACACCATTAACTTAGGCTTGAATAAAGACTGGGAGTGGATGTGTCATTACACAAAGTAAACTATGTCCCCATGTTTATTTCCCGCCCCCCCTACTGTTCCTCACTCGTTCTTGTCAACTGCTGGAAATGGCCACCTTGATTATCACTACAAAAGGTTTTTATTCTCTCCTGCTGGTAATAGCTCACCTTACCTGATCACTCTTGTTACACTGTGTATGGTAACACACATTGTTTCATGTTCTCCGTGTATATAAAATCTCCCCACTGTATTTTCCACTGCATGTATCCGAAGAAGTGAGTTGTAGCTCACAAAAGCTTATGCTCAAATAAATTTGTTAGTCTCTAAGGTGCCACAAGTACTCCTTTTCTTTTTGTGGATACAGACTAACATGGCTACTACTCTGAAACCAGTCCCTCTTTAGTCACCCTTTGTGGAGGAGCAGAGTGGTCACATAGGTGCATGAAGCCATATGACCCAGGAGCCTTAGGATGCTATATCTGTCTTATTATGGGCATATTTGAGTATTGTAGATGATATTCAGGCTGATCCGCTGGCTAGGATGGAATTTAAGGCCATGCCTCTGAACTCCAATATTTCAGTAAGAATGAGTGTTGATTTTGGTAATCTCAGAGACCCAGAAACTGGAACAATTTCCGAACTGATGAAGCATCCTGAAAGGATTTGCCTTGAATCAGCAGGGATACATGTGGATTCCCGCTCTTCTGAAATGGACTGTAATTACTGTTGAGCATTTGGTGAAGACCTTTGGAGCTGTGATATGACCAAATGGAAAGATCCAATATTGCTACTGTTGAGTCTATGAAACGGAGGTACTTCCTATGAAACAGATAGATGATAGTGTGGAAATATGTGTCCTTTAAACTGAGAGCAGTGAACTACTCCTGCATATCTAGGTAGGGGAGGATGGACAGTAAGAACTTATCAAGATGAGTAAAAAAGTATACCAGATGCCTAAAATCCAGGATAAGACTTAATCCTCCCCTCCTTTTGAGAATCAAAAACTAACAGGAATAGAATCCTTTTCATTTAAATTGTTTTAAACTTCTTCTATGGCTCCCAGTTGAAGGGAAGAGACCACTTCTTTTTTCAAGTTTATCCTCAGAAGGGTCCATGAAATGGGATGAAGAGGGAGGGAGGCAGCTATGGACTAGAATAGGATGAAGAAACCTTGTCTGGTACTTTGAGAATCCACTGGTCTGAGGTGATTCTATTCCATGGCAGGAAGAAATAAGGCATTGCAAAATGTGGGAGAAAATGGAAGAGATCTGTAAAATGGTCTAGTCCAAGGCTCTCAAACTGACCATCAAACTTACTGCTTGCATTCTAATGCAACAACTAATGATCCAGAGGACAGAGTAAAGATCCTATTCCTAGAATAGTGTGGTTACTTTCCAGGTGGCTCACCGGGTGTTTTAGTATAAATTCTGGCCAGACCTTTGCCTGAAGGTACTTGTATCTAAAAGAGAACTTCCTTGTAGTGGCAAAGAAAACCTAAAGGATGCTCTTGAGTCTCTCAGAATAAGCAGAGAATCATCTTGATTTAAAGACCTCAGGACCTTCGAAGCACAACTCCTCGATGGTGCTTCTGCAGCATCTTGAGAAGTCTGGAGGACTGTAGCTCAGAGGATCTTTGCATAGTTACCGTAATGGCAAATGAGAGGGCAGCTTGTCAGAGGCATTCACTGCTGCTTGAAGGGAGTATGTGATGTTGGCAGACCAGGTGCCAGCTCATGCCAATGCCCTTAAACCTCACTGAACACTTACAAATGCATAGCTGGAAACTAGTGTGTTAGCATTTTTAAAATAGATGTTAAGTTTCTAAGAATGTGTTTAGTGTTTGGACTTTATGAAATGCTTGTGAGTTGCTGCATTCACAAATATCACTTATAATATCTGTATCCCATATTATAAGGTAATATACAAGTGTTTGCTTTGTAACTATTAAAGTGTTTGCTATGAAGCTGGAAGCCCTCCCCACCCCCCAGTCAGGAGAGAAGCATTACCATGTGTGAAATACTAGTTTACCATGAGAGTTATCATCTCCTGCCCAAAAAAAGAAGGCATGCGGACACCAGAGAAATGATTGTGGAATATCAGGGAATGATTGTTGATTGTTCCCCCCCACAACCACGAAGAGGAGACATGCACAAACCCGCATTCCGTCACACGTTGAACTCTGGGGGAAGAGAATAAATATCCCTGACCAGAAGGAACTGCATCACTATACTGCTTGGAATTGAGAGGGCAGTATTTCTAAGCTTAAACAAGCAATCCCCAAGCTGTTTAGCTTGGGTTAGCCCTAAAAGACATATAGAGCTTGCATATTACAGCAGCTTCTATACCTTTTAAAACCCAACACTGTAATTCATTAGTATGTGTATATTTACTTGCTTTAACCTTGTAAATAACTCATTTCTTTTTCCTAGTTAATAAATGTGTAGTTAGTGTATTATAGGATTGGCTACAAGCATTGTCTTTGGTTTGAGATATAAGGTACAATTGACCTGGGGTAAGTGACTGGTCCTTTGAGACTGGGAGTAACCTGAATATTGATGTGATTTTTGGTATAAGGGATCATCTAACACAAAGGCAGGCTTTCCTGGGTGGCAAGATAGACCGCAGTGCTTAAGACAATTGTCTGACTCCATGCTAAGTCTGGTATAGTGCTTGAGGAGTTCACACCTGATATTTCATTGGTGAAATCTAATTATAGAACACACAACCAGTTGGGGGTTTGTGCCCTTGTTCTTGACAGACTGCCATGAGATGGGCATGCACGTTCATGAACCACTTCAGACAGCTTGACAGAGAGAGACTTTGTGAGACTTTTTTTGCCTCATTTCTGGTGTCCTCAAGCAGCTGATCAAGAAGAGGAGACCAGTTTGTCCCAGTTGAATAAATCAGTTAACCAGCAAATGTGGTAGTACAGTGGATTGTAAGGTGCCTAATGAATAAGGGTTCCTGCCCAGAAGTTCTAGGGATGTACTTTTGAGAGCCAAATTGTTTGGATGTTTCTTAGGCTGCTGAAAGAATAGGAACCCCAATGTAGGATTGAAAAAAAGGACCCAAAGCACTTTTGAGGAGCTAAATATCAGCTATCTTGGAAGTGGCTGGCATTAATGGAAGTATAGGTTATAGATCTTTTATTGGCTCCAGAATGTCTTCATTTATGGGCACAGCCAGTGTGCCTGACTGTTTGGAGTGAAATATATCAGTTTATGTGTTTTGTCCTGCACTACCAAAATTCTAGATCCAAGGACGCTGCAGTTCTGGACAAGAGCTTCTGAAAGGCCTTGAAAGCAACTGGAGAAGGGAGTCAGGGACTGGTGGGAGGAACAGTAGCTGGAGTAACAGCCTCAACAGAAAACACATGAGGTTTCTGTTGTTAATCTTCCACTTGCTCTCAATTTCCTCATCCTCTAAAGAAAAGGGGCATTGAGATAGCTAGCTCTCCTAATTAATCTCAGAGGAGAAGTCAACTTCAGTCTTTTGTCAGTGTTTGTTCCCAGAATGACTTATGTTAAAATGGGGGTGTTATATCTACATTGCCCAGTTAGAACATGCTATTGACCCATGAGGATGGAAGAGAAATATCTAGAGGGGCCCAGGAAATGGAGAAGCAGACAAAGAATCATATGTTCATCTATCAGTACAGCACCTGAAATTAATTCTTCTATTTTTATAGACCAAAAAAAAAAAAAAAGACCCTGAAAAAAGCAAATCTGTTGTTGTCCAGAGAATAAGCTTGCTCTTTTCTTTCTGCAGGGTAAACCTCGACCCAAAATCACTTGGACAAAAGATGGTCAAACACTAGACACCAAAGAGGTGGGAATTCGGAACAGCACCACAGACACTATCCTGTTCATTCGAAAGGCTGAGCATCACCACTCAGGAACATATGAAGTGGAAGTTCAGATAGAAAACATGAATGATAAAGTTGCTATTACCATGCAGATAATGGGTAAGAAACTGGTGACTCTAAAGCTCAGCATTTAAAATTGTGGAATTAGTATGTGTATCCTTCTGCACAGGAGAAGAAAGTATGGATCCCAGCCCTGGTGGGTTTATGCATGATTTTACTACAGGTAGGAAATATGAATCCAGGAATTAGTATGCTGGTGTCATGATCCTTCTACACCCAGGGGTTGTAAATGCAAAAAAATCATGGGACTAGTATGTGTATTATTCTATTCTTCCCAGAGTCAGAGAGGGGCGCTAATATATTAGTAGGAGGATTCTACTTGATTCAGGTTGTGAATTTACCCTAATTTTCTAAAAGAATTCAGAGAATACTTGTCTAATACAATTATAGCAGACAGAGATGGAAAGACCTATTAGATTAGATAAGGGCTTGTCTACATGATGCATTAGTCCACATCAGTGGGTGTAAATTTTAGTTCACATGAGCATGTCATGGACTTACTGGTTGTGTGGACACTGCTGGCACATACGAAAAGCTCCCTAGTACATGTTAGTGAAGTTCTTCACAGGACTACCTTAACACACACTACGGAATGTTTAGTGGGTGCCAGCAGTGTCCACAAGTCCAGTTAGTAAACAACACACTAATGGTACACTTAGGATTTACAACCCTCAGGTGCAGAGTAACATATCCCATAAGCAAGCCCAAAGACAGTCCATCCCTTGTAGCCCAGTACAGAATTGTTCTGTACTGCACATTTCTACTCTCATTTTAATGGCACTTCCATAAATTCTCTTGGAAGATTATTCACAGACTAATATATATCTCATAGTCAGCAAGAATTCTGTTATAGCTCTGTGTAACATACTAAATAATGCTAATGCTAAACACTAATAATACAAAATAATATTTTATCTTTGCTGTTAACCATCTGCAAATATTTTAAGAATAAAATGTTGCTTAGCCACATTATAAATATTGTGCTCTTCTAGGAGGAAAGGTTAAATCACTTCCTTCAGACCCCATCATTTTTGTTCTCCTTAAACTTCCTCCAATTTGTCAATATCTTTCTGGGAATGTGTAATTTTATTGAACTTTATTATTTAATATAATTTCTGACCATTTAGAACTGATAATATGGAGCTTATTACATATTGTTGAAAATTTTAAAAATTTTAATATATATATAGGATAAAGATGGCAAGAGTGAGCACCTAATGGTTTTAGACACAAAGGACCTAAGGCAGGGGTGGGCAAACCTTTTGGCCGAAGGGCCACATCTGGGTATGGAAATTGTATGGCAGGCCATGAATGCTCACAAAATTGAGGGGTGGGGTGCAGGAGAGGGTGCAAGCTCCAGCTGGGGGTGCAGGAGGGTGTTCTGGGCTGGGACCGAGAGCAGAATAGGGATCAGGACCTGGGGCAGGGGTTGGGGCGTGGGAGGGGGCCAGGGGTGCAGGTTCCAGGCGGCGCTTACCTCAAGCGGCTCCCAGAAGCAGCGGCATGTCCCCCCTCCGGCTCCTATGCAGAGGCACGGCCAGGCAACCGCACACTGCACGCTGCCCCTGCAGCTCCCATTGGCCGTGGTTCCCGGCCACTGGGAGCTGCGGGGGTAGCACTTGGGGTGGGGGCAGCGTACGGAGCCCCCTGGCCGCCCCTGCACATAGGAGCCAGAGGGGGGACATGCCGCTGCTTCCAGGAGCTGCGCAGAGCAGGGAAAGCCCCCAAGCCTGCTCCCTGGCTGGAGCGCCAGAGTGGGGCAAGTCCCAGACCCTGCTCTCCGGCGGGAGCTCGAGGGCCGGATTAAAACGTCTGGAGGGCCAGATGCGGCCCCTGGGCTGTAGTTTTCCCACTCCTGACCTAAGGCATGCTCTGGTCCTATACAACAATACTAAGTATTTTCCTTCCAATGTTTGCTACATCTCGTACCATAAAAATGACTTTATATAGAGAGAGTCATTTTATATATCATGATATATACAGTCATTTTATATATCGTAAAAATGACTTTATATTTTACATATTGTGACAAAGTTCCTGCTCTACCTTGGTGTGTCTTGTGCTTATTGGTGGATTTGCTCGCCTTGGAGCTTCACAGCAGCCCTCAGCTTGGCCATTTTTCTGAACCCACAGTCCAGGTCGACGTCCCCTGTGTCTGACCAGGAGTTGGGAGGATTTGGGGGGAACCCGGGCCCGCCCTCTACTCCGGGTTACAGCCCAGGGCCCTGTGGAAAGCAGCTGTCTAGAGTGCCTCCTGGAATAGCTGTGCAACAGCTACAACTCCCTGGGCTACTTCCCCCTGGCCTCCTCCCAACACCTTCTTTATCCTCACCATAGGACCTTCCTCCTGGTGTCTGATAATGCTCGTACACCTCAGTCCTCCAACAGTCCACGTTCTCACTCTCAGCTCCTAGTGCCTCTTGCTCCCAGCTCCTCACATGCACACCACAAACTGAAGTGAGCTGCTTTTTAAAACCCAGATGCCCTGATTAGCCTGCCTTAATTGATTCTAGCAGCTTCTTGATTGGCTGCAGGTGTTCTAATCAGCCTGTCTTAATTGTCTCCAAAAGGTTCCTGATTCTTCTGGAACCTTCCCTGTTATCTTAGCCAGCGAAAAGGGACCTACTTAGCCTGGGGCTAATATATCTGCCTTCTATTATTCTCCTATAGCCATCTAGCCCGACCCTGTCACATATCCCCCCTCTCTGCTCAACACTACGGGGTTGGGTAACTTGGGACGTCAGGCAGTGTATTTGTGACAAGCTATCTGCATTGCCATGGTGGCTTCCAGCCCGGTGTTGTACGGTGAATTGGAAAGGTTGTAGGGACAGGAACCATCTGGTCACCCTTGCGTTCTTCTCTTTATTTCACTGCATCCACTGGAGGGGTGCATGGTCGGTCACAAGGGTAAACCGTCGTCCCAGAAGGTAATAACATAGTGTTTCCATGGTCCATTTTACAGCAAAGCACTCTCTTTCAACCACAGCATACTTCTTCTCTCTGAGGAGGAGTTTCCTGCTGAGGTAGAGGACTGGGTGTTCTTCATCTCCGACCATCTGTGACAGGACAGCTCCCAATCCTACTTCAGATGCATCTGTTTGTAAAATGAATTCTTTGTTGAAGTCTGGGGCTATAAGCACGGGGTTACTGCAGAGGGCTGTCTGTAGACCCATGAATGCTTTCTCTGCGGCATCTGTCCGCTTCACCATGTCTGGACCCCGGGCTTTTATCAAGTCTGTTAGGGGACTCGCTCTGGTAGCAAAATGGGGAATAAATCGTCAGTAGTACCCCACCACACCCAGGAATGCCCGGACTTGCTTTTTCCGATTCAGCCGGGGCCAATTTTAGATAGCCTCTAGTTTGTTTAGTTGGGGCTTACCCATGCCCCTTCCTACAATGTAGCCAAGGTATTTAGCCTCGGCTAGCCGTATAGCACACTTGGCTGGGTTGGCTGTGAGACCAGCCTATCTTAGCATGTCCAGAACCGCTTCCACCTTTCCTAAGTGGGTTTCCCACAGTCAGGGGCGTGAATAATCACACCATCCAGGTATGCCGCTCCATAACTGGTATGGGGCCGTAGGAGCTTGTCTATAAGATGCTGGAAGGTGGCAGGTGCCCCATGCAATCCAAAAGGAAGAACAGTATATTGAAACAGACCCTCTAGTGTAGAGAATGCCACCTTTTCTTTCGCATCTTTGGCAAGGGGAATCTGCTAGTATCCCTTTGTTAAATCAAGGGTGGTCAAAAATTGGGCATTGCCCAGGCAGTCAATTAACTCATCAATACAGGGTATGGGATATGCATCGAATTTGGATATCTCATTCAGCCGACGAAAGTCATTACAAAACCTAGTGGTGCCATCGGGTTTGGGCACCAACACAATCGGGCTTGACCACTGACTGTGGGACTCTTCGATGACTCCCAGCTCCAACATCCTTTTTACCTCTGCCTTGATCTCCTCCCATTTTGCTGCTGGGACCCGATAGGGCCTTAAAGTTACCTTTACCCCAGGGTCTGTGATAATGTGGTGATATGCTTCAATGGTCTGGCCTGGTTTGGTTGAAAACACGTTCTGGTATCGGTTGATCATCTCAATTACCTCCTTCTTCTGGTTTGGTGTCAGATCAGTGGATATCCTGATCTGCTCCTGCACATTATTTCCCTGGATTGGGGTCTCTTGGGCCACTACACATGCCTCTCGTTGGTGCCAAGGCTTTAAGAGGTTAATGTGATAAATTTGTTCTTGTTTCCGGCATCCTGGCTGCTGCATCTTGTAGGTTACTTTCCCCACGGGTTCAACCACCTCATAGGGCCCCTACCATTGGGCCAAAAGCTTGCTTTCTGCTGTGGGTACCAACACCATCACCCAATCCCCTGGTTGGAACCATCGGACTTTTGCCTGGCGATTGTAATAGATTTGCTGGGCCTCCTGTGCCTTTTCCAAATGTTCCCGTACAATAGGGGTGACCCAGGCTATCCGTTCTTGCATCTGCAATACATGGTCAATTATATTTCTCCCCTCATTGGGTTCCTCTTCCCAGATTTCTTTTGCAATATCTAGTATGCCACGGGGGTGGTGCCCATATAATAATTCAAAGGGGGAAAACCCAGTGGAGGCCTGAGGTACCTCCCAGATTGCAAACATAAGGTAGGGAAGTAGGGTGTCCCAATCCTTCCCGTCTCAACTTACCACTTTCCTTATCATTGTCTTGAGGGTTCGGTTAAACCTTTCTACCAGCCCATCAGTCTGCGGATGATAGACTGAAGTTCTCAGGGTATGTATATGGAGCAGCGGTCCTTCATTAGCTTCAACATAAATGGGCTACCTTCGTCTGTTAATATCTCCTTTGGTAGCCCCACTCGGGCAAAGATCCCCACCAACTCTTTAGCTATCGTTTTAGAGGCCGTGTTCTATAGGGGGACGGCTTCTGGGTAGTGAGTAGCATAAGCCAAAATGACAAGTATATATTGGTGGCCCTGGGCTGTCTTCTCCAGGGGTCCCACTAGATCCATGGCTATTCACTCGAAGGGGACGTCTATGATGGGAAGGGGTACTAATGGTGCCCTCAAGTGCGGACGGGGACTGTGCAGCTGACACTCCGGGCAGGATGCACAGTACCTCCGCACTTCTTCATATACTCCGGGCCAGAAGAATTGTCGTAGGATCCATGCCAGGGTCTTCTCTACCCCCAAATGCCCCCCAAAAAGATGACTATGGGCCAGATTTAATACAGCATTGTGGTGTTTTTGAGGTACTAGGATCTGCTGTACCTTCTGCCCCTGTACTGGTGCAACCCGGTATAAGAGATTCTTCTTCATTATGAAGTAGGGTCCTGGTCCCTGGGTTTTCCCTTCCATGGGGACCCCATCTATTTCGGTCACCTCCTTCCTAATGTTGTCGTACCTGGGGTCTTCAGCCTGGTCCCATCCAAAATTTCCTCTCCCAGGGCTAATCTTCCCAAGATCTAGGGGGTCAGTCTCTGTTGCCTCTACTGGTTCAGAGGCGTTAGGGTGTGGGTCAGACTCGGGTGCTTCTTCCTCCTGGGTGGCCTCCTTTTCAGCTGCTTGGGTCCGCCTACCTATGAGAACGAACCTCTGGCTTTGGGCCAGTATTTGGGTTCCCAAGGCATTAGCTGCCCTTCTTTCCCTTTTTGTCTTTCTACGCTGTCTGGGAGTAGAGAACAAATCTGGGGATATTTCAGAGAAGGTTGGGGGTTGACAGTCTACTGTGGATGCCTCACTACTTTCAGGGCTTCCCCCTTTCTCCAATTCCCCTACCAGGAGTAAGTCTCCAAACCCTGGGAAGTCCCTCCCTATGAGCACTGGGTATGGGAGTTTAAGGACTACACCTGCTGCTACCTCAGTAGTGTTCCCCATAATCTCGATTTTTACTGGGATGGTGGGGTAATAACCAACTGTCCCATGGATGCATGTTATCCCTGTACACTTGGCCCACAGCAGCTGATTACGCTTCACGAGCTTCCCCGAGATAAGCGTGATAGCACTCCCCGAATCAACCAGTACTGTGGTCTCTACACCATTTAGCTTCACTGATCTAGTGTACATATGTGGGGTTAGTGAGACCCGCACAAGGTGGATTAGGGAGCACAGGTCTGCCCAGTTCCCTAGGTTACACTGCATAGGGTCCTCGGCATTGGGACACTGTGCAGCTATGTGTCCCCACTCCCCGCAGGCGTAACACCTGTATGGAGCCCTAGGCATTCCCCGGTCTCTGGGTTTGGGTAGTCTAACATCACAATTCTCTTTCCCCTCAGTGCTCCGACTCCTTGTGGCTTCTGGTGGGCCTTCAGCCCCTCTCTTTTTCCACCTAGGTTCTCCTGGTGGCCCAGTTACCCGAGCTCTAGGGCTTCGTGCTGCTAGTTTAACCCAGGGTGCTTCTTCCTTAACTGGTCGGGTCAGGTCACTCGCCGTCCTTTGCCCTTCTACCAGCGCGACAACCTCGTCGTAGGTGGAGGGTTGGTTCTGGCTTACCCAGGTGCGAAGGTCTGGCGGTAGTCCTCTCATGTACCGGTCGATGACCAGAACCTCTAGTATCTCCTCTGGACTCCAGGACTCAGTTCGTAACCACTTTCATGCGAGATGGATGAGGTCATATAATTGGGACCGCGAGGTTTTGTTTTCCTAGTACCTCCACTCATGATATCACTGGGCTCGCACTGCAGTTGTTACCCGAGATCTGGCCAGGATCTCTGCTTTCAGCTGGGGGTAGTCTGCTGCAGCCTCTTCAGGCAAATCATAGTAGGCCTTCTGGGCCTCCCCACACAGGAATGGAGCGAGGATGCCAGACCACTGTTCTTGGGCCAAGCCTTCCGCAGGGCTGTCCTCTCAAAGGCCAGGAGGTATGCCTCTACATCATCCTCCCGCATCATTTTCTGCAGGCAATTGCTGGCCCGAATGATCTGCGTCCCATCATGGCCACGGTTCAGCTCTGTAAGGGCCTTTACCTGGTTTACCAGTTCTTGCAACATAGCCCGGTCTTGAGCAGCCTGGTCCATCAGCAGCCGAGTAGTGTCTTGCTGCAGCCGCACTGCCTCCTGTTGGGCGGCTGCCTGGACACGAGTAGCCTCCTCCTGGGCAGCCGTTGCTTGTATCAGTGCCCACACTACCTCCTCCACTGTGGTGAAAAAAAATAAAAATAGACCCTCTTCCTCCCCCCCCATCCTTCCAAACACCCTCTTTCTTCCGCCGCGCTGTGGACACCAGATCCCACTTCTAACACCAGTTGTGACAAAGTTCCTGCTCTACCTTGGTGGGTCTTGCGCTTATTGGTGGATTTGCTCGCCTTGGAGTTTCACGGCAGCCCTCAGCGTGGCCATTTTTCTGAACCCACAGTCCAGGTCGACGACTCCTGTGTCTGACCAGGAGTTGGGAGGATTTGGGGGGAACCCGGGCCCGCCCTCTACTCCGGGTTACAGCCCAGGGCCCTGTGGAATGCAGCTGTCTAGAGTGCCTCCTGGAATAGCTGTGCAACAGCTACAACTCCCTGGGCTACTTCCCCCTGGCCTCCTCCCAACACCTTCTTTATCCTCACCATAGGACCTTCCTCCTGGTGTCTGATAATGCTCGTACACCTCAGTCCTCAAACAGTCCGTGTCCTCACTCTCAGCTCCTAGTGCCTCTTGCTCCCAGCTCCTCACACACACACCACAAACTGAAGTGAGCTGCTTTTTAAAACCCAGGTGCCCTGATTAGCCTGCCTTAATTGATTCTAGCAGCTTCTTGATTGGCTGCAGGTGTTCTAATCAGCCTGTCTTAATTGTCTCCAAAATGTTCCTGATTCTTCTGGAACCTTCCCTGTTACCTTACCCAGGGAAAAGGGACCTACTTAGCCTGGGGCTAATATATTTGCCTTCTATTACTCTCCTATAGCCATCTAGCCCGACCCTGTCACAATATATATATCAGTTGTCAGAGAACCATTTCCCATAGAAACTTAATGGCTGACAAAGTGTGAGTAATCTTATTACATTTATTAAGATGTACCAGGCCTGCAGGACTGGTGTAAGATTTCTAAATTCTTAGGTATATAGCTTTGCCACAACATTAAATTTCAGTTAATCTCCTGCTGATCACCAAAAGGGCTTGGATACTTGCAGAGCCATCTGCAGCCAAACCATGAATTTAAATTATTGACTCAGCCCCTCATTCATCAGAGCTGCCCTACTTCACTTCTGTCAACAGCACCTTCTGCTCTCCAGATTTGTATGTTCTTGGCAGGAGAGAAACGTGGGAGAAACAGGCAGGCTGTTTTTTATTGACGGCAGTGCTACAGTTGCTATGTAACAGCATGCATAGGTCAGCTGAAAGGGTGAGAGCCTAACCTGGCTGTCAAAGAACCAATACATCAATCACTGATCCTTTGATAAATCAGTTAATCTTCCTTGACAGATGTCTACTTGCTGAGGGATTAATGCCTACAGCCTCATGTGCTCTTACCTTTTGGGGACTGGGGTGAGGAAGCAGGCAACCAAAAACTGGACTGTCCTGAAATAAGTCCCTTTCATCCCCAGAGAAGAAAGAGAACTATACACTCTCAAGCTGTTTGAAGTGGCTCAAGAGTGTGAGTACCAACTTCAGGACAGACTGTTAAGAAGCGGAGCACAAACCCCAAACTGACTGGGTGATCTATACTTAGATTTCAGCAACCAAGTATCAAGTGTGAACTCCTCAAGCACTGTAACAGCCTTAATACAGAGTCAGAGAGAGTCCATTTGGGTACTTTAGTCTATATTGCCAGGTAAGCCTGCCGTTGTGATAGATGATCCCTTACACCAAAAATCACAATAATATTCAAGTTACTCCCAGTCCCAAAGGACCAGTCACTTGTCCCAGGTCAATTGCACCTTAGATCTTACACCCAAGAAAATGCTTGTAGCCAATCCTATAATACATTAACTAAAGATTTATTAACAAGGTTAAAGCAGGTAAACATACATACACAAATGAGTTACAGTCTTAAATTCAAAGGATGGTAGAAGCTTCTATCATAAGCCAGGCCAAGCACTGAGGATCCCGAGATTATCCCGGAAGTTACTAGATCGCAGGCCCTGGTTCTCATGGGAGACTTCAATCACCCTGATATCTGTTGGGAGAGCAATACAGCGGTGCACAGACAATCCAAGAAGTTTTTGGAAAGGGTTGGGGACAAGTTCCTGGTGCAAGTGCTGGAGGAACCAAATGGGGCAGAGCTCTTCTTGACCTGCTGCTCACAAACTGGGAAGAATTAGTAGGGGAAGCTAAAGTGGATGGGAACCTGGGAGGCAGTGACCATGAGATGGTCGAGTTTAGGATCCTGACACAGGGAAGAAAGGAGAGCAGCAGAATACGGACCCTGGACTTCAGAAAACCAGACTATGACTCCCTCAGGGAACTGATGGGCAGGATCCCCTGGGAGAATAACATGAGGGGGAAAGGAGTCCAGGAGAGCTGGCTGTATTTTAAAGAATCTTTATTGACGTAACAGGGACAAACCATCCCGATGTGTAGAAAGAATAGTAAATATGGCAGGCGACCAGCTTGACTTAAGAGTGAAATCCTTGCTGATCTTGAACAAAAAAAGAAGCTCACAAGAAGTGGAAGATTGGACAAATGACCAGGGAAGAGTATAAAAATATTGCTGGGCATGCAGGAGTGAAATCAGGAAGGCCAAATCACACCTGGAGTTGCAGCTAGCAAGAGATGTTAAGAGTAACAAGAAGGGTTTCTTCAGGTATGTTAGCAACAAGAAGAAAGTCAAGCAAAGTGTGGGCCCCTTACTGAATGAGGGAAGCAACCTAGTGACAGAGGATGTGGAAAAAGCTAATGTACTCAATGCTTTTTTTGCCTCTGTCTTCATGAACAAGGTCAGCTCCCAGACTACTGCGCTGGGAAGCATAAAATGGGGAGGAGGTGATCAGCCCTCTGTGGAGAAAGAAGTGGTTTGGGACTATTTAGAAAAGCTGGACGAGCACAAGTCCATGGGGCCGGATGCGCTGTATCTGAGACTGCTAAAGGAGTTGGTGGATGTGACTGCAGAGCCATTGGCCATTATCTTTGAAAACTCATGGCGATCGGGGGAAGTCCCAGACGACTGGAAAAAGGCTAATGTAGTGCCCATCTTTAAAAAGGGAAGGAGGAGGATCCTGGGAACTACAGGCCAGTCAGCCTCACCTCAGTCCCTGGAAAAATCATGGAGCAGGTCCTCAAGGAATCAATTCTGAAGCATTTAGAGGAGAGGAAAGTAATCAGGAACAGTCAGCATGGATTCACCAAGGGCAAGTCATGCCTGACTAATCTAATTGCCTTCTATGACGAGACAACTGGCTCTGTGGATGAGGGGAAAGTGGTGGACGTGTTGTTCCTTGACTTTAGCAAAGCTTTTGACACGATCTCCCACAGTATTCTTGCCAGCAAGTTAAAGAAGTATGGGCTGGATGAATGGACTATAAGATGGACAGAAAGTTGGCTAGATTGTCGGGCTCAACAGGTAGTGATCAATGGCTCCATGTCTAGTTGGCAGCCAGTATCAAGTGGAGTGCCCCAAGGGTCGGTCCTTGGGCCAGTTTGTTCAATATCTTCATAAATGATCTGGAGGATGGTGTGGATTGCACCCTCAGCAAGTTTTCAGATGACACTAAACTGGGAGGAGAGGTAGATATGCTGGAGGGTAGGGATAGGATACAGAGGGCCCTAGACAAATTAGAGGATTGGGCCAAAAGAAATCTGATGAGGTTCAACAAGGACAAGTGCAGAGTCCTGCACTTAGGACGGAAGAATCCCATGCACCGCTACAGACTAGGGACCGAATGGCTCGGCAGCAGTTCTGCAGAAAAGGACCTAGGTGTTACAGTGGACGAGAAGCTGGATATGAGTCAGCAGTGTGCTCTTGTTGCCAAGAAGGCCAACGGCATTTTGGGATGTATAAGTAGGGGCATTGCCAGCAGATCGAGGGATGTGATCATTCCCCTCTATTCAACATTGGTGAGGCCTCATCTGCAGTACTGTGTCCAGTTTGGGGCCCCACACTACAAGAAGGATGTGGAAAAATTGGAAAACGTCCAGCGGAGAGCAACAAAAATGATTAGGGGTCTGGAACACATAACTTATGAGGAGTGGCTGAGGGAACTGGGATTGTTTAGTCTGCGGAAAAGAAGAATGAGGGGGGATTTGATAGCTGCTTTCAACTACCTGAAAGGGGGTTCCAAAGAGGATGGATCTAGACTGTTCTCAGTGGTAGCTGATGACAGAACAAGGAGTAATGGTCTCAAGTTGCAGTGGGGGAGGTTTAGGTTGGATATTAGGAAAAACTTTTTCACTTGGAGGGTGGAGAAACATTGGAATGCGTTACCTAGGGAGGTGGTGGAATCTCGTTCCTTAGATATTTTTAAGGTCAGGCTTGACAAAGCCCTGGCTGGGATGATTTAGTTGGGGATTGGTCCTGCTTTGAGCAGGGGGTTGGTCTAGATGACCTCCTGAGGTCCCTTCCAACCCTGATATTCTATGATTCTATGATTATGCTTAGAAATCTTGACCTCTCAAAGTCCAAGCAGCATACAGACCCAGTTTCTTCTTGTCAGGAATTTTTATTCCCTTCCCCCATAGTCCAAGCTCATGGGACGAATCCTCGTGCACATCTCCTCTTCATGGATGTCGGGGAGCAATCCACAGTCTTTGTCCTTTAATGTTTCACAATGGCTCATTTGGTTTCAATGGACCTTCTTGTGTGCAGGACCCAGCATCTTTGGTAGGAATCCAGCCTTTACATTAATTAATGCTTCTTTCCTATTTGGTGAGTTACAGGACATGTCTACGCTATAAAATTAAGTCGACCTCACTTACATCAGCATACAGCCGCCGCAGTAATTACATCGCTGGTGCGTATTTACACTTTGCTCCTTGTGTTGGCAGTGAGCATCCTCACCAGGAGCACTTGTACCAACTGTGCTGTCAGTATGGGGCATTGTGGGACAGTTTCTGAAAGCCAGTAAAAGTTGATGTAAGCAATGCAGCGTCTACACTGACACTGCGACAACCTAACTACATCGACATTGACTCTATGCCTCTTGCGGAATTGGACTTATTAAGTCAGCGTAGTGGGGCAGTTACATCGGCGGGAGTGAAATTTAATGTAGACATTTACATACTTAGGTCAACATAAGCTGCTTTGCATCAACCTAGTTCTGTAGTGTAGACCAGGTCATAGTTAGAGGTTTGCAATGCATACCCTAATATAACCTGAAGTGAGATAAATACATGCAGCATCCTACAACCATTTCATAAAGTCTAAATACTATTTTAATAATACTAACACACAGGTGAGCCAGACAGGTTTCCAGCTAGGCATTCATCAGTGTTCAATTGGGGCCTAAAGTCCTTGGCATGAGCTGGCACCTGGTCTGCAAGCATCACACACACTTCCTGCTATTAACACCAGCCTTTGGTGTCAAGATAGAAACAAAGGAGAAATTGTTTAGAATGTATTCATTTGAGTATATACAGATAAGAACACAAATGAATAATTTCTAAACAAATATAACAGTCATCTGGTCCAATATTGTTAGGTACTGGTAGATTCACAAGTAGTGGGGTTGCTGTAGACGTTTTACACACAGGCAGATACATAGGCATATGGTGTAGAATTGTTATATTCAGATGAATATGGAGGTGTTATTCAATATAGAAATGACAGGTTGACAATTTTCTTGGTATAGCAGATTGCGGTTTTTAAAACTTCCAATCCAATATGACACATTTCCACTTTTGATGGGCAGTGCTGCTGCTATCGCTGTTTCTATGTTCTGTACTTCAGAAAGAGAGACGAAAAAGAATTAAGGCAGTTGTTGATAGATGTGGAGGTGGAAGGGTTTTACTCTGAACTGCTGGTGTGAAAGAGAGGGTGGAGAACGAGCAAGAGCGAAGCCTTCATCCAACCTGCAGCTCAGCTCCAAAGATTAACAGCTGGTAATAGCTGGCTTTAACTGTTTTTGCCTTATTTCAGCGTAGCCTTGGTGGCTCATGTATGCCTGCGAAGTGAGTTCGTATACTATGCTTTGGCACAGAAAGCCACAGTATACCTAGCAATCCACTTAGGTTGGTTTAAGGGTTGAATTTATCACTGTTCTGTAGAATATCATCCCTTATAGACTTCAATTACACAAAACAGTTCTCCACAGTATTGGCTTGTTTCACTTAGCCAATTCATCTCAATTCTGGCTCTGTCAATTTTTTGCCCTATCTTTGCATCCCTAGGTATTTTTATTCATTACACAGAGTTGTAATTTTTATCCATTACATGACTAGTTGTGACTTCTCCACTCAAACTGATTTTTGAAATGGCTACAAAAATCAAAGTCAGAACCACTGTAGTAGCTGAACACATCACAAACACTGAATTAATCTTTCACGATACCCTGTGAGATGGCAGAAGTATCTATATTTTAGAGAGCCTGGAAACTAAAATGGAAATACAGTTCTGTACTTTTACCAATCATTTCCCCAAAATTCCAGGAGCCTTTTTAGTTAAATGCGTTTAGATGTATTTTCTACTCTGTGTCTGGAATGTACATTCCAAATCATCACTTCACACTGCTCTTGAGGGTGCAGAAGTGTTACCAGCAAACAACAGTTGGATCATTTGAAAGCTCCAAATATAAATAACCTTTGACTCAGTCCTTTGTGATTCTTTTCTATTCATGGTAGTACAGAATTCTCATCTCTTATTCAGCCAGGCAGTGAGGGGGGCTAGAAAATCATTCTATTTGTGTCAAAAGGCAAAGGAAAACTTAAAATTGGGGGCTGTCTGCATATTGCTGGCATTTAAAACAATGTCTCATAATTTCCCTTAACAACTCTGGGTATATGTTAAGAAGGATGGAGGAGAGAATCAATCTTTATGGGACTTCCTGAGTGCTCCAGAGATAAAAGAGCAGTTTTCCATCACCACACTCTGTTGTTGTCTTGAAAGGAAGAAATGGAGCCATTTCAGCACTTTACAAGGGGTTCCTGCCGTCTCTTAGGCAGGACAGTAGCATAGGTGCTGGAACTAGGGGTCCTGGGGATGCTTTCAGATCCCCTGGCTTGAAGTGGTTTCCATTATAACAAATGGAATATTTACAGTTTGATTCAATGACTCTCAGCAACCCCACTATAAAAATTGTTCTAGCACCCCTGGACAATAATATGATCTATGTAGAAATGCCACAGACACATCCAGAAATAAGAGCAAGAACTTTCTGCAGTTTGCAGGCAGGAGGAGATCATCTTTCAGTGCTACCAATGCTATTGTGGTTCTGGCTTGGCCTTAAACCAGGTTGCAGGGATGCAGAATATTGGTAATAGGTGTGTTTGGAGGCAGCCTGTAGCTAGTTTCTAAGTTAATTTGCTCAAAAATGAGAGGTCAATCAACAAGCAGTAGTTTGTTAAGTCAAAGTTAAATGTAAATAAGCCAGATAGTGGTATGCTTTAAGGTGGATGGTAGCTTTCTCTCATCAAAGGTGGTGTGGAGTTGACAATCTCTGTAAGAGTCCTCAGATGTCTTTAACTAGCCCATGATGGGCACAGATCAACAGTCAGTAGTGAATCAGATTTCTTCCAGCAGTCCTATAGTTTCTTGCTATGTGAAGGAGCTAAATTCCTTGGAAGGGGAAAGGTGTTTTAAGTCTCATGAATAACTGTTGGTGTCCTGATCTTATAATGTTGACAGGTCTTTGAAAGGAATTTGTTGCTGGGATATGAGGAAGCAGTTTGCGTTAACAAGGTGGTTCACAATCTGGGAAATTTTACAGGGTGTTACATGTAAAGTTGACGATATATTAGCTAGAGTAGAGAAAAATCTTGTGCTGGAGTTTAACTGCCAGTTTTCTATCAGTGTCATTAGTTTCCTTTCCTACTGCTCCACCTTCTCAGAAATCCACAATGATGTGCTGGGATGAATGCAAGGGTGCTTTTAGGTACCAGCGTGGTCAACAGCAGAAGCCAGTGTACAAGGTCAAAGTTTCACCAGATCTTCCAGTTCTTGGTTCTTCAGTTGGGTATGGATTTCACTGAGGATGCTTCAGAAATTATCTGGGACTATGAGTTTATAGAACAGGGGCAGACTACTGATAAAACCTTCTTCCTGCATGATACCCACATTTTTATATCAATTCGAAGGTTATAGTGGACTGCCCAAGATATAGGTCAATCCTTCAGTTTCCTTTGTCCACATCTAGACAGATGATCCAGTCTAAGGTGTGACTGTGTGTTTTACTCCTTCATGAGTCACCTGATTATATCATGGGGGTCTGAGGGTGGACATGATAGTGGAAAAGCCTGATGCCATTCTGCACATTTTAAAAGTGGTCAGGTTTAGGCTTGGAAGTATTTCCAACAGGAGCAAATTCCAGAGACAAAGCCCCCCCTACTGGCTTCCACCTCCTGCAAGCTTCATCCTTGTGAAAGATAGCTGAAGAGATACAGATGGCAAAGAGGAAATGGGGCTCTCTAAGATAACAAGAACCTGGCCCATATAGGGCTTTGTAGAAAATTAGCATCTTGAATTTCACCCAGAAATGACTGTCCGCTATGGAAAAGAGAAACGCACAGGTGTAACATGCTCATGACAGCCCACCTATAGACAGAAGGTGGAGAACCTCATTTTGTATTAGTCAAAAGTTCATGGTTAGCTCTAAAGAGTGCATTGCACTCATCTAGCCTAGAGGTATAAAAGAGGCACAGATAAACATGGTGAAGAAAGCTTATTAAAGTACTTATCCTCTTGATCAGCCATGGATGAAAAAATATTTGCTGTCACTGATAAAAGCTGGGAGTCTGGTGCAGTGATGAATCTAAAAAGACCCAAGAGAATGAACCAGTTTAACAGTAGGTGGGCAGATACCCTCAATCAAGAGACAGGTTAAAGGTCTTCAAAAATCTTTCTCTCTGCCAATCCACATCAACTCAATCTTATTTGGAGTGAGTTAAAGCCATCCAAATCACACTCTCTGGCTGACATTGGGACAGCATGGATATGACTGAATACTTCTGAAGACAAGAAATAGATCTAAGTACTGTCTGCAAACTGATAACAGTGTAGCCACTATATATCACAATGTTTCACCAGCTTTAAATAGACTGTGTAAAAGAGCAGTGACAAAACTCAGTCTTGTGGGACTCAGCTGAGTCACTCGGAGAAAAAAAAGAAGTCAGCCACCCTCTGAAAGAAATGTGTGGACCCATTCTACCAATCCAAGGAGTTTAAGGATTTTGGATGCTAGAGTTGGCCTGTCACCACCTTTTCATTGATGTTCCCAGAGACAGGAGGTTAGAGACTTGGCAATATTCAAGAAGAACACCGGTTTCTTCAACAAGGGCAGGACTGCAGCTTGTTTAAACGTTGCTTTTACCCTCCCATAGGTGAGACACTAACAATCTCTCCAATAAAGTGCTCAGGCATTCCTAAGTGTCTGGCCTTCATCAGTCTAGCTAAACATAGATCCACTGCCTAGGTGGTTCAACATACTGCCCTCAGTGCATACAAGACCTCTCACTGAGAAACTGATTAATTCAGTCAGAGAACACTGTGTATAATGAAAGACTGGCAAAAAGAGTTAACTCCCATCCAACATCACAAAAACTTCTTGTCTGAGTCAAAGGATAAGTTAAGGTTTGGGTGACTCCTATTTTTGTTAAATGGATTGCCTGACTCTAAATAGCATGCAGAAGGATAGCATTAAGAATAGTGCAGGTACCTTAACTGACTTTTTTTTTATTTTCATGTTTTAATTTTCAACTTCAACTTTCCATAAAATAAGTGTTTTACTTTGGGATAATTACACAACTTAGTAACAATTTTTTTCCTGCTTAGAAGGAAATGCTGAAGATCAATGATCCTGAAACAAGAACTGAATTTGTCTGACTTGTTTCCTCTGTAGACAAACCTGGTCCACCTCAGAATGTGAAAATCATAGATGTGTGGGGATTCAACGTGGCTCTGGAGTGGAAACCACCCCAAGATAATGGCAATGCACAGATCTCAGGGTACACAATCCAGAAGGCTGACAAAAAGACAATGGTGAGAGACACTCAGGCTTGCCAATAATTCCTAAAGTCATTGAAATTGGGTGGGAAAAGAGTAGGGCCAAGTAGAGCATGGAAGTAGGATGCTGAACCAGAAACTACATATTCACTTTCAGGGCTTGTATCAATTGACATGGTTTTTTATTTTGTTATGAACAGACATGTTGAAATTGAGTAGAGTCATGTTGATTTCATCTGTGATTATTGGCACTAAAGCAGTCTCTGAAGACTTAGAAAGACAGACTACAATAGTTTACAAAGTTTTTATATGCAATAACCATAAGGAATAGAAACTTTTGTGTTTAATGCACGTACATATACAATTTTGTGCCAGAATGAAGATCAAAGTAAGAAAATATATAAGGTTTTTAATTTCCCTTAAAGGAATCTGTGTGCTATCACTTACTCTATCAGGAATTGTTATCCATTCCCAAAATCACTGTTGCTTGGTAGGCTGTCTTCTTCATTAACACTGACAAGGAAGGTCTCTACACGACAACTAGCACTATCTCTGACCCTTTAAACCTTTTTCAAGATAGTCTACTTTTTCTAACAATGTACAATCTCATTATAGGAATGGTACACTGTTTTTGACCATTATCGACGCACCAACTGTATAGTGTCAGACCTGATTATGGGGAATGAGTATTATTTCCGTGTCTTCAGTGAAAATTTGTGTGGCCTGAGTGAAACTGCTGCAACAACTAAAACTCCTGCCTACATACAAAAGACAGGTAACACACATTCTTCAAAACAAAGGTCACAAAGACTGACTCATGGATAAGCCACAGTTAGCAAGTTGAGTAATATATTATAGACAGCAGAGTACAGAATTACTGGGCATAGGAGCAGAGACTTTTTCATTACTTAACATTGGGCACTTACAGCTTCTAATCTTTTAGACTCCTTATGCAATTAGACGGTGACATATTTTTTTATTTTCAGCCACAAGAATCCTGAGACAGGCCCCCAGAAGTCATTAAATTAAAAACAAATTTTGGGGTTCTTATTATCTTCTGGGTTTTGAGTCTTTAGAGTACATGCTTTCAAGCTTTTCCATGAAACCATGAGAGCTAGAAACTTATTTTTTAAATGAAAACAGATTCTCACATAATCCTAGCACTCCAGGAGCTAGGGCTTTTAGGAAAAAATACCTCATTACATCACAAAAGTTGACAACGCTGATGTTTTAACACTACTGCTTTCCTAAAACAACATAGATAAAATAAAATTACAAGTAGACTGTGTTGACTAGGCAAGATTTAAGACAAAATTCTTACCAGATTACTCTGTTTGTTTGAATTGCAGGCACCATTTATAAACCACCCAGTTACAAAGAGCATGACTTCTCTGAAGCCCCCAAATTCACTCACCCCTTAGTAAACCGTTCTGTGATCTCTGGATACAATGCTACGCTCAGCTGTGCTGTAAGAGGAAGCCCCAAGGTACAGATTACAATAGTTTTCATCTATATAATTGTGACAAGTCAAAAGCCTACTATAACTACCCTAAAATCCATGCCAGCTTCATGTAATTATACTATTCCAATTATTGATCTACATTATAGGACACCAATCCCAGTCCATACTATCCCTCCACACCCTAGAATTAAATAGTGTTCCTGTGAAAAACCTAAACACCAACAAAAGCAATATAGTGATACAGCATGAAACCTATGTTTTTAAATGCCCAAGTCAGGACGTTGAAAATTACAGTTGGCATAGCAATGTTAACTCTGGCCCCTTCCATGTATATATTATAATTGGGTCTTTCAGCACAGCAAAGGACAACGCAACATACCATTCATTTAACAGAATGCAAAGGAAATACATCTTTTTCTATTATCTTCAGTGCACCTATGTAACTTTTTGTGTTTCTAAATGCGGATTGTGTGATCAAGTAGTAAAATACCCTGCTGTAATATGTATGCGCAAGGGGACAGCATTAAAAAAAAAAAATCTCAGGCAGGGAACACTTTCTTCACTCTCAATTATTTGCTGAGCTCTATTCAGGGTGAACTGTACTTTGTACCTTATTGATGGATATTAGGGAAAAGCATCAGAAAGACTATCAAGCACAGGCTAAGATTAGATTCAATCTCTGAAAGCAGACTGAACTGGGGGGAAAAGGGTCTTATACACACTTAAGAAATTTACCATGCTAAATAATAATTGTTCCTCCTCAATCAACTGAAACTCATCTTCTATCCAATACACAACTGTTCCAGTTACCACTGATTTTCACAAACACCCCAGATTATGCTTTTTGTGGTCATTAAATGAGTCAGTCGTTTGGATGATTCTTCCTCCCATGTTAGCACAATTGATGTAAACCCCTGCTCATCCTGCCATCCCACAGTGCAAACAATCACTCCAAAGTGGCCTTTCTAAGACACCTTTCTGCACCTGCAATGCCAATTGTATGCTTGCCAGAAGACACATACAAATGGCTCTGTACACACTGGACAGCTGTTGTGCATCTTTTTCAGAGACAACACTTCCTGGTGATAGCGCTTTGACATTTTGATAACTCTATACTATCAAAGATGTCTCGGGTATAAAGTATATTCCATGAACATGCTGCCACTAGGCAGATGCCAATATTCATGCCCAGATAGCACTGTGACATGAGATGGACATCCAGAAGGAGCAAGAGGGCTATTGACAAAAATACTAGGGTGGACAAAGTTGTTCAAGAACAGTAAAACTGCAGGTGTCGTTAATATGATTCAGCATGACTAGTATGAATGCACGAGACTCATCAAGCAGACGAGGCCAAAGACATACAATACCAAAATAGTAATAATAATACCTTTCATTAGTAGATCTCAAAGCACTTTACAAAGGAGATTAGTACCATTATTCCAATTTTATAGATAAGGACACTGAGGCCCAAGGCTGCTAATTCTAAAAACAAATCAGATGCCACAAAGGTTTGGTTCTTACTGTTTAAATCCTAGTGCTGCATTAAAGATTCCACTGGGTTTAGAGACAGAGGATAAACATGAGTCACAGTGCAAGAAACATTATTTTCATTTAAATTTTTATTCCACCATCTTGGTTGCAAAAATATAAGACCTTCTTTAGTCCCACACTGCAATCAGAAGGGAAAAACGTATCAGAAACAAACATACTTGATAGCCTGCATACATGCAGCTATCAATACTATGCACTACAACTGAGATTACTCATTACTAAGGACAGAAGAATCCCATGCACTGCTACAGACTAGGGACTGAATGGCTCGGCAGCAGTCCTGCAGAAAAGGACCTAGAGGTTACAGTGGACGAGAAGCTGGATATGAGTCAACAGCGTGCCCTTGTTGCCAAGAAGGCCAATGGCATTTTGGGATGTATACGAAGGGGCACTGCCAGCAGATTGAGGGACGTGATCGTTCCCCTCTATTCAACATTGGTGAGGCCTCATCTGGAGTACTGTATCCAGTTTGGGGCCCCACACTACAAGAACGATGTGGAAAAATTGGAAAACGTCCAGCGGAGGGCAACAAAAATGATTAGGGGACTGGAACACATGAGGAGAGGCTTATGAGGGAACTGGGATTGTTTAGTCTGCGGAAGAGAAGAATGAGGGGGGATTTGATAGCTGCTTTCAACTACCTGAAAGGGGGTTCCAAAGAGGATGGATCTAGACCGTTCTCAGTGGTAGCAGATGACAGAACAAGGAGTAATGGTCTCAAGTTGCAGTGGGGGAGGTTTAGGTTGGATATTAGGAAAATCTTTTTCACTAGGAGGGTGGTGAAGCACTGGAATGGGTTACCTAGGGAGGTGGTGGAATCTCCTTCCTTAGATATTTTTAAGGTCAGGCTTAACAAAGCCCTGGCTGGGATGATTTAGTTGGGGATTGGTCCTGCTTTGAGCAGGGGGTTGGACTAGATGACCTCCTGAGGTCCCTTCCAACCCTGATATTCTATGATTCTATGATTCAGGAGACTTTCCCTCCTGTACTCACAATGCTTCCCCTCCTGGCACCCAGGCAGCATGAAAGAGAAGGAGGAAGCAGAGGGATGATGAGCAGGGTGGAAGGAGGAGGAACAGACTAGGGGATAGGAGCAGAAGTGGACAGGGACAGACTTGGGGGATTTGAGCAGAGGGGGACAGAAGCAGGGGAGATGGTAGGGGACACGGTAGGGGACACAAGTAGAAGGAAACAGGGACAAAAGAATCTGTTACAGCCACAGAACACTCTCCTACAAAACCCAAAACTGAACTCAGGATTCCTAAGTCCCAACATTCCTTTGTCCTCAGCAAACAGGTGGCAAACTCACTGATAAAAATCTGTATCTCATCCCCTTTTAGTGACTGGCCCAGAGTCTACCAGGAACTGAGATACCTCAAATGGTAGAGATCTGTGGTGAGGATTTAAAAGTGGAATCCTAGTGGTAAACCACATATGGATTAATATGGTTCCACATGGAGTTTTTTTTTTCCATTTGCTTTTTTAAAAACCTAGGAAATTACATACAAGATAAACTGTGTTTAAAAACTGTTAAGGTTCAACCCAAAAGTTACGAAATGCCAGAACTTAGACTGACCATGCAACCTTAATTCAGCCCTCTTATGTGTATACATTTTTATAGCCTTTAATTACATGATCACATACTTTTTTCCCACAAGACCTCTGCCTCATTCACTGCACAAGATGGATGGTGCTCAGGGTTTTGTACTAAACAACTCTGTTTTCTGCAGGAAATTGGAAGGTGTTTAGTGAATGAGACAGCAACTGCAGGAGGATGGTCTGGTAGTTAAGACACCTGAATACCATGATGGAGAACTGAATTCTATGCTTTCATCTGCCACAGTTACCCACTAGTTTCATAGTTTCTGTGTTCCTCCTTTTCTGGATGCCCAACTTGAGACACCAGGGGCCTGATTTGCACAAGTGCTGATCACTTACAACTGAAGTCAACTGGAGCTATGCTTTGAACATGATATAAAATGCTAATTATGCTGAAAAAAATCAGGCCCCAGATACCTCAAGTTAGGCAAAATTAGCAGGCCTCACAATTTTGGTCTAAAATATCTCTGTCTCTCAGTTCCTTATCTGTAAATGGAACTAATAATACCATATCATCTCACAGGCATCTTGTGCGGATAAATCCATTCATGTTTGTAAAGCACTCATATGTTATGGTGATGAGCACCCAAAAAAAAGCCCAAGAGGGAATTAATAATTCTGTAGACAGTGCAGGGTTTGTATAGTGTGCAGTAAACAAGATACAGAGCTACACACTGAATGAAGATAAAAAGAAATACTGAAAAGCTAAGTTATCTATTTTCTGAGCATTGTACATCTGATGTAGTGAATGAGTCAGGGTCTCATGAAAACAACAGTATGGAATCATGTAATTAAAAATAGTATCATAGTGCACCTAAGGGGGCTGTATTAAGGTTGCACAGGCAGCCATAAATCTTCAACTTCCTAACTTTTGTTTTTATGTTCTTCAGCCAAAGATATTCTGGTACAAGAACAAAGTGGATCTCTCTGGAGATGCCAAGTATCGTATGTTCAGCAAGCAAGGGGTATTGACCCTGGAGATCCGAAAGCCTAGTCCCTTTGATGGAGGCTTTTACACTTGTAAAGCTGTGAATGAATGTGGTGAAGCTGAAATAGAGTGCAGATTGGATGTCAGAGGTAACCAGATTTCTGTAGACAATATTCTCCTTTAAATGAATGGATAATTAATTTCTCCAAAAACCACAGCTTCCCTTTAAGCAAAAATTGTTGATATCTGGGGGGCAGAAGCTAAAGTCCATTGAATAAGTGAATGTCTCCATAGGAACAGGTGAAAATATGGTAGAATTCTGTGGTAGAACTTTGTTATACGTTAGGTACTATAGGGCAAGAAGATGGGGAGCTATTCAGCTCCCATTGTTGTTAATATTCCAGAAGAAGGCATGAGACATTGGAATGAATGTCACAAGCTGAATTAATAAACAGTACGCTGTGGACAACAGCACTGTCCTATAGACCAGAGATTCTCAAACTTCATTGCACCACAACCCGCTTCTGACAACAAAAATTACTAGATGACCCCAGGAAGGGGGACCAAAGCCTGAGTCCGCCTGAACCCTGTTGCCCCAGGGCAGGGGGGCCAAAGCTGAAGCCTGAGATCTGACGCCCCGGGCTGACGCCCTTGGGCTTTGGTCTCAGGCGGTGGGGCTGGGGCTTGGGCCCCGGCCCCAGCAAGTCTAACGCCAGCCCGAGTGACTCCATTAACATGGAGTTGCGACCCACTTTGGGGTCCTGATCCACAGTTTGAGAACTGCTGCTATAGACAATACTCTACATTTCAAAACTGATATTCCTAAGAGCCTCAAAAGTGATGAGATACGATAGCTGTCAAAAATATGTAAATATAAGCTCTGTTACATTACAAGCAATTATAAAAGAGGATACTGATAACTTATTTTCACTACTAGCTGAAGTCAGACAAATGCTTACACTGCAAAAGGGAACATTTTAGGCTAAATATTGTTAAAAAAAACATAATACGAGTTATAAAGTACCATGAGCATGCATGGTGCTTTGCATACAAATAAATTTCAGAAACAGAACAAACTGCCAACAAGGACGCGTACAGAATAGCGATTGGTGGAGATGTGCCTTCTACACAGGGAGATTGACTTCTTCCAATCCAAATGGTATTACATCATTAAAAATTGTTATGCGTACAATCAAAAATGCTAGAAAAAATATGGTGCAACTATATTCCAATATAAGGACAAAAACGTGGTAATTTGAATACAAAAGCAACAAGAGTAACTGTAGTTCACCTCAATGGAGAAAAGCAAGTACAGTGTTCTTTTTAAAATTAATAATAATATGGCCCAAGAAGAAAAAGGTGGTATATGGCCACTAGAGAGACGGTCACTCTCTTCACAGTTGCAGTAGAAAGCATTTTAGTGACAGAACATTTGAAAGTGAATGCAAATGACAAAGTTAAATGTTTGGAAGCGTATACAAGGAATACCCCCTGTTAAACATGGAAAAATATTTAAAACGTAGTAATTGAAATTTTAAGTCCTCTTTTTCTTAGAGTCTGTCTTGGGCATGTTAAGTCTCCCCATGATTGTGAGGGAGAAAATGACCACTGTAAAATTCTCTCTCTCTGCCCCCATCCTCTTTTTTTAAGCTTTAATTAGTGCTATGACTTAATTTTGCAGTTCAGCTTCTATGGTGTGTCTCACTGACTCTTAATTCTTTTACCTCCTCCAGCACCTCAGTAAAACTCTAAACCTTAGTTCATCACCAATTCAAGGTATGAAACAAAATAACTTAAGGAAAATAATTAGTTAGCATTGGGTAAAATAATGATGAATAAAGCTGGATAGGTAGAAAACAGGTCCATTCAGAGCCATTTATGGAAATCCACAGTTTATGGGTCAATCAATAAGATGATTTTTTTAAAATCACTGCATTTAAATCATATTCCTGCAAAGTGCCTTTTTTGGACTCCCATTCAAGTTAGAGGGTATTAAAGACTCTCCTGCCCCTCACAGGCTTAAACAATTTGTAAGGCTAATGGAATAATCCTACTGGAACATTTCCTTTTTTAATTTACTGAAAATTGTTTGTGTAGGACAATCACAGCAGTGGTTCCATGTGTACCACGAATTAGTACAAGGCTAATTTGTAACATAGTATCTGGATGTAGTAGTTTAAAAATCATGTTAAGTTTAAAAATGGTTGTTCATACGTATATCTGAAAGTGTACAATGCACTTTAAACTTTTAAAAATAAAATGGTTATCATAAACATCACACTTGTTTGTGACCAACCTCTCTCTCTCTCTTCTCTTTCTGTCTCAGGTGGTGTTGGGCTTGGAATTTGAAGAGAAGGAAAGGACAAAAGAAGAAAATGAATAATGGGTAGACCCACGTACACCTAAAGCTCTGAGCATCTTTAAATGTCATTTAATGGGGGAGAAAGATGTTCTGTTTAGCTACACAGTTTCACATGTTTCCCTTCTCAGAATTGTTGAAGTGTTATTGTCCCTAATAACCATGCAGGAGAAACAGAAATATTTTCTCCATTAACATTAGAGGTTCTCCTTTAGGACAGAAACATTAAAGCTAAATGCAAAACTGATCCACCACCCCTGGAGTGAGCACAAACACTAACATCAACTCTTCAATGCTAAAATAAATCCTCTCCTTTTCCTCTTTTGTCACTTTCAGAATTCTAAAATTCTTGATGGAATACTTGTATTGCTCAGAAATACCTAGCAGGTCATTTGTTCTAGTGCTTCAACTTTATTACCCCACAGGACCCTAGATAAAAGAGAGACCTCACAGGGATCTCTTTCCTTTTCCAGCCTTCAACACCTGATTCTCAAAATGTTTACGCCTGTGGACTCAGGAAGGCCTCTACAGATCCCAGCTTGTCCATGGAACACTATTTGAGAATATCTAGTCTAGGCTATCGCACTGCTTGCTGTATATAAGATAGTCCCTGCCAACTATTTACTAATCATCTTCTGGTTTGGTAAATTACACTAGCATGAACTCCTATTTTTCGGATATTACTACAACTGAATTACAAACATCATGAAAGAACTTAAATTCAGAACTAGCTTTCTGTCTCAGGAGAGACATTGAAAAATGCAGTCAGGAAGTAAAGCATACAAGACTATTTCAAACCACAAAGCTTATGATGAATTCAGCAAAAGCTGCTTTTAATTTTGTATCATTTGTGGTTTTTCAAAGTTTATAAACTATTTTTACATGTTTTTCCAGACAGTTATGTTCTTTAGTTAGGTTTTTGAATGAGTTTTAAAAAAACAAACAAACCCTTTTGCCCCAACAGAGTCTCCTGCTTCTAACTTGCTAGTTTGCACTGTGTAATCTTTTTCAGCTTATATTGGTAGTTAAGAGTCCCTGATTTGGTATTACTCTCCTTTTACACTGGCATAACAAGAGAAGGCAGGGAGAGGAAACCCATCCAGGAAGTGAGGCTTTAGCAAAGAATTACATCAGTTTCTTCATATTAATACTCAGTGCTCCTGTTCTCCCCTCCAAGATGTACCAGTGTTGATGGATGAGTATTTCTGACTCAGCAGATCGTACCACACTGTGAAGTACATCTTCATAATAAAGATACCTGTGCAGTGACAGCTGGATTAAGTGGTATTTTATTCACATATCAGAACATGGAGGGATATATAAGCAACCACAAATCCTCTAAAACAAGAGGTGCTTTTGTGATATCTCCTATGAACTTTATTACTATTTGTTGGTTAGAAAACTTCAATTAAAAATATTGTGCAAAAATATTTATATTTTCCCATTTTCTGACCAGCTCTCTTATTTATCTGAATTTACTAGATACCACACATACAAATTGAGACACTCCATGTCATAAAGAACTTACAAACTGAATGTAAAGTGGACTCAAACCATCACCTCTGGCAACCATGTTGACAGCATCCGTAGAAAACAAAGGACTAAATTATAAACAGCAGCTTAACCTTTTAGCCTGAAAGAGGTCAAAGTGCTTTACAAACTGTCTTAATTAATATTTGAAAAGTGCTCTGAATTATTGTTTTGGAGAAGTAGTAAACTCATGCTACATTTTAGCGCAAGATTAAAAAAAACTCACAAAATTAACTCACAGTCCTGAAGAAGATGGCACTTTCCCACCGAATTCTTATCTGCTGACTATACTCATACTGATTTTATGAAAGACAAGGGGATGTTCACTCACTATGACAGCTCCATCAGCAGTTGCAAGAAATGCATTTCCCTTGACACTTTCATCAGAGATATGTGTTTGTACCTACACAACATCTTCATGAAATTCCACTATATAAATGTCAGAATACAAAACTCAGATAACTTAGGTACCAGTGATAGTACTTTCAAATGGCGTAAGATAAAAAGACAGACAAGCCTGCTCTATGCCTGGAGGGCCTCACCGTCTAGTACATGTGAAGTCTAGAAACTAATGATAGCTAGTGCATAGTCTCCTTTAACTAAGTTGGTTGAGCTGCTGCTTTTAGATTTTTAGTTTCTGGAGTACAAAACCAAATTGGGATGGGTTACCTATACAATTTTTAGTGGCTCTTCTTAAGATAATGGCAGGGCAGACATGAAATAGCATTTGCTTGTCAAATTCTCAATCAAACAATAATAGGGGGCAAATTTAATAGTGATCCAAATGGGTTAAAATAAATAGCCATCATAATATAGTTGAGTTTCATAAAGCAAAATATTGATTTTAACACCCAAATGCTGGCAGCTCCTCAGACACTGAAAAATGCTTGATGCTTGTTTAAGCACTGACTGACATGCCACGTGGCATGTCTACCCACACGTCACAAACCTAGCTAGCTAGGAAAATATCATGCCCACATTCCACTACCACCATTCACCACAGACTACTTCCAGCACTGGAACTACATAGAAAAATCTGTGACAAATTTTCTGACAAACGGCCTCCTGTGTGCAATCATCTCTATGCTTCCAAGTCAGACTGCAAAGCAAGACTGACATCCTGTGGTCACTCTCAATGTCTGGGGAGTTGCGTTCACTCCCTTCTTCTATTCACTCCCTTCTTCTATTTAAAACTCTTAGATAAAGCAATGATTTTTACAATACAGAGGTAAAGTTCCTGTGCAGTCTACTTTCTATTAAATATTGTCAAGGAGAGAGTGAAGCATTTCTTTGTTCTTATTGGTGGCCTTTTACTTTGGACACTACTCATGAAACACAATATATAGTCCATTTAAAATTCATCCAGAAATTAAGGAACGTATCTATTTATATATCCTATAGTCTAGCTGTATTTCTAAAGCACTTATCACCATGCTATTTAGGTGGCTGAGTCCAACGTCCACTGTCGTCAATGGCACCATTAAAGCCGGGCGGGCCAGGCACGTCCCCCAGCGGGAGGGGCAGGGCGGGGCCCCGCGTGAGTGCCCCAGGAAGGGCGGGAAGCTGGCCAGGGAGCGGGAATCAAGACGGTTGCGTCCTCACCGCGCTCAGCTTGCTTGGGACGGGCGAGCCCGGTGGCAGGAAACGGGCCGCCTGACTAAGGGGCTGGCCCTGGGCTTCCCCCTCCCGCCCCCGGGGAGGAGCCCGGCCACGCCTGGAGGTAGCGCGCGCCCCCCAGGCGAAAGACCGCAGCCAAGCAGTACTCCAAGCCGTATCCCGAGGACCGCAGAAACGGGGGCTGCGCATGCGCCTAGACGACAGCGCGGCAAGCGGGCGGCCGCGGCTCACGCCGGAGCGCGGGTCTGTGCGTGCGGCGGGGCGGGGCCGACTCGTGAGAACTAGAGGGACTGCGCAAAGTGAACGAGGAGAGCGGGGCGCGACCTCCACGGGAGAGGCCGTTCGAGCAGCCGCGTCGGACACTCCAGCCCCCCCCCCCCCCCCCTTCAGATCAAAAATAGTCAAGGCCCCTGCTAATGCTGCAGACAAGAAAGCTGGGGTCCCCGCCCCCAATGCCCCACCAAGCTTGGCCCCTAAACCCACCAATACCTAAATGCTCCCCCTTGGGGAGATACGTAACGTGGCCCTCAACGCTTGAAAACGGGTCGGGACTTTTCCACCCAGCAGGAGATGCAGAAAACAGCCTCCACTTTAAACCCTTCTTGCATTGATTGTTCCTGTAGTCAAGGTTTCCAGGTGCCCATGGCTGGTGCTAGACAATGAAGGAGATGGAAACTGAGATACAGAGAAGGTTCATCTTAGTAACAGTTTGAAGTTGATTATCACTCATGGGCTAGTAACAGACCTGCTGGGATCCAAATCTGCTTAATTTCCTGTGAGGAGTCCAGTGGCATCTTAAAGACTAACAGATTTATTTGGGCATAAGCTTTACCTGCAAAAGCTTATGCCCAAATAAATCTGTTAGTCTTTAAGATGCCACCAGACTCCTCCTTGTTTTTGTGGATACAGACTAACACGGTTACCCCTCTGATACTTAATTTCCTGTATATTTCACATTCTGAAGCATAACTTCAACCTAACCATTTGTCTCTTTTCCCATCCCCTTTGTGGGGATGGAGCAGGATGTTAGAGTCAGCATGCAACCAGATATGTTAGGTAAAAACACAAGATACTTTTTCCGGAAGATTGCAACATAACACTACTTTATTTGTTAAAATCCAGAAAGTTAAACACTCAAGAACCAAAAACACAGAAAGCAGACTGCTCAGTAAGGCAGACTGGCACAGTTCACCCCACTGTGCTGTACAACGGCTCTTTGCAGACTGCAGAAGACCCAGATTGCACACTTCCCTGTAGAGCCTCCTAGACCGCAAGCAGGATCAGGAAATCCCTTATAATTTAAAGCAACAGCTTGTATTATGAATAAGGCTATTTTTGTTTCAGCCCCAGGGGCCAAGGGACTGCAGCTGGCAGCCATGGGGGCCCAGAAAGGATTCCAGCAATGGGACAGCCTCCTCATGGAGCCCTCTGCAAGATTCTAGCGACAAGCGACAGCCTCCTGTGGGAGCCTCCTCAGGGTTCCAGAGATGGGCTACTGCCTCGCACAGTAAGCAGGGGCGGGAGGAGACAAGCACAGAGACATCTTGTTCTTCATCTCAAGGTGACCCTCCTAAATGGCCCTTACTGCCAAGTCGGAGCTGATAGCTCTACATAAGAAGGTGTCAAAATAAATTTGATATCGTAATGAGTTCCTATCCAATCTCTGCCGTACTACAGAACTAAGAAAATAATAGCTGGAGGGAATCCTCTTCCTGTGTCTAAATCCTGAAAATCACACTGAAATGCTGACACCTGCAGCCGTCCTGGAAAGCTGAGGTGAGGTGGAGTGGTAAGACAAATGCTGCTGTTTTAGGGTTTCATCCTAGTTAAACCTTCAGTGTTGTACTAGAGAGAAAAGATGGGTTCTTTATGGCTTCTCCTAAGAGCTTCTCTTTGTGTTGAACCCTTAACATATTTTAGGCTGGTGTACAATTGACAAAGAAATTAAGGCTCCCTGACTACTACTCTGAGGCCATGAATTGACATCTTAGCCTCTTTTTGCAAAAAGAAAAGGAGTACTTTTGGCACCTTAGAGACTAACCAATTTATTTGAGCATAAGCTTTTGTGAGCTACAGCATGAAGTGAGCTGTAGCTCACGAAAGCTTATGCTCAAATAAATTGGTTAGTCTCTAAGGTGCCACAAGTACTCCTTTTCTTTTTGCGAATACAGACTAACATGGCTGTTACTCTGAAACCTAGCCTCTTTTTGTTACTTACTCATAATTGATTAGTTTCTGATGGTGTGACCAGAGTTACATTGCAACTAATTAAAAATGTCTTAGGATGTGCACACTCCCACCATGGCCCCTTTGTGTTACATGCTGTACAAACACATCAGATAATACAGTCCCTTATTAAGATGAGTTTGTCATTGTATTCAGAACCCTTACAGTAATATTACTCAATAAAAGAGAAGCTAAAGGAGAAAACTGTCCAGGTAAAAAGAGCTTCCAAATATTTTATGCAGAAGTGACATAAGTACCCTTTTCTTAGTATTAGCTATAATATACATAAGGAGGCTTTCAGCACTGCATCCAGTTGGACACATTAGCACTGCTACCGGGAAGATGAGATGGATAAACTAAGGTCCTCTAGGAGAATCAACATATTGCAGGCAGTAGCAAATGAACTTAGCTAAGCAGCATGAAAGACATTTACTTTGGAATATATAAACTTTTTACTGAGGGGGCAAACTTATGTTGCCAAGAGAATAATTGCTTCCCTGCAGTGATCCCCCTAACTGATTCTTCAGAATAATTATAGGTCATATGAGTTACTGCTTGGAACCAACAGTACATTAGTCCCAAACAGTCCTGAGTGGAATAAACACCATCTAAAGAAAAATTGGTCCTTTTTATAACAATAATGGATATTTGGTCCTCTGTGTACAAGCATTGGTGGGCACCTTAAATATAAATGATTAGTTTACAGTATTAGCAACTAAAGCACTATGTCCCAGGTAAGTATGAAGCAGGAGGCGGAGGGAGGGAGGAAGCCATCCTCTACACTTCACAATTTCCCTGAAAAGAGCAAATATTAAAATAACGAAGAGATTAAGAGATGTACGTGTGTACTGGCATTTGAAGGATGTAAAGATGCTCTTGTGGTTGAGGCAAAAGAGAGAGTAAAAAAAAAAAAGTGTTCTTGTCTCTGCCACAGACATGCTCAGGGCTCCATCCTATTGAAGTCAATAGGAATGCCACCATTTACTTCAGTGAGTGCAGGATCAGACCTTAAGTGCCTCTATTTCCTCACCAGTAAATACTCAACTCACAGGGGCTTTTTGAGGCTAAATTAATGTTTGTAAATGCTTTGAGATTCTTGGACAAATGAGGCTAGAGAAGGGCAAAGCATTATTAAACACTAAGAAGGGGCAGGAATTGTTTAGGATTATCCACAGTATTATAACTAGGAGTAATGAGAATAAGGGCATGTCTTCACTAGCAATGTTAAAGTGCTGGCTGCGGCAGCGCTTTAATGTGTCTTGTGTAGCCATGGCAAAGCTCTGGGAGACCTCTCTCCCAGCGCTCTAAAACCCAACCCTACGCGGGGAATAGCTCCCAGTGCTGGGAGCGCGGCTCCCAGTGCCTGTGCACTGCCTTCACTGGCACTTTACAGCGCTGAAACTTGCAGCGCTCAGGAGGAGTGTTTTTTCGCAACCCTGAGCGACAAAGTTGCAGCGCTGTAAAGTGCCAGTGTAGACAAGCCCTAAGTTTCCATCGGATCACCTCATGATATATCTGTGTGCATATACTAAACAAATGGTAAAATTCACCTCATCCTCACTTACCGATAAGTACCCTCAGTCTAAGTTCAAAAAAAGAAAAATGAATGAAGAAATTTGTCTTACACCATGTCCTCTATTATTGAGCAAAGAAAATATATAGGTATCAGGAATAAATTTCCTAACAAGGAAGTCTTAATATTGCTTTTGTCATTTAAAACTAGACAGGATAGAGTACTCAGGAATTTAAAGGTCAGGTTCCCACTTCAAAAGGAATTAACCCATATTACATACACTTTTTTGATAATTCTTTATGCGGTTAAATATATACCTCAATACATGCAGTCAACGCACAATGGCCAAGGTAAGGTTGTCAGAACCTAGACTTTTATATCAAATCTTCATATTTTGTTGCACTAATGTAGGTGTTTGCATTTAATTTTTTATAAAGAAAAAATTATAGTAAACTACTGCGTGTGCAGTCATTAAGAAAAATTCCTTGTCCTTGTAAATTGGATATTTACCTCATCTGTGGATGAACACATCTGCTAGTGTAAAGTATGGCACCCAATACAACAACAAAATAAATATATGTTCTGGTACAGTGCATCTGAAAGATGATGCAAGGTGATCTTTTCAGCATAAAAGTAGGACAGGTACATCATGGTAATAGAGAAAATTATTTTTCTTTTTCATTAGAACCAATTCCTGTAGGGCATTTGTGGAAGGGTTCAGCTTTTCCTGGTCCTCAAAGTCTGAAATAGTATCTTGTGGCAATAGCATTGAGGAATAAGGTAAGCATCCTGGATTTGATTCAATTCCTGTTCTAGTTTTAGCCCACTTTGCTTATGTAGCAGAAATAGTCCCAGGTTATGTGTGAACTGATTGTTTGACAGTCCCTGCTGGAAACATCACTTATGTTCTAACAGTGCAGTAAATATAAATCACAGAGAAATATCATGACCTACACTGGACAGGGCTGCTTTCTAATTCAAAGGCCACTGCTAATTAATCCTTCCCATAAACTAAAGGGGAGAATACTGTAACCGAGCTAAGTTATCCTGAGCTAAAGAAGAAAAAAAATTCCCTCAGGCTCAAAAAATATTTTACTAATATAAACTAATAAATCCTTTCGCCTGCCATTGGTGGAACACAGAAGGTGTTTAAGTGTGCACAACACCATACAACAGGAAGGACAAAGAAGCACAGTTGTCAACTGCAATGCAAATTTAAGGAGGTGGAATGTTGTCATTAGTGATGAAATTTGGCCAGGACACCACAGATAACATCAAGTCTTGGAAAAAGTTCCATAAAATTTTGAATGGCAACAAATAATCAGGACTTCAAATTTACATCTCATCCAAAAGACAGCACAGTGCCCCACAGAACCATGCTGGGGCAATGGAGTAGGGCTGCCTCAAAGGGAAGGGGGTTATTTACTCAAACACCAACATCCCTTCCTGTTACATATGTAATTGTTCCTTGACTCATCTAAGGGCCGGTTTGCACTGGGAGTATTTTTTAATCAATGTAGCTAGACTGGTGCAAGCCCCCAGAGTCGATGCACTTGTGTGGCTTAACCCAGTTTAAATACAGGGTAAACTATACCAGTGCAAGTCCCATATCATATTGGAGTAGCATATCTACACAGGGAGTTTGCCCTAGCACAGCTATGCTGATACAAATATCCCTACTATAGCTAAGTCCTAAGTTTTCAATGTCCAAGTATTCACCAGCCTGACACAGATAAGTTTGCAAGATCTTCCCACTGCCAGGTGATATTGCTGCACGCAGGAAACAAAGTTACAGGAATAAAATTACATGCCTGTTCAAAATAGTTTTAAATTCCTTTACTTTTTGCTTAGTCTCTCTTCTGATCTCCTCAAGTGACCTCCCTTTATGGATTAAGTGCTTCGTTCAGGGTGAGATTCTCCATTGGTATAAATCAGAGTAGCTCCTTTGACTTTGGTAGAGCCACGATGATTTATACTAGCCGAAGGTCTGCCCTCCACCCCCATCTTTCTGCCCTAAATTACACCAGCGAAAGCTCCATGATTGTCATTGGTGACATTCAAATGAAAATAAGCACAGATTTGACCAAAAGTATCTGAAAGGAGTTTAACAATGAGACAGAGTGCCCAATCTGGCACGAGCAGATCCTCTGGATCTCAGAAAATGTTTGCAAAATGTCTTAATTGATTGGTAATTATTTGGATAGCTTACCTTTTAAATTATACTTTATGGAAACGCATAATTAATTAGTACATAGTACTGACATAGTAGGTGGTTAAATTAATCCCAGCATGCATTGCCTGCAGGCCCTATTCCCTATGGGAAGATGGTATTGTAGTTGTTTAGGTTGTTTCCTCAGGATATCTAGGAAGATAAATTCCAGACCCTGTGGTGGACACGCCCATGGAATGAGTCAGATCACCTCAGAGAACACCAAGTATAGGGGGAGGATAGGTTGTTTGCTTGTTTGTTTTTTAAATTTATTGTATAACATTCATTTCATCCATTCAAATAAAAAAAAGACAACTGGAAAATAGCAAATTAATTTACAATGTCCTTTAAACTATTTTATACTACAGTGTTTCTTCCAAACAAGAAATAAAAGCCACAAATATATTCAGGAGAGGGAGAAAATGTCAGTTACATACTGTCTTAAAGTAGGAGTTCCAGACCCTGAAATAAAACACTTCTATCTCTTCTGCAAATGACACAATCCCTAGTGAATTCCAGCGGGAGGGTCCAGTTTGGATTAGAAATAACCTCACTGATATCTGTGAAGTGCTTTTCCAGTCACAGACCCCTATTTTAGGGGAACGAAAGCTGTCATTGAGATGTCCTCACTTGTGTCTAATCAGGGCTTACAGAGTTCTACATTAGCAGAGTATACTGAAACAGCATGAACTGGTGAAAGGTTGAGAGAAAGTAAAGACCAACATCATCCATTAGCTCCTGATTTAGAGAAGACAACATCCAGCGCCTGCTTTTGGTGACAGGCGTAGATGTTGGCAATAAACAGTGTCCTAAAATCACAGATAACCAGTCAGCAAGCCATGAGCTCAATTACACTTGTAAATCAGAAGACTGAGGGGTTTTTTGGTATATCATTCTTTATTGAAGTGCTGTTGTGAAATATAAACAAAAGAAAATAATTTTGAAATGTTGGAAGACAATATTAGGGATTGTGCATAGAAATACTATCCAGCATTAAATTAATTGTACAATGATTTCTGTCCTATCATGCCTTTTTGCCATAAAGGATGACACTATTTTAAAATTTGATTCACTTCAAATCCTATTATACTTCCATTATAAATACACTGATAGTGACCAATTCTCTACTGGCCCCAGTTACACCTGTGCCACCCTACTACCTTCAGTGAGATTCCATGGATGTAAGTAAGGGAGTAAGATTGCAAAATTGTAGATGGTATGCTGCATCACTCAGCATTCATTTGTACACTGACTGCACATCATTCAGCACTCTTCAAGAACTGTCACAGTGAAAGAACCAACGTACTATCTATTATCTTCAATTACAACAGTTCTTCTAGGATAGGCCTCAACGTCCACAAATATGTAATGGTACTCATATCTTCTGCTTTCAGGATTCTCTTTCACTTCCACGTGGACTGTCCTGTGCTTTCCCCATTCTGATCCCCTCATGGCAGAAAGATAACCCCAGAGTAGGGAGGCTAATCCAGTAACTATGAAACATCAGTGGGTAGGAAAGTTTACAGGGAGTTAAAGAAAGGGGGTGGGGAAGTGTTACCCTTGTTTACAATGGATAAAGAAGGCTTGAAACCTTTTTTTTGTTTTAGTTTACTTTTTAGCTTAGAAATATTAAGAATATCAAGTCTAGTTTCTCCTGTTTTCCTGGAAGTCTTACATGGAGAAGTGAAAAATATGGAGTAGGGGTGTGAATAGGAAGAATTTCATCCCTCATTCAGGTTGCACTTGCTTGATAGTTGATATCATAACCTAGTCATTGTCCAGTAATCCATACTCTTTTCCAGGACAAGCACGATCAATAAAATTTGAATTACTAACGTAAATCACAGACTTTTTTAAAAAATTGAAGGCTTTCATCTGTCTCCAGCTTATATATTTTACATTTCAGCCAAAATGGTTCAGTTCTGAGAATGAGGCTAGGGAAAAATATGTTTTGCCCGATCTTAAAAAATTCTTGAGACCTTTTCTTATAACAGTTCTAGCACTTCCTGCTTTGGAACAGGGACTTGAAATTTGGCACAGGGGGAGAGGTGACCTTTGCACCAGAGATGTGAAAATCCATCCACATTTGGACAATTTAGAAGTCTATGAAAAATTGCAGTTTATACACACTCAGATAAGCTAGATCTTAACATTAAAAATCTCCAGAGTCCGTCTTTGTTGAACATGTGTGAACTTCTCATAGTTCCCAGTGCTGACTAGACTGCTCATGTGTCATTCCCAGAGCACCCGAGCATGCTCCATCCCTGGGCTAACCGGCTCACAAGGAGTTTTGCTGTAGAGACTGCTTCTTCCTAGCTTTCCTCAGGTGGAGTGGAGTGGAGCTGGCACCAGAAATGAGAGCAGGGTCTCTCTCTCTCCTTTGACACTCCCTCACATCCCATTACTGGGACCCAGGCAGCATGGAAGAGTAAACTATCTGATGTGAATGTAGAAGGAATGAGAATATGTTCTTTCAGTTTTCAGATCAAAAATCTCCTAAAGAGAGGCAAAATTTTCCTCCAGGGCAGATTGGAAGGCCCTGGAGGTTTTTCGCCTTCCTCTGTAGCATGGGGCACGGGTCACTTGCTGGAGGATTCTCTGCTCCTTGAGGTCTTCAAACTACAATTTGAGGACTTCAATAGCACAGATATAGGTGTGAGGTCTTTTTTAGGAGTGGTGGGTGAAATTCTGTGGCCTGCATTGTGCAGGAGGTCAGACTAGATGATCATAATGGTCCCTTCTGGCCTAAATATCTATGAATCTATGAATAGTGGGGGGGAGGGGAGGAGAAGTAGATTGGGAGGAGTGTAGTGAGACTGGGATTGAAGAGGTGGGGGAGAGAAACTGACTGGGATTTGTGAGGGGAACTGTGACTGATTGGGAAAAGAACACTGAGGTCAAGTGAGGAACTGGGCAGAGACTGGGACTCGCTGGCTAAGGAGACTAGGAACCAATGGAGGGGGGGAGAACAGGGACAGGGAAATGAAGAGAGAGAGAGAGAGATCTGGCAAGGAGTTGGGATGTGGGGAGAGAAATGAGACTGGGACAAGGAGACGGGGAGACAGATTGAACAAGGAGCCAAAGGAGGGAAACTTGGACTGGTAGCCAGTAGCGAGGTGGGGAAAGACAAAACTGGACAAGGAGTGAGGAGGGAAGAACTGTGACTGGCAGGGCAAGGAGACTGAACATAAGGAGTTTGGGCGGGATGAGGGTCTGGAGTGCCTGAATGCCTGGGGAGTGAAGACTGAGACTAGATAGGCAAAGAGAATTGGAGTGGGGGAAGAGACAGGACTGGGACAGGTTGGAGGGGATGGGGCAGAAGGGATCAAGCCTCGGGAAAAGGGATAAGAGTCTGCCTACTAGAGCACGCCACACTCCTCTTCAGAGTCTGGAATGGAATCCACAATTCCTGAATCTCATCATTCCTCTGCTGTCAGGAAATATGTGAAAAACTCACTGGTGAAGTGTGCATCTCATCTCCCCCTAGTGAAGATCTATATCAGTTACTTCATTCATGACAAAGGTCTTTGTGATGGATCTAAAGGTTCCACTCCTGCTGATGAACCATGTGGGTGTCAGTATACCACCACATATGACATTTGTTTTTTCAGTTTGCTTTTTTAAAAAGCTAGGAAATTAAACACACAAAACTATTTAAAAATCATTATCAAGGTAGGAAGAGCCCCCTTGAGAATTTATGGTATAGTCTTTAATTACATGATCACATGCCTCATTCAGTCCACAAGATAGATGTTCAATTAATGAGTGGCTTTTCAATGTTCTGTTTTATTGGCATTGTCCAATATGTGACCAAAGGCCTTATTTACTGCATGCTATTCAAATCCTGCTCTGAAGACAGAATTATTAATTTCTTCCTGGGCTTTTCTATAGGATCTGAGTGCTTCTGCACAAGCATTAATTACATTAATTAATCTTTATAAAACCCTGTGAGATGGGGTGGTACTATCCCTATTTTACCGATGGGCAGCTGACACAGAGAAAGTTTAAAGTCAAAAGGATCCACTAATTTTGGGTGCCTGATTTGAGAGGCCTAGGACATGATTTTTAAGAGTACTTAGCATTCATAGCACTTAATATATTCAAGTACAACTGCGATTGACTTCACTTGCAGCTGTGAATATTTAGTACTTCTGCAAATCAGGCTGCAGTGTTTCAAGGTGGGCACTCAGAAAATGAACACACAGTTAGCAACTTCTTTGGTTTACGTGATTTGCCCAGTATCACATAGAAGCTCTGTGGCAAAGGCAGGAATAGAGTTCAGTACTCCAAGGCAAGATTCAATTGCTTAAAAATCATTAATCCTTCCTTTCTCAACCTGAAACCCCGTCTAATGTGATACATATATTCCAATTTCTACTACAAAATGAGACAGGGGTACTGCACAACAGCCGCCTCCTTTAGTACACAATCCTCATTTATCCTCAGAGCAGGTCTATCCTGTGCATTGAATAAGGTGGAGGTCCTTTGGGGGGAGGGGCGGGAAAGAGTATGTGATCATGTGATTAAAGACAATCATAATACATACATACATGGGGGGCTGAATGCTGAAAATCATGTCCCAGCTAAGGGCAAATCCCATCACTGAGAGTAGAGAATTGTAGATTCCATTCCCTTCAATTCTTTACTTTAACCAGAAGACCATCCTTTCTCTTCTCATTGTTGCCAACTGGAATTTATTTTTTAAACAGTCTTCACTGAGGCATGGAAAGCCACAAAAACACAAACGAGGCACATTTTGTTACATCATCAGAGTGACAGCAGAGGAGCAATGTGAATTACTGTATGTATGTTTCCAAGGAACTCAACATGACATTGTACACAGCATTTCCTGGTGTCAGAGATGGCTCTAAATAGGGTGTCTCCAAATATACACTATTTACATAAACCACAAATGTGCATACTATTTACAGTAGATTCACACTTGCCTCTGTAATTTGCACCATCCTCGGGGCTTGTCTGGATGGGCAGATAGATTTACACCCCAACCTTCTTTGCACTACCTTGAACTAGCTTGCCATGCTAGATATGCTGGAGAGTAGGGATAGGATACAGAGGGACCTAGGCAAAATAGAGGATTGGGCCAAAAGAAATCTGATGAGGTTCAACAAGGACAAGTGCAGAGTCCTGCACTTAGGACAGAAGAATCCCATGCACTGCTACAGATTAGGAACTAAGCGGCTAGGCAGCAGTTCTGCAGAAAAGGACCTAGGGGTTACAGTGGACGAGAAGCTGGATATGAGTCAACAGTGTGCCCTTGTTGCCAAGAAGGCCAATGGCATTTTGGGATGTATAAGTAGAGGCATTGCCAGCAGATCGAGGGATGTGATTGTTCTCCTCTATTCGACATTGGTGAGGCCTCATCTGGAGTACTGTGACCAGTTTTGGGCCCCACACTACAAGGATGTGAAAAAATTGGAAAACATGATTAGGGCACTGGAACACATGATTTATGAGGGGAGACTGAGGGGCCTGGGATTATTTAGTCTGCAGAAGAATGGGGGGGGGGTAATTTGATAGCTGCTTTCAACTACGTGAAAGGGGGTTCCAAAGAGGATGGATCTAGACTGTTCTCAGTGGTAGAAGAGGACAGGACAAGGAGTAATGGTCTCAAGTTGCAGTGGGGGAGGTCTAGGTTGGATGATAGGAAAAACTTTTTCATTAGGAGCATGGTGAAGTACTGGAATGAGTTACCTAGGGAGGTGGTGGAATCTCCTTCCTTAGAGGTTTTTAAAGTCAGGCCTGACAAAGCCCTGGCTGGGATGATTGAGTTGGGGATTGGTCCTGCTTTGAGCAGGGGGTTGGACTAGATGACCTCCTGAGGTCCCTTCCAACCCTGATATTTTATGCCCTAACTGTCTGTGTGGACCATGCTGCCCTTCATTGAAAGTGGTCTAGTGCACTTTGATCTTCTCCTGTTTCAAAGCAGTGTAGATCAAAGTCCACGAGAGAACTTTCAGTGCAGGGTAGCAGGGTTCATGGACAGATAGTGCCTGGCAGCTTGGGGTGTAAATCTACCTTGCACTAGCATGCCATGCACTGACTGTTTGTCCAGATAAGTCTTCATTCAGTTCCTTTTCCCTTCCCCCCCCAGAGTGAAGAAACAGTTACCAACCTTTCTGTAACTGTTGTTCTTCCAGATGTGTTGCAAATGTCCATTCCCATGTAGGTGTCTGTGCACTGCATACACAAGCACTGTCCCATGTATGTTGCAGAGCTGGTTCTGCCAGTTCTATATTCAGATGTCATTTTAAGATGACTAAAGGCTGGAAGGAGAGTCTTATATCCTTAACTGCACCTAAAACTACTCAAATCCAATCTTGATGGCTCCCATTGACTAGGACAATTGGTTGTAAATGGCTCTGCTTACTTAAAAACCTTCCTATGTATGTGTGGGCCAGCCCAGGAAGAATGGACGCTGGGGTCTCACAGGACATGTGATCATGTCTCCTGATACTGGAATCCATCTTAAATCTGGTACTTTTCCATTTAGAAGGAGGGGTGGGACCCAGAGAGACAGAAGATTCCCGCCTTGTGCCAAAGCTATAAAAGGGGGTGGAACAGAACAAAGGAGGTGCAGTCATAAGAAAGCCCTTGTTTTTCACCTAGGATGTCTGTTGGAACTAACAGGGACTGTACCAGGGGAAAGGATTGGGCCCAGACTAGGAAGGAGTCAAGTCTGTGAAAGAAGCTTATTGGAACATCTCTGAGGGTGAGGTATTATCTGTAATCAGTTTCTTAATATATTAGGCTTAGACTTGCGTGTTTTTGCTTTATTTCGCTCTGTGACTTACTTTGTTCTGTCTGTTATTACTTGAAACCACTTGAATCCTACTTTTTATACTTAATAAAATCACTTTTGTTTATTAATTAACCCAGATTAAGTGATTAATACCTGGGGGAGCAAACAACTCTGCATCTCTCTCTATCAGTGTATAGAGGGCAGACAATTTATAAGTTTACCCTGTATAAGCTTTATACAGAGTAAAACAGATTTATTTGGGGTTTGGATCCCATTGGGAGCTGGGTGTCTGGGTGCCGGAGATAGGAAACCTGCTGAGCAGTTTTTTGTTAAAGACTGCAGCTTTGGGGGTGTGGACCAGACCCTAGGTCTGCAATTGGCTAGCGTGTCTGGCTCAACAAGACAGGATTCTGGAAGTCCCAAGCTGGCAGGGAAAACAGGCTCAATACTAATTTCAGCACATCAGGTGACCGTCCCAAGGGGGTCTCTGTGACCGAACCCATCACACCCCTTGTATAGTCATTGACTATTATATGGAGTGAAAATCCCATATACAGCAGTGGGGCTAAGAGATAACCCTTAAACTTGCTTTACAGACAAACTTGAGTTATAAAGGATAACTTTGTAACACACACACCATGAAAATCTCTAGGAAATTTTAAAAAGTGGCAACTTGTACAAGATACGAGAGCCCACACTCTTTCCAGGGAAAACTGAAAAGAACACAGCATATCACTGTTCCATACCTGTCACAGGCTCCCAGGTCTTAGTATTTAAGGCCTTCAGATATTTTAAGATGTGGTCTTTAAGGAGCAATCCCTTATTCGCAACCCACAGGCAACCAACAAGGTCCAGGACAAAGCTTGTGAGGACCAGAGATCAAAGAATCTTGGCCAAGAACCACCACTTCTAGAAAACCGACTGGATGAGATAAAACTAATCCCCAGCCTAAGTGTTTTCAGAGCATACTTTGGTCGTCATTTTGCAAAAGACTTCCGCAATAACAAGACAAGGAACAACAACGGGGAGGCAAAAAAAGCAGTAAACCAAAACAGGCAAATCCAGGAAAGCAAAGAACAGAGACAATTCTTTGGACAGTTCAATATGAATATTAATTAGATTGAAATACTTGAAGAGCTCTGTGTAGCTCATAAACTTGTCTCTTTCACCAACTGAAGTTGCTGCAACAAAAGATATTATCTCAGCCACCTTGAAACACTTGGACATTATGTGGCACAGGCCCCTCTTAGTGGTAAAAAGCTTGTATGAATATTTATATAACAGAAAATAGATCTCTCAGCCAGACTTAGCGGTATTGCACTGTTACTGCAAGTTATTTAAAATCAGAAAGGCTTGAGCTGATTTCCAAGGGCATAAGGGGAAGGGGCCCCTACAATCCTTGAGCTCTTATCACTAAGTAATCCTTAATCAAAAATTAAACAGAGTGGAAAAGGTGAGAGGTATGTGCAATCTATAGTAACCTTTTTCCGCACTAAGGAATGTCTATATTGATTGCTTGTCTTGTGAGATGAACCAGCAGTAGAGACCTTCAAAAGGTGAAAATGACTGTAAAACTGCACTCACAAATCTGGCATGATCTAGAGACCACACTAAGAGAATAATGCTGTATAATAGACATCCAAGCAGCCGCTCTGTACGTCTCAATGATGGAAACACTGCTGAGGCATGTAGTGGAGGCTGCTTTACCCACAGCTGAACATGCTGTAATCCCCACAGTTGGCTGAACACCTACGAAGTCACAGTATTCAAGTGTATATATACGTATACGTATGTGTACACACACACACACTTAAATAGTGTGTTGAGATGGACTGATGCCTGGTCTTAACCATATATGCAACCAAATCTAGATGTGAATGAAGTTTGGAGGAAAATAGAAGCAGCTTAATGACTTTATTGAGCTTGAAACTAGAAACCACATTGATAGGAGTTTGGGGTGAGAACACAAGACCACCCGTTTCAGGGCCTGAATCTCACTAACACACCAAGCTGATATGAAGAAACTCACTGTAGGGAAAGTGAAGATACATGATCAATGCTATGGGAGGTGGAAAACTGAAATTGCAGCTAGGTGGGCTGAGCTCTGACACAGATTTAACAGCATTAAGCATAGTAGAGAGTCCACTACTGTTTTGACTTTGGACTATGTAGGCTCTACCTCTTTCTGAACTTCCCAGGTGGAGACACACTTCCACTTCATTAAGCAAGTTTCCCTAGTTTGAAGCTTCCTGCTTTTGGACCTCAGCAAAACACTTGATCTAGCTGTTAACCTGAGACATTTTGGATCCAGGTGGAGAATCTTGTCCTGACCCTGAGACAAAAGATTTCAAAGACCAGGAAGCAAGACGTGTAGTTCTGATGTTAGTTCTAGAAAGTCAGAGAACCAAAACTGTCAAGGCCAGGTCAGAGCTATCAACAGCATCTTGCCTTGGTCCTGAGTTTATTATTCTCTAATGTAAACCAGCCCCTAATAGCCCTTACACTGTCTAAGATGGTGAGCAAGAGTTAGATGCTTAAATCTGACCCACCTTTCCCAGTATTCCATAAGTTTAAGGTCATACTGTACATTATAAATGTCTTTCTGGTGGCTTCTAATTCGACCTCTTATCAGTCCATTAATCTTCCAGTTTTCTTCCCAAAGATTCACAACTTACCTGAGGAAGCTAGCTGCATAGATTAGGTATCAAAAGAGTAATACACTGTTATCTGGATAGGATAAAGCCTTTTAGAAAAAGTCTCCAAAGCTGTTAACTATCTTCAGGAATAGGTGCTTGGGAAACCAATCTTTGGTCAGACTGTCTAAATAGATCATGGAGAGACAAGGTGGACGAGGTAGTATCTTTTATTGGACCAACTTCTGTTGGTGAGAGACAAGCTTTCGAGCCACACAGAGCTCTTCTCCAGGTCTGGTTGGCTCGAATGCTTGTCTCTCTCACCAACAGAAGTTGATCCAATAAAAGATATTACCTCACCCACCTTGTGTCTCTAATATCCTGTGACCAACACAACTACACTACATAAATAGATCATGCTCTGTACTGAGACGTACAACAATGAGGCAGTGCAAGAGGGCATTAGGATTGACTCCACCAGATTCAAGCCAATTTCTTCAGCATACATGAGTTCAATTCACTCCCTTAGTCAGCATTACTGCCTCCAATTAGAAACCAAGTCAGATACTTTTTTCTGAAGAGTACTCCAGTTTTTATTTAATTAAATATTATTCAGCCCACCTTACTGGTTTGTTACTAATGGTCAACCCCCCAAGAATACAGTTCTTCAGAAGCAATACCTGATATTAATAGCTCACATATAAACAATGTTTACATCTGTAATGCCTTTGCAGAACCATACTTATCCAGCCCTCCTTTTAAAAAGACTTTGATTATTCAAAAGGAGCAGGGCAGGTTAGGTTACAGGCCCTTTCAAGCTTCACTTCAAACTTCGGTTTCATGTAAGAACTATGTGCAGAATGGAATTTACAATCCCTAGTTTCTCCAGGACAGATTGCCAATAAATATTCTCCACTGCTCCTTCAATAGAACCCCAGCACTGCTCTGAAGGGAACATCTCTTCTAGGCTGAGGTAAATTCACTCTGTTTATTCAATCCTGGAATATTTCATACTTAAATGGAGGATAATTAGCACACAGAGAACCATTAAGATTACCATTGTACAAATCTTGCTCTGAAGAGTTTACAATCTAAATTGGTGAAAAACAGACAAAAGGAGAGGGAACAGGATACCATATAAATGCAAAGTGGTCAGGACAATAGGCTCAAGGTTTGTTAATTTCTGCTTTTTTATTGAGGGAAGGATAAGACATAATCCTGTAAACCCTAATTTTATTTCTATGCCTAAAAGAACCCCTGGTCATGGCAATGAATGAAGAAAATGCGCTTTTAGTTGTACCTCAGTGTTCACCATTAATATTCTTTAAAATCTTTCTTGGAGGAGACAAAATGTCTTTGATTTTACACCATTAAAAAAAACTTTTAGAAGATAGTTACCATTAAAAATAACTTGGAATGCCACACACATTAACATTGTCTCATGTTTGAGAACATAGTATTTCCACTATTTCAAGAATGGAATTTATTTTATATATGCATATTATGTATTATTTATATAGACAATTACATTTCAGAGTCAAATAGATGAATGGGAAGAAACACTGGAGGATAAAAGCCATCCATGGTTAAATGATAGTTTATTTTCACATTCAGACAGCTGTACATTCTTCTATAAATAGACACTAGAATATTTACACCATTTCTCCACCCATTCCTCGTGCATTCCACTCAAAATGGTAAATACCCTGACTGACTAAGCCAAACAGGATTATTTCTGGGTTCAATTACTCAGAAACCTATGTCAAATCAGACAAGACTCCAGCTTGTGTTAGAGCACTCCATTAGATATTTTACATTTAATATTATTTTCTCTAGATCCTCTCTCCTTCCAGCATCTCAGGGGCCTCCCCCCGCCCCGGTAGAGTCCAGTACAGTTCATAAAAAACAAACAGTGTTCAAACATCCATTCTCAGCCTACTTAAAATAAGGTGCGAGATGGATACTTTAACTGAGGGTGCTTCATTACACAGTATTTGCGAAACTCTGAGATATACATGTACAGTTTGACAGAAGCAGTAGTTAAAAAAACAAAATCTGGAACCAGCATTTACAGTACCATCATCACAAAAAGTTGAATCCCCACAATGCACTTCGCATAATCCTGTGGATTTCTGCAGGTTTTCTACAGAACCAGTGTACACAGACTCTAATAGCAGTGCTTTAGGGAGATTGTAGTGATAATCCCACATGTTACATGAGTTTGCCATGTGCTTCAGCCAATAGCTCTCTCTCTTTACTTATTCCTACACACTTAGATTAACTGTTCTAGCTACCATGATATGCATATATTAATTAACTGCACTCTTGGGATGTTAGCAGAGTGGGTCTAATTTCCCATTTGAAAATCACACACGTTACACGCATACCAGTTTGAAGGGGATTTCATAAAGCACAGTCTCCAAATTTCTCCCCTTCATGGTGCCTATCTCTCGCCCACCAGAGAAGAAATAATTCCATAGTTTTATACATGTAACATTCAATCTTAAAGCACCATATCTAATTTTAGGCTATTTCAAAGGAGTTTAAGGTAGCTAGATTGCTCATCTTTACTGAAAAGATTTGAAGGGCCATATGGCAAGAACTCAAAATTGGTGGGTAAAGTGTGAAAACACAGAAGGAAAATAATATAAACTATCACAGTTAAACAACAGGTGATCCATTCAGGACCAAGCTGCTTTCTTTGTGCATATTTTTTGAAGAATCTGAAAGCAGAGGCCTACAGCTGTAAGTGAAGAAATTTGTGACACAGGTACCACTGGAAACAAAAACAACTGAACTCCAGATGCATTAGTCTTCTTGGAAATGGAATTCCAAAGGATTGCCCACAGCAAGCCATCCTCAGTTATAGCTGGATGCTGATGCTCAGAACTGTCTGATAAGCACAGCTGGTGTAAAAACTCCAGTAAGAATGAATTCAGCAGGAGAATGAACAAGAAAGTCTTACTTTTTTCTAAGGGGAAGGACCTGCAGGATCATACATAAATAACCAAGTTCTCACTGGAGTCAGTAATGTGAGCTCCAGTAACAGGAACAGAAATGGGAGTATTACACACCAATGTGCCAGTGGGCAAGCATTTCCCAATATTGTGATCAGCTGGAAACTGGCCGAGGGGGTTTGCTTTTGTTTTCTACCTCTTTCCCACGAACAGCAGCCACATAAGAGAAGAGACACAACACGGAATAGCAGATCTCATGGGCCTAGAAAATGTTAGAAAAGGAGATAATGAGATTCCAGAGTTAACCGCTTCACAAAAATACAATGACAGATTTGTATTTACTGTATATCCTCCCTCCTTCAGAGTCCTAGTCAGAGGGCACCTTTCAGAACAGCATAGAGAGCACTGGCTAGAAAAAAAAGCATGCAGGGGGAGGTAATGGCACAGGCTACCCCTCACTATCCTTGTGATGAGGTGGAAAGGAAAGATCCAAGAGTTAATTATACCAACTGAGAGAGGATTTTAGGATTAGAACATCAGAAATCATACCATAGAAGAAGAGAACAATGGTCCATATAGCTTTGTATCATGTCTTTAACAGGTGCCAATGCTAAGCTGTACAGCGCTGCAAGGACTCCTTTGGTGGTGGAGGAAGGGGCTATCTAAAATTACTGTAACACACCTAATTGTCCAGTACTGTCCCTTGAATCATAGTGGTGGTGGGATTTCTTCCTTACTCCCAGTTATGATCATTTTATGCCCAGAAACAGAGACTGCTAGCCCTTGTAATTTCATCCCAGCTAGCGTAACTGTAGATATTATTTTTCATATAAATGTCTAATACGGAGATATTTGCTTCACTATTCTATGACAGAAAGAGGCATAGTTTATTTGTACTTTATGTTAAAAAGTATTTGCAATTATGTTTTGAATTATTCAGTTTGTTGCCATTTAATTCAAGAGGCATCTTTTGGCATTATGGAAGGCAGTCTGAGCCAATGAAGGCTGGGGTGTGGGAGATCAGAGTTGCATTCCTAGCTTTGCTAGTGATCTGCTGGCTGACCTTGGGCAAGTTTCTTCATCTTGCTGTGCCTCTGCTTCCCCTATCTGTAAAGTGGGGCTGATATTATCTTTGTAAAGCACTTTGAGTTCTATACATTTAAAAACACTATATAAGAGCTAGATGTTATGATGAAAGAGGTAAATTTGATTGTTTGATTGTTCTTGTACTATAGAATGTCATAAAATGGCTTACATAAACTAGCACACATTTTCATTTAACCTGATTTTTCCTTCCCACTGTACTCTCTTTTTTGTTCTGGAATATACTACTCCTGGGGGAATTCTGCGCATGTGCAGAATTTATGTCCCCCGCAGATTTCTTTGCTTCCCTGCAGAAAAATGACTTTCTGACAGGGAAGCAAAGGGAAGCCACAAGAGCGGTCATGCCACCTCCCCAGCAGTATGTTTCAGGTGCCCAGGGCAGCCAGCAGAGAGGTAAATCACTGTGGGGCAGGACTGGGAAAGACCTGGCTGGTGACTCATACCCTTGCACTAGACTCAGCTGCTAGTCCCGACAGCTGGGGAGGATGGGACTTCCTCTACTCTGCACAGCATCCGCGGTCAGGTCAGACCCACCCCCAGATTTCTCCCCCAGCTGCAGGAAGCTCTTGAAACTCCTCCTCCCCCTGCTTCCTGAGCCTCAGCTGCAGGGGGAGGGATCCCTGTACAGGGAGCTGCTCCCCCATCTCTCCAACCCCCATGCATCTAGACCCGCCTCATATCCTGACCCTCCCACCTCACCTTACCTCCCCACACTCAGAACCCCCTCATGATGAACCCTCCCCCTCCTGCACCTGGACCACCCCAACAAACCACCCACACCCGGATCCTCATCCCACCGAACCCCAACCAGCTGCACTTGGATCCCGACCCCACTAAGCCCCACTCCTCCAGCATCTGGAGCCCCCACTGAGCCTCCCACACCCAGACCCCCACACACACTGAGCCCCAATCATCTGGACCCCCCTTCAGAGTCCCATTACTGTTGCACCCAGAATCCCCCAACAAGCCCCTGTGCATCTAAATCTCCCCTGACTCCCAGATCCCCCACTGAGCCGCCTGCACCCAGACTGCCCCACACAGAACCATCTCAACCCACACCTGGATCCCCACACATTAAGCCCCTCCAACCACTTGGATCCTGCCTTGCAGAGCCTGCCTGTGCACACCTGATGCACCTGGCACAGAGGGGCAGGATGCTGGGATGTTTCTGGGGCGGGCCCAGTCCTTGTGCTGTGTCAGGGTTGGGTGCTGAGCGGACTCACCGCTGAGTCTGTGTGCCGGAGGGGAGCTGCACAGTGATCTCCCACCTCTGCAGCCAGTGGCTTGTACTCCCCAGTGTCATGGTGAAGCCTCCACATTTATTTGACAAATAAAATTTACAGAATTTTAAAATATCATGTGCAGAATTTTTAATTTTTTTGGTGCAGAATACCCTCAGGAGTAATAATATATCTAACTTTGACTACAACTATGTATTGTTAAACCTATGAATTGTATATCAAATGCCCTCTTTAAAAGAATATTTTTGTAGTTTTACTACCTCATGGTTCAAATTATCTTATGTAAGAATGCTGAACTTCCATATGGTCACTGAGTTTATTGTCAGGAACTGCACTGGAGACAAAATGTAACTAGAAGAGTGGAAACTAGGTGCCCCAGAGGGAATGAACAGAACAGGTAATCATCAAGTGATCCATTCCCTGTCACCCATTCCCAGCTTCTGGCAAACAGAGGCTAGGGACACCATCCCTGCCCACCCTGGCTAATAGTCACTGATGGCCCTATCCCCCATGAACTTATCTAGTTCTTTTTTGAACCCTGTTATAGTCTTGGCCCTCACAACATCCTCTGGCAAAGAGTTCCACGGGTTGACTGTGCGTTGTGTGAAAAAAATACTTCCTTTTGTTTTAAACCTGCTGCCTATTAATTTCATTTGGTGACCCCTAGTTTTTGTGTTATGAGAAGGAGTAAACACTTCCTTATTTACTTTCTCCACACCAGTCATGATTTCATAGACCTCTATCATATCCCCCTTAGTCATCTCTTTTCCAAGCTGAAAAGTCCCAGTCTTATTTATCGCTCCTCATATGGAAGCCGTTCCATATCCCAATAATTTTTGTTGCCCTTTTCTGTACCTTTTCTAATATATCATTTTTCAGATGGGACGACCATATCTGCACGCAGTATTCAAGATGTGGGTGTACCATGGATTTATATAGAGGTAATATATTTTCTGTCTTCTTATTTATCCCTTTCTTAATGATTCCCAACATTCTGTTCACTTTTTTGACTGCCACTGCACATTGAGTGGATGTTTTCACAGAACTAGCCACAATGACTTCGAGATCTCTTTCTTGAGTGGTAACAGCTAATTTCGACCCCATCATTTTCTATGTATAGTTGGGATTATGTTTTCCAACGCACAGTAATTTGCATTTATCCACACTGGGCAACAAAATGGCAGATGAAATTCAATCACCCAGTTTTGTGAGATCCTTTTGTAGCTCTGCGTAGTCTGCTTGGGACTTAAATATCTTGAGTAGTTTTGTATCATCTGCAATTTTTGCCACCTCACTGTTTACCCTTTTTTCCAGATCATTTATGAATCTGTTGAATAGGACTGGTCCTAATACAGACCCCAGGGGACACCACTATTTACTGCTCTCCATTCTGAAAACTGACCATTTCTCCCTATCCTTTGTTTCCTATCTTTTAGCCAGTTACCAATCCAGGAGAGGACCTTCCCTGTTATCCCATGACAGCTTACTTTGCTTAAGAGCCTTTGGTGAGGGCCTTTGTCAAAGGCTTTCTGAAAATTTAAGTACACTATATCCACTGGATCCCCCTGGTCCATATGCTTGCTGACCCCCCTCAAAGAATTCTAGTAGATTGGTGAAGCATGATTTCCCTTTACAAAAACCATGTTGACTCTTCCCCAACAAATTATGTTCATCTATGTATCTGACAATTTTGTTCTTTACTATAGTTTCAACCAGTTTGCCTGGTACTGAAATCAGGCTTACTGGTCTGTAATTGCTGGGATCACCTCGGGAGCCCTTTTAAAAACTTGGCGTCACATTAGCTATCCTCCAGTCATTTGGTACAGAAGGTGATTTAAATGATAGGTTACAAACTACAGTTAGTAGTTCTTCAGTTTCACATTTGAGTTCCTTCAGAACTCTTGGGTGAATACCATCTGGTCCTGGTAACTTATTACTGTTTAGTTTATCAGTTTGTTCCAAAACCTCCTCTAATGACTCCTCAATCTGAGACAGTTCCTCAGATTTGTCACCTAAAAAGAATGGCTCAGGTTTAAGAATCTCCCTCACATCCTTAGCCATGAAGACCGATTGAAAGAATTCATTTAGTTTCTCTGCAATGGCCTTATCATTCTTGAATGCTCCTTTTGCAGCTTGATCGTCCAGTGGCCTCACAGGCTTCCTGCTTCTGATGTACTTAAAAAAAAATTTTGCTATTACTTTTTGCATCTTTGGCTAACTGTTCTTCAAATTCTTTTTTGGCGTTCCTAATTACATTTTTACACTTCGTTTGCCAGAGTTTATGCTCCTTTCTATTTTCCTCACTAGGATTTAACTTCCACTTTTTAAAGGATGCCTTTGTGTCTCTCACTGCTTCTTTTACTTTGTTGTTTAGCTATGGTGGCACTTTTTTGGTTCTCTTCCTATGTTTTTTAATTTGAGGTATACATTTAAGTTGAGCCTCTATTATGGTGTCTTTAAAAAAAATTCCATGCAGCTAGCAGGGATTTCACTTTTGGCACTGTACCTTTTAATTTCGGTTTAGCTAACTTCCTCAAGTTAGTTCTGATTATAATCCTTGACTTCCGTTTCCCACTTACAAGCACACACAGGGCTGACCATCAAATATATTATGTAATTAAAAACAGTAAGTATGATCTTTAACAGCTATCTTGTGTTTAACAATTAAGAATATGGAAACTGATACAATGGAAATGCTCAATAACTCATCCATCTAGTATCTTGTCTGACAGGGATCAATACTTTTCACACGGGAGTCAATACCTTTTGAGGGTATAAAATCCCTTTTATGTATCTCACTGCTCAGTATTATACCAAATGGAGAGAATTCTTCATGAACTCAGCTAGAGATCAATTTATGCTCAGAAGTCAGACCCACCTTTCATCTGTTTTGTGGATTAGGCACTTTGGTCTGCAGAGTCATCAATTCAACACTTATCAACAGCACAAATATAATCCATTAGAAAAAATTCACTAATTAACCTCTCTCTAAAATGGACCCTTCTATGCTGCCTCAGGATCTCCCTTAATTTTATAGAAGTAGGAAGCACCAAGCTACAGTCTCTTTGTACAAGAGCTAGAACAAAAGAGAAGGTTGTGTTTCACTGTAGCTCTAAGGCTGCATAATCCTGCGATCCCAATTTCTATTGTCTTCACTCAAATTTTCTACTAACACTCTTCCACAGAACCTCCATTTGGAGGAGCAGTCTGAACCGCATCCCACATGGCATTAAGTCAGTGAACTGCAGGACAAAAGAGTGGTCTCAGATATCAGAGTGATGGGCATCGTATGAGAACTTAAATATATACCCTCTAAAAGAACTAGAAGGCATGACAGTTCACTCACCATTGGTGTCTTGTACTTGTGGCTCACCACTTCTTTAGTTTCAGGAACTAAAACCGGACGGGTAAGAGACAAAACAAAAAGTTCAAAAAACGAGAGGAAAAAGTGAAAGAAATAGCACAATGTTCCCAAAGGAAAGGGGGAGGGAGGCACACAGACAGCAGCTGCAGGAACAGGGCACCTCACTACTCCTCACTTTTAGATACTATTCTTTCCCTATATTTATACTATCATGATCTTTTGACGATACCAGCAATGACACGTTATGTAATTCAAGATGGCATAAAACATTTCTTTGGCTCCTTGATTGAGAAAAACGAATAGTAAGTGTTTGATGTGTCTCAGACTCATCATTGGCGTTGCTGGTGCAATTAATTCCTGTCCTGTTAGCAGAACACATGGTAAAATCTGTTTATCAGCACAACCATATAGTCTAAACCAACATCTCTTTTAAAGCCACTTTGCTACTTTAACTGCTTGCTCCCCAGTGTACCCTCTAGAAATCTGAATTTTCCCTGTGCTACGTGGTAGTCTGACTGGATACTTCTGCACGGGGTTCAGTTAAATCCGTAAAAGAATGGGGATTAGACTGTGGAGAAACCAATCTTCTAGAATGGAAGACTATTTCTCCTCCAGGCCAGCTGTATCTTGGACACTGTTCACTGAACCAATTTCATTAAGTCTAACACCTGTACTCTGGAGTTTATCTGGAGACCTCAAGGAAAATGTTCATTGCTTTATGAACAAACTTACTCAAAACTATCAACATACAAGATTTCAGTTACACATGGCCCTCAAAATATCAGGCTTGATTTGACTTCTAGGTGTATTAAAGGAAACATCAGCAAGAGTTGCAGTCGATGACACAGATACAATCTGTTACCAGGAAAGCTCAGCCTTTGCTCCCTTGCACTGTCGCTGACAAATACAGGAGGAATGTAGCACAGAATAGCAAAGGAAAATTTTACCCTCTGCTCTCATTACCCCAAAGTGCCCCATGCTGAAAGCTACAACCCTCCCATTAGTATGTTCCACCTGCACTGTGCTTCTGTCCCACTCTTCTGAGTCTGTGTGAATGATGCTGTGCACAAATCTCATGGAAAGACAATATAGGGAACAAACAGAGCACAAGGAGTATAATGATGCACTACGAACATAAAAAAGGCAAGTTTAGATTTTTAAAACGAAAGGAACAACAAAAAGACATTTTATTTTGAATCCTTTCCTTTCAAAGTGGCTGAAACCTGCCTGGGAATTTCTGTATGACAACAAAAATCTTAAAGTAAACATCATAAATTATTCAAAACCAGACCAAATAAGAACCAGTTTAATAGAGGAAGATGGGGAAGGAGGAGTGAATATCTTATAAAGCATAGAACCTAGTGACAGAAAGACAGTAACAGGCAAAATATATAAACATGAGCTCAACATGAAGAGCTGGGGGTGGGGAGAAATGGACACCAAAACCTAGCCATGCAGCTGTCACCCGTTTGATTATGATATGACACAACAAAAGGTAATATGGAAAGAGGGCTCATACTCTAGTGAGTCAAAACTAGGCAGTGCAGACTGGTTCAAAGAGAAGGGACTCTAATAAAAATCAATGTCTAGGATTTGATCTTAGTGTATCACAGTATCAACATCCCTGGAAAGACCCATGAAAAATGCAGCCTTTGTTTAAAAATAAATATTTGCCTTTGACAGTCTCCATTTTCTTGGACAGAGGCAGCTACTTCAGAGGCTGAAAACTGGGTAAAGTCCATACCCAGGCTGCACTGCCCCATGACACCAGTGGCTAGAGCTGGGAAGAGAATGAGGTGCACATCCAAGCTGCCTTACCCGTTGGCACCAGATGTTCCAAATTAACTCCATGTCACCAGGGGATAAAGGGGGAGTGAGGTGGTGCACAGCCAAATGGGATAGGATTACAGAGATGTACAAATCTTATTTCTCACTGGATAACATACAATTGTTCATATACTCTTCAAAAGCAGGAAGAGGAAGCTGGAAGGAGCTGGTGGCATGAGGGAAGGAGAGAAGGGAAGCTGTAATGTCCCTGATTCCCAAATACACAGCAGGGTGAGGACCTAGGGAAGAAACCACCTCCTTTCACACTCACTAAAGTCACCCTCTCATCAAATTAATGACTCCCCTGTAGCCCTCCAGTGGGAAAAAAATACTCCTGAGAGGGTGGGGTTAGGAAGGAGAGAAGAGAAAAGCTTTGGGTTACACCCCCAGAGCTCAAAGTGCTAGCACTGCAGAATATATAAATCATACTAATTTTTTTTCTTCTAACAATAAAATTAACTCAATACTGTTAAACTAAGAAGATGAAGGGGATAAGTTACTGAGCACCATCCTGCAGCCTCTGGCCCTGTGAATGAGAATATATGGCACTAGCAGAGAACTATTTCAGGGGACATCACTTTACCTGCTGGAGAATGAAGGTTTTCATAGCAGCGGCGATGAAGGGGCCACGAGAAAGTAAAGCACAAATACACAGCAGTAACTCAAATTCCAGAAGTAAGAGCCCTACACTTCTTCACTTCCTTTAAATCTTTGTTCCCGTTTGTGGACAACAACCCATGTCTCTCACTTGGGCCCTGGTCTGAAATCACATCTCCAACATCCACCTTGCCATGTTAACCTTGTTTTTACAAATGGCCTTTAATTTCCTACTGTCTTGTGATATTCAACTTCTTACACTCCCACTAAAAAGACCATGCTCGGAAACCACTAAAACCTCAAAAATAATTAAAGTTAACTAAATTTCCTGATAATTAAGTCAGGCTGACTGGACTAGAATTTCCAGGATCAGCCAGCCCTCATGCCTTTTGTTAAAGTACAACCGTGGCTACATCTCCAGTCTTCAAGCACAGAAGCTGATTTTAAGATTTAGAGTTTTGTTAGCAGCTCATTCACTTAATTTTTAAGTTCCTTCAGAACTCTTGGATGAATATTACCATTTTCTCCTAGTGATTTATTGTCATCTCTCTTTTAAGCATAGAGTCTAATCGTTTCTCATCTTCATTATCTTTAAAAGTGTAGCTCTAGGGGAAATATCTTTCCATTGGTCTCTGTACAGGAAAGCAGGTTAGATTCTCGGCAGTGTCTACCTTCCTTTCATTTTCTCGTTGGTAATCTGGTGGACCAATAACTCCATTGCAGACTTCTTCTGACACATTAAAATAGCCAAAAACTCATAGACCAAATAAAAGGCAATTAACTATTTAATCTTACAATTCCATCTTAATTTCCACCTTTAATGTTACAGGCCATCAGATTACGTCCCTTTCAATTTGTTTAATCTGAACTAAAGGATAGCATGCTAACGTCTTGAGCTTTGCCTTTTAACCATAGCACATTTTTCTTGCCTTTCTGCTCCCTACTTTGTTCAGGGGTAGGAATGCCTTCTGTGATTTATCAAGTTGCTTAAATAGCTTCTAAGGATTTAATTTCTTAATTTTTGTCTTCAGTTTCTTTCTAACTTGCTTCCCGATTTTTTACTCTAAAGCTGCCATTCCTAAAGTTGAGTGTCACAATACTGACGTTCACTACAATCCTTCCCACAATGCACTTGAAATTCATTTATGGTACGGTCATTATTACTTAGTGGCTAAAACTAGAGTTACTTTTTGAACCAACTTCTCTGTATTATTTTGTATCAAGTCAAATGTTGCCTCTTCTTGTGCATGGTCCAGAAATAGCTATTTGAAGAAGCAACAGTGTCTCAAACTGTCCCTCCAATGATGGCCAACTGTGACATTTGACCAGCTAAATGTCTGGGTAGTGGAAGTTACCTTTTATGGTTTTAGCAGATTTTATGGGCTCTGATCTCTCAGCTTTGTGCACTTATTATCACTACTATTTTGCAACCCTAAGTGGTTGCTAACAGCAATGCTATAATAAATTTGTTGCCTATTTGGGGTAAATATGGTACAAGAGGATTAGGCAACCACACAGTGTGGAAATCTTCACCTTCAAGCCAGCACTTACCAGGAGCATCCGTAAACTATCCCAAACTTTTCCATATGTTGCATTCATTGTTCTGAGATGTGTGTGTGTGACAAGATAGTTTCAGAAAAGGTAAAGGGAAAAAACCTGTTCATGAAATGACACATCAAGTCTCTTAGCCAGTGGCTTAATTGCCTTCCAGTCATTGTACTCTGATTCATGACATCCAATGGTGTCATTCGAAGGACTTGATATCAGAACAGAAAGGAGGCAGTATAGAAGTCAAGATCAGGACATGAAGCTTTCAGATCCCAGTATCAGTTACATTTCTTAGAATGGTTTCAGAGTAACAGCCGTGTTAGTCTGTCTTCGCAAAAAGAAAAGGAGTACTTGTGGCACCTTAGAGACTAACCAATTTATTTGAGCATAAGCTTTCGTGAGCTACAGCTGTAGCTTATGCTCAAATAAACTGGTTAGTCTCTAAGGTGCCACAAGTACTCCTTTTCTTATTTCTTAGAATATTAGGAAAGAGGATCCATCAGTCAGTGCCCTTTAATCCAAAGCAGTGGAAAAGAACCAGAACGTCTGAAAACCAAGACAGTGTTTTTTTTGAAATGATGGATGTAAGAAAAAATTAACACTGATCAAATACTGAAATCAATTTGTAAATTTAACCTTTTTAAAAGAAAAGTTTCACATTTCTGTGAAGATCTAAACAACAAATGTGCAGCCACAGATGAAAGAATAAACCACTCCAGGCTTGGAATCCTTGAGAGGACCATTTCAGAGGGTGTGAAAGACTCAGACGTTTTATAAACCTTCAAAATCTTAAAAGACCCCTATTTTTTCAGACTCTGGTTCAGAATATCATGAATCACACTGATACTGGGAAACTCCTGAATATTGCCCAGTCTGGGTTTAAGAGGATAATATTTAACTGCAATCACTGGCCAAATAGCACTAGTTCTCCAGTTTCTCTACCATCATCTCTCTCCTCCACCACGAATCTGACACTGAAAATAAAATCATTGACTAAACTGCAGTCCAGAAACATCCTCTTTTTCCAGAATAAAATAAAAATAATACTTGCCTGAAGCAGCAAAGGGGAAATTTCACTGTGAGCAACAATCTGTCTCGGAATATTATATGGCACATTTGATCATGACTTCTGAGGAGAGGAGACTTCTGAAGAAATAATTTCTAAGCACCTCCCACTTCATTGACTCATTACTGTTATCCATGCTGCACAAAGTGACTTCAATGGCATACTGACAACGTGCATCTAGGCTACAAGCCAGGATTATGAAAATCTACAAGTTTACTCTGATAGTGTCAAGACACCAATCCTCCTAGTCAGTCAGTCTCTCAGATGCAATCTATATTTCTCTCTCTCTATGAAGCTGCCTACCATCTAATGAAGTGGCTCTCAACCTTTCCAGACTACCGTACCCCTTTCAGGAGTCTGATTGGTCTTGTGAGGTACATCTCACTTATAATCTACTTGCATACAAAATCAGACATAAAATACTAAAGTGTCACAGCCCACTATCACTGAAAAATTGCTTACTTTCTAATTTTTACCATATAATTATAAAATCAATTGGGTTATAAATATTGTACTTACATTTCAGTGTATAAGTATATAGAGCAGTATAAACAAGTCATTGTCTGTATGAAATTTTACTTTGTACTGACTTCACTAGTGCTTTTTATGTAGCTTGCTGTAAAACTAGGCAAAAACCTAGGTGAGTTGATGTATCTCCTGGAAAACCTCTGCATACCCCCAGGGGTATGCATACCACTGGTTGAGAACCACTGATCTAATGAACACAACTCTGAGACTGAGGACCGGAAATTTGAGTTACTGCCATGTGAGTACAGACCTAATATCAAAATAATGTAATTACCAAATTCCTCCAGGACAAAGACTCCTCGCACAGTATTGCACTTTTTAATGTGATTCAGCTCTATGAAAACCTACAACAAAACAGGGAGGAAAATAACAAGATTAGTAAGTGAGGGACAACTTTTTATTCAAAAAAACAAACAAAAAGAAACACTGTCACGGCTGATATAACTTGAAACATTGTAGCACATACTACTACTTCATTTATAGTTTAATACATAAATACAGGGAGATTAAAAAAGATAAATTTGCCACAATGCTAGAAATTAACAAACAACTTAAAATGCTAAGAAGCGAAGACAGCAGAAGATGGAGTACCTTCCGCTCCTTGCAGGAGGAGAAAGCATGGAAGAGAAACGAAGGAGTTAGTAACTCTGACATATCCAACATTGCTACCCCTTCAGGCACTCAATTGAATTATAGCAAAGAGAAAACCAACACACCTTAAATGCAACAAAAAGGGGGACAAGAAATGGCTGGCTCCCAAATTTGGCATACGATTTATGGCCCAGGTCCATCCCACTTGGTTTCTGCCCCTCCATGCATCCTCCTCCAGCACAGAGGGCAGGCAAGGGGCAATGTGCTTCCCACCCTCATGCTGCTTCTCTTAGACCATCCACCAGTCAAAACTTAATGGGGGAAGGGCTGCTACCCTTCCCCACCAGACAGCACTGCAATTGAGATTTAGCAACAAAACTGTTTGTAGATTTTACATGGTATGTGCAGTCAGTGTTGAAATTGATCCAGACGATGACTTTGGGGAGCACTGATTTAATCTTTAAAAAACATGCATGAAGACTCCGATATTTGTTTTTTGTTTGTTCATTTCATACAGTATGCCACAGAGCCACTGTGAGTTGGGTACCCATTGGGGAAAAACAGAACTGTTTTTGACTGATCTTTGGTTTAAAAAATAAGCATCCAAAAACGGAAAATAAGCCTTCTCACAGATCACACTAATCATTTTTTTCCCATGTTCTAGGACACAGATGCCAGCTTTGTGCAAATCAGTAAATTCTCCGACTTCAACGAGTCCAGTTAATGCCCTATACAATTAAACAATCTCTTCTGATGTGCATCCACATTCTGGAAAAGCATAACTGCAGTTAGTCCTTTCAGGCCAAGAGACAACTTGTGGGCATGAGGAGAAGGTACAGGAAGGTGATCAGGAATCAGCATTATGCTCAGATCCTAGAACATTTGTTTCTTCAGGCAGGAAACATACATATGAAGAGTAAGATTGCTCCAGTATCCTGAATAAGTCTCCTACCAATACCTTAGAGATATTCTTGAAAGACTGCATAGCAATGAACTGCAGTGATTTTTTCAGTTGCTATGTACTTACAAAGCTGCAAGCTCAGGTGTGGATTTAGAGATAAATTTACTGGAGAAATTGAATCTACTAGGAAAACAGAAAATGCAGAAAGGTATCTGAGCACTTCTTTTCACTACACCACCAGTAACAAACTACTTTCATTTAATCCCCAAATCATTACCTGGACAAGAAAGGCAAGGGGGGGCCCAAGATCATGCCAGCTAAAAGGTCTCTTTTAGAAACAGTCTTACCTATGTCTGCCTTCTGTAAATAGATCAATTCGCATTTTGAGGGTAATCAAGGTAAGTTGATTTTCAAGTACAGATGATGTTTCCAATAATAGAGAAGATCTAACATATGATTCCAGGTTATTTATTCCTCATTACCAGAAAATAAACCTGAGATTTTTTTTGTCAGCAAACCTGCAACTTGCCTCCTTCTCACAACCAAGTATTCAGGGAATAGAAAATTAATCCCACCACATTGTTTACCTGCGCTCTTTTGAAGTTTAGTTTGTCAAAAATTTTATCACCCTCTATTTTTCTCTTTTCGGAGGGATACACGGAAGAGGGAATAAGGGCATTATAAGGGGATAATTATCTATTTTTTATCCACTTAGATCATTTCCATTGATTGCAGTAGCATTTGCTGTTACGGTTCATATTATGCAGCTCAAGCTTTTTTATTCAGGACCTCAGTGGAAAAGTTCAAATAGATCAGATACAATATTAATGATCTAGCAGCCCAAAAATGGTCAGTGCAAGGCCTGGAGGCATCTTGCTCATTTGAACAAAAACTAAGGGATGATGCATTTCCCCAAGTGGCAGAATTTATGGGAGTTTCCCATTTTTAGGAAAGTGAAATCCTTGAAAATAAAACAAGAATTAACAACCTACCAATTAGTAGACTATTTGTAACCTCTCATGGGGATAGTCTTCCCCTACTCTAAAAGGTCACCAATTATAAGAAAACAGGTTTACACAAAAGGTTAATAGGTATTCCTTTCTATGTTTTTCATAGTTTCATTTTGTGTCTTGAGGGGTGCAGATGCTCTCCCCTCAGTTTGAAAGCAAGTGAACGTAAAAAGGAACAAGGCTTATATGGGGAAACAGTAGAGGGAAGATTTAATTAGAGGAAAAGGTAACACACTCCACAAGGGACTGACTGACAGCAGCTTTTCTCTCTCTCTCTCACATACACATACCCCACCCTCCACTAAAAACTGGTTCTACTGTCCAGCACAGCACACCTCTAATGACATATGCAAAACAAACATGAACACAAAGCAAAAAAACAAAAAACAAAAACAAGGACTAAAGAAAGCAAATGAAACAACATCCAGAGAAAGGAAGAAAATGATAAAACAATTCTATTTGTGTTTCCTCTATACCCACAGATAGATTGCTATTTGGAAAGGGGGGAAAAATCAGTAATTTATTCTCATCTTCGTCTTCAATGTGAGAGAGTGTCATTCTCTTATTCTATTTTCTTGTCTGGAACTTTAGACTCTCCCCCATTTTTAAAATACAAAAATTAAACATGATGAAGAAAATTACCTGAAATACCTGCAAATGTACCTAGCTTAATCTTACAGACACCGTGCTGATGGCAAAAACTGTGCCACCAGAACGTCAGAGCTCACTACATGATAAATGATGGCAGCTTAGATTACCACCTACTTTTTGTTGTTGCTGTTTTAGTATTTTGAGTCCCAGTTAATTCTTGTGCACCTACAGAATTCTGGCAGCCAGAAACAAAGTTAATACCCTCCTCTACAACTACTTTTGCTTTTTTTAAAAAATGTACTATAGATGTCTACACTCTGAGAATCTCTCATTTCAATATTTAGAGAATATAGGCGATATTCCCCTTTGTCCTACCCTTTCCCCATGGTGGTGCAGGGAAGAGGAAATACATTAATGCAGAGGTGCTGCGAAAAGCTTCATGCTCACATACTCTTGCTGAAGATTCCCTCCTACCTGACTATGCATAAACTTCAGGTTAATTCCTTCCAGTGTGACTTGCAGAAGCCCTCCTTCACCAGTTTTCATATCCTGCACTGGGAACTCACCACCCAATTCAGGTCCTGCAATATGATAACAAACAAAGAGAAGAAGGGCAGGAAGGAATCAAATAGAGTGATCTGCACAATACTCTCCATTTATTGAGTGACTGAAGCAAAAACTCCACGTAATGTACACTGCAACAGTGGATTGGTGCTTTTATGACATGTACAGTGTAGAGTACTTGATTAAAGGCTAGCAGTGAGTGCTCTAAACACCATCACATATTTCATTGCTGGTGTCTGTAAAGCTCTGTAACGTGTGAGGGAAATTAAAAGACTAGCTCAGAGTCTGTACTTGTCATGGCTTTTTTTTTTTTTAAGTTAGCTCTCTTTTCTGTATGATACACCACAGTGGTTGACACCTTACACAGCATTAACCTTCAGCAGAAGCAGAGCAAATATAAATTCACCTGGAGCTTTGAATTTCCTGCAATTTCATATGAACATAGAAGTGTCCTAATGGGGTGAAAATAAAATGGAAATATTCTTAATCCCACAAAGAAAGAAGGGCTTCTTGAATCCCCCATGTCATAGAATATCAGGGTTGGAAGGGACCTCAGGAGGTCATCTAGTCCAGTCCCCTGCTCAAAGCGGACCAATTCCCAACTAAATCATCCCAGCCAGGGCTTTGTCAAGTCTGACCTTAAAAACTTCAAAGAAAGGAGATTCCACCACCTCCCTAGGTAACGCATTCCAGTGCTTCACCACCCTCCTAGTGAAAAAGTTTTTCCTAATATCCAACCTAAACCTCCTCCATTGCAACTTGAGACCATTACTCCTCGTTCTGTCATCTGGTACCACTGAGAACAGTCTAGATCCATCCTCTTTGGTACCCCCTTTCAGGTAGTTGAAAGCAGCTATCAAATCCCCCCTCATTCTTCTCTTCCGCAGACTAAACAATCCCAGTTCCCTCAGCCTCTGCTCATAAGTCCTGAAAAGAAAAGGAGTACTTGTGGCACCTTAGAGACTAACAAATTTATTTGAGCATAAGCTTTCGTGAGCTACAGCTAACTTCATCAGATGCATACAGTGGAATATATAGTGGGGAGATTTTATATACACAGAGAACATGAAACAATGGGTGTTACCATACAGACTGTAACAAGACTGACCAGGAAAGATGAGCTATTACCAGCGGGGGGAGGGGGGGGAAGAGAAGAACATTTTGTAGTGATAATGAAGGTGGGCCATTTCCAGCACTTTACAAAAACAGTAGGAGGGGAAATAAACAAGGGGAAATAGTTTTACTTTGTGTAATGACACATCCGCTCCCAGTCTTTATTCAAGCCTAAGTTAATTGCATCCAGTTTGCAAATTAATTCCAATTCAGCAGTCTCTCATTGGAGTCTGTTTTTGAAGTTTTTTTTGTTGAAGAATTGCCACCTTTAGGTCTGTAATCGAGTCACCAAAGAGATTGAAGTGTTCTCCGACTGGTTTTTGAATGTTACAATTCTTGACGTCTGATGTGTCCATCTATTCTTTTACGTAGAGACTGTCCAGTTTGGCCAATGTACATGGCAGAGGGGCATTGCTGGCACATGATGGCATATATCACATTGGTAGATGCCCAGGTGAATGAGCCTCTGATAGTGTGGCTGATGTGATTAGGCCCTATGATGGTGTCCCCTGAATAGATATGTGGACACAATTGGCAACGGGCTTTGTTCCAAGGATAGGTTCCTGGGTTGGTGTTTTTGTTGTGTGGTTGCTGGTAAGTATTTGCTTCAGGTTGGGGAGCTGTCTGTAAGCAAGGACAGGCCTGTCTCCCAAGATCTGTGAGAGTGATGGGTTATCCTTCAGGATAGGTTGTAGATCCTTGATGATGCAAAGTGAAGAAACAGATTGACAGAGCCAGAAGGGTACCCAGAAGTTACCTACTACAGGACAGGCCCAACAAAGAAAATAACAGAACGCCACTAGCCATTACTTTCAGCCCCCAACTAAAACCTGTTATCCCTCTGCCTTAGCAAAAGAGGGATTTGTTGATACTAAAACTGTGTGGTTTCAGAGTAGCAGCCGTGTTAGTCTGTATTCGCAAAAAGAAAAGGAGTACTAGTGGCACCTTAGAGACTAACCAATTTATTTGAGCATAAGCTTTCGTGAGCTACAGCTCACTTCATTGGATGCATCCGATGAAGTGAGCTGTAGCTCACGAAAGCTTATGCTCAAATAAATTGGTTAGTCTCTAAGGTACCACTAGTACTCCTTTTCTTAAAACTGTGTGACAGCTCCCAGCCACGCCAGTCTATTAGTCAGCCAAACAAACTTAGGATTCCAACAGCCCTTACTGTACCTTGCAGGTAATGCTCGGTGCCCAGAGTTCCCATGCCCCCAGCAGAGTATTCCTCTGTAGTATCCAGCCTGCCACTGAACACTTAGAGGAATTACCAAATTAGTTGTCCAAAAAAATAAACACACCCACCTGTTGCCCTTCTCTGTACCTTTTCTATTTTTCATATAACTTTTTTGAGATGGGGCAACTAGAACTACATACAGTATTCGAAGTGTGGACACAACATGGATTTATATAGTGACATGATGATATTTCCTGTCTTATTAGCTATCCCTTTCCTAATTGTTCCTAACATTGTTCGCTTTTTTGACTGCCGCTGCACACTGAGCGGATGTTTTCAGAGAACTATCCAAAATGACTCCAAGATCTCTTTCTTGAGTGGTAACAGCTAATATAGACCCCATCATTTTGTAAGTATAGTTCAGATGATGTTTTCCAACATGTATTATTTTGCATTTATCAACACTGAATTTCATTGGCCATTTCGTTGCCCAGTCACCCAGTTTTGTTAGATCCCTTTGTAATTCCTCGTAGTCTGCTTTGGATTTATCTTGAGTAATTTTGTATCATCTTCAAACATTGCCACCTCACTGTTTACCCCTTTTTCCAGATCATTAATGATTATGTTGAACAGCAATGGTCCCAGTACAGATCCCTGTGAGACACCACTATTTACCTCTTTCCAGTCTTGAAAACTGACCATTTATTCCTACCATTTGTTTTCTGTCTTTTAACCAGTTACTGATCCATAAGAGGCCTTTCCCTCTTATCCCATGATTGCTTACTTTTCTTAAGAACCTTTGGTGGAAGGATCTTGTCAAAGGCTTTCTGAAAATTCAAGTAAGCTATATCCACTAGATCACCTTTGTCCACATGTTTGTTGACCCCCTCAAAAATTTCTAATAGATTGGCGAGGCATGATTTTCCTTTATAAAAGCCATGTCTACTTTTCCCCAACAAATCATGTTCATCTGTGCGTCCGATAATTCTGTTCTTTACTATAGTGTAAACCAATTTGCCTGGTACTGAAGTTAGGCTTACTGGCCTCTAATTGCCAGGATTGCCTCTGGAGTCTTTTTTACCAAAAAGAATTTGTAATAAAAACAAGAATAAACGTATTAATAAAGAATAGAGATTTAAGAGATACTAAGCAGAGACAAAAGAAACAAAATGGTTACAAATAAAACCCAAGTATTTGGTTTTATTCTCTTTCTAGTGACTAAAACTTAACTCAACAGGCTACAATTCTTGTCTAAAGCAATATTCTCACTGTGACGGAGGCCCTGTGCGTCGAGCCAGGTCGAGGTTGGTACACCCTGCCACCAAGTTGTCAGGATTCCCTGTTAATCAGGATATTGCAGCAAGGTGGGCTCTGGTCCCCTGGCAGGACTGCGTAAATGAAGTCGGTAGCCCCTGAGCCTCCGGGTTGGGACTGACAACCACAACTGGGATCCCGGCCCTCTTGGTGGGGTTGAACAACAATTAGCCTGTAGCCCCTGGACCGGGGCAGAACAAACAGTCTAAAGCCTCCTGGCTGGGGTAGAAAATAGTAATTGGGGAATCAGCCCCCTGCGCAGAGCAGAACAGTAATAAGTCTGTAGCTCCTGGGTGGGGCAGAACAAATAATCTAAAGCCCCAAAGCCCCGTGGCTAGAACTGAGAGCAGACAGCAGCCATGCCTGGTGGCCCGTGGGGTGTGGTAGGGGAACCCGGCCACGTCCGCTCCACCAGGTTCCGACCCAGGGCCCTGTGAAGTCATTGTTAAGAGTTTAACAATTGTTAAGGCCCTGTTAAGAGTTTAGGCATCAACTTCTACTACATCCCCTGGATCACTTCCTATCAAAAATTGCATCCCTGGCATCTCCTCAGCTGGCGGTGGCTTGGCATCCCTGTTCGTCTCTGCCACCAGAGAGTTGGCCATAGCGTTGTCCAAGTCCATGAGCTCTACCGCCTGGAATGTCATCAGCACCTCTGCAGGAGCCTGCAGTACATGTCCTCCCTCCTCCTCAGCCAGTGTGACTGGGCTGGGCTGCCTCCTTTTATCTGGCTCTTCCACCTGAGGCATGCATAGCAGGGGAAAGGGGGCATGGCCTCTTGGGCCCACAGTGATTGGTTTGTCCCTGTTGGCCCAATGTGGGTTTGGTACACTCTGTCACATTCACCTACAGCCACTTCTTAGCATCACCAATCCACATGGTGGGGGATCCACCATTCACAAATGCAAAGAACATCAACCTCTTTGTTCCCTCAGTGATAACCAAAATGTCTTTTTGCTTCTCCTTATATTCCCCAGAGTTTATTGTCTTTGTCACCAGAGTCAGGATGGACCTCTGGGGTTCAGACTCCAGTGTCTTCCCATGCTGATTTCACATCCTCGTTAACTTGCTCCTCCTGTTTATCTCAGATGCAAATGAACTGTCCATTGTCTCTGCCATCACCATGCTCAATTTACACTAGAAACAGGGAGATAACTGTCCTCCCTCTTGTCTTGAAAAAAATCTGTTTCTCTCTTTGATTACAGACTTCAAAGCACAGTATCAAAAATATGCATAAATCCTCAGTGTTAATACACACATTTCACAGTGATATTAACGACCAGTATGTCACTAGTTTTCAACTGATATCTTACACAATATTCTTTACAGATAAATATTATGACTGAAATGTGTTAGATGTAATAAGTTTGTCAGGCTTAATAGAAGTTGCTTTATATGATGTTGACTCCTTTGCAAGTGGGCACTGAGGGGCTCTTAGGGTCACACCTTCTCTATGTTTTCAACAAGGTGGTTCAAGAAAACGTGGGCAATATTTGGCCCTACAACTGGAACTTGGAGCTTGTCTCCGTGGGACTTTTTTCCAGTTATACCAGTATAATTACACAGGTAGAGTTAAACAGCTACAGTTATATTGGTATAATTCCCCCGTGTAGATACACTTATTCCATAGTAAGAGTGCTTGGGGGGGGCGGCTTACTTTAAACACTTCCAAAGTGACATAAGTTAAACGGAAAAAAAGGCCCTCTTCTACTGGAATAAGAGTGTCCACGTGGGTAGTTATACCAGTCTAACTAGGTTGGTTTAAATTCACACCCTACCTCCCTTACACTGGTATAACTTCCCCATGTTGTCAAGACCACAATTAGGTTGATGATCACACACGAGCCAGAGTAGACTCCAGCTCCAGCTCCCAAAGCTGGATTACTCTGCAGTACTACCAAGAGTAAACAGTAACAAAATTATTTTTATCATCCAAGTAAGCAGTTAACACTGAACACACATATGGAGCTAGTATGTTGAATAAGAACAACAATCACATTTGTGGCCACATACACACTTTAAAAGAGGTTTGCTAGTTTTCCAGCTGCAACTGTGGCAGGATCTTCCTTTTCCCCATTCTGTTAGTACTTGTTCACACAAGAATGTTTTAACAGTTGTACAGGTATAGTTATATTGGTTTAAATGCCCATGTGGACACAGTTATTTCAGTATAAAATAGTGAGGTTTTTTGGTTTACTTTAATCCCTTGCAAAGTGACAAACTAAACAGAAAAAGCCCCTCTTATATGGGACTAAGAGTGTCCAAACAATGGGTTAGACTGGTAAACTCTAAATTGATTTAAATTCACACCTTAGGTTACACTGGTATAACTTTCCCATGCACACAAGCTCTAAGGGTTAGAACTCTGCAGGGAGCTACAGGGTTAATCACTGCTGATTCACTGGGACAAGTGGGGTTCATTAGACTTCACCCTGAATATAATGGAGGTGGGAGTAACCCTTCCAGAGAGCCAGGGCATGTAACAGATAGGTCCTGACGGAAGGAAAGGTAGGACCAACCGAATCTAAGGAGAGAGCTAGAGTGAGGTTTCATATCATGTAGTATTATTTTGGAATTATCATTGTATTGGTAAATCAGACCCCTGAAGGGGTGACTGATTTTAGAAATGCATGATTTTTGGTGAGGGCTACACCAGCCAATAATAAATAACCATCATCATCTCCTCCACCACAACCTGCCATATATGCATAGGTAGAGGAGAAAATAGAACTTTGAGATCATTGAATAAAAAGCACTACATTCATACAAACCATCATTACAGAGGTTGGAGAGACAAGGTGGGGGAGGTAAAATCTTCTGCTGGTCCAATAAAGATATTACCTGACCCACCTTGTCCCTCTAATGTCCTGGGACCGACATGGCTACAACTACACTGCATTGAAGAGGTTGGTTGATTGATTATACAGTACCTGCCAAATCCTGTCCACCCATGCCTGGAGGCCACAGCTCTTACCTGGTTTAATACTTTGCTGTCTTGCTGCTGCTCGCTCCATACTGTCTTTTACACAGTAGTACAATTCCCGACACTGTAAGAGAAGAGTTAGATAATGTGTTTTCACACCATACCCTAGCAATACCGCATCACAGAGCAGCTCAACAGCACTGACTGTGGGGTTTAACGTGTGGATGTTGGGTGGTGTTGGTGGCCCGTGATATACAGGAGATCAGATGATCTGGTGGTTCCTTCTGGCCTTAAAGCCTATGACTAAGTCTCTACAAAAAGGTCAAGTCCTTTCCTCTCATACGATCATTTCCACGAGGAAGTCCTTGGAGGATTACCAAAGGATCATTTGGTAATAAATATCCAACAGTTTGTGATATTTGATTACAGACTGCATCCCAATAGTTTCTAATGACTGGACATGTCCTCCATAATCTCCCCTCTACCCACAATTTCTGCAACATTTATCCCCATTTTCTCTCTCTCAACTGTGAGTTACCACTGAAACAATATCTTAAAGAAATTTTCTTTTATTCTGCTACAAGCAGATTGCTGGTCCTCTTGTCCAGATCAAACCCCATTCCTCTGGGGTAATTTGTCTAACCAGGTCCACAGAATACACCATTTACTCTACTTTAAACCAGCAAGTGACCTGTGCTCCATGCTGCAGAGGAAGGCAAAGCCCCACCAAGGTCTCTGCCAATCTGGCCTGGGGAAAATTCCCAGGTGTCTAGCTGGTGGGTCTTACCCATATGCTCTGGAAAGAAAGAATGCTCTGTAGTAACTCAGAGCCCTCCTCATCTAGTGTCCTGTCTCCAGCCACTGGAGATATTTGCTAATAGTAATCGTGGACAGGCCATGTATCATAGTGTTGTAGGCAGCCTAATCATACTATCCCCTCCATAAACTTATCAAATTCAGTCTTGAAACATGTAAGGTTTTTTGCCCCCACTACTCCCCTGGGAATGCTGTTCCAGAACTAGAAACCTTCATCTAATTTCAAACCTAAACTTATTGATGGCCAGTTTATATCCATTTGTTCGTGTCAACATTGACCCTTAACTTAAATTACTCATCTTTCCCCCAGTTGTATTTATAGAGAGCAACCACATCTCCCTCAACCTTCATTTTGTTAAGGAGCTTGGCTTGTTTAGCCTAAGTCGCCTCTTAGTCGCTTGGCTGGGATGATTTAACTGGGAATTGGTCCTGCTTCAAGCAGGGGGTTGGACTAGATGACCTTCTGGGGTCCCTTCCAACCCTGATATTCTATGATTCTATGATTCTCAGAAGATAAAAACAACGAGTCATCCTTGTGGCACCTTAGAGACTAACAAATTTATTTGGGCATAAACTTGCGTGGGCTAGAACCCACTTCATCAGATGCATGGAGTGGAAAATACAGGAGCAGGTATACATACATGAAAAGACGTGAGTTGCTTTACCAAGTGTGAGGTCAGTCTAATGAGACAAATCAATTAACAGCAGGATACCAAGGGAGGAAAAATAACTTCTGAAGTGGTAAGAGAGTGCCCATTACAGACAGTTGACAAGAAGGTGGTTTTTCCATGCTGCAGAGGAAGGCAAAGCCCCACCAAGGTCTCTGCCAATCTACTGGTTTTTGAATATTATGATTCCTGATGTCAGATCTGTGTCCATTTATTCTTTTGTGTAGAGACTGTCCGATTTGGCGAATGTACATGGCAGAGGGGCATTGCTGGCACATATCATCTGACACCCGCCCACCCCCGCTGCCCCCGGCCCCACCCCCACTCCACCCCTTCCATGAGGCCCCACCCCTGCCCCACCTCTTCCCACCCCCTCCCCAAAGTCCTCACCCCAACTCTGCCCCCTCCCTGCCTCTATTCCAATCCCTTCCCCAAATCCCCACCCCTGCCCCGCCTCCTCCCCTGAGCACGTGGCTCCCTGCTCCTCCCTCCTGGAAAGTGCTAAGCACCTGGAGGTAGGCAGAAGAGCGCGGACATGGCATGCTGGGGGGAGGGGGAGCTTGGCGGCCTGCAGGAAATAACTCTGAGCGGGGGGGGGGGGGGGAGAGAGCGGGGAGGGGAGGTTGGCAGGCGGCAGGAAATAACCCCGTGGGCCGTGTGTTTGAGACCCCTGATATATGCCATCATGTGCCACCATGCCCCTCTACCATGTACATTGTCCAAATCGGACAGTCTCTATACAAGAGAATAAATGGACACAAATCTGACATCAGGAATCATAACATTCAAAAACCAGTAGGAGAAGACTTCAGTCTCCCTGGTCACTAAATAACAGACCTAAAAGTGGAAATTCTTCAACAACAAAAACTTCAAAAACAGACTCCAACGTGAAACTGCAGAACTGGAATTAATTTGCAAACTGGACACCATCAGATTAGGCCTGAATAAAGACGGAGTGGTTGGGTCATTACAAGACCTAAACCTAATTTCCCCAATACTAATTTCCCCCTACTGTTACTCACACCTTCTTGTCAACTGTCTGAAATCGGCCACTCTCATTACCACTTCAAAAGTTACTTTTCCTCCCTTGCTATCCTGCTGTTAATTGATTTGTCTCATTAGACTGACCTCACACTTGGTAAAGCAACTCACATCTTTTCATGTATTTATACCTGCTCCTGTATTTTCCACTCCATGCATCTGATGAAGTGGGTTCTAGCCCACGAAAGCTTATGCCCAAATAAATTTGTTAGTCTCTAAGGTGCCACACAGGCTCCTTGATGTTTTTGCTGATACAGACTAACACAGCTACCACTCTGAAACCTGTCTCATAAGGTAGGTTCTCCATTCCTCTGATCCTCCTAGTAGCCCTTCTCTGCATCTGTTCCAGAATTGCACACAGTATTCCAGATGAGATCTGACCAGTGCTTTGTAGAAGACTTCCTCTAACTCCACTGGAAATTCCTTGCCTGATGCATCCTAGGATTGCATTAGCCTTTTTCAGAGCTGCATCACATTGGCATCTTATAGTCATTCTGTAATCAACCAATACACCCAGGTCTTTCTCCTCCTCTGTCACTACCAACTGATACATTCCCAACTTATAGCAAAAATTCTTGCCATTAGTCCCTAAAGGCACTTTGCACTATTAAACTTCATCCCATTTCTATTGCTCATTGTTCAATGTCATCCAAATCTTATGTGACATTCTGGTCCTACTCTGTATTGGCAATACCTCCCAACTTTGTGTTGTCTGCAGATTTTATTAGTACACTCGTACTTTTTGTGCCAAGGTCATTAGTGTTCCATAACATTGGTCCCAAAACCAATCCTTGAGGAACTCCACTAGTAACCTCTATCCTGCCCAACAGTTCACCGTTCAGCATGACTTGCTGAAGTCTCCCCTTTAACCAGTTCCTTATCCACTGTTTAATTCTTTTATTAATCCCCATCTTCTCCAATTTAATTAATAATTTGCCATGTGGAACTGTATCAAATGGTTTACTGAAATCCAGGTAGATTAGATCTACTGCATTTCCTTTGTTGAGAAAATCAGTTATCTTCTCAAAGAAAAAGATCAGGTTGATCTGGCGCTATCTACCTTTTGCAAAAACCATGCTACATTCAATTACCATTTACCTCTATGTCCTTAACTACTCTGTCTTTCAAAATTTGTACTAAGACCTTGCAACAATTGAGGTCAAACTAACGTTTCCTGGATCACTTTTTTCCTTTCTTAAATATAGGTACTATATTTACCTACCCTTCAATTCTCCAGTCACTGAGCTTATGGATTTATTAAAAATCCTTACCACTGAGCTTGCAATTTCATGTGCCAATTTCTTTAATATTCTTGGATTGAGATTATCCAGGCCCCCTGATTTGGTCCCATTAAGCAGTTCAAGTTTGGTTTTCACCTCAGATGTGGTAATTCCTTCTTCCATATCCTTGTTCCTATTAGCCACTGTCCCTGAGATCTTCATTACTCTTGTTAAACATGGAGACAAAGTATTTATTTAGCTTTTGGACCATACCTAGATAATCTTTAATCACTATCCCAACCTCAGTGCTTTGCGGTCCCACTTCCTCTTTCCTTGTGTTCATTTATATGGATAAAGAACTTTTACTATTAGTTTTAATTTCCTTTGCAAGGTCCCACTCTGCTTGACTTTTGACAGTTCTCACTTTTCCCCTACACTTTCTGATCACCAAGCAGTAGCCTTCCTTGTTGATTAGTCTGTTCTTCCATTCCTTGTAGGCGTTCTCCTTTCTCAGTTTGAAATGCTTGTTCATCCAGTTTGGCCTGCAACCTTTCACAATGAATATTTTGCATTTCTTTGGGATGCAGGCTTCCAATAGTCTCCGCAACTTTGACGAAGTAATTCCAAGCCTCTTCCACATTCAGATTGAGTTCTTCAGTCCAGTCTACTTCTCTAATTCCCTTAATTTTTTTTAAAGTTTACCCTTTTGAAATTAAGGACCCTAGTTGCACACCTTTTTTTGTTTATGCTTCCATTTATCTTATACTGAATTAGCTCATGATCGCCTGAGCCAAGGTTGTCCTTTACTACGAGTTCCTCTGTGAGGTTCTTGCTATTTATCCATCTAAATCTAAAATGGCATCACCTCTTGTTGGTTCAGTGACTATTTGGTGAAAAAATCTGTTGGCTATCATACCCAGGAATACTCTTGACCCTACCATTATTAGTAGCACTTGTCTTCCAATATATCTAGGAAATTAAAGTCTCCCATAATCACACAACTCCCTGTAATGCTGATTTCATTAAAAATAGTAAAGAGGTTTCTATCCACAATCAAATCAGATCCTGAAGGTCTGCAGCAGACCCCAAGCACTATCGCAGTGGAGCCTTTATTACCTTTCCTCCCCAAAAGTAATTTTGATCCAAAACAGATGCCATGTTATTCATTCCATCACATCTAATTTCTTTAGTTAACCCCTTCATTAATATATACTGCTACTCCACTATCTTTCCCCTTATTTCTGTTTTCCTGAAAAGCACATACCCTTCAATACCTATATTCCAGTCATGACTACTAGTCCACCATGTATCTGTTATCCCTATAATAATACCTGGTTTCACTTCCTGCACCAGTAGTTCTAGTTCCTCCATTTTACCACCAGGCTCCTTGCACTGGTATACAACATATTAGTTGTTTCTGCTTGGCTTTACTCAGATTCCTCGCCTGATTAGGTACAGTCATTTTACTGCCAGTATTGCCTACCTAACTATCTTAATGTCCATTCTCCTTCCCTCTGTTGTTCCTTTCTCCATTGCTGTATCCGCTTTTACTTGATTTTCCTCCTGCCCAATGTTATAATCAGAAATGGAGATTACATGAGTTGCACCCAACCATCTCCCTTGACTTCCTAGTTTAAAGTTCTTTTAATCAGTTATGCCAGCCTCCATCCCAGAAGTCTATTTCCCTCCTACTCCGGTGGAGGCCATCCCATGAGAACATCCTCTGTGCATTAATGCCTCCCAGGGCTGTCAAAGCCCTCCTTGTAGCACCACTGCCTGAGCCATTTGTTGATCATCATAATTTTGTCTCGTCTTTGCACTTCTCCTGTAGGGACAGGAAAAATCCCACTGAAGATCACTTGATCACATTTCTCTAAGTGTCTTCCCCAGCCTGGTGTAATCTTCCTTGATATGTCCCAGTGAGAATCTAACAGCAGCATTAGTTCCCACGCGAAGGAAAATCAATGGATTCTTTCCTTCTCCCATTAGGATCCTCTTCAGCTCAGGCCCACACACTATATTTTAGTTCCCAGCAGACAGTACACCATTCTGTTCTCTGGATTAGCTCTGGTGACAGGTCTGTGTGTTCTTTTCAGTAGATCGTCCCCAACCACGCAGACCTGCCTTTTCTTGGTGTTGGTGCGAGTCTCCAGCCTTACCTCTTCTCTTCTTTCTGGCTACGAGTCTTCTTGTCTTCTGTTCTCACTTGCAATTTTCTGCAAGTCATCCTCTATCCTTCTGGGGATCCAAACTAGGGCTATGTCCATTATCTCTTCCCTTCTTCTAGCTGCTCTTTTCTTCCTTGCTCTCCCATCTTCTGTTACTGCCTGACTCTCCCCATCATTTTCCAACTCAGCAAACTTGTTCCTCAGTTTTATTTCTCCATCGCTAGCTGATCTGTTCCTCTCCCTTGTTCTCAGTCACATGCTTCCGCTTCCACTTCCACTTCCTTCATCCAGCAATCTACCCTCACAGTTCTCTGGTCCAGCTTGCATCTGTAAATCTTGAGGTTTTCCTTCAACCTCCTCTCTTCTTCCCTCCATCATTTGCTCAATTCCTCTTTGAAACTCAGCCATGGTTTCTAGCTGCATCTTCACACCTCAGACCTTTTCTTCTATCAGATCTATTAGGCAGCACTTCATACAAACAAAGCACCTTTCAGGTACCCTCTCCAAAAGAATGTACATCCCACAGCTTCAACAACCAGTCATCTGGTCTTTCCCATTCTTTGTATCATTACCACTGCTGCCTCAGTAGCTGTCATAGCCTTCCCAACAAAGCTCTTGTCAGAAAAGGGGGAAAAACAACCCAAAAACTAAAAAAACTCAGCACATATACTCTTCCCCAGACTCCCCCGTTTTCCGGCTCCTGTGCCGCTGCTCCTGTGTAAGGTCTTTTTCACCTTTAGGGAGAAGAACAACCACAGTAGCTTCTTTCATAGGTTATGGAAGTTCCTCCCCTAACAGAACAGCATTGAAGATACCTCTCAGAGGATCCACTAATACCTCCTTAAATACCTTGTACACTTCAGCTGGAAGACCATGAGGTCCTGGAGATTTACCACTTTTCATACTTGCTATTGCCTCTAGGATGTCGTCTTCTGTTATTTATCTAAAGTTCCTTATCAATTTTGTTTATCTTTGGCAAGCCTGCTACTTCCAAATATTTTTGAATAATTTCAGAGCTTGGAGTATCTGAGGCATGGAGATTTTTATAATAAGCAGTGTATATAACTATCTTGCTGGCTGTTCTTAATTGGTGAAATAATAAACTATTGGCTCAAAAGCCTAAAGGTATTCAAAAACAGTGTATCACTTATTTCCCCTCTCATAAAACATCTCCTTTTATACCTCAGTGCTTTTGCAGTGGCATCTGTCATCACCATATCCAATTTCCCCCTAAAATTAGTTAATTGTTGATATAAATTTTTGACTTGTGTTTTTATGAATGTCTTGTAACCTTTTTATCTCCTCTTCTAGCTCTATTTTTTCTTGAGGTCTTTCTTTTTCAATTGAGTGTCTCTGCTTTTCAATTGACCCCTAAAGAGTGCTTTACCTGCTTCCCAGAGGCTGCCTCTTTTTGTATTATCTGTATCATTTATTTGAAAGTATTTTACAATGTCCTCTTTAATTAATGCAAACTGATCTTTGTCTTGGAGACGCAAGCAGTTCATTTTCCAAAAAAGTAATCTTAGGCACTTCTCTAGGCTATCAAATATTACTTCCACTGGTGCATGATTTCACCATGTAATAATGCCAATTTCTGCAGATCTTGGCTGCTTCATTAAAGATTTAGAGATTAATATTACATCTATTCTAGAATATAACTAATGAAGGTGTGAATAAAACGTGTCATCTCTTTCCCCTGAGTGAAATTCTCTCCAGCAATCTGAGAGGCTGAACTGTTGGCACAGAGAAGTTAATGCTGCATCTGCTTCCCTATCCCCCTTGTCTTTATCAAATCAGTAACTAGTTGGTGTGCAACTGAATTATCCTCCAAGTATAATTTCCCCTTCTCCAAAGTTTCACAGTGTTTTAAAGAAGACTTTAAAAAGTTTTTGCTTTTGTTTGGGAAAATACACTGAGCCTACTGCTATTAATAACCCAGCAATTGTGCCCTTCAACCATATAAATCATCCCTCCTTATCTTAAAATGAACTTTAATTTGACACATTTAGCAAATATACCCACTGCTCTTTTCTTTTGCTAAAGAAAAAATGTCCACTGGATAAATTACGTTTCACGCCCGTAATGTGCCCCTCCTGAAAATGGAAAGTTGAAGTAGAATAATCTGAGTGGGTTTTTTTGTTTTTTTAATTCCACTAGGGCTTGTTCTTCTTTTTAATGACATTACTTAACCCCTTGACATTCAAAGATGTCACTTTAAAAGGAAGAACAATTGATAACTATTTAGCTTATTGAAAAACTTGAAATTGTGATTCTTTAGCTGTTTAATGGCATGAACCCTTGTATTGCTAATGTCTCACTTGTTTCTAATTATGTTGCATTCACGATTGTGTGCCTGACTATAGTTTGATTTCTGTTTGTAAACTTCCATATCTATTTCCTGTATTAATTCCCACCTACCTCCCTAGTTCCTTCCCCTCTCTGCATTCCCCTTACTCTAAATCCATAGATAAAATACAAGCAGAACAGACAAAACAGTCCCAAAATGACTGTGTGTTACTAAACCCTAAATGTTTGTGCTCTTTCCATGAACTCATGTACTGCTTTTCTTGAAATCCAAAGGTGGTACATCTTCACCTATGGGATCTTGACCCTCACCCATAGGGACACAGTGCGATCTGGCCTCTTGAGTTATGGGGAGGATTTACACAGACCCTCCCCCTAAAAGTTCCTTCCTCATTCCCTCTCTATTTTCTCCAATCTCCTCCATCTTTGAAATTTATTTCCCCACACACACCATTGTACTTTCTTTCCTCTACATTTTAAAATATTAAACACAGCTACTACTGATCACCTCAATTAAAGCAAACTTTCATTATTATTTTATTACACTGCAAGACTGAGCCTTCTCTAAAATTTCAGACAAAAAAGGTGCATTTTACAATTCTGAAATCAGAGGCCTGTGTGAGGTCACAACTTCCATTTACAACTAACCCACTTTAAGCCCACTGGGCCCAAGTTCATAGTAAGGAATTGACCTTTTGCTGACAGTTGTCATTGCCTGTTAGAGAAAGCACAGTGGAACCCAACTGAAAATTGCACTTTAGGACAGTAAAATAATGATGGTTAAAAAAAAAAAAAAATCTACACTAGCAGTTAAACCATTTTCAATACCCATTCCAGGGGGTACCACTTACTGACAATCAGTATCAGCAACAGGTCAGTTTCCTAGTGCAGGCTGGGCCTCAGAGTAAACCCATTCTTTTCTCCTCCCCCAGCTTCTAGCAATCACTACTCTCAAAAATACTTGTTCGTAACCATATAGCTTTTCCTGTCATGGTTTACAGTGATTTCACTACTGCCACACCTCCTGACTCTCCTCTTCTAAGTCCCTTCTTAGGCATTACTTCTAGGAAGCCTATCATCTACAATCGGATACCATGATTTTAAGAAATACATGAGCCTCAAGATACGTAAGTTAGCTTCCCAAGTTACTGTATTAGGAAATTGTCATTGTGGTCCTCTCTGCCCCATGCCCTTCCTGTGTTATCACCTCCCGATCTTGTTTCATGTAGAGAGTAAGATTTTGGGGCCAGGGGCCTTTTGTCTTTAATTGCTTAGTAAAGAATTATGCACATAATATGATGCTACAGTAGTTACAAATCTTTAGCTCCCTTGGAGTTCAATGTCTGTGAGCTATTCATTTTTTTCCAAGCAGGTTGAATTCATTTATTTTTACCTGCAAAGCAAGCACAAGGAGAAGATAAAGGCTTTGAAACTAGTGGCAAATGCAAATCCATAGAATCAGCAAATCCAAACATTTGGGTCCATGAAGACTCTTCACTGGTTCCCTCTTCTTTTCTCTGCATCTTATGGCAAACCCATTGTGGCAATGCTTTCATTTAGCTTTCTATACTTAGGCCTGCCAATCCACGATCTACCAAAGTACTGAAAATATTTTCTTCAAGTCTACAAGCAATTTCAAGATTTAACGAAGAGGAGACCTCCCCAACTGAGCAAAATTAAACTAGGTATTAGATTTTTGTCTGCAGTCCCCAATACAAAAAAAAAAGTGGAATAACCTTCCTGGAATAACCTTCACATGAACAGGTAATACCTATGTCAAACATCAGTTCTGCTAAACAGATACTGCAATTCAGTAATCATTACTGAGGATTCATTGCCCTCTCCCTTCCTTTATGAACTAAAGGGTGAAATGACAGATATACCTTCTTGGTGTAGAACTTATTCAGCTGTGTCTCCTGGCCATTCCTCCTCCAGAGACACAGCACTTTCGTTTTAGGACAGTATGTCATGTTGATGAGTTTCTCATACCACCAACGTTCGTACACCGTTCCAATGTTACTTCTCAGCACAATGCAATCATCACACACCTGAGGGTATAAAGAGTCTTAGCTAGGAATCCTCACATCATACATCTAGCATTATTAGCGGTTCTATTATTTATTCTTGTCCCTACCTCCATGAAGAAGATGTCTCCTGTTGTATCTGTCCCGGCATGTACTACAAATGTCTGCTTCTTGATGTGTCTGCTGCCACTGGGCCGGACAGACAGCTCTCGGCCGCCCTATAGAAAAGGAAGATTTGTAATTAATAAACTACCACCCCTAATTTCTGTGATTTTATATCTAGTAGGTTACATCTGCTGTGTCTTAACCAGGATAAAAGGTGTGTTCTTAACTCAGGTGATCACTTCTCAAGATAGGGTAGCTTAAGCAAGAACTACCACCCTGCAAATTAATACTCGTCCTGCTATGTTCACACTAGTACTATACTCTCTTGTGTGGTGCTAAGACTTCTGGGGGCACATCCCGTGGTTCTTTCCACTGCAGTAAGTTGAACTGCTTGTGAATTCTTTCCCAATGAATTGTAGAAAAACTTCCCTTGTCTTTTCTGGGTACACAGAGGAATTGTGGGAAGGTACTGGAGGACTAGCAGCACTATGTCCACCTACAGTGGTCATGTTAGGAGCTGACAAGTTGTGCTAACTTGAACATTAGCATAAACTCTGATGGGCCAGCCAGCTTCAGTTAAAAGAACTACTGTAACTCAAATACTCAAGTTTTATGCATGGATGGAACTCGAGTTAGTGGCAACAAGTTATAACTTGAGTTTACTTTGCATTCTTTAACTTAACCTACTAACTCAGATGAAAACTACAACCTGCCTCATCTTCTCTAAGATTTTAACTTGAGCTAGGGCATGCCACACTACAGCAACAAAGTTATGGCACTGCAACTGTGCCACTGTGGGGCTGAAGTATAGATGCTTCCTACATTGACAGAAGGAGTTTTTCCATCCAATAGTTAATGCATTTCTCCGAGAGGCAGTAGCTAGGTCAACAGAAGAATTCGGTACTCAGGGTCGGCGTTAATGGTCATAGCTAGGTCAATCTCATTTTTAAAGTGTAGATCAGGCCTAAGTTAACTCAAATTAAAAAGCTTGGCCAAAGGAAGAAGGAGGTTGAGAGATGTGGGAGAATGCAGCAGTCATAACAGGACTGCTAAATGGGAGTGGAAGCGGCAGTAGAAGTGGGGAGACTGTATGGGGAGGGAAAAAGAGGAAGCAGGAATTGGGCTGTGGGAAGAGTGGAGGGGGTAAGGAGGATATTAGGGAAGGGCCTAAGTGTGGAAACACGGGGGGGAGCAGCAAGCATGAAGAAGCCTGCAAAAGGATGATAGAGATGAGAGGCCAGGTAGCCTGAGGGAGCAACAGATTTTTTTGGATTATTTTGGGGGGGTGTTTTGTTTTTTGATGTGGGGAGGGAGAGAGTATGTTTGTTTTGAGATGTAGGAGAAACTGACTGGGAGGGGGGAAACTAATTTGACTGTAAAAGCGGCAAAGAGTCCTGTGGCACCTTATAGACTAACAGACGTATTGGAGCATAAGCTTTTGTGGGTGAATATGAAAGAAGAAGTGGGTATTCACCCACGAAAGCTTATGCTCCAATACGTCTGTTAGTCTATAAGGTGGCACAGGACTCTCTGCCGCTTTGACAGATCCAGACTAACACGGCTACCCCTCTGATAATTTGATTGTGTGGGTCTGCATAAAGCTTTTCCATGCAAGCAGTTACAGTAGTTGTACTCAGCTGGTGTGTGACTGCAAATCCGAGTGTGACTGGGAGTTGGCTCAAGAAGCAGCCCCACTATTAAGTAGTATAATACTCAAAGTTTGGGGATCCCTGTCATAGAACAATTCCTCTTAATTATTTTTTATATTTAAACCACCAAATAGTTTTAGAATTATGTCCTTCCCCTTCCAATTAGCAGTATTTTAGGCAAGCTATTCCAGCCTATTCAGATTCCTATACTGCATCTGTCACCATGTTATTCGAGTACCAAGATAACTGCTCTTATATTTACTCCAAAGTCAGTCCCCCCAGTCCTCTGATCATTTCTCTCCTCTTTTAGGAATTCCCTCCCATTTGTTCATAAATTAACCCTCAATACCAGAAAAATATAGGATTGTCGTAAACATTATTGTATCAAGTTACTGTTAGTCTTTTAAATAACACATAGCATACAAAAGCTATACTGGGAGAAAATTAACATCGCACAGTAATGCACACAAGTCAGGAATGAGAAAGCCAATGCTGACCATTTTTCAGAGTAGCAGCCGTGTTAGTCTGTATCCATAAAAAGAAAAGGAGTACATGTGGCACCGTAGAGACTAACAAATTTATTAGAGCATAAGCTTTCGTGAGCTACAGCTCACTTCATCGGATGCACACAAGTCAGGAATGAGAAAGCCAATGCTGTAGCCAGTGCTGTAGCTCACGAAAGTTTATGCTCTAATAAATTTGCTTGTCTCTAAGGTGCCAAAAGTACTCCTTTTCTTTTTAATGCTGACCATGTATTCCTTGTGTGTATGCATTCTTATGGTACAGTTTTTAATTATGTAATTGCATACTATTCCTGAAATCACACCACCATATAACCTTAGATATACATTTAGCATATTTAGTAATTCCTGCAGACTCACTATATATAAAATATCTACAGTATATTTATAACAGACTTGTCAGATAAGTTTTATTTTCTCAGAAGGTAAGTTTGCATTTTAATTAAAAGTATTTCAAGTCAAGCAAGCCAATATCCTGGCTACTCAAGAGCTCCAGAGGCCCTGGAGTGAACTGGGGACTAGTTCCTCTATTGTCTCTCTTCCCAGGAAAGGGCAGGGATATGGTGTCATGAATTTTTTCTTTACTCACTAGGTTAGCCACTTTGTCTAGTAACTCGTTTATTTGCTGGCTCTGCACCAATCCAATGTGCGATTTCCCCATCAAACGACGCACCTTCTTCTTAATGTCATTCTTGCTCACCTAGGAAGCAAGTAGAGGACCAGGTTATTTACCTTTCCCTAATCACGGACAAAATATCCAGACATCTTGGTGTTCACTGCAGAAGGGGATGGAAGAACTGATCTCCTTACTCACTGTTTGCTCTACTGTCAGCCAACAGTTTCTCCAGACAAAGAAATAGAGTAAGCTATTGTTTAAACAGATAAGTTCTCTTCAGAAACTGGAATAGGTGCTGATGAATAGGACAAGTAAAGAGAAACCACAGGGAAAGGGAATACAATTTTTTCTTCCACATTTAGAGGGGTGGGGGTGGAAGACAATGTCACTAAATGGTGTTACTGCTATTCAACAGCATTTAGTAAAGAAGAAGTTAGAAATGGTAAGCAGGACACCTTGTGCAAATTACACACTATGTCACTGTGGCTAAAGTGAACATGGGTCACACAAAGGGCCATTTAAGGCATGAATACTAAGGATAAATTCTTGATGTAATATAGCAATCTAGCCCCCTGATTCTCATTAATACCAGCCAGGAGTGCGCGCAGCTTAATTCTTGTGACTGCTCTGAAAATGGCCCCACCTTCGCATACGGTTGTACCTGGCCATACAACACCACAAATAGAATGTCTTGTGCCTAGAAAAGGGAAGGAGCAGAGTATCACCTTCATCATAAGCATGTAGACAAGCATGTTGTGCAGTAATGTAGCCAGCAGGCGGTCTTCGTCTTCCTCCAAGCGCTTTCGGTCATGTTCTCCCAGAGATAAGTACCTATGAGAAGAACCAGTTGTGAAACAGAGCCAGGGGTGCCTTTCACCCAACTAACTGCAGCAGTGAAGGGGGACAAAGCACTGTCTATAGGAGACAGAAGCAAAGGAATCATCAGAGCGATAAATGGTCATTTCCCTGTAGGAAATGTTCTTGGCAGGGTGCTCCAATCACCAATTAAAAGGGTCATCTCTTTCCCCACTACTAAAAACACTAAATTACTAAAACTATTAAAAATTATTTACACATTGAATTCATAAATTCAAAGAAAAAGAAGATCAAAGAGGACATGGAGGATTCCGACTCAGGGCATGCAGTGGTAAGAAGGAACTGGAGAGGCATTTGTCCACACTGCCCTTTATACTCTCAGTTTGTAGCATGAGGAGAACCACCAGATGCTGCTTACTAAAAGATTTCTGGACTTGAGCACCAGGTGTGCATGTGTACCCAGTACAGAATACTCATAGGGAGCATCACTCAAAGGAGGATCATCTGTTTCCCCAACAGGCCCAGCAAGCAGGTTCCCTTCATGATCTGCAGGGCCAATCCAAGGAGGTACAAGAGGGAATAGGGAGGTGTTTCCTTTTATCAAAGATGTATACACTTGAACTGAGGTCAAGATAGAAGGTGGGAGGTAGACTTGTTGAAAGTCTCTGGGTAAGCATAAAAGGGGTAAAAAAGCAAAGGTGATGTCATAATAGAGGTACACTATAGACCACCTAACCAGTAAAAAGAGGTGGATGAGGCTTTTTTTTGAACAACTAACAAAATCATCCAAAGCACAGGACTTGGTGGTGCTGGGAGACTTCAACTACCCAGACATCTGTTGGGAAAATAATAAAGCAGAGCACAGATCAAACAACTTCTTGGAATTAATTGGCGATATCTTTTTATTACAGAAGGTAGAAAAAGTGACTAGGAGAGAGGCTGTTCTCGATTTGATTCGGATAGTTAGGGAGGAACTGGTTCAAAATTTGAAGATGGAAGACAGCTTGGGTGAAAGTGATCAAGAAATGACAGAGTTCATGATTCTAAGGAATCATAGGAGGGAAAACAGCAGAATAAAAACTATGGACTTCAAGAAGGCAGACTTTAGCAAACTCAAAGAATTGGTCCTGAAAGGTAAAAGGATCCTAAAAGATAAGTCTCTAAAAGGTAAAAAAGAGTTCAGGAGAGTTGCCAGTTTTTTAAAGGGACATATTAAGAGCACAAGAGCAAACAATCCCAGTGGATAGAAAAGATAAAAAGTATGGTAAGAGACCACTCTGGCTTAACCAGCCTGAAACTCAAGAGAGCGTCATATAAAAACTGGACTTTTGGTCAAATTATGAAGGATAAATATAAAAGAAAACAACACAAGCATGTAGGTTAGTCAGTGTAATTGGTCTGACTAACATCAGTGTAAATGAGGTAGTATCCGAGGCCAAAACAGGGAAAGAACGGGTTAAGAATTATCTAGTCCAGATCTATACTACAGAGCTATATTGGTTTAACTACATCACTCAGGGGTGTGAAAAATCCACACCCTTGAGCAATGTAGTTATACAACATAACCCCCACACACACAGACAGCGCTATGTCGACGGGAGAGCTTCTTCCATTGACACAGCTATTGCCTCTCAGGGAGGTGGAGTAACTATGCCAACAGGCAAAGATCTCCCATTGGCACAGTAGCACTACAGCAGCGCCACTGTAGTGCTGTATGTGAAGACAGGCCCTCAGACAAGCTAGATGTCTTCAAGTCAGTGGGGCCTGATGAAATACATCCTGGAATACTTAAGGAACTGTATGAAGACATCGCTGAGCCATTAGTGATTATCTTTGAGAACTCATTGAGGACAGAAGAGATCCCAGAGGACTGGAAAAGGGCAAATATAGTACCAATCTATAAAAAGAAGAATAAGGACAACCCAGAGAATTATAGACTAGTTAGCTTAACTTCAGTACCTGGAAAGATATTGGAGCAAATAAACAATCAATTTCTAAGCACTTAGAAGAGAATAAAATGACAAACAACAGTCAGCACGGATTTGTCAAGAACTAAACATGTCAAACCAGCCTAATAATATTCTTCGACAGGGTAACAAGCCTTCTAGTTGATGTGATAGATCTTGATTTTAGTGAAGCTTTTGACACTGTCTCACACATTCTTCTCATAAGGAAACTAGGGAAACATAGCCTAGACGAAGCTACTATAAGGTGGGTGGAAATTGGTTGGAAAATCAATTTTTTCAATCATGCTGGAAGAGCATATCGAGTGTGGGCCCACAGGGATCTGTCCTGGGTCCGGTTCTATTCAGTATCTTTATAAATGATTTGGATAATGGCACAGAGAGTACATTTATAAAGTTTGCGGACGATGCAACCCCTCCCAGCTTGGTAAGTGCTTTGGAGGACAGAATTAGAATTCAAAATGGTCTTGACAAAGCAGATAAGTGGTCTGAAACAAATAGGAGGAAATTCAGTAAGGCCAACTGCAAAGTACTACGCTCAGCAAGGAACTATTAGTTGTACAAATATAAATAGGAAATGACTGCCTAGGAAGGAGTACGCAGAAAAAGACCAGCGAGTTGGGGAGGAGGGGTACAGTGAATTGAATATGAATCAACAAAGTAATACTGTTGCAAAAAAGCAAACATCATTCTGGGATGTAATTGCAGGAGTGTTGTAAGCAAGACACAAGAAGTAATTCTTCCACTCTACTCAGCATTGATAAGGTCTCAACAGGAGTACTGCATCCAGTTCAGGGCACCACACCTTGGGAAAGAGATAGAAAAACTGGAGAAGTCTTGTTTAGTCTGGAGAAGAGAAAACTGAGGGAGGACATAATAATAGTCTTCAATTATGTAAAAGGTTGTGATAAAAAGGAGGGTGATAAATTGTTTTCTTTATCCACTGAGAACAGGACAAGAAGTAATGGGCTTAAATTGCAGCAAGGGAGATTTAGGTTAAACATTAGGAAAAACTTCCTAACTGTAAGAGTAGATAAGCACTGGAACAAATTACCTAGGGAGGTTGTGGAATCTCAGTCATTGGAGGTTTTTAAGAACAGATTAGACAAACACCTGCCAGGGATGGTCTAGATAATACTTAGACCTGCCTCAGTGCAAGGGACTTAACTAGAAGACCTATCGAGGTCCCTTCTAGTCCTACATTTCTGTGATTCTATGATTGCCTATTTTCCACACCTGCAACTTCTTGATGGCCATCACATGGTCACAGTTGTGCAACAGTCAGCTCAGTACAAGAGTAACCCCACTGGAATTGCTTCCCCTTGTTCTGCAGCTGCATACAGCCTGTACAGGAAGTGGTTACTTTTCAGGCCTAGGGCCCTCACTTCTCCCACACCCCTGACAAGTGAAGCAGCTGCTCTTCAAACTTTGCGGCTCCTTTTCATTCCCCACCTCATGAAATAGCTCCTATTTTGGCCTCCAGCCCACAGACTGGGGGCTAAGTGTGGGTGGCTGACTGGCTGGTCAGGCAAGGGGCTGGGAGTGGAGAACAGAACTTGATGAGTTGAGAAAAGCAAGACTGAGGGGATACAAGACAAGTAGGAGGAGGGGTGACAGATTAAAGGTGGGGTGGCTCTAATGGGTGGCACAGTCAGCAAATGCCCATTGGTGTAGAGTATGCATAGTGCACCCACTAAACTAGCCGTTCACATTCTTTCCTCTGCAGAGAGGGCTTTAGGCAGCTTGGAGCTTGAACAGCCTTCTGCTCCCATCCACATCTGACTGAGTGCTAATGAGAGCAGGAGACAGCACAACGGGCTGTGTGTGTGAGGGAAGGAGGGAGTAGTAAAACTAAAGCAAGGAAGACAAAATAAAATTATTAATTAAAAAAAATTAAGTTACTGACAAAATGCTACAACAAATGAACATTCACATAGGCTTGCCATACACAAACAGCTTTAGAGCAGTCCACAAAATATACGGTAACCTATCTGTAATTGTTGTTCTGCAAGATGCAATGCAGAAGTATGCACTAGACCAGAGGACTTTGCCTAGCAGTACCCATAGGGGTGGTGCTCATGCCCTGCACCCCAGCCCCTTCCCTGGCCATATAAGGGCACCACCATCCTGATCTCCTCAGCTTCTTTGCACCGAAGGTCAGAAGCACAGACTCAGATGCAGAGTGGATAGAGAGTGGGTTGTGGAATACACATCTGCATCACATCTCGAAGTAAACAATTACAGGTAATTAACCATTTTTTCTTCTTCGAGTAGATGCAGCCATGTAGTCTCCTTAGGTGACTTGAAAGCAACACTCGTAGGAGGTGGAGTTTGGAGTCTGTGTAAACAAGGACTGCAGGATTGCCTCCCAAAGTTTTCATCTGATCTAGTTGCAGTAGTAAAGGCACTGTGGTCTGTAAAAGTATGCACAGAGGACCAAGAGGCAGCCCTGGAAATGCCATCAGTATTGTCTGGGCTCTCCTGGAAGGGGCTCGCACCCTTTGAGGAGGGATAGCCTGGTCTACTTCCTATACAGTCATTATACAGGAAATTATCCCAAGGCGCTATCTGTGAAGCAATCACTTGCCCCTTCATTTAATTTGCATATGAAATAAATAAATGAGATGAGGAGCAGAAAGGTTTGATCCTATCCAGATAAAAAGCTAAACACTGCCTGCCATCCCACGTGTGAAGACGTTGCTCCTCTGGAATTAAATGCGGCTTAGGGAGGAACGCTGGTAAATATATAGCTTGGTTCAAGTGAAACTGGAAAACCACTTTGGATAAAAAGTTAGGGTGTGGCCATAAGGTTGCTTTGTCTTTACAAAACTGCAAGTAGGGGGGCTCCACCACCACCTAGCAGACATTATGTCCACAAGGAAGGCAGTTTTCTGACACAGAAGGGAGAAATGGGAAGTTGCCAGAGGCTTGAACAAAGGTCCCATAAAAGCTGCTAAGAGAGTATTAAGGTCCCACAAAGGAACAGGCTCTTTAACAAGTGGGTGGAGATGAGTGACTTCTTTCAAGAACCTCACTGCCATGGGGTTTGAACACACCAACCTCCTGTGGATGTACAGATGAAACACAAAAATTGTCACCAGGTGGACTCTCAAACAAGTAAGTGCAGGACCAAAAGAATGAAGGTGTAAAACAGGTAGTCCAAGATGTCCTGGATACCAGCTAAATTCAGTCGAACTTCCCAGGCTAACGACCACATCAAGAAATGCTTCTAATTGGCTGAACAGATTTCTCTGGTGGCGGGCTTTCTACTATTGCGTGAGACTTGCTGGACCACCTCTGAACATCGTTTCTCCTCATCATCATCTAACCATGCAGCATTTGTGCTGTGAGATGCAGGGAGCTGAGTGCAAGATGTAAAACCTGACCATGATGCTGAGTCAGGTTGTCAGAATGAAAAGGAAGGGATATGGGATGTTGAATCAACATTGTGAGGGGAGAGGAAAAAAAAAAAGATTGTTTCAACCACATTGGAGCAATGAGAATAAGCTTGGCACAGTCCAATTTCAGTTTGAGAATGACTTGAAGGATGATTAGAATTGGAGGAAAAGCAACAGGAGTGCCAATTCCCAGCTCAGGTGAAAAGCATCAGTCAGTCAAGGAGCCCAGACAGAGACCCCCTCGGGAGCAAAACAGCTGGCATGTCTTGTTGTCTTTTGTGGTGAAAAGGTCGATTATTGGGATGCCCCAAACTGCAAAAATGAACCACAGGATGCTGAGCTTCATGGACCATTAGCGATTCAGGGAGAAATTTCTGCCGAGGTGCTCTGACAAGTGATTCTGGATGGCAGGTAAGTGATTGGCCATGGGGGGAGAGATGATCTGCTCAACGCAAAACTGCCAGAGCCTGATCACCACCTGACACAGCATGTTCGAATGTGCTCTCTCCTGTCTGTTCACATAATACATTACAAAGCTTTATTGGTGAGTATGAGAAACACTGAGTCTCTCATGTGATTATGAAAGATCTGACAGACATTGTAGATGGCATGAAGCTCCAGGACATTGATATGAAGTTTCCTGTTCTGACCACAGACCTTGAACTTTCAGCAATCCCAGAAGTGCTCCCCAACCTATTAAGGAGGCATCAGTGACAACAGTCCTGGTTGGTGGGGACTGAGCAAACGGAAAGCCCTGGCACACATTGTCCTGATTGGCAGAGGAAGTCGGACCAGGCTGTCCAAGGGATGACTATTCAGATGATAGACCAACTTCAGCCACATTTGAAGAGGCGCAGCTTGGCATATTGGACTATCTGCGTGCATGCAGCCATATGCTAGCAACCTCAGGCATACTCAGATTGTTGTTGTTGAAGGTTAAGACTGCAACTCCAGACATAGTGAACTGGTGAATTGCCTGGAATTGCTCCGTCAGCATGAATGCTCTTGCACTGGGTAGGATCTATCAGGGTCCTGATTAACTTGATTCTTTGAGTTGGAACTAATGTTGACTTCCTGCAGTTTAGGATGAGACCTAAACAACTGGGTAAGTTTTGTGGGACGAGGACATGATGGAGGACTTCCTCTCTGGACTTGCCCCTCAGTAACTAATTGTCCAGATGGGGGAAAGATATGAATTCCCCTCTTCCTGAGGTATACTGTCACCACAAACTTGCATTTGGTAAAGACCTGGGGAGTGGAAGACAGGCTGAAAGGCAGCAGAATGTACTGGTAGCGCTAATCCGTCATGACAAACTGGAGAAACCTTATGATTCCTGAAAGGAATCATACTGAATTACTGTGGGTTGCTCCAAAGATACGGTCCATGCTAATTATGCCCACCTGTAAGATAAGGGCTGGTAGGAGCATCAGGTCTCAGGAGCAGGAGGGAGCCCAGAGAGCTCCTTCTCCAGGTTAAAGGGGGGAGGGGATTCTTCAGAGCAATTGCGGTATAGGCTGGGTGAAAGATAATGCAGCTTCAACAGCTAGCCTGCACCTCTCTAGCTGCTGGCGCTCTGTTCCTTCCATGCATCCAAGCTTTTGCCTGCCTCTCCTGTTTTGTTGGTTCTCCCAGAACCGCACAATGAGCCCTACCCACCAAGGCCACCCAATTTGTTTGCTCACTGGGTCCTTATCCTCAAATCCATTGGTGATTATTGGGCAGATGTGAGAGAGAGTTGGCATCCTGGAGATTAAGGGGGAGGAAAGAAGAGAGAGCGCACAACACATGGAAAGGAAGAGGAAGACATAGGAGAGTAAGCCAGAAAGAAAAAAAAAATAGGGAAAACAGTGAAAGCAAAATTAAAATGTACACAAAAAAAGAAGTGACGTTAAAGATGGGACAGCAGAAGAACAAAAGAAAGGGAGATAAAGTACACTGTGAATATGATTTAAAACATTACAATCAAATTCATGCAATCTTTGAATCTAGAGAGCTAAGTGTATAGAATGCTGGATGATCTGTACTGGAAACCCACCCCGCAAAAATAAGGAAGTCTTTCCTAAAAGCTTTAGTTGTTACTAATCTCTTGTGGGGGGGGGAATTTCAAAAGCAGCTATGTGACTCAGTAGCCCAAGTGACTTAAGGCTCCTAAGTCCCATTGACTTTCAATGAGACTTGGGCATTTACGAGCTCCAGTCACTTTTGAAAATGGGATTTAGGCTCCTAAGACTCTGAGAAGCTTTAACATTTTTTACCCTATATCCACATATCAGCATTTGAACCAAGGGGAAATGGAGAGGTAAAGCTTTTCTTGCCTTTGGTATAATTTTCACCATTTTGTATAAACTACCCTACTAGGGATGGCTTTTATCCCTGGATCAAAGATATTTCTGAAAAGCAGCTCCTCCCTCTGCCCCCAGGGCTTTTATTCACCCCTCCTTTTTTAGCTCTTGCAAATTACTTGGTACTTTCTGAATGCTCAAAAGGTATTGTCCAGGCTACTTGAGCCTGCCAGTCCAGCCCCTCTACCCCAACCTATCATCATCTCTCCAGCACATTCCACCTGAAGTTCCCACTCTGCTTGTATTTATTCATCTTTCTTTGACAGGGTAACAAGCCTTGTGGATAAGAAGAAAGTGGTAGATGTGGTATATCTTGACTTTAGTAAGCGATACTGTATTGCATGACCTTCTCTCTAAACAAACTAGGGAAATAGGGAAACTAAATGGAGCTACCAAAAGATTAGTGCATAACTGATTGGAAAAACCATTCCCAGAGCGTAGTTATCAGTGGCTCACAATCAAGCTGGAAGAGCATATTGAGTGGGGTCCTGCAGGTATATTTTTGGATCTGGTTCTGTTCAATATCTTCATAAATGATTTAGATAATGGCATAGAGAGTACACTTAACAAAAGTTTGCAAACGATACCAAGCTCCAAGTACTTTGGAGGATAAGATTAAAATTCACAGTGATCTAGACAAAGCGGAGAAATGGTATAAAGTAAATAGGATGAAATTTAAAGACAAATGCAAAGTACACCACTTAGGAAGGTACAATAAATTGCAAAGATGGGAAATGATTGCGCAGGAAAGGAGTACTGCGGAAAGTGGATCACAAGCTAAATATGAATCGAAAGTGTAACAGTGTTGCAAAAAAAAAAAAAACAACAACAACAACAAATCACATCATTCTGGGATATATTAGCAGGAGTGTTGTAAGCAAGACACAAGAAGTTATTCATCCGCTCTACGCCCTGCTGATAAGGCTTCAGCTGGAGTATTGTGTCCAGTTCTGGGTGCCACATTTCAGGAAAGATGTGGACAAAGTGGAAAAAGTCTAGAGGAGAGCAACAAAAATTATCAAAGATCTAGAAAACATAACGTATGAGGAAAAATTGAAAGAACTGGGTTTGTTTAGTCTGGAGAAGAGAAGACTGAGGGGGGACAGGATAACAGTTTTCAAGTACATAAAATGTTATCACAAGGAGCAGGGTGAAAAAATATTCTCATTATCTCTGAGGACAGGAAGAGAAGCAATGAGTTTAAATTGTAACAAAGGAGGTTTAGGTTGGACATTAGGAAAAACTTCCTGTCAGGATAGTTAAGCACTGGAACAAATTGCCTAGGGAGGTTTTGGAATTTCCACCATTGGAGGTTTTTAAGAACAGGTTAGAAAATCACCTGTCAGGAATGGTCTAGTTATTACGTAGTTCTGCCTTGAGTGCAGGGGACTGGACTAGATCAGTGCTTCTCAACTAGGGGTACAGAGAGGTCTTCCAGAAGGTACATCAACTCATCTATATTTGCCTAGGTTTTACAACAGTCTACAAGAAAAGCACTAGCGAAGTCAGTACAAACTACAATTTCATATGAACAAAATGACTTGTTTATACTGCTCTCTATACTATACACTGAAACGTAAGTACAATATTTATATTCCAATTGATTTATAATGATATGGTAAAAATGAGACAGTAAGCCATTTTTCAGTAATAGTGTGCTGTGATACTTTTGCATTTTTATGTCTGGTTTTGTAAAGCAAGTAGTTTTTAAGTGAGGTGTAACTTGGGGGTACGCAAGACAAATCAGACTCCTGAAAAGGGTACAGTAGTCTGGAAAGGTTGAGAGCCACTGGACTACATGACCTATTGAGGGCCGTTCTAGTCCTACACTTCTATGATTCCTCATTTAACAAGAAGCATCAAGTCACCCTGAACTTTAAAGAAAACTTTGTCCTGGTCTTAAGCTAAAGGGGGGAGCATACAAGGGAGAGACTGTGCAGGAGAGAATCAATTATATCAGTGAGGTCTACTCAGTTGTAGTAGTAAATGTGTTACACATAATTAAATCAAACTTGTGAATACCCTGAGATTGCTTCAGCTCAAGGTGAAACAATGAGGAAAAAAGACACCACAAAAGAACTCATATAAGGTTACCTGTCGATCATTTCCTGAGGTCCCTGGTCCATTCCCATTCCTTCTCTCTCTAACATCACAGCATCCAGAAAAGCATCTTCCCAGAACTGCATCTGGTCCCACAGTGTTGAGCGCTCCTTACCTGGGCAATATTAAATAAGAGTTCTAAGCTCTCATTCCAGTCAGATATTGGAAGATCAACTCCTTTCTTCCCATTCCATAAAGAAACCCCAAGCCAAAACAAACCCACAGCAAAAAGGTCATTTTTAAAATTACAAACAAGAGCACAACAGAGAGAGAGAGAGAGAAAGAAAAGACACTCTCTTAATCTATAGTACACTCTGACAGCATCTCCCCCAAACCTCAGACATAAGGAGCAATCTTGCAACTGCCCTTGAGTGCACACCTTCCTCCTAAAGTTAACACTGCCCACAATGGGATGTTACATCTCACACAGAAGTGAACAGGACAGGCCACCGTGTACAGAAGTGCTGAGCAAAGATATTACTGCAAACACACAGAAGTGGAAAGAAGAAATTATTACTTAGAGAAAAGGTTTCCATTGCAGCGTCCTCTAACTGGTCCCAGACGGATCCTTTATCCCTCCCTGCACAATTCCGAACAGGCAGGACCACGGCAGCAAAGATAAAGGGAGAGGATGAAAAATAGGAGAAGAGAAGAGAGGGGAGGGGGGAGAGAGCTGTTGATTAATGCAAAGTTCAGATCAAACGAGTTCGCAGAAAAAATGCGCTTGTTATTGCGGGAAACATTCAGCAAAGGGCTAGTCAATCTTCAGAGTCCAATAGCCCTCTGTTCAGGCTGAACTCTGCACAGAACAGCAATATATTTTAGTCTTCAACACATTATCTAGCTCAGTGGTTTTCAACCTGTGGTCTGCAGCCCCCTGTGGGTCCACAGACTATGTCTAAGGTGTCCGCAACAGGTTGTCATTACCATTGAACAATGGTTTTCAGCCGGTGGTCCACAGAATATATCTAAGATTTCCAAAGGGGTCTGCACCTCCATTCAAAATGTTTTAGGGGTCTTCAAATGAAAAAAGGCTAAAAACCCACTTATCTAGCTAAAAAGCTTTTCCTCTCAGGATTCCAGTATTAATTCATATTCAAGGATATGCCAGTATGGGGTTCAGGCACACTAACCCTTATGCTAATTAAAATTTCTCACCTATCTTCCCTTTCTATTTTTATCCTTGACAAATCCTCACTTCCTTCCAAACAAACCATCTGAAGTGCCATTCTATTTATTGCCTCAAGTTTGGAAAGCAATGTAACCCTGAGAACAGAATCTCTGGATGCCATTAATTGGAATATACAAGCTCCAGTCTACCCTCTATGTACGACTCCTCCAGCTTCCCAAAAAATTAACTTACCCAGAAGCCCTTCATAGAGGTAGACCCGCAGGCTCACATCCCCCAGAGCTCTCCCTGGGCTACTGCCCTTGATATCCTTCACAGTATGCTTCAGGCTTTGAGATTTACCCTGAAAAACAGGGGGAGAGAGACATCAGAAAGGCCAATTTAAAAGCCATATACAGGATTGTATCTTACAACATATTCAAGTATAAAACCGTTTTAGTTTGCAAACCATCTTTCATACAAACTATTTCCCAAAGAGTTTACAGAGCCTATAGTTAGAGGGAGAGAGAAATATTATGCAGGTTTAGCAAGGAAGGAAGATGTTTTGGGATGTCATTTGAAAAATTATGGGGAGCTGAGAAGGTGCAGAAATACAGCATTGCTGTCCAGGATGGAACAGAAGGCTGCACAGAAGGCTCTCAAACCAACATAGAGACGCTTGTGTGGAGGGACAAAGAGGTGGCCAGAGCTAGGATGAGAGGAAGCAAGCAGGGGATTATAGAACGACAACATTTTATTAAAGATTAGTACAAGTACATGGAGCATTTGAAAAACAAGAATAATTTTAAATGGAACCAGAAAAACAGATGAGCCACCAGTGGAGTCATTTGAGGATGTCCATAACATTGCTGGAGTGCTGCGTACAGAGGATAACGCATACCGCAGCTTTTAGAGAGAGACAGTTTGTAAAATTGGGGCTTGAGGAGGACATAGCAGAGAGAAATGTAATAGTCAGTACAACTGGAGATAACACAGGGACAAGGATTTGATAAGGTATGAAATTATAACAATGGTGTATGTGGGCAATAAGCAGATTAACAGACCCAAAATGTATGAAAAGGGGAAAAGGGTAATGCCAAGGATAATGCCAATGTTAGAGAAACCGGAGGCAAACGAGAGCCCTGAAATGAGGCAAGAGATAGAGATGGAGTTCAGGATGATCCCCAATTTCAGCAAAAGCACTTCTGTAAACATGTAAGTAAAGGAAGTAGAGATGAAGACACAAGTTCATTTGTTCAAGACAGATAGAGAGGCTGGAAAAGGAGGTCATTAAAGGTCACCCTGAGATGTCAAAGGGGAATGAGGTCAGACCAGGGGCAGGCAAACTTTTTGACCTGAGACCCACATCGGGTTTCCAAAATTGTATGGAGGGCTGGTTAGGGGAGGCTGTGTCTCTCCAAACAGCCAGGTGTGGCCCGGCCCCCACCTCCTATCCAACACGCCCCCTCCCCCGCTTTTCACCCCCTGACGGCTCCCCCGGAACTCCTGCCCCTCCAACCTCTCCCCCATCCCCTGACGGCCCCCCCGGGACTCCTACCCCATCCACCCCCCCCTGCTCCCTGTCCCCTGACCACCCACCCCTGACTGCCCCCTGCCGCCCCATCTAACCCCCCCCATTCCTGACTTGCCCCCTGGGACCTCTGCCCCATCCAACCACCCCTTCTCCCTGTCCCCTGCCCCGACTGCCCCCCACCGCCTCATCCAACCCCCCCTCCTTCCTGACTGCCCGCCCCCCCATCCAACCCCACTGTTCCCCGGCCTCTGACTGCCCCGACCCCATCCACACCCCCGCCCCCTGACCAACACCCCCAACTTCCCTGCCCTCTGTCCAACCCCCCTGCCCCCTTACCGCGCTGCCTGGAGCACCAGTGGCAGGTGGTGCTACAGCCGCGCTGGCCAGAGCACCGGGTCAGGCCGTGGCTCTGCAACTGCGTTGCCCGGCCGCCCAGAGCATTGTGCCAGCAGTGCATTGCACTGAGGCTGCGGGGGAGGGGGTAGCACCGAGGGGGGGGGGCAGGGGCTCCTCCCGGGCCAGGAGCTCAGGGGCCGGGCAGGAGGGTCCTGTGGGCCGGATGTGCCCCGCGGGCCGTAGTTTGCCCACCTCTGGGTCAGACCATAAAAAAAAAAAAATGACAGAAGCAAGTGAGCGTCCACCACCTCTTCAAGAGATTCCAGAGTCTGGCAGGTCTTACTGTTGGGAAATCTTTCCTGATGTTCATCCTCAAAGGATATCACCAAATTTAACAAAAAACAAACATAACTGAATTTTTTCACCTATTACAATTTACATCTAAAATTCCTGTAAATCAGATTTTTTTTATAAAATGTATTTTTCACTGTTTTTTCAGTTGACAGCACTTTGTATAGAGTCTTTTGACTGTTTCCCCTTTTGTGAGAATCTTACAAAACAACAGGGGAGCAGGAAAGAAAAGGAAAAGGGTTTGTAAAACCACAAAACTGGGTTGGGGGACTAAGGGGCTGGTACAGAAGAAGAGGTTACTCACCTTGTGCAGTAACAGACGCTCCACTTCAGGTGTACATGTGCACCGTACGCCTTTGACTGGAAATTTTTGGGTAACAGTGCCAATTCAGCCTGCTCATGCCCCCTACACATCCTCATACCTCACACCAAGGCTATATAGGGCTGTGGGAGTGAATTGCCCTCAGTTCCTTCTCCTCTGCAAAGTCTCTCCGAAAAAATGCCGAAGCCGAGGGGAAGGAGGGCAGGTAGTGGAGCTCTCAGAGGGGGACACATCTCAAAGAACGCCAGTAACTGCACAGAGTGAGCAACGTCGTCTTCTCCGAGTAGTGGCCCTATGAGTGCTCCACTTCAGGTGACAACTGAGCAGTGCCCTCAGCGAGAGCGGGGTGCTTCGGAGCAGAGTCCACGATTTAAGACAGGACTGGTACTCCCCAAGGGCAGCATCTGACCTCGAAGAATGGACCACTGCATAATGTTTGAAGGTGTGTATCAAAGTCAAAGTTGCAGCCTTGCAAATCTCCCCAATCAGTAATGCCATAGAGGCAGACACACCCCTTATGGAATGGGTTAACATTGTAGGAGGAGGTTGTATAATGGTAAATACATAACACAAAATAATATATCCAGAAATCCAACTGAAAAGTCTCTGGGTAGAAATTATGGACCCTTTGGACCTGTCAGCAATTTGTATGAACAGTCTCGAAGACTTCCTAAATGGCTTGGTTCTGTCCAGACAGAGGTCTAACCTCCACCTGACATCTAATGTATCCAGGATAGCATTCTCTCTGGTCTAACATGGTTTCAGAAGAAAAACTGGGAGATGGATGACTTGGATGATGTGAAATTCAGATGACACCTTAGGTAAAAATTTAGGAAGCGGCCATAATAAAACCTTGTCCTTGAAATATACTGTAATTGCGGGTCTGCCATTAAAGTCTGTACTTTCCCAACTCATTGGACAGAGGTGATGGCCACTGAATCAAGTTTAGATCCCATACAGCAGTAGGTTCTTTAATCTGGTGGGGGTTCCTCAACCCCTTGATAAACCTCAGTGTCGTGAAATGAGCGAACACTGAGAATCCCTCAACTGGAGAATGAAAAGCTGTTACAGCTGCCAAGTGGACTCTCATAGAACTCTGATATAATCCTGACTTTTTCAATTCCAGGAGGTAGTTGAGAACAGCGGAGAGGGAAGAATGAGCAGAGGAAATATACCACTGGTCACACCAATGGTTGAATCTCTTCCATTTTTGAAGGTATTTCATGTGGATCCCTTCCTACTGTTTAACAACACCTGCTGTACCTCTGCAGAACAGGAAGTCTCTGTTCCCACAAACCATTCAGGAGCCAAGCCTTGGGGCAAAGAACTCCCAGGTTGGGTGGACAGTATGACCAGGGTTTTAAGAGAGAAGGTGAAACTGAGGGCAATTTGCCTTCGCAGTCTCATTGCAGGGCATGAGGATGTTTAAGGGGTGTACACAAGCTGAACAGACATTGCCACTGAAAAATCTTCCATTAAAGGCACATGGGGTGCACACGCACCTGAAGTGGAGCACCTACAGGGACACTACTTGAAGAAGAACTTGAAAGTTGTTTTAACTAATTGTTTCAGTTGGGTAGATGTCAAGTTGATGGTAATCCTTTACAAAAGTAACCATTAACTGAATTTTATCTCATCTCATTACCCCAGTGAAATTTTTTGTACCATCCTCTAAGTCTTTTCCAACACAGCATTTAGACTCCTAACTATGTTTGACCAAGCCATTCATATAATACTTGACATTTACTTAGGTCTTTACAAATATTAAATAATGAATTCTCACACAATGCTTGGGAAGTAATTAAGTATCCCCTGCCTGCACCCCCCAACTCCAATGTAATATGAACAATTCCAATCACTACATATAAACAGAATAAATCATTTTGTACAAGGTTTTACAGTCTAATGATGGGGGGGGCGCAGATCCTATATGAACACATAACAAAGGAAGAGTCTTTCAAAAGTTGCTATAAGTTTAATTTGGGGAAGTTAATTGAACAGCAGAGGAGCGTTATAGTCAATTTAGCCAAGTCACGTAAATATATGCACCAAGACAAATCTATTTATATTGTTGGATACGGTTATGCCCATAGTGCATATGTTTTGGAGATAAACATGTTCTGGCTAATAGTTTGAATTTCAGTGCCTATTCAGATCTGCCAACTAGGAACTGTTATTTAAAGAAAAACCCTATGGACATTCAGATATTATTAGAACAATGTTTTAAAAAACTACAGAACAGCTGTTAAACCCAGGGAGGGCCACCATTCACCCACACCAAGCAGCTGTTTCAACGCAATAAGGGATCTTTTTTTCTTTGCTGCATAAAGCCGTTCTACCATCAAGGGTAATATAAATAGGGAGGGGAGACTGCAGAAGCATACCTTGGGAATGGGGAATTAAATTCTGTTAGTGCCCATAGTATCAGAGTGAGGAGTAACCCTGCCATACACATAGTGTACAGTATGCAGGCCCTTGAGAGGAAGCGTTCAGAGATTCACAAGAAACTTCTACCTGTGGTATCAATACACTACAGAATTCTGTCAGTGCCGATTAGCCCCTGCAATTGGATCAAGGATCCATAATACTATGATCCCTCACCCACTTTACACCTATTCAAGTCCTATACAAAATTTCATTAGAAAATCAAATGTGCCCTTACAAAGATGGAGCTAGTAGCAGAGTTTGTCTCAATTTCACTGTCTGATACAGTGTTCCGTGATCCTGTCAGGTTCCCACCATTCTCCCCACTGAAGCCATCACCAGCGTTGCTGCTCAAGTCACTGTCTGCTCCTAATGTCTCTCCAGAGCTGTTACTAACCTATGGAGGAAAACAGAGCAATTTAGAATGGCTTCTTTTCTTTATGAGCACAAGATATTGTGGAGAGAAGAGATGTCAAGAACGTCACCCTAAAGCTGAGTAAGACTCCAAGGCCCACTCTTCCCAACAACAGCACACTGCATTTCTATCCTGTGCCATAGGACCCTCCCACCAAACCTTACCCTACAGAAAGAGACAATATTAACAGACTATTTAATAAGACATTTAAAAATCCTTTGAGTTAACACAATCTCAGAGCCCATTCAAGTTAGACACACAGACAGCTAGGTTGTTTTTCCTATCCCAACAGACCTCACTACCTTATAGGTCAGGAACAGGGCCATAGAGAGTTAGATATTCAAATTCTTAATTTCATTTCAAAGCAATTCAGGAAAGAAAGCTAGAAAGTTCGTCTGGCAGGGTCCCCACAGTGGAGAATATCAGACAAGAATTGTGGTCAAGAGAAGGCTCATCCCTTTCACCTAATAAATTCCCTTACTGCTTTTTTTTTTTTTTTAATTAAAAGAGAAGAGATAAATCTACCCAAATTTGGATCCTACAGGCCATTACAAGCAAATGTGTATGTATATAGATGGCTGCAAGTGTGCCCCTGCTCTAGGATATAACTTTAGAAAGTTTATAACACTCTTTATACACTCAAGCAACTCCAACGTTACAGGTTTGAGTCTTCTGTGAACAAAAAACCCCCACAAAGGTTTATTAGCCTGAGGTCTTGTTTTCAAAGTGACTGCAATCTAACATTTTCACAACAACATTACCCACAAGGGGAATACAGAAATGTATACAACACCCAACAGCAAAGAGCACCGCATACACAGGGATACCTGCCCACAGAAGGAGCATATGTACGTATGTAAGGCAAACATGCACACCGCACGCTCAGAGGCTGGACAGATAGAACACATTATCAGAACAGACAACACACAGAATGTAGACAAAACAGAGTACATGCAACCCACATACACAAATACATGCACGCACGCTCTATATACACTCTTCCATCATTGCAAAAACTCAAGTACACCAAGATTCCACTTTGGCCATGTCTTACCACTGTGCTAACTTCAGAATCCTGACTTGTGCTTCGGATCATAACAGCCGGCCCTGCACTGGCAGCAGAGTCCAAATCACTCTTCTGCAACCAGACAAACAAACAAAGGGGATAGGAAGAAAAAAAAATCCATGTTATATATTATCATTTCTATCAAGAGTGACAGACAACATTTACCACTACTTTTGGGGCCTCTCTCCTAGAGAAGCTTAAACTGCAGGCCTCAAAGGTTTGCTGCGCGGAGCCAGTCGGAAGGACACACTGCTCCCAGCCTGTCAGATACAGCAATACCTTCTCAAACGAAGGCTATGTGATTGGGGCAGAGACAAATCTTTCCAGCACTGAACAGGAGAAGAGTTTCACCAAATGAGAGCACCTGAAAGGTTCTCTCAAACTCTAGAAAGATGTCCACAAGTAAGCAACAGAAGCATAAAGACACTGACCTGAGAGCCTGAGGTCAGACTCAGGCCACTGTCTGCACTGATTTGGGATTTTTTCTCATCTGTCTCTCTCAGATCAAAGAAGTGTTTCACACCTTCCGACCCTGGAGAGAGGGAAAAGACATTCATTATTGTAACAGGGAAAGACATTGTAGTATAAGGCAGATGGTAGACTGGGAACAGGAACAGTACCAGGAAGACAAGCCAGAGCTTCTTGTTCTCTAGTTCCTTGGTACTGTAAACAACAAAGCCCAGCAGGTCACATCTGCCATCCTTCCAGTGCTACTTTATGTCTCACAATGCCCCGAGGAAGCAGTCCAACAGTCTTAATTACTGATTGTCAGTAAACAGTACCTCTCAGCAAGACGTATGATATCCATTCAAAAGAGACAGAAAGAGAGAACAAACAGGTGTCAGATTCCAATTACAACAAGGCATGCGGAGCAGTCACTACTCAACTCTGGAAAGCCACTTCCTTTGTTCTTGGTAAAATAGCTGACATCTAATTATTTATTAATACTGCCAGTGTCATTTTTTGTACAACTAACTGATAGTCTTTTGGGGCTGAATTTGTTAGGTTGCCAGCAGCTGCTACCCAGCAGGTTTTCCTAAACCAAGTGATACATGGTATGACAGTAATAATTAGTGCCACACGAATAAGGGCTTCAAGTAAGATGCTTTTGGAAAAAATTACAATATTCCATGTTACTTCAAGACATATATGAATATATGATGAATGGCACTCCAGAGTTTGCAATCACATAGGTCAGTTGTGAGAGAATTTCAGCAGGTCTGAAGGCATGCATTCACTAGCCTACTTCATCCAAAAAGAAAAAAGAAACAGAAATGAGATAAAGAGCTTATGTTAAGGTCCCCCATGCAATACTGAAGCCACGTTCTCTCCCCTCCTCTGATGGGATGACAGAAGGAAAGAGAGAGAGAGAGAGCACTCCTGAGGAAGGACTTGGGAAGCACTGTGCAACGGAAGTAAGGAGGCAGGAGAAGAATACGCTACAGATTGTACATAGGTAACCACTAAGCTCAGAAGGGAGAAGAGACTGAACGCAACACTTCTGCCATATCCATATCTGCCAACTGTTCAGTAACGGGGACACATGACAAGCAGCTGGAGGATTTTTCTTATATACTCATGATGCATACAGATACAATATCCAGTAACTCTACAAACAATTCAGCAATACCTTACACAGCAAAGATACTGAACTAGGAACTGAGAAGAGCATTTTTATGTTAGATATCTATCACCAAACAGTGCTAACATTAGAGAGTGAGAGAAGCATGTGTGAGAGAGATAATATACATGGTGTATATCAAGATTTATGGGCATGAGTTTGGGATGACACATTACTCATGAGTAGCAAAGCCGAAAGTTAGCTGTGCAGACCACCCCAAAGGCTGTACATATTTGCATGTTCTAGCCTGCCACCCCATCAAGGATTCTCTCTATATTTTGCCAAAAGTATATTTCAGAAAAAGTTATGAAGTATACAAAAAAATATTTTGGTACTATATTTTGTAACCCTCTGCATAAAAAGCCAGATGCCTTAGTTACTATAAATAAGTGTCCAGGACTCAAATGGAGAGGAAAAACTACAAAAAAGTACATTATATATACCTCAGTTACCTAAAATACCCCTTCTATACATAACTTGTTTCTAGCCCTAGAAAGTCACAGTGTTGCATATCACACTGGAAAATGAGAAATCTACTATTTCCAGTGGTACAAAGGTACTATTTCTAGCCCTGAGTGGTAAAGAAATATGGGATCTTTTAACATATCACTAGTGCAAGAATATCTATTTTTAGTCATGTGCCTTGGGCAAGTGTGTTTTTGTTTTTGTTTTTTAAAAGGGAAAAAATTAGGAAACACTCATGGCAAATTGATTTGGAAAGTAATTACAACTGATGGAAGCTGTTCTTAGGATTTGAAATATTAAAAAGCATGATAAATGTAATTTATCACACTATCACCACTACATATATTGTATTTTGATTTTATATATTTATATAGACACACATGCTTGTTACATATAAAACATTGTGCCATTAAAATTTATCAGAATGTGACCAATCCCAACCCAGCCTCCTTGGCTGTTTGTTCTTTCCTCGACCAGACTGGCTTATTGTTTTTCATTTGTCTTTTTTTTTTTTTTCCCCTTTCCCTCTTCCATTATAAGAGAATATAGTTACTGCCTTGCAGAGCTTATGTTTGGAAAGCACCTACAATATTGTGGACATAAATCAGGTCATAGACGCACTGCGCATGTGTGTGTACCCGTACGTACATACACACACACAGTATATCAGAGAGAAAGTTTTATAGTATGTGTGCAATAGTAGCACACATCTATTTCTAAAACTATTATAGCTGATAACTATAAAAAAAAAGCAGGCCTCAGCTACCTAATTCACACTTCTTCCTTTAGCATGATACCCAAATAATTTCACTGGGAAGACTCATCCTCATTTTGTTTTTAGCTGTAGCTCACGAAAGCTTATGCTCAAATAAATTTGTTAGTCTCTAAGGTGCCACAAGTACTCCTTTTCTTTTTGTGAATACAGACTAACATGGCTGCTACTCTGAAACCTGTCACTAACTACAATTCTTCACATATCACAGATCCATATTTCCTCTTCCCCAAAGTAATTTCATGCTACAGTTCAATAGCAATCACGAATAATCTACTGGGAGTTGATACCAGAGAACATAAATCTGCCCTGGCCGGAGAATTGCAGGAACAGAGAGCCCTTCATACCACAACATTCAGACACAAACTGCTGTTAATGTGAAGGTACTGTCAGACAAAATTGTCTGCCTTCTAAAAAGAGAAGCTGGATTTTCATGGCAAAATGCATTCCAATCACTTTTTACATCAAGTGGTGAGGTGGTTTAGGGGGCCTTGTACTGAGCAGAAAACACACTTCCTCCTTTCTCTTTGCACAGGGCACTAGATTTCTCTAGGGCACACTGACCTACTCGGGCTGCCCTAGGGTGCAGGATTTCACCTGAACACTTTGGTTGTGTGTGCAAAAGAGCATGTGCTATGGGTGCACACTCACTCCAGGCCTGGGGAGTTGGCAGTTATGGGGAGGCTGGGGGGAATCAGTTTCTACGTTTCATCATTTCCTTACTCTGTTTTTCCAAAGCTTTTTGCTTTTTCACTTCCTGGTGCTTGTTCCACAATTCTACCAAAGATGCAAGCAGGAGAAAAAGAGAAAGAGTCAAAGGCTGGTCAGACAGGAGAAAATGAAAAACCAGAATCCCCCAAAATAACCCACCCACCCTTGTACCTCCAAACAACCAGAAATTAATGATAACTAGTGAGTGAAGGATTAACACCATTCTACAACAGATCACTGTTAGGAGTACAGAGCTGCATCATTGCCTATTTATTGGATTTCAAAAATTAGGGATGATCTGACACAGTGAATCAGCTGAGCAAAAACAAAAACGGTTTTTAAAACCAAATCTGCCCAGCAGAGTTCATCTTCTTTCTTAGGAAGGGCTGATTTAAAGATGGACAGTTGGGTATTTTATCCCCAACATTTAGCTTCTCACAAAACTTAATATTCATGCCATGTCACTGTCAAAGAAATGTGCAAAAGAAACAGCATTCCTGGGTAAAAGGAAATTGCATTTTAAAAACTTTCCAATGTCAGTAATCTTGCTTATTACTAACACCACAGAGAAAGATTTTTAAATAAACAGGTGACTATTTAATTGACAGTATCCTCATATATGCTGAGCTCCACCTACTGGCCAGTCCTAGGTGCTTTTCTGGCCAGGATATATATAAAAAATAATAAAATAAATGGAAAAACGGAAGAAAAAGGAGAAAAAACAGAAATCAGGATTCCAGTCATGGCAAATGCTGCCCCGAAGATTTGAGGCAGGTCACAGTTCTCTTTCCAGCTGTGATGGAGAGGATTTCAGGGACAATACACAATGAAGAGGGCAAAGTTTTTTTTTCTTTCTTTTTGGAGTCTGTGCATACACTCTCCTTTTCAAACCTAACACTGGGATAAGATAGAAAATATAAGCACCACCCTGCACCATAACCAAGATTCTGCAGCTGAGATGCATTCACTCTCCTGTTTGGAGACATCAAATAATTCCAGGTGCTGGCCCAGTGGCAGCATCACAAGTTGGTATACTGAAGCCCCCAATTTGAACGCTGAGCTTTACCCTCTCTCCCCCTAGGATGGTGGAGGCTGGGAATGCTACACAGGCAGGACACTCAGTTCTTGTAAGAGCAGGAAAGGAGAGAGAAGGGTTACTTTTCTGCAGTGAAACCTGCTGTTCAATCAAAAGCACTGATAGAAGTGTGGCAGGAAACCCATCCAGACCTTGCAGATGGAGGTAAGTAAGGGAATCACGCTCTAAATCAAGAAAAAAACAAGTTGGTGAGGAAGTCTATGAGGATATACAAGAACATCAAAGGAATAAAGTTACAACTCCAATGGAGGGCTATCTCCCTCCCCAACATTTCATAGGCCCCAGATTTCAAATTGCCGTGGGGGATAAGCTACAGTGATTGAGGCAGACAGCCGTGTGAGAGTGTTGGGAACCTGGCTGTTCCCCAAATGGGTTTTATTTCTGCTTATTAGCTGTGACAATTGTGACTGATGGGTGTTCCCTCCACACTGACAAGCTGACAAACTAACAGGACACTTTTTCCAGGTTAAACAGTATACTGTAGGCTTGGCTGCAGTTTCCCATGGCTTAGCACACCAACTGGCCTTCTTCTGAAGTGTATTTACTATATGCTTTTTTTTTAAAAATGTTGCTTCACAGTTTTTAAACCCAACCATCACAGGATTGAATAGCAATGCTTTGCTACTAGGGTACCTTTTCTGAGTTACCTATCAATTCACCAGTTCTTACAATGCTTATGGTACATGCCAAGATTTAGCGTGATCCAAAAGGGGATTTTGAGAGCAAAGGGCTTCATGGCATCTAAAAACAGCCTCAGATTATACTGTGAAGTATTATTTAGCAGAGAAGGGGGGTGTTCCTCTGATAAATCTGAGCTCGGCCATTGAACATCAGAGGCATGGGCATGGCATAAGAACCTGAACAGAAGGAGAAGGTAGGCAGGAAGGATCTGGTACAGACAGCTTAAATTGTATGGGTGGTACAAAGTCTTTCCCCTTTTCAAAAAATTGCAAGGAGTCCAGTGGGTCTCTAAATCGTAAATAATCCTAGTCCAAGACTTCAGAAAACACTAGACAGTTTTCACCTTGGGTTACTGTCCTTCTGAGTAGGTTCAGTAATGACACTTGATATCAAAAAGCCTTCTATTGGGGTAGAGCCTGGAGCCAAGCTAAAGAAAATATCCAGAGGAAGCCCTATTTTCAGAAAATAAAGAAAACATTTTTGCTCTGGGTCTGCCCTGTCCTGTTTACCAGGACAGCATTAAGGCCCAGCAACACACAAAGATGGAAAATAAAATAGGCAAAAACAAAGATAAAATGCATCAAAAACTTCTTTATGGTGAAGTCTTCAGAAGCAGGTCTCTGCAGGCCAGGAATCCTCCAAAGTGACTCAGTGAGGTGGTCTGTCAAAGACCGGCTAGAACCAATGGAATGCAAACTACACACATTTCCTTTGAAAGAAAGCTAGAAAGTATTTCAGCGAGAGAAACAGCCTGATAGGAAAAGCAAAGGGAGAAATGTGCCAGCTACTGGCTTTAAAAATGCTCCCCATATCAAAATTCCAGTGAAGGCACACAGTATGGGAAGATGCCTGAAACTGGTAGTAAGTAATGCAAAATGTCATAACATGTAAATGACTGGTGTTCCCTTAGGCAAGAGAGGCCCAGACCCCACAACCTTTATAGAGAATTTCCTGTCTAAAGTATTAATGCAAAACAAAAGGAAAAGACCCACTTTGTGTTGAAAACGCTACCACTCTCCTAGTTAGACAGAAGAATGGCAAACACAAACAGAAAGAACTATGATAATAGGCTTTGCCATTGCCAGGGATGGAAAGTATATCAATTTGAATACAAGACATTTTGAAAATTTAAATGCAGACAACTATTCTGAGAAAGGTCCAGGACACGAGAGTGGTTCACATTGGAAAGAGTTCCCCTTGAACTTTGGAAAAGTTCGGTCATCCCCTGCTTGTCTTACCTGTAGTATACCATAAGAACTGTATCTAATTAGTTGCCATTATTACTAGATGTCAGGTTCCATCACCAGTTAACAATGCATGCATATGGGCAGCGGGCAGGAAATGGTGCTACACATGACATTCCATTCATTCTGATGATCTATTTTATCCCCCTTTTTTCTCCTAATTTTTTTTTAAGACTGACGCAAGCAGATTTCCGTTATTCAGAATTCCCTTACACAACAAGATTTGCTTTACTGAGAGGCCTATTTATAACATTTGCCTTCAGCGGCTTTTATATATCTTGATGCTGTAACTATCAGCAAAACTTCCATGTTGTTATTTTAACAATTCACTAAATTTAAAACAATAGCCTCTTCCCCCCAAAAAGAGCTGACTTGACAGAGAAGACAGTCTATGCATCCCTTCACAAGGAACTTAAATACACAGTCAAAGGCTTGGCTGTGACCTAAACTCTGGTCATGTACCTCCAGGGCCCTTTGAGTATCTTCTTATATCTTCCATAAAGATCAACAAGGAACCATAATACCATGGCAGCTTTGAAATGTTTACTTGTAATGCAAGGTGATCACCAAAAATAGGATATCCAGTGTAGTCATCCAACATAGTCAGGCAGATCAAGCCCAGAACAGGAGATCTCTCATCTAATCTGAGGTTGTTAGCTTCACTAGAGAAAAACCGTGTGGTGAAAGCCTGTGTGGTAACCTGAGACAAGATCTAAAGGGTGATCTAATCTCTGATCCTAAAAAGTGACCTAATCTCTGATCCTACAAGTGAAAGTAAAAAGTTTATCAACCTCCCACTGAGGTGGACCAGGATGCCTAAAAGCAATTGCTGTTGGAGCAGACGAATTTAAATTCAGGGTAGACTAGTTGCAAAATAAACTAGCCCAATGGACAAGAGCAAGACAGCAGCTAAGGTGTCAGAAACCAAGTCTTCAAAAGAAAATCTTCTGCAGCAAGGCTCATATGACATCAGGAAATTCTATTCTACTAGGAGGATGAATTTCTAGCTCTCTCCCCCAAGAGACTGGTTCATCATCTTCTGAGTCTTATTTCATATTCCAACTGAATTCCATAGTCCCAAAAGATGGCCCATGTTTTTAACATCCTTAATATCCCAATGGGAACTGAAAAACTAGGACCTACTCTCTTGAACAAAGTAAAAAAAAGCCACTGAGTAATGAAGGGAGAAAGCACATATCATCTTTAGTGGAATTCCTTTGGCAGATCCAAACAAGGAACTGGTCAGAGATGCCAATTTATTTGGCTGATGAGTTCTGGAATCTCACTCAGTACAAAGAATCTATAACATGTCTGAGGGAAGGATGCATATAACCTGGATGAAAATAAAGATATTTATTTCTTCAATCAGTTCAATCTATTTTTCACAGGTCTCAACAATGCATCCTTGGTCCCTTATATGGAAACATGGAAGGACCAAGAAACTTCGGTTGAAGATGCCAGCTCTGCTAAAGCCAACTACAAGCCATTTCATATGTTTAAATCAATTCACCTATTATGAAAAACTAAACATCCAGGCAGGCTGGTTAAGATGCAAATTGTGCCAACTGGGAGATTGATAACTCACCCTAGAACTCAACACTGTCAGCATTCACTGATGTCTCCTGACATTAATCTGCTTTCTTCACCTAAACTCCTATGACATTCCAATCCGTTATGTTGGCTCAAAGCTCTGGAAGGCCATGGAGCTGCACAAGTGTCACTGAAGGCAGAATCTGTCCAATAAAACCTTTAGTATTACTGACAATGCATGATCATTTAAGAACCTCGCCTAACTTCCAGATGAGCCTACAGGGCTCTCTTTTATTGTAGACTAAACAAAATTGAGAAAGTCTGAGACAAATGTGATACCCTACAATGCCATATTTACAGTCACCTTTTAGAGTAGAACTGCACTTTAAGAAAACATGGCTTTGGTGACAAGGTAAAACCTGTCACTTAGAGGCTATTCTACAAGAGACATGTGGACAGCTTTTCAGACTGACTTTTTAAAAAAATCCAGATTCTTGTCCAGTTGCTTCATTCCTTCTTGCATCAAGTACCCTGAAAAGACAGGTGGCAAACATTGGGGCTATCAGGAGCACAGTTAGAAGCTAACCTGTTCCCGGTCTTTAAACAATTAGCAGAGCACTCATGGCTGCTTTTTTGACAGGAACAGTTTCAATAATAAATATTAAAATAAAAAAACCCAAAATTTAGGACTTCTGTAGCACTGCATCTTTTAAGTTACGTTGCAGACATGGATTGACTGATCCTTATGACACTCCTGTGTGCAAGATAAAGTATTAGTTTCAGCCAGGAAAGGACAGCCAGCTGTTCTGTCAATGCTACTTCTTCATTGTCAACAAGAATCCCAGGCAAAGAGCTTCCACCTTTTTGAGTTCCCAGCTTTCCAGCTGAATTGAAAAAAAACTATCTTCCTTCTGTTCTTTCTGCAGAGGAAAAAAGAATCCAATGTAACTTGGAGGCATTTAAGCCCCTAAAGTTTAATCATAGAAATAAGATCACTTTTTATTTCCCAGGGGGATTTCCAAGTAAACTGAAAGCCTTCAGTTGTGCTATTGTTCCTTAGATCAGCTCTTGAATCAAGGACGCATACTGGGTCAGAGGTCAAGGATTCAGCATCCCTTAGGTGGGACTTAATCCAAACTGTGGCCACTATATGGGTGGGGCGGTGAGTCTGCACCTGTTTAGTCATATGAGTATCTGGTACTCTCTCCACCTTGTACAAGTCACTGCAGACTGGATGTTGTAGCCTCATCAGACACCGCCTTTGGGTGATAAATCCTCTGTACAATGATCCTATAAAAACTGGCTTCCCTTTGTCAAGCTATACATAGTGGTGCTCAGAACCCAGTCTATCAGTCCCCATTATTAGAGATGATGAGCAGAAAAAGGAATTTTCCCATTTGATGATCAGGTTTCTTACCCAAAGATACAATAATCTGGACCCTTCCTAAATCTTGTTTGTTGACCAAGTGAAGATCCTTTTCAGCTAGTATAATCAGAGATTGGAATATATCTGATAGGTTTCTTAGTTATTGTCTTTTTATTTCCCCCCCGCCCATTAAAGAAAAGTGTGACTGGAGAAATTTCCAGTAGCCAGCCTTGCGAGAGCTGTTTAGGTAGTCAGGCAGTCTGCCTGCCATGATGTGGAAGAAACGCTCATCAGTCCAGATTACTGAAATTGAAGAGCTGAAACCTAAAATGTACATGTAAAAATCTAAGGATTTTGCTGTTCACGATTAGCAGATCCCTGGACCCTATTTCTATTGGCGTACACACCCCAGATAATTGTCTCCCAGTTATAGTAAAGAATGACAGGTATTTTTTGTTTTATTTAGTCCCTATTGTGATTGCTATTTCCAAGGTCTTGTAGACCCCAGAATCACGTGGCCATCTCTCTCAGGTCATTTTATGTCTCCCCAAAAGTGTCGGCCATGGAACACTCACAGGATTTTATCATTAAGTGTCAATGATATTTGGAAAGGGTTTAAAATTAAAACGTCTCAAAAAACAAATTGCCCTGGGAAATAATCCTCCACGAGTGAAAGAAGAGCAGATATGATTGGTCCTTGTGATCCAGGTGTGAATGAAGCACGTTACTGCAGCAATGAAGGCAAGTGTATTAAAATGGGGAGGATGCAAGCAGAACCTAATGCTAGGGGAAAACCCCTCCTCCTGCATTCCACATGCACATCAATACACACCAATGGAAGCAATAAAATTTTCTTCCTTTAGACTCCTTGTGTCAAACTCCCTTGTCCCTTTTCCTGCAGGGCTTGGTACCCTTGGCATGAGCTGGGGTACTGGCAGTTTCACTGTAGGCTTCAGTTCCGCCCTCGTGGCTAAACCAGGGTCCTTGACAACCGGAGTGGCTGCTCCATCTGTTGGACTTCGTTTTCTTTTTTCTGGTTCTTTAAGAAAAAGGAGAACAAGAAGAGAAGCAGAAAAAATAGTATAAGACCAGGGAAAGAAGAGAGTGGGAGGAGGGCAGAAATAGGAAGGGGAATAGGGAGAAAGGATGGGGGGGATGGTGTTAATAAAGCCTAGTGCCTAAGGCAGCATCAATGCAAAACAGTCACTTCTCAGATTTAGAGACTCAAATGGATTTCACCATCAGCAGCACTGTGAAGAGCAGGGACTGAGATGAGCCCATGAGCAGCCAGAATTGTTTTGTATTTTTATGGTCAAATCATTGGCTCCTTCAGTTTGATGTCAGGGACCATCCCCGCTCCTATCAGGCTGGTGAACCCAGAGGAATTTCAAAACCTGTGAAGGCCCCTTCTGTCAATGGCGTAACAACATTCACAAGTGCTAACAGACTGGCACCTAGACATCCCATATCCAGCCATCGTCCTCATAGGTCATTATGGTTTGCAGATGGTCTGACACTACTGAAACAACAGGGGAGAAGACTACAGCACTGATGATGGGACACCTACTCCCAGGCTGATCTATCTGCATGAGATGCTTACAATTTTTTCTTTTCTTCTGACACATTAATTGTGAGGTCTCTTCCCATAGAACTGTTCAGAGTGGTGAGACAGCAGCCTGATCAATCCAAAATACCATCTCTGGAGCACCATCCAGTTTCTCTTACTGTGAAGAACTCTCACAATAACGGATGCAAGAGAAATAAGTAACATTAAGGGAAATCAGTTTGCCATTGTGGACTCTGTTGGAGTTGGCAAATACAAATCTTGAGCAAAGTACTGACAATGTCACTCCATCAGCAGGAGGAAATGCTGGAAAAGCTGCAGCTGACTACCTGCGAGTTCATAAATTCATACATTTTAAGGACAGAAGGGACCATTATGATCTTTTAGTCTAACCTGCATAAAACGGCATGGGATTTCACCAAGTAATTCCTGCATCAGCCCAATAAATGGTGATTGAATCAGAGCAAACTGGAGAATGTGTACAGCTTCACTTAAATTAAAATACTACGCTGTTTAGTGAATTAAATATTGAAATTAACAATCAGAACAGCAGCCCCTGTGGTTTTAGATATTTGATGCAGTTTATTTTTCATTGTCCTCATATTTTCCAATATGCTTCAGATTTTTGTATTGACAACATATAACTGCATCATATAAGCTGTCTGGGGCAAAGCTGGAGGTTGTGTAGGGTGAAGTCAGGGCTTTTGACACCTAGCCAGCCATGGGATATAGTTAGAAATTATGGAACAAACAAATTAGCTGGATGTTTCTGATACTCCCTATTTCCCTTCTATCGAGTAAGAATCCAGTCAGAACACATTTTATCTTCCAACATTTTGCTGTGGCCAGAGAGGTGAACTAAAAGCAGTACTGAGCAACTCACTCTGAGGTGAGAGATTTGCTTCCAACAGATCAGCCAGAGGAAAGAGCAATTAGCCAAATGTTTTCCAAGGTAAGTCAGGGTCCCAGAGCAGCTAATTGGGTAATGGATCATTTGATGTGATCTGTGGTCTTCTAGCAACTTAACTGTAAACATCAGAGACAGAAGCTGTGTTTTGCTCTTTCCTCTTTTGTGTGTCTTTTTCTTATTTTATCTTAAAACACATCAGACTTTAGCAACAGAACTTGAGAACTAAGAGATACCACCTAAAATGGACTCTGTCCCCTCTGAGGACACTTAATACCATGTGAGATTACTGTCAAGTAAGAGTTTTCCCTTTAAAAGTCTCTACACAAAGAGAGCAAAAATAAGGGAAACTGCTAAAAGGGAGGTTTAATCTTTTAAGTTTTGAATGTTTTAACTTTTTTATATTTTATGTGCATTTAACAAATGTTTTAAAGATTTTTCTTCTGTGTTTGGTGATGGTACCAACAATGAAATCAAGTCCCCGGAAAAAGAATACCCAAATCCAAATTGCTGATGTTAATTTGGTGGTAAAAAAAAAAAAGAAAGAAAAAAAAAGAAAGAAAAGCAACAGCAGCAGGATAATTTAAAAACAACATTAAAAAAAACCCCTATCAGATTTCAGACACAGGGTGATGTTAAATGTGAGTTTGTTCCTCTATTTCAATTTCGTCAGCCGCACCACCAACACATAGAACAACATTAAGCACAGTCACCTTTTTATCACATACAAATTCCCTTTGTGCTTTCTCAGGGCCTAACTGAGGCTTGGACCTTGATGGGAGCAAATGGTTAAGACTGAATTTGGACTAGATCAAAACGATGCTGGTGAGATGAGGGAGAAAGGCTCATATAGAAGAATGGAAGCAGACTGTACCTGCCCTTTCACTTGGTGGTAAGTGCTACTTTTTCCTGTAGGTGCATAGCCACAGGGAACTGAAGGATCATTCACTGCTCCTGCATCTACAGATAGTGCTGGTTTATAGTGATTTTTCCCCATCTGTCCGGGCATTTGTCACAGCTACACTTTGTCAGTGTCATGCAGGTCCCTTCCCCTCCAAGCTGGATTAATAAACTTTATTTCGGTCAGCTTCTGGAAGTTTCTGCTGGCACGAAACATAGTTGCCTATCTTGTGAGTGGGGTGAGTCCATGTAAACACATTACACTGTGCTCTGCACATAGTACTGGCTACTTACTCAGTTCCAGATGTAATTCAAGGTGTTCATTAGAGCAGTGGTTCTCAAACTTGTGTACTGGTGACCCCTCTCAAATAGCAAGCCTCTGACTGCGACCCCCCCCCATAAATTAAAAACACTTTTAATATATTTAATACCATTATAAATGCTGGATGTAAAGCAGGGTTTGGGGGTGGAGGCTGACAGCTCACGACCCACCATGTAATAACCTTGCGACCCCCTGAGGGGTCCCAACCCGCAGTTTGAGAACCCCTGCATTAGAGTCTCTAAAGCCTGGTATGATCTGAGACCTAGTTAGAGACACTACCTCTTATATCCAGTCATTCAAGCTGTGGTCCAATGAGGGGTGTCTGCCTGGAATTCAACTCTCTGAGGATGTGGATAGGGCATTCTTAGCTGAAGGCCCCCACTTTTGGAACTCACACTTTATGTTTGTCTCTCAGAGCCCCAGTCTTTAGATCAGGTTGCACAACTTGTGTGTTCAGTCAAGCATTGGAGATAATTTTGATTTGGCGAGTTGGATGTATTAGGCAAGAAAGTGTTGTTTCAAGTGCAGTATGTTTTTAGTAATTATGGTACAGCACCTACGCACCTCAAGGCTATAAAAAGACATTCACGATACACAGACGCACACAAAAGCTAACTCCAGAACCGTGACCCTGCATGCTCCTGTGCACTACACGCGGACATGTTACCTTTGTTATAATAGTGAGTGTGCGCTATCTCCAGTAGGCCAAAGACACTGGCCATGCCTCCCAAGCCAGCGTTTGCATACGACTGCTCCAGACTTGACACAGTGCATTTCAGCAAGTCCAGCATCCCTTTGTAAACCTTGCGGTTGATTTCCTGCAATGAGAACCTGGGCAGTAAGGATGCTTCACACAGGAGAAATTCATCCCAGCATGAACACACAGACACACACACACACTCACTCACTCTAGCAGGGGTTCGCAGATCAATAACCCGTTGCGCAGAAACCATTTTCTACTATCAGGGTTTAGGAGTAATCTAAGATATTGCCTCAGAACACCCTCAACTAATCAAACCTGGGCATGAACTAGTCTGAGTAATGTGAGGGAATGGAGCACTGACCATGTCCTGGATGGCATCCTGCTGAGCATCCTCCTCTGACTGGATGGTGCGGTTCAGTTTGCTTAGTACAAAGACGCGGAGCTGTTCACTCTCCAATAGACGCCGGACTCTCTTCATGTTCAGCCACCCAACGCCCTGCCCATCAAGAACATTGTGCACAACCTCCTTCAGGAATTGTTGGTTCTCACTGCAGGATGGAGAGACGGGAGTAACAGGCAGAAAGCAGTTACACCTAGGTACATGGGATCTGTACGCATATGGGGTGACCTGGCCTAGACAACTGTACAAGCTCGTTCCATGTAAAAACTAAGCTTACAAGTGGTGAATCTAAACCTGGTTCAACATACTGCTAACCTAACTACGTTCAGTCCAATCTGTGTACTATAGTAACTGTCCCCACTGAACTGCTCAAAGCAATTTGTCTGCTGCTAGCTATTCTGCTGCAGGATCTAACATACACCCGTAATACAGTCTGACTACACTACTGTAGCATCTAACCTAATCCAACTGCATTTAAACAGGAGCAACAAAGGGAACAAGAAGAGTCCAGTAGATCTGTCAATGCTTTTCAATTCTCAGGACAGAGACAAATGGTCTATAAAAGGTGACTCATTCCTTAATTTAGCACTTAATTCAGGAATCAGAAACCTCTAGGAGCCCATTCTGAAAGAGATGAGGCCTCTGAGAGCTCTCAAAAATATACAGATTTGAGCATAGACTAAGGCCATCAATACCTTCAGACTTCCTGTGTGAAAGCATCTTCTGAAAGTCTCAAACTTCAAGGTGTATACACTTCCCAAAGGCAACTAGCACAGAAATATAGCTTTGTATTCAATAGCTAATCTGATACAGACTTTTTCACAGGGAGTCTGGAACTGCCCTACCATCCATATGTATGCAGAAAAGTCAGGACAAGTATTTTTACCTGGAATTGCTGGTTCGCCCCTGAGGTGATGGAGATTCTCTCTTCACTGTTGGGCTGTGCTTAATAACTGAAGACTTCTGATCCACCAGGGCCCTTCTGTTCCCTGTATGGGAAAGGAGACAGGATGAGAGAACAGTCATCAAAAAGGCAATCCACACCCATGGCAGAAAGAGACATTAAAGTCAGCTAATGCTCCAGTTAAATTACAGATAATAGACTTCAGACAAAATGGAAACTCAGAAAAGCAACAGCATATACCGTATTCTAGCATCACACATGGGCAGAAAACAGTAATGGGAACAATGCAGAAAGAGAAAAGATGGTAATGGAAGCTGGAGGTGAAGGGCAAGAGAAGCTTGGCTGCTCTGCATGCAGTTCCACCACAAGAACCATCTTTGAATTAGACACAGTATGTGTAAAAGCTCAATGCATTAAGGGGTGACTAGTATAGATCATGTGATACTGGTTACCCAGTGAGAAAGTTAGCCCAAAAGGCAGGCACAGAGGATGCTGGGAGTTGTTACATCATGCACAGCTCATGCTGTAGGGAACCCACCTTCATTGTTTACAGAGCCAGCTTCAGTAATAATCTCCATTATAGTATTTAACCCAAATACTGGGACACAAAATACACAATTAGTAGTGTACTACAAAATCTCCACCATCTCCAACCAAAAGCCTAAGTTAGTAACCAGCTTCCTCCCAACCCTCCCTCAAAATCAAACCCAAGTGACACTACAGTAGAAAGGGTTCCAAAGAGAGCATTGGGCCAGCCAAATTTATGAAACAGATTGGCCAAATTTCAGGGCCAATGTACAGCACCTTCCATTTCACCGGCACTATCAAAAACATCTGCCCAATTGAGAAAGTGAAGAGATGTGTATGAAACAAAAACTAAAGAAAGGGGTGGAAAGAGCTCATGGAGCAGTGATGAAATGGAAGTTACAGAGGAACAATCCCAGCATCATCTTCCCTTAGAGTTACAAACACACACTCAGGAAGTGCAAGAGTTATTCAGCAATTTAAAACAAATCACATGTGCAAGGGAAACTTCACCCAGGCCAGCATTTACACACACACGAGCATCTATACATGCGCAAATGGACTGAACTACAGGCTAGAGAAAGCCCTTCCTTATGTTTCAACACTCACACCAAAGGTCCTGATGGGCATGTCTATACTGCCCCCAACAACGAGCCTCTCAGCCCAGGTTAATAGACTTGGTTACCAAGGCTCGCACTAGTGCTCTAAAAATAGCTGTGTAGACAGCACTTTGAAGTTGCTGCTCAGGCTGGAGCTCAAGCTCTAAAGGCCTAAGCATGGGAATGGGCTTCAGAGCTCGAGCCCCAGCCCGAGCAGCACCTTCGAAGTGTTTTCGACTCAGCTGTTTTAAAAGTCTTTGATCTGGGCTGAGAGGCTTGCTGCTGTGGGCTGTGCAGACATACCCGTAGAGTTATAGCTGTCAAGAAAAGAAGGGAACAAACTGCAGGAGATGAGAGGCAAAGTATGAACATGGTATGGTAAAACCCATCACTGTTTTTTTCCAATGTGTGGAATCAATAGCAAGTTTAACTAAGACAACATTCTTGTACACTGCCCACCCCAGCCATGCTTCCTACCCTTCACAATTGCATGTGGGAATACAGCCAATGGGTAGAATGTGGATTCCCAGAAAGTAATTGTGTAAAATCTCCCCTAACATTTCCACCAGCCCAGCCCCACCTCTCCTCATTTTACACCCAGATCAGGATTTCTCAGTTCACAAACAAAAATGGAAGTTAACACACAAAACCCAACTTTTGGCCTCTGTTACTACAAGGTCAAAGGTCAGCAAAATGTTATACCAACCTTCATTCAAATCCCTTCCCACTTCCAGATTAAAGTAATCTTTACCGATGAAAATGATGAGGGGAAAAATAAAATCAACGAATTAAAACAAAACAATAAATTCTAATGATATAGAAGAACTTAAAGCAAACAAATCCTTTGCCCAGCTCAGCAACTGAAAGATTTCAATGCAAAAAATAATGAGAAGCCCTGATCCCCCTTCTGTTATCAATAACCACCTCCAGGGTTAGCCATGCTGGGGCAATTCCCTAGTGTAATAATTTCTCCAGTCTCCAGTCCATATTGTCTTAATGCATTGCAAGGGAGAAGGAAGTACTCTGCTTACAGCTGTATCCAGGA